>NC_084763.1:43483332-44101060 GCF_028858725.1 Colius striatus | reverse complement strand
ACCTTTGATGTTCTTGTGAGAATGTAGCAAAACATCATATTTAGTGCTATTAAACAAATTTACACTCTGAGAAAACTTCAGTGATTTTGTTCACTCTATGGGTCTTACCAGTTAATGAAATGGACCATTCTGGGGGCAAATTACAGAGCCTGAGCAACGTATGATATAATCAGTGTAAAGAGAATTTCCATTCTTGTGCCATTATATGTCAGTCAGAAGATTTCAAAATTTTGTAGACCTGGCAAATTAATGTGCAAATGCTTTACTTGGGATTGTGCAAACCCATCTGTCTGTCGGGCATTGCAAGATAGTGGATGGTGGATAGTGAGTGATTTTTGTGATTGATTATCCATTTTTGAAGCAAGTTGAAAAACAGGTGTGCAAGTTAGAAGTGTCAGTAAAGCATTCTCTGAAATTCAGAAGAATAAAAGGAGTTTTGTTTGCAGAATTATCTCTTTCTAATGCATCCTGAAACCATTGGATTGGCCTTCAACCTTTTTTTTTCTGAAAGGATAAACTCTTTTTTGGTGTGTGTCTCATCTGTACCAGTAAAACTCAGTTTTAGGCATTTGTGTAGAGCAAATTTCTGTGGAGAGACTTCTGTCAAGAAAAGGAAGTCATTGTGGTTAATATGTGGTAGGATCTGGCACAGGCTGACTTGTTATTAGCAGCCAATGTATTTGAAAGGTTTTCCGTTAGCGTGTGATGCTACTTTAATGCAGTCGTTAGGCCTCACAGTAATGACTTTCACAGGTAATAGCAATAACATTTTTTGGTGATCCAATTTCTTTCATGAATTCATTACTAAATAGTTTCAAAGTTCAGTGGTGTGGCATTTTTGGCATACTGGCATCATTTTGAAGGTATATTACCCGTAACAAAAATGCCTGTAAAACCTATGTGTGCATCTATTGAGTAGAAATGAATTCTCTTGAAAATCTTAACCACAAACTTGAAATAAAATTGAGAACTTCACTAGGGGAGAAATGTCAATGTAATTATTTTCTGCTGCTCACAGAGGTGCTAAATGGCAACTGTTAGATTCAGAGTTACTTCAAGGTGAAATTTTAAAAAAGAAGAAATTTTTTTGGGAAAAAAAAAAGTAAAGTTGGGTAATTCAGAAAATAAGTTCTTGTTAATAGTTTACATTGAAAGCAACCAAGAGGTGAAAAAGTTCTATAACTCTTTTTCAATGGAGATGACGACAAGTGATATGTGTTGTCAAGGTGATGGAGAGTCAGTGCGGCCACAGGGGAATGTGATGCAGCTGCTTTCGTGTTGGGGCAGGGCAGGGAGGCACCGCTGCTGCAAAGGGCAAAAATCCTCAGAAGACAGAAGGTTAAGGAGTGTGATAGAAACATTCCAGTTGACTCTTCCAATATCATTCATTTAAAGTTACCTCCTCTGTGCCAGCTGGAGTTTGAATGTGGCCTTTCAGGTTGACCTGCTGCTCTGTGCCTGCAACAGAAAGTCCTGTATATTGATTCTGAGGCAGTGGGATGCAACAGATTTTAGGTTATTAATTTGTAATTTAGGTTATTATTTGCGGAGGCCTAGATGCTGTCCAGTGGGATGACTCCCTGTCTTTAGCACTTGTGAATTTTTTTTTTTTTTCTGAATTCAGGTATTTTCCAGTAGTCAATTACCTTTTCCTGAGATTCATGTGTACTGCCTGGTGGGTTGGAGGAGAGGATGATTTTTTTTTTAGTATTTTTAATTTTTCTCTCTCCCAGAATAACAGAAGAGATACTGAATAATGTTATTTTTACAGAAAATGGTATTCAATCACACTCTCAAAGCCTAAGGGGAAAAGAGAAAATGAAATATTTTGAACTGGTAATTCTCATTTCAACAACAGGTTCCTTTGTCTTGTTTTCATATATGTTGTTTGGATTTTTTTCATGGAACATAGTTCACTTTCCTCCTTTGTATACAGATTTCTCTGGAAATTACAAGAGCCTGGCTGTTTGAATTTATGTTTTTGGCAACCAGTGTTCATCTGCAGACACTTGTTTCTGTAAAGAAATGGTCTCTGTGAAGCATGAGGAGGGAACTAAGGCTCTTTTGCTTCTGAGAAGGCTTCTGAGCTGAGACTGAGGCTGCACGGAGGAGGACTTGTGTCTCCATCTGCTTGGGGGACACTGCTCCCCATAGCCAGTAATTGCTGTGTTACTGGCTTGGTTGTATTTACTTTTCAGTATAAATGATAGCATGTGCTAATAGGAGACGCTCAATACTCCAGCCATCAGACCTCATTACCCTAAAAGCATCTTCCTCCCCAAAAACTTTCCCTTCTCGTCACCTCAGGCTTTGTTCGTGAGGCTACAACCACCATTGATAACAGCAGCAAAAAAACCCCAAAAGTCTATTTTAAATATAAGGGGAAAATATCAACTGCTCAGGTGTAGTGGTTTAGCCGAGTGCCCACCAAGTCATAATATCACTCCCCCTCCTAAACTGGACAGGGGTGATAGAAATATAATAACAGGACTGAGTTGAGATATGGACAGAGAGATCACTCAGCAACTAGGGTTATGGGCAAAACAGACTCAACTTGGGGAGAAAAAGGTTTGATTTATTAAAGGAACAGTAAGAACAGGGAGATAAATAAAACCTAACTTTAAAACACCTTCCCCCACCCCTCCTCTTCTCTGAACTCTCTTTCCTTCCCCACCAGTGGCATAGGGGATGGGGGTTAGGGGTTGCAGTCAGTTCATTACAGATGGACTTTGCTGCTGCTTCTTAGTGGGAGGCCTCCTCACACTTCTCACTGCTACAGTGTGGGTTCTCTCCCACAGGAGACAGTCCCTCACGAATTCCTCCAGCGTGGGTCCTTCCCACGCGCTACAGTTCCTCACAAACTGCTCCAGCATGGGGCCTCCCACGGGGGCAGCTCCTCACACCCTGCCCCAACGTGGGTCCCTCACTGGGAGAACAGTCCTTCAGGTACCGACTGCTCCAGCCCGAGTCCCTTACAGGATCACAAATCCTGACAGCACCTGCTCTGGTGTGGGCTCCTCTCTCCCCATGGGCTCCCAGGTCCTGTTCCAGGGTGAGCTTCCCACAGAGTCAGTCTCCTTCAGGCATCTATCCACTCTGGTGTGGGGTCCTCCATGAGCTGCAAGTAGATTTTGCTCCCCAGTGGCCTCCATGGACTGTAGGGGCACAGCTGCCTCACCATGGTCCTCACCACAGGTCACAGGGGAGTCTTTATTTCAGGGCCAAAATACTCTCCTTCCACTCCTTCTCCACTGACCTTGGTATCTGCAGAGATGTTTTCATATTCTTACTCCCTATTGCTGCTGCAGTTTAGCAAATGCCCAGTGACTTTTTCCCCTTCTCCAATATGTTATTCACAGAGGCATTACTACAATCACTAATTGGCCAGGCTTGGGTCAGTGATGGGCCCATTTTAGAACTGACTGGCATTAGCTACAGGGGAAGCTTCTGGCAGATCTTTGTTTAAAGAAGCTACCCCTAAAGGTCCCTCCACTACCAAAAACCTGACCCGAGTGAAACCACTACATCAGGCTACCAAGAGAAACCTGTTGAGAACTGTGCTATGATGAGTATCTCCGACTGCCAGGCATCACCAGGGAGAGAGAGATGCTCCCTGCCCTCCCCAAGGCACGTATTTAGAGCTTCAGTCTCCGACCTGGTGCCAAGCATTCGTATTCTGAGCTGACTTCTGCTTGTCTTAGGATGTAGTATGTGTAAAGGGCAGAGATACTTTGTTCACAGCTTAGGTGAAAATCTTTGTCTTCCTTTAATTTCAAACCAATTTCAATTTTGGAATTGCTTAGGAAAAAAAATAAATTGATGTGGGTTTGCCAGTAGTTTTCTGTCACAGCAAGAGAAATGAGCAAAGTCACAAATGTAGTAGCTTGGCGTTCTTACTACCTAACCCTTTTGGTTCCTCTGGTTATGAAATAAATAGCCCAGCAGGTATAAGAGAGTTTTGGGATGGTTTGATTTCTTTTTCTTTTTGAAAAGCTGTTTTCCTCCATGTCTTATTATGATCTGCCTTGTCAAAATTACTCTCAGTCTGCTTAGAAAAAGAGTTGGAGCTATACTAAAACAAATAAAATTAAAATTATATTGAAGTTTTATTTATATATTTCATGCAAAATTCTGCTGTCTCAGGATATTGATTTTATTGTTCTTGCCAATCCAAATACATGACTAAATGACAGGAATTACTAAAAAAAGTAGAAGACAAAAAATATGTATTAAATTCTGTGAGTAGATTGCATTTAATTTTTGAAAAGCAAGTTACAGCAACCATCATGTTAATTTTTTTCATGTGAAGTTTTGCAAACTGTGAGTTTTTTTCCCAGGAGATGTTGTGTAGTGAAACTGAGTGAAGCTGCCAGTTAAGTAAAACCAATCTGCTGACAACTAATGGAAGCAATTCTGGCAGTAATTGTTAAGGTTGGATCTACTGTAGGAGGTCTTGCTCTGGCAGAGGGGTTGGACTAGATGATCCTTCAAGGTCTCTTCCAACCCTTGAGATTCTGTGAGTGATGTGGGACTTGTCTTCTTCTGATAACCATTTACAAACAAATAATAACTTTCTCTTTTTAGGATCTTAGCAATTCTCAAACAGTCCAGAAGGCAGAGTGAATTAGACTTAGGAAACATAAACATGGGTCACCTCCAGCTGTGTTGTGTCACGTGTAGTTGGAAATGAAGGGCATGTTGGTTTGAATGCAAACTAAGTGGTTGTCAAATTAGAATGAGATGTCCAAAGTGTCATTTTGGTTACAGAAATGGGTTTTGGTTAATGTTGAATGCTTTCTTAAACACAGAGGGAAAATCAAAGCCAATACATTATTTTTAATAATTTTTAAGGGCATTGGGTTAGTTAGAGGTACTGGTAATAAAACTGGTGGAAATACCATTGGAAGCTGTAGTAGAGATTCCTTTAATTTTGGCTACCACAAAATTTCCATTGGTGACAGCTTCCAAAGACTATGAAGACTGCTTCCAAAACTGTTCAAGCTCATTCTGAAATATAGGGCAAGGCAGTGTTTCTTTTTGCCCATTAAAATCAGTAACCTGTAACAGGGTTTTCCTCTTCCCCCTGCCCCACCCCCCCTCTTTTTTTTTATCCTTGTGATTTTACCCTGATTTCTGAGGAGGAATATGCACACTGCTCAGAGCAAGTCTTGGGACTGTTAGGATAAGGTGGGAAAGTGGGAAGGACGGGCAGAATCTGCTCAGAGAAAAAGGCTTGGATAGAACGTAAATGTGTGCCTGCTACCAGGTGTGCAGCCATACCAGGCAGTCTCAACTGTACTTAGACTCATGGGAAGCTGTGGATGAATATACAGAGTTAAACCTGGGAAGGAATCCCGGTATGAAGTGTCCTGGCCTATTTCCTTCAGTTCTCTGTAACACATGGCCTTGCTGAGTTGCTTTTCTGGCCCCTGAATCAAGCCAAGGGGAACCGGTACCCTGTATGGTTCCAGTCTCCCTTCCTCTCTTTGGCAGAAGTCACCTTTCGTGCCTGGATTATGAAAATGTATTTTCAGTGTAACTGTTACAGGGAGAAAATGCCAGGCAAAGTTTGGGACAGTACTGTTAACTGGAATACTAATCAGTTCACATCGGGAAACCATTCCTGAGAATGGTGTTATTTTTCATCGGAATACTGCAAAGCAGCTGCACACCTTCTAATGAAAATACTCGTACTGGGTCTTTTTAAAAGCTGCTTGCAATTAGGGTTTCAGTGCAGGAAATATTTTTATATTAGATGAGCACAAGCAAGGAATTTAGGGGTAAAGTATTTATTCTCTAACATTTAACAACACACCTTTTGATGTGAAGTCTTGACTTTTCTAGTTGGCCTCTTACACGTGAAATGCTTTGTGTCTAATTAAAAAAATGCTCTCCTGAAGAATGTCGGTAACACCTGATTACTTATATACTGCATTTTCCTCAATTAGAGCCTGTCAGAGCTGCAAGGTCACACGGCTATCTTCCTGCTTAGAAATCCCAGCTAACTATTTAACCTTGATCTTCACTTTGCAATGCTTCTGTGCGCGTGTGACTTGTGATGGAATAACTTAGCATGCTGAATCCGTAGTCATCACTGCAACTGGCAAAGAGGGGGATGTGATTATTTATAAAGCCTCAGGCCATCACACAGTTTTAATAGACGTTAGTTTCCATTCAGATACTAAGAATATTAATCTCAGCTGCAATATAATCTGATATTTAGATAATGATAAGAAAAGCTACCTTTTAGAAAAACCTTTAATTATTTAAGAGATTTAATTATATTTTCTATATAGGTACAAACTCTAATTAATTTCCTCTTTACTCTGATTTTTTTGGCACTTGTTTTTTTCTGAAATCATAAAGGTTCCATCAGAATAAAATGTTACCATTGTGAGGAGGAGAAAGTGCAAATATTGCGCTTATTTTTCTAAGTCACTTTCTATGCACAAGATAGTGAGACAGCGATGAGATGTATCTGCTTCATTGCTGTGCTTGTGGTGTCTGCAACATTAGGCTTGAATTATGCTGCATTGTATCACTTGAAATTTGTTTGTATGCTTTATGAAGGGATTTAAATTATACTTAAATGACAGTATATTTTGTAAACATCTGCCTTGGCTCCTTTGGTTTTATTTTCTCCTTTTTTTTTGGATGTGTCTGTTTAATTATTCTATGTAAAATAAATTTGTTAGCTTTATAAAATGTGTGTGCTACAGTGCACTGTAGTCAAACTACTTTTCCTCTGAACATAGGAGGCAAGTGCTGGAGGAAGCAGGAACAATACTCTTGACTTCAGACAGGTGCTGTATAGGAACCCTGAACCATTGAAATCGTGTTGGAAGCAGGAGACATGCCTACATGTCGAGTGAAAGACATGCTGTTAGTTCTTAAACGAAAAAAAGAGGGAAAAAGGATTTACCGTGACAGTAGTGCTCCAGTAGTGTAGAGCATGCTGCCCTTCAGTTAAATTTTTTCTTATTGTTTTGTATGTTTTTTCTTTGATAAGTAAATTGCTTTTCAGACGTCACTGAGCATTTGCAGCCCTCCTTCAGGGGAAGGGTTGCTATCTGTCTATGAACACAACAATTGTAAAAATCAGACCTTTGGGAAGGGGCAATACAGCAACTGGGTGTTTAACCCTGTAGTCCATATGTTCCATGAATTGCTGTTTTGTAATTGAAGATTTTAACCTAGTTTCAGCTACTCTTTTGAAGAGGACGAGATGCCAGAGCGTCTTTAGACTTGCAGGTTAAGGCCTACTTTTACTGCCTTTTTACTATATGACTGAAAATGCCATCATTTCTGGAAATCATGTCAACAGCAGTTGACTGAAAATCCAGATGACCTTCTGTGATTTTGTCGGTGACTACTTCTACAATATGGTATAATTATTTCTTGAAAGGACAGAGTTGGTGGAGTAAAAAGAATTGCTCCAACATCCCCATCCGAAATAGCACCTTGGCAGAGCATGACAGAAATAGGATCTTTCCAATAGGATTCTTTCCAAGAAGCTATTAATATTGAGCGTTGTAGACAGAGAAGTTCACCTGGTGTTTTACATCCCGCTGAGCTTCATTCTTTGCTGCTTGTTCTTAGTCTCCAACTGTTCCAAAGGAAGACCGCAGAAGTGACTGAAGCTGAACAGTGCACCTCACAGTGTCACTTCTGAATCATCCTCACTTTATCCTCAGCAAATCTGACATAGGCTAAACCTGAACTGAATGAATATATCAGAGGACTTCCAGTGTAAAAGAATAAAAATGTATGTCCAGACGAGGTCTCTAGAGCCTACAGTCAAAACTGGGTTTTTTTTCCTTGCATTGTAGTGTTATCCAGTCAATTCACTCATCATGCAGCTTTTTATGTATGCATAGTGGGAAACAATTAACTATCAGTGAAAATCTCAATAGCAGTTTAGTACCTGAAATTTCAGGTGCATCTCCTGGCAGACCTAATCCATGTGTCTGTTGAGAAAGGCTAAACTTTGGCATCCTCTTTGTAATGGGCTGTGGCACAACAGAAATTGCTGCAACTTTCCAGCCCTGGAGAATACTCTGCTGTCCCAGTGTTCCTGAGGTTAGGATGGAATTAGCCTTTTTAATACAATGATTTTATGAAGCAGGGGTTCCTTGTTGTAGCCCTTGTGACCTACTGATGCACTTAGAACTCCATTTCGCTCCTCTAATTTATAAAGGCCTAATATAATTTCTGTACATCTCTCCATATGTGCAGGATAAGGTCCTTTGGAATAGTTACAGGCTGCTAGCCCATCTTCATCTGCCCTTCTCTAACCAAGCTGAACTCTCTCCTTTTGTGGATCAGTGCCTCAGGCTCTGCTTGTCTTCTGGCCACTCTTCTTTTTTTCCTCATGCCTCTTCAACTGGGAGAGGCCTGAAAATGGTCACAGGGTGGCCCAACTGGGATGAGTCGATGGGGGTTATTCATTTTTTTGTCTGCTGGTTGTGCTTCTCCTGATGTAGCTTGAAGTGTGGTTTATTACTTTATTCATTCCAAGAGCATGCTGGTGGCCATGCTTTTGCCAGAGTCTTTTCCAAGGATGCTGTGCTTATGGGTTGTTTTTGTGTCTTCTCCAAGTGAAAAACATATTTGCATGGCTGCAGTGTTACTTGGGGTAAATAGCTCTAGATCTACTTTGACCTAAACTCATGATGCTAAAAATGCTTTGTGTTTTTAGAACAGACTTTTGTTTTGGAATATTTCTAGAAAACTATATGAACTCTACTTTTTTCCCCATCTCTCCCATAAATCATTGGTTATTGTAAGTGAGCTTGTGTTTCCAAAAACTATGTAACTGCGGCTTGTAGGTTCAAGTTCAGTTCTTTCGCAGGGTGAACAGTATCATTTTAGGAAAAAACTTCTTTCTTAGAAGATTTTCAATTCTGATGAGTGCAGATATTGAACACCTTTGAGAATTAAGCATATCTTTGTTTTGTAGCTCACAGGGAATGGAAATTACATACCAAAAGTAGGAGAAGGAACTGTTTCTAAAATGGACCACTGGCAAAACCTCCCTGAAAGACAATTATTTATTAGAGTTGTAATTTGTCTGTCATTATCAGGTATTACTTTTGAACACTGGTGATGTCAAGTAGTAAAAAAGAGATATTATTAAAGATTTTGAAAACATTTACAGTACAGTGAAATGTTTGGCCTGATTTGCATATGGCTAATAGCGACGATTAAGGAACACAGCTTTACAGTAACTTTGGAGAGGAGTTGCAAGACACTGAACTTAAAAAAATTCCATTTGATCCCTTCCATGAGTCCAGAAGCTGCAACAGGGCATTCTACCATCACAAAATAAGGGCAACCCCTACAGCTTGCTTGCAGTAATTTTCAACAGGTTTCAAAGTGAGCATGCAGTAATTAAATCTCATTTCTTTGACGACAACTAGGCTCTATCTAGGTCTCTATAACTGATATAAAAGATAGTCTGTATGGGGCAGAAAGGGAGTATTTTCATTCTGTGATTTCAGTTCACCAGGAGATTGGAGGGAAGTACTGACCTGGTACCTTGTGAGTGACAGAAGGTTGTCTTGCTGAACCCTGAAATATTTCCTGGTGCTATGACCTGTGTGAGTGTAGTATTTGTGTGCCAGTACCCTGTATCTCAGTATTCTCTTGTCATTGATGATGTGTCACAAGGATCAGCTGGATGTGTTACAGAAATACTCTGTCCAGGTTTTGTTAATATGAGGATTTGCTGAACTGTTTACATACTATGTACCTTAGTAGTGCTTCATTTATAAGTAATTCATCTTCCTTTGCCTTACTCTAGAGTTTTAAATCCTTAGTCAGGTTCTACCAGCTTCTATTTAGAAAAAAAGGAGGAAGTTTGCACTATGAGGATTATTTTCACCATTAACCCTAAGCCCAGACACAAGTCAGGAATGCCAAGTGAGAACTGAATGGCCATAACACGCAGCTCGATGTACATACAGGTCAGGTAGTAGCAAGAGGGGAAGAAAAAAAACCTCACAAACTGGACATTTTCTAGGGCAGTAAGGCAGTGATTAAAAGCAGCCCCATTGCCCTAGCAGACAGTCTCATCATTCCTCACTGACATGAGGATGACTGTGCCCCCCCATCGATTCTCCTCCACTTCAGACATTGAGGCTGGATGTTTGCACACTGCTGTCAGGACAGAAGGGACTCCATTTGTGTGCCATGAGCATGGCAACAGAGGGCTGGGCAACAACTCTTTTTTTTCCATACCAAACCCTTCTTTGCAAACCAAAACTCGGTGAGGGAATTAGAATGAGAGGAGTGAAGATTTGGTGGAATTCTACCAGCAGCCAGCCAGTGTCCCAGCTGGAGACCTTGTTTTGTTTCTCCCTCAAGGGAGGTACCATTGAAGGGGTCCTCCTTAAAACTCTGCTAGTTCACCTGTGTTGTGTGTCACAGAAGGAATACATAATTTAATAAGTAACCAGAATTTTAAGCAGATTATACAGACAGTTGAAAAACACAAAAAAGCCCAAACCCTCAAAATAGCTGTTTTCAATTTTCACTGCTTGAATAGAGTTTCAGAAGGATTTAACCTTTGTTCTTTGATCATGGCACAAAAGAATATATACATGCAAACGAGGA
Source organism: Colius striatus (assembly GCF_028858725.1). Taxonomy (NCBI): domain Eukaryota; kingdom Metazoa; phylum Chordata; class Aves; order Coliiformes; family Coliidae; genus Colius; species Colius striatus. The sequence continues at coordinate 44,090,446 of NC_084763.1, read as the reverse complement.
GGCTGAGGTAATGATTATATGCAAAGATGCTGCTAAGTATATAATTAAAAACTGCCCCATGAGACACCCCCAAATTTTAAATCCTAATTTTATTTTATATTGCCATTTAGGGGAGGAATGGATTCACCTCTCCCACGCACTTTTTGCACCTGTTTCATATAATGGGCAGATTCAAAATCTGTCTTTTTAGGAAGTCTGCTCCATTTTATTCAGATAATAGTGTGCAGAATTTGTTAACCTAAATTTTGCCCCCCTCAGATACTTTAGTCTAGACTAATTGGCTGCTGTACTTAGCATTTAAATTGTCGAACTATGAGGTCTGTGAAAATTGATCTCCCAACGTTTTATACTAATTCTTTGTTTTCTACTTCTTCGCTGAGAAAATTGCATCGATTGTTGTGCAAAGCTTGAAATGAAGGAAATAAACATACACTTATGGCCATGCTTACAAACATCAGGAATGGGTTTTATTTTAGGGCATTGATATTTTATGTAATGGGATGATGAAACCAGGAATTCTCTAACCTTCGAATTGCTAAACATCACATTGTAATACACATCACATGAAACTATTTGCCAATGATGCATGTAAAGACAAAAATATTGATAAACCAAGGCAATTCTACAACAGTCCTTGTAGCTTCTGTCCTGTTACCAGAACTTTTGTTGACCTACTCATAACTCCTCCTTTTTTTTTTACCCCTGACCCAGCTTGTTGTCTCTTTATATTTATATGTCCTGCAGCTTAGGGCCTTGATACCAGCCGAGACGTCTGCAGCAATGCAAAGACTAATAATAGTATTTCAGAACAGTACCAGAGACTCCACAGATGGTGTTGAAATGAGATGCAACAGCCAGGTTTTTCTACTTACAAAAGTGTGAGATGTACTTCTTCTGGGATTTTTCTTTTCCTAATGCACAAGTTACTACATTCTTTTGAAATAACTTCCTCTGTAAAACATATTTTTCCTTTAGCACCTAACCAACAGAAAGCACTTACGAGTGCTTAAAATACCACAGACATCCATTGCTGTTCTTCCCAGGCAGGACTACGTCTCAGAGCAATAGCATTTGTAGTGCATGTGTTCCTGACTTCTTCATCTCATATACCCATTTTCAAGAAAAGGAAGTACGATTGAGGAGTACCAGATACATTAATTGATCAGCAGTGTCTAAAATTATGTCCAGATATCAGAGTGCTTCTGTGATTTTTACTGTAGTCACGTAGGTTCTAACATGAATGCATCTTAACAAAATGGTTATTTGCACTGATAAACTCAGATAAGGAAAGAAAAAAATTACCTTCAGTAATTATGGCTTTTAGCAGATAATCTACTGACTGTTTTCAGAGCAGATTCCCAGGTGAGTTTAGGCCTGAGCCATGAGCTTTCCATTTAGGAAGGGGATTTCTTCAAATGTTTTGGAAGTTTTACCAGAAAAGCAAAGGGACCAGACACAGAGACAGGAGTTGCATAAGAGCTGGAACACAAGCTAGAACACAGAAGGTTCCACGTAATTGTAAGGAAAAACTATTTTACTGTTAATGGTGAGGGAGCCCTGGCACAGGCTGCCCAGGGAGGGTGTGGAGTCTCCTTCTCTGGAGGTTTTCAAACTCTCCTGGAGATGTTCCTGTGTGGCCTGATGGAGGGGAACCTGCTTTAGCAGGGAGGTTGGACTAGATGATCTTTAGAGGTTCCTTCCAACTCCTTCCAGTCTATGATTCTGTGAGGAAGAGACTGGGCTGTTGTCCTGTCTGCAGTTGTCTGATAGGCAAGTCAAATCACTGCTTTTCAAGTCGAAGCATCACCAAGGAGCTGTGCTACTGCATTGGTACTGTGTGTTACAAACCTCAGTGTTATTTCTAGCCCATTATGACTGAGTAAATATCTCCCTTTGTCAGTTCAGTACTTAGAGGTTTTTTGCCATAAGTTACACACTTGCATTACATTAATGCTGTTGGCAATTAATCTAAGCGGAAGAGCTGCAGTCTGTCCTTGCTATGTCTCAGATATCTGGTCAAAATGCTTTTCTACTCCTTGTCTGCTATTCTCTCACCCAGCACAAGATCACCATGCCTGCAATACACTATTGGCATAGAGATGCCCCATAATAACAAATGATTTGTCACTGAATCACTTGAAATAACAGGCTCTTGTCTCGCATTGTCCTGGATCTTCAGGAACACGGTCTCTGTGAGGAGCCAGCTCTGTTCTATCTCCATAGCTTCGAAGAGGATGGGAGAGGGTGTGGGATGGATGCGAGAGGCAGCCGGGCAGTCATCATGGCACTGGTCCCCCAAGGCTCTGGGTGCCCTGTTGTGTATGCAGCACGTGGCTCAGGCTTTATAGTCTCTGCAGGAAGCAGCCAGCTGCAGGACAAGCTTTAGTTTGTGAATACAGAAAACAGAAGGCAAAGGAGCGTGGGTGTTTCATGCACTGGGTAGCTGTAATTACAGATTTAGAGTCCTGGCAGCATTGAATGCACTGGAGGAGCCAGGGCCAGATGGGCAAAGTCTCCTAATGTCTATCAGGAACTGTTTCAATGCATTTTCCCAGTATCAGTCACCAATTTCTGCAACTTCTAAATAGGAGCAAATAAATATCAAACTCATTTGCCTCACACAGCATCTCTTCTTTGCTGTTAAAACAGTGTCACATGAACAGAAATTTGAATGACTCATGAATATATCTGTGCTGACCACTGTTTGTTTCTTAGGGGAAGAGAGAACATCTTCCTTTGTAAACATTTCAGCTGTCTCCCTAAATGTACTGCTTTTCTGGCCTACATCTCTATAACATGTAAGCGTCTTGCAGATAATGTAATTGCTGTTGTAATGGAGCTCAGGTAATAGGTAATGGAAAAGTGCCATTATTCACAGCCAGAGAGCAAAATCTAAAGGAGAAGTGATGTGATTGCTTAAGGTTGTACAGGATATTTATGCAAGAAAAGGGTTTTGGACTAGCTTTGATAATTTTGTACCAGCCTTTTTTGGATCAATTGTGAAAAGGCTTAATCCCATCCATTCTGAAAGAAAGCTTTGCCATTTGTGTCAGGGTGCTCTAGGAATGGCCTATTTTTAATCCAGTTTTATTTATTAGATTGTGTTTGGGCACATGCTGTGGAAGGTAAGGTAGGGTGTAGACCACCAGTATGTGAATGAACTGCCTGCAAACATGCTCTACTCTATCAGAAATGTGAGTTGTCTTGTTCTGCCTGTGTTCTGGTATCTGCCATGCCATGCAATCATAGAATCATAGAATTGTTTCAGCTGGAAGAGACCTTTAAGATCGAGTCCAGCCTTTCTCCCAGCCTTATCAACCACTAGACCATTTCCCTAAGTACAACATCCACTCGTCTCTTAAACACTTCCAGGGACGGTGACTCCACCATCTCCCTGGGCAGCCTTTCCAATGCCTGACAACCCTTTCAGTAAAGAAATTCCTCCTCATATCCAGTCTGAACGTCCTCTGGTGCAACTTAAAGCCATTGCTGAATTCATCAATTCCACACAACAAATCCCATACTAATATGTGTGCATTCACTCTTTAAACTACATGTTTAGAAAAAGTATACTACTTGTGTTTTTTATGGAATACAGTTTTTCTTTTTTGCCACTGAAGACCATTTGGTTTTTTACACATCAGTGACTGTCACGGAGTATTGACTAATGTTTTGGCAAAATTCTTGAGTGATGTATACTGGTGTTCAATGCTGTTGAACAGTTACAGTGGATCAGTAGGTAACAGAAAGGTTCAATATATATGTGAGCACTGGACAGATAATGGAGGATCTTCCTCGATGAAGGCTGCCTCTGTATTTAACTGTCACACTGACAACCTTCCCAGTCTTGCTTTGAGTGCAATCCTGGCAGCAAATGACCAGTGACTTCAGTAAGTGGTGGTTTGACCTTGTACCTTTTCAGTTTTGGTTCATTTTCCTGTGCTCCAGTGATTATAAGAGATTCTCAATTCTCTCTTTGTCCTTTTTGATAACTCTGTAATCTCCAAGGTATGGAGAAAAATTTGAAAGTAGGACTTCAGCATCCACTAGAAGTTAAGAAGCAAGAGAGAGGGAACTTGGGCATGTTATATATTGGTCTCGTAATTTGGAGATGGAAGCCAAGATTGCTTTTTAATGCTGACAGTAGCAGTATTGCAACACATAAAGTAATCGCTTTCTTTTTACTGATGTTAAAGAAATTTTAAAAATTAAGTTTCTCAGTAAAAAATGTGTAAATCCTCATTCAGCTTTGGCTATACTGCCTGTGCTTCTGATCCTGGCAGGGTGGCCAAGATAAATAGAGCTGTGCTGTTATGTGAATGACCCATTTGTGGCTGAAAGAATTGGCAACAGTGTTATGAATCAATTTGCATGAAGGAATTACTGTCTAATTAATAGAATTACGGCCATTTTAGTGCTCAGAAATAGTATAGGAACAAAACATTTTAATTGTTTTCCCTTCCTGCCTGCCACTTGTAATTGTTTTTCACATGTTTTTGTACACAGTTTAAATCCTGGGAATAACTCAGAAATAATTCATTACACCTGTTCCATGGGATGGTTAATCATTACGATTCAGAGAAACCGACTACATGGTCACTTGCATAAATAACATGTTATTTCTCTTTTCTTGATCACATTATTGTTCTGCAACACCTTATGGTCCATGATTGGAGAAACCATAGCCTCAACTTTTTCTTTGCACAAACCTTTGAACAGAATACTTTTTGATAAAGACAGATTGAAGAAATAAATAGCAACATTGCAGAAATCAAAACAAAAAATACCTAAAAAAAAAAAAAATTACCTAAATTCTGGTAAGATCTCCCTGCCTTGAGCCATCAGTACCAAACTCACTATTTTCTGAATGCTCCACAGAGCTGCCTTCTTTCCTGATGTGGATCTTCATGCTGGAACATCATTAATTGATACACTGAAGCTGATCAGATGAATACATCAGTCCCAATCTAGGCTTCTGTTGCACTCCTTTTGCAGTCATGTTCGAGACTGGACACAGTATTCTAGAAGTGCTGTCAGAAATGCCAAAGAGGGGGAAATAATCTCTGTAGGCCTGCTTGCTAATGCAGCCCGTGTGCAGTCATCTGTCTTTGTGACGAGGGCATACAGCTGACTCAGGTTTCCCACTTTAGTTTTCTAGAACCATCAGATCTTTTTTGGCAAAGCTGATTCTTTGTCAGTTGGTCCCCACTCCATGTATTTGCAAAGGTTTACTCCATAAAGTAACAACACCTGTCATTACTGAACTTCAGGAGGCTCCTACCATGTCTCCAGCCTCTTGAGATCTCTCTGAGAAACAGCCCTGCCCTGCAGCATGTTGACTGCCAACTTGGTGCCATCCACTAACTTGCTGAGAGTGTGCTTTGTCTCACTGATCGGGCTGTTCAAGGAGACATTCAACAGTACTGTCCCCACTGTCAGTCCCTCAGAGACACCACAAGAAACTGGCCACTAGTTGGACTTTGTACCACTGGTCACCATCCTTTGAGTCAAGGATACAGTCAATTTTCTACCCGCCATACCCAATTTTCTAGTCCCTGTCTCACCAACTGGGCCATGGGAATTAAAGAAAAGATCTCTGTCTCAAACAAGGGGCTGCTAATCCTCAACCCTTCTTCTCCCACCTCCAAAACCTCCTCCAAACAGGAAGAAAAAGTCGTAGTTCAAGTTCATGAGAAAGATAAATCTAGAGAAAGAATTCTTATAGTCATGCTCTCTGTTTGATGATAGATGCTCCAAATATGGCATGTAACACCATGGTCACCATACTGTCTGGTTGAGCATCAGGTCCAGGATTTTCAAAAGAGGCCCCAACTCTTCAGGCTCAGGTATGTGGGCACGTTCACCCCAGTCTGATCTCCCTCTTCTTGGGTGAATAGTAATTTACATGTTATCTAGCAAATAGAGATTATTTAGTCATTAATCAGTAGGTCTGATTTGTCACCTACGTGACCTTCTGGAGTTTACACGTCCATCCTGTTGTTTACAAGAACAGGGCTCTTGTTGCCTTTGCTCCTTCCCTTCAACAACTGTTCCCAGGGCTGAAGCTCATCACTAATCTCCTTTGCCAAAATGAATGGGTAGGACTGTGTCTAAAAGTAGGTGCGATGGTTTGACGTGGTAGGGGAGAAACTTTGAGACCAACACCCACGTGGACATATTTAATGCTAGATGCTACAATGATCATGTCAATATTTTATTCACCATATGTGAATTACAATTATTAAGCAAGGAATTTTGTTGGAGTAAAGTTTAGGAAAAAAGAAGTAATGTATTTTCTTTCAGTCTATTTGAAAAGTACTGCCTGTGATTTCCTTTATCTGCTTACATTTTACTTCTTTTTGTCACTTTGACTCCCCTTCTCCACTTTCTTTCTGTTATTCTTTACATTACTTGTGCCATCAGGTTGTACTTTTAGGAACAGGATGTGTGTTTTTAAATACATATTATTATGTTAATATATGGGTGAAGCAGAGGGGTTGGACTAGATGATATTTAGAGGTCCCTTCCATCCCCTGCCATTCTGTGATTCTGTGAGAGGGCTTGCAGCTGTTTGCCATTTAGGTATTCAAACCATGGAAATAGTCTGAGGGCATGTATCTATGTTTCTTGTTGATAATCTACTCAAAACTTAATTTAGAATAACATTTAAACTTTGAGGCATAGTGGACTGCAGATCAGGGCTTACTGGAGCTCTCTTGGTCAGTTGTAGGAAAATGAAAATGTTGTTAGAACTTGTGATATCAAATTGTTCTTGCTTACTATGGTAACTTGGTAACTATGTGGTACAGCTCAAGTTTATAATAGAGCAAAAGCTCTTTGGAATGTTAACAGTCAAAAATAGATACCTCTGGACACTTGGACATGCCTGTAATTACCCAAATTGTGTTTCATGCTTCAAGAAAGTGACTCCCTGGGTGTGTCGCTTCGGGGTTTAACTGAAAGGTTTGAGGAAAGAGATTGGATTTTATTTTTTAAATATAAAGTGCATTGTGTAAAATTTAAACATCAAATGTTGAAATGGTGACATTTCTTTAAAAAATAAATTTAGACTGTCAGCCTAACAGCAAAGAATTTACAAGAAGATTGAAGTTGGATAAGCATCAGGATTTTAGATCCACAATCTGTTTAGGAAGTGTTTTACTTGAAATAAAAGGGAAAAATGAGAAAAAAACCCAGTGTATTTTTAAAGACAGTATCTTTGAATGCAGTGGAATATAGACAAATACAGACCAGGATGTAAATTAGACCAGTGTGGCTGCTTTTTTCTCTCAGATGGGGCTGGAACACTGGTACAGGCTGCTGAACGTGGACTTTCCCAGCAGGCGTACACAAGCAGTGACCTGAACACATAATTTAGGGAGAAAGAAGCTGTGTTTGGGAAGACTATCACAAATAGTTTTCATTAGTATCTACTTGTTCGGGTCATCATATACATTGAAGAGCACAAGTATGTTAAGTATTTAATAAATACATTTTAGAAGTTGAACAGAAGAGTTTGGACATGCTTCATTTCAACACAAATGAAACAAAACTCCCTAAGACTCCTGTGCTTGGTTTGTCCTTAAATCTAAGTGCTCTTCTCTTTGAGTCGAGTAATTACAGTTTCCTTGGTGATCTTCACACGTCAAGCAATGAAGATTTAACTTTTTGTAATCCTTTTCTATTTTAAAGAAAGTAATCTTAACAAGAATCAACAGTGCAAGCCGAAGGCATGTTATTGAATAATGGGTGGTCCAAATGTAGGCTTCTGAGTTTGAGTATCCAGACTTTTTTGCTTAAACAGACACTTATACATACTGTATTTACTTACAGGTATTATAAGTTACCTGAAATTCTGTATTCCCATTTGATTATTAAAATAAGGAAAGTTTTTGTATACTAGTCTGTGAGATTATGACTGATTTTCAAAGTTGGACATCTGAAAATATTTGCATAGACCTAAAAAAGTGAAAACAGGGAGCTAAAAGTCAAATATGTGTAATTTCTAACACCCACATATTTTGTTTCTAAAGGAGTTTTACTCTTTACAGAATTGCTACTTACAAATTCTGGAGTTCTTTTTCTATTTATCTGCAAGTAGACTTGAATCCTCAGCTATTCATGTGTGACTGTTCTCATTTAACCTCAGGAACACCATAGTAATCCTATTAAAAACCTTTAGTACTCTGCATATGTTCCAGTGCAATTGGAGGGATATTTTGTGCAGGTAGTAGTGCTGTTCTTGACATAAGGTGGAGAGGAACAAATTGAGTCCAGGTAGAGGCCCAGGTTCTGACTGCTGGGTGAAAATACATTTTATTTTTCAAAGGAAGTAACCATAATATGGTAATGTCTGAAATCCTTCAAGTACAAATCCAATAATGTTAATCTTATAAAGTACTTTTTATTAGTGCAGATACTCCTTTACTTTCACTGTGTTGTTTGTCCTTATCCCTCACAAAAGTCTTCAGAAACGGAGTTAATCAAGCTATTGACAGTGACATGTGCATGAAGGGTATGCAAAAAGAAAGAAAGGTACATGAAAATGCAAAGTGGGACAGTAGTAAGTTTGTCTCCCAGACGTGACAGGACATGCTATCTGGACTGAAGGGCTTGCAATCTAAATTTAGATAATGAAAAGCAGCAGCCAAGAGAAGAGGTAAAGAGAGGGCAGGTCATGCAATTGTTCTTTCAGGTGTTCATCCACTTAAGTGTATGCTCACACCTGCATGGGATATGAAGGTGTGGACTCTGAAGATAAGTTGCAATTGTGACGATTTTTTTTGAACTGACCTCCCTTAAATATAAGGAGTTCAAAGTGAGATTTAGCCCAGAGAAAGGAAGGCAGAATTCCAAGGGTTGACGATGGTAGAGCAGATAGACGGAGGAAGGCTGGCAAGATTGTTTCTGTTGTCTCCTGGGAAGCTGAAGCTCCCTGCCAGAGAGATCAGCTGCAAGTGTGACTGGAGGGCCAAGGGAGTTGGCAGAGTGGCTAATGTCAGCTGTCCTTAATGGGAGAGACTGGAGAGGAGCTCTGCACTCGCCTTGCATTCTGCCCACAGAATTTCATCAGCCTTATGATTGAGGACACCAACAGAAACATTGGATACAAGGAAATGTGGGATCCTCTTGTATGGATGCTCATCACATGGAAGCAGTGTCATAAGGAGAAATCAGAGCTGATCTGATTTGTCATCAGCCACAGTACAAACGGACTGTCGGTACGGTCACATTCAAATTGCAATATGCTAAAAACAGGTTCACTCTTAATAAACTTGGGGGATCTATAGGATATTCTAAGACTGAAGAAATTTTATTCCATAAATTTAGTTTGAAGGCCACTCTCTTGTCTTATGGCTCTGCCCTGGGTGGGGAGGGGGAAAGCACAAGAGACTTTCTGCATTTCTTTTTCTCCCTACCTTTCTTCCTCTGCCCCACTGGACGTTGAGATGCTGTATCCCAAAGTACCTCCTCTCAGTGGTTTTTTTAACCCCTTTGGAGCCGAGACAGTGACTATTTCTCATTTCCTTCCCTTAGAGCTTGTGAGGAGGTTTCTACTGGGAACTGAGACTGGGCGAGTGGTAGAAAAGATACTGATCATAGTTAAATTCTGTGAAGCTCATACTAAGAGGTGACATGTAATGGAGCTACTGTTGTCTTCCATAAACTATGTCAGTTGTTAATGGAAACAAGTATAACAGAATTTCTGTTGTTAAGTATTTTGCATATTCCTGTGGCCTTGAAAAGATGATAAAACTGCTGGACATTTTCCCCATCCTGTGGAGTAAGGCTTTCTTAGTTATCTACCCTCAGATCACCTGAATAACAGGACTTTCTTAACTTTTTTGTTCTTTCAGCCAAATATAATTCAGCTTTTAACACTGTCTTGCAGTCTGAGCAGCTTCTCTCTCCTACTTCCTATCTCTTTACTAAACCATCAGATGGCAGCAACTCCATCAATAATTAGCAGTGATGGAGGAGCCTGTTTAGTATCTTCTTTGAAGTTCACCCAAGAGGAACAGAGTAAAGGCGGGCTCAGCTCTACGGGTGAGACTTGCTGCCCCGAGGTCCTGTGTGCCAGCTCCTTGCACATGGTTGCATGTTTACGTAGCTCTTGGCTGCAGAAGAGTTGCTGGCGGCTCCCACCTTGCGAGCAGATCCCTTTGGAAATGTCCCCTGCAAGAATACATTCCTGTAGCCAAAGGAGGAGCTCCTGGCAGAAGGATGAACTGTGTGTGGCGTGAGGAGGTGTGCCCTTTGTGAGCCGTGCTGTAGGTAAATGTCTTCTGTAATCACCTCTTAATTATATTGCATTTAGCTCCCAGCATATTTTCTTGGAGTCTGTAGCCAGAATTTGATGTTCAGTTTCCTGTATCCATCTGATAAATGGTGACATAGATTTTTTTGTTAGAGACATTGGCTGATTTCTTTCAATCATCTCCTGCTGCAATTACCGATTTCTTAATTATAAAAAATGCATGATTGATATGTGGTTGCCAATCTGATAGTCAGTTATAATTATGAACTAGCAAGATTATGCTTCCTTAACTTTCATGATCTTTGAAAAAATAATCTTGTCCTAGTTATCTTCTCAATTAGAAAAAAAAGTGGAATAGTGTCAGGATTGAGTACAGGTTGTTCCAAAAAGCATTGCCCTGAGGGATCTGGAGGAGCTCTGTGCTGAGAGCTTCTTTTCTTCTTCTGTCTCCAGTGGTGGCATTCAGAAGCACATAATTTAGGACATTAATATTTTCCTTAGATACATATTTCATAAAACGGTGGAGGCTCTAGCTGAATTCTTAACTTTCTGCTGTAGTTTTCAAGATCAGTATACAACACCTCATATAATTTGAGACCTTACAGGTTCCACACACTGTGATAGTATGTCTAGATAAAATATGCAGATAAACATGGAAGCAAATATAGTAGTAGATCAGTTGCTCTGCTTTCTTTAAAATATTATCCACAGTTCCTTAAAGCTGCTGTGCATTTACCACAGCTCTTGCCAAAAATGCTCTGTTGACTGTGTTGATGGAGCACCAGTTCCTGCTGACCGAAGAGAAGCAGTAACTTGCTGCCTTCTCTGGGCAAAGCCCCCTTCCCTTGCTCAACTCAAGTCTCACAGGTTTTATGCCACAAAGCTGCCTAAAGGAGGCAGGTCGCTTTGCCAGTATTAACCTTTCACACCTCTAGCAGCATGGATAATCCATACCATAATATGTTTGCTTCTTCAGGTCATATTTTCAAGGAATCTCAAGCTGAGCCCAGAAGAATGAATGTACTTCTATGACCAGGGGCTGTGGCAGGCAGAAAATCTTTCTGCTGTTAATATATAGTTGTCGAAGGTTTAGTTCCTTTCATTATTGGAATACCAACTGTGTTCAATTTTTCCTCAAGTCATATGTCTTCAAACTAATAATGCACTTCAGGAATGCAGCCTGGAAGCCTATCTTTGCAAAATATAGTGACTTTGAGAAGCTTACAAAAAATAGATGAACTTGCATTGTGGGACTTATTCCTTTTTTTTTTTTTTTTTTGTGAGCAGCTGATTATTTTAATAGCTCCGAATTCAAAGAGCAATACATGTAAAAAATGTAAAAAAAAATAAAAATGTATGGGGATTTTGGTAGAGGGGGGCTACAGATGTGGCTTCTGTGAGATGCTACTAGAAGCTTCCGCTGTCCAATGCCAACCAGCTCCAAGATGGACCTGCTACTGGCCAAGGCTGAGTCCATCAGTTAGGGTGGTAACTCCTCTGTGATAACACGTTTAAGAAGGGGAAAAAATTGCTGCAAAGGAACAACTGGAAGACAGTAGTGAGAATATGTGAGAGAAACAACTTCAGACAACAAGGTCACTGAAGGAGGAGAGAAGATGGTGCTCCAGACACCAGAGCAGAGGTTCCCCTGCTGCTCATGGTGAGGCAGCCCATGGTGAGGCAGCTGTGCCCCTGCAGCCATGAGGGCCACAGGGAAGCAGAGATGCACCTGTAGCCTGGTGAAGACTCCATATGGGAGATGCCTGAAGGAGACTGTGATCTGGTGGAAAGCCTGTGCAGGAGCAGCTCCTGGCAGAACCTGTGGACCTGTGGAGAGAGGAGCCCACGTGAAGCAGATATGCTGTCAGGACTTGTAATCCCATGGGAAGCTCACACTAAGCAGTCTGTTCCTGAAGGTCTGCACCCTGTGGAAGAGACTCACATTGGAGCAATTTGTGAAGAACTGTAGCCTGTGGGAAGGACTCAGGTTGGAGAAGTTCATGGACTATCCCATAGGACTACAGTGTGGGAGGGATGCCACACTGTAGCAGAAGACTGTGAGAAGTCCTCTCCTTGAGCAGGAAGAAGCAAGAGAGAGAAGATGCGATGAACTGACCGTAACTCCCATTCCCTATTACCCTATGCTCTGGGTTGGGGAGGCAGAGAATTCAGGAGTAAAGTTGAGCCCTGGAAGAAGGGAGGGGTAGGGGGAAGGTGTTTAAAGAATTTATTTTCTTTCTCATTATCTTCCTCTAATTTGTTTGGTAATAAATTCAACTCGTTTTCCCCAAGTTGAAGTCTGTTTTGCCCATAATAGTAATTGGTGAATGATCTCTCCCTGTCCTTGTCTCGACATACAAACTTTTCATCATATAAAATATATCTAGAAAAAAAACCCGTATCTATTCACTGTCCCTGTTAAGTAGGAACTGAATATTGCAGTTCTGTAGAAGCACTGAAATTAAAAATGTATCTACTTCTTTACTAGTTCAGCTGTTTGTTCATTTAAGATATTCTCTGGAATAAAATAGATTTCCAGTTTTATTTTTCCTTTCTGTGTTGGTATCATCAACGATTTGGTCAGTCTACATTTAGCTGTAAAAGCATCTTATTTCGTATCAGAATAGTATCTGCGGTGACAGATCTCAATTCAGAATATTAAACTCTTCCAGGCTAGAGACAGGGAGTGAGTTAATAGTCTGAAAAATGCTTCAAAGCTAGAAAACAATTTGGAAGTGCTCTGCCTCTCTGTAGCAAAGAGCTGCTGGAGGTGCTCCAATTGACTTGAAAGGTGCTTTTCACCTTCAGAGCAATCAAGAAGCTGGAACAGGGTGGATGGAGCTGTTCTGCTCCATACTAGGCTTTGCTTCACTGCACAGTTGGCTTCCCAGTGGAGAGTAAATGGCATAAAGTACTTATTCAGTGGTACTGCGGTGCAGGAATATGGAAGGATGCCTCATGTAAAACATGGTGCAAGAGAATGGGGAACTTTAGACTATTTACTTCATTCAGGCTTGATTAACTTGGAGACTTATGGATTTATTAATAAGCATGTTATATTTAACTGAAATCACATACAACAGTGAAACCTTAAACAGAATAATACAAAAAAAAGTATGTATAATGTAATGTATTTATGTACATTAAAAAAAGGAAGAATGATCAGTTCACAATTAAGAGCAAATACAATGCCACAGAAATATTTGTTTTAACCAGATGGTCTTAAGTAATGCAGTCAAAGCTGTGGTCACAGTACATTAGTTTTGTTTCCATAGTAACACTAGTTTGGCAGACTGAGTTATTTAGATCTGCACTGCAGTGTTCATAACAGTCTAATCCTTATATACATGCTTTTACTGAAATTGAAAATGATACTTAGGTGATGGTGCACACTTAAAAGTGTGCAGACATCTCAAGAAGTCAGATTCCCCCAAAGCAAGAATGTCTACATACACAAATAGCATTTATCGTTTAATGTTGGTATTAAATTTGTATTAAATATAACCTAAATAAAAATGTATAAAGTTTAATTCGTCTACAGACATAGAATACGTGGAAGCTGCACTGGACTGTGCTATGTGCTGGTGAGCATGCTGGAGGTAGCTCTCGAGTGGCAAGGAGTGAAGCTTAGCTCCAACTTTTCCGTTCTTGTGAAACTTTGTAAGAGGCTAAAGGGAAAATAACTGTAAGCAGTTAGTACAGAAAACATCTTTATCAGGTAGTCTTCAATAATGACATGCATACCAATTTGTGTTAAAGAGATGAATTATGCAGTGACTTCAAAGATTTCTCAGTGAAATTAATGTAATTTCTATATAGTAAATCATATTATTAGCTGTGATAAGTTGTATGCTTACAGAATAAGCACCAAATAATTAAGACTGATGGTGGTTTATGAAGTTTAGACTTGAACAGTTTTGCCAAATGGCAACAGCCAGAATTGTAATATCTTGTTTATTGGATTTTCTTTACACTGCCACCAAAAGGAACCTTGGCCATGGGTACTCTAAGCCAACAATTCTTCCCTCAGCACACCAGCAATACCTTAGTTACAGAGGGCCGTGAGGCACTCCGAACCAGGAAAGGATTCAGAATATGTTTTGCAAGTTTTGACAAAGGCCAGTAATCTAATTAAAAACAAATGCACTTTCCTTTTCAGCTGCAAGTGAACAAATAAAATATATTTTACTTCTTATTGAGTCTTACTGTGTAGGAAGTAGATAAACAGCAAAATTCATATTTTTAGCAATAGTGATTTGAGCACTTGTGCAGAAAGAGAGAACATATTCTACTGTATCAAATAACAAGGCCTGTGTGCTTTTTCTAGGGTAATTGGCCAGCTTTTCATTCAAATTATAAGTGTCCAGTTATTTTTGAAGTTGTTTTAGCGCAAAAAGGCTTGTAAGAAGAGCAGTTTAATACTCAATGCGTCATTTCCCTCTGTTTCAGCAGTGATGGTGCTCACAGGCCTTATTTAATGTTTCCGAGCCCTGGACTATGCATCATGTGCCCTGTGGAGGGAAAGTCATAGGGTCTATATGAATGGAGTTTTCCATTAATCTTTGGAAATGTCTCTAATGCCAAGATTCTGGGCAGGTGAAGGACTTGCTGCAGAAAGGGTAGGGAATGTTTATTTCTGCCATGTCAAATTGGTTGTACACAGAGCAGTGGGTTTTCCACCCATTTGTTGGTTTGTTTGTGAGGTTTTTTTCCCCCTTGTAAAATTAGTGTTAATTTATAAACTTTATCCTAGTTACTGATTTTTGGCTTTGCATTTTGAAAGCTTCTTACAGGAGTCTGTGTTGCAGATTCACGTAGCTATGGATATGTGGATACACCATAGTGATACAAAAATGCGTAGAGTAATTTTAAACCAAAGTGAAGCAAAGGTGTAATAAGCATACTTGCCATTTTTAATACAACACCCTTTGAATATAGAGAAAATAATATGATACTGTGGAGTTAGCCTAAATAAGTAAGGAGTGTAGGTTTTAAGTCATCAACATCAGTTTCAAAATGATGTGCATAGAAATATTTTTATTTTCATTAGAAGAAACACCTGAGAAGGTAGTGACTGAAGTAGGGTAGGGGAAATTATTTTGTACTGTTTGCCAGTGGTCTTTTTACTTTGCCTTTGATGTAACATTCAGTACTGTTTACAGAAATAGCTATGCTCACAAATAATTTATGTGCCATTGATCTTCTAGGTGATCCTGAATTAAAAATTGTTTGCAGTCAGTTTTTCTGCCCCTCATATGGTTCTGTTGTTGGTTAGCTTGGGTGGGGTTTTTTTTTGCTAAAACTTTACTTAGCAGTGGAAGAGAAGAAATTTGGGTTTCATGTTTGAGTAGGAAGTGTAAGCTAAGGAGTGCATTTCCAGTGAAGTTACTATTAGTAATAGATTTTAGTTGAGAACTGCTTCAGGGGTTTTATGGGAGCAGAGTCAGATCCTCTGCTGACTATGCACCCTGCCTGCTGGGCACCTGGAGATGTTCTGTGATGCATAGTGTTAAACGTGGCTACCCCATCTTCAGATAGTGTCTTGATGTCTTGCTGAGATTCAACCAGCTCACTTTGATCTTCTAAAGATTTTGGTAGAAATGTGCTAAGTGTTTGCAAGTCTGAGCTCTTAAGCGATTCCCGTACTTATTTCGGGCAAAACCCAATCATGAGCTGTAAAAGAAATATCTGTACAAAGATTGCTTTAGAAATGTAAGTTGAAGTAGTGCTGGGACAAGGTGTGATGTTATTTGGTTGTTGTAGTGTGTGGTAGTATTACAGCAAAATGTAATTTTAATACGTAATTCTAAATAGAATTTTTTACTGAAATAACATTGTTATTAAAGAAATGTATATTAAAGAAATCACAACCTGTGTCTTATAAGGTGAGCACACACTTGAATATTCTACTTTCTCCTGAATTGCCAAAAAAGCCTGTTATAAACTTCTATGAATATACTTGAAGTTAGGAAAAATGGGGGAAAAAGGTAATTTATGGGATTTAGGAAATGCATGGAATGACTTGAATTTAGGCACAACCCCAACACACTCAGCTCACCGATGGATTCTGATCCAATTTCACCCCTATTCCAATAGCAATGAACTGTTGCCAGCACCTTTAAATCCTGTTGTTTAGATTCAGTGTGTTTTAGTGAAATAAATAAATTTTAAAACAAATTCACTGCGATTTTTGATTTGTTACCACTTCAGGAAGGAAAGGACAGGGTCTTACAGGAGGTTAAACTCAAAGCATGCAGGTTTTGTGACTGACGACATTTTGTTTCTGATCCAGTGCTAGCAGCAATCATGAGCTCTGATTTAGACTATACTTATCTCCCGCTCCAGGCATCTGTGTCTTCTGAACTTGCAGGAATAAATTTACACAGACATGAACAGTAACTTGTAGGAGTTTAGACTGTGCCAAGGTAAAAAGCAGAACTTTAAACCAGGTCACTTTTTGGGCAAGATGGCTTTCCAGCTGCTAAGTCAGCCAAAGAGACTACCATGTGATTGATACCTGATAAATATATTAGCATTTAACACCTTTAAATGTACTGCCTTCTCCTATCTAACCACGTGAGATGTAGCAGTGCCGCGCAGTGCATACCATCCATAGCAGCAGGCAAGAACATTTTCCATGGTGCTTTGATATCTGCTATCAGTTGGGCTGGCAGATACACTCAGACAGTTGACAGCAACTAGTTGAAGTAGTGAGAACTGGTAAATGTATTGAAATTGTTCATAACATTTTGGCATCTTAAAGCATCTTTCTGCTATAAATTTAGGAACAGAGGAATGAGTTGTGACAGTCATTTAGACTTTCCTCAGTACTCAGAAATACCTATGACCTGAGCAACATGGTGGTTTTATGAAACGATGAGGTGGGATGTGGCACCAGTACCTTGAAGCATTTGAGCATGACTAATTTTAAGCATGTGAATTTTGTGCTTGTACTTAGCTGTTGTCAGCTGAGATGGAATGGCAGACTGTCAAACTGATAAACTGTAAGCTACAAGGGTCAACTGAGGGCTTAAAGTTGAACATGAGCTTAAGCATCTTTCTCTGGTGCCAGTGGTGGAGCAGGAATACTGTCCTGGAGCATTATGGCCTCTGTCAGGATGACTGTCTTGCAGTTCACGTACGCTTTATTAAAGTACTGCAGATTTAACTCTCTTCACTTGTCCTTCTGCTTCTTCAGCTCTTGCTAATTTTCCAGTACTGTTATTTCAAAAAAAACTGCAGCCAGTTTCCTGTTAGCTGAATGTAGATGTATGCCATTTTGCTGCAGATATATTAGAATACACGTAAAATCTGTCCTATTTTTATTTCCAAACATCTTTTCATCTGCAGTCTGTATAGAGCATCCTTTGTCTGCTTTCAGCTTTTTATTAGTAGGTAGTGTAGGAAAAGATGCACTGTTGAGTAAGTAGGTCATGGGAACAGCCAAATGATGGTGTTTCTGCAAAGAAATGGAGAATTAACACTGGAAGTGAAAAGCTGCTCTGAAGAAAGACAGGTATCTCTTGGGATGGAGGGACACGCACCGCCCGCAGCGTTTGGCTCCTCACAGTGCTGCGCTGCCAGTCAGGCTCGCTGGGGTGATCTGCTCCTTCAGTTTACTACAGATGTCTAGTTTAGAGATTTAATCCCAGAGACTGCCTTTCCTAAAAATTAGATAATTTTGTATTTAAATATACGAAACCTGTTCATGTGCAGTAGTGAAGGAAAAGTTAACTGTGAGAATGAGTCTCTCCCCACCCAAGAGAGTTTCAGCCACTTTTTCAAATTAGTTGTACGAGTGGAGAGAACTCCCTTGAACACACGAGCTGTAACTACTGGAGGTTTCTGGGAGACAGTAGTGTAGTAAAAGTAATTGTTTGTAATACTACATTGGCTGATTCTCTTTCCTTTTAGAACTCATGTTACAGCTTAGAGCTTTGTTTTCAAAATCATTGGCCAAGCATTGTGTTCTTGTTACATGTTACATTTGGAGTAACATAATTTTTTGTTGAATTAAAGTCTTTCTGATAAATGTGTACATGATGATTGTCAAAATTGGATAAACTCAAGTTATGATGATGCTAGGCAAATTTTGTCCTTAAGTTTTCTTAACATTTTCTTCCGTATTACCCTACATAGAAAAAGGTTCTGTTTTTTCCTAAGAATCACAGAAAAAAACTTTTTAAAAGAAAGTTACATTGGCCATTCAAGAACTGAAGAACAGAATAGTACTCTGAGTAAATCTGCTTTTGAAAACGGGGAACAACATTACAAAATTTTTAAGCAAGGTTTTTTTTTGGGAGACTTATATTTTCTTTCTATGCTGTATACCAGTTACAACTATCATCTGTGTCTATGGGATGGGGGCTAGTCTGTACTGCTGACAATATCTGCAAAAAAGAGCTTTGCAGTTGGCTTAGTTTGTAGTAATTTGTACATTTTTTAAAGAGAGGCTGCAGACAAGAGAGTCCAATATTGTAGGCCAAGTGTTGCTGAATGTTAAGCGCAGGGAAGAGGAGGCTGAGAGGAAACATCATCACTCTCTACAACTACCTGGAGTTGTAGTGAGGTGGGGGTTGATATCTCCAGTAACGAATAATAGAACGCAAAGAAATTGGTTTGTTGCACCAGAGGAGGTTTAGATTGGACATTAGGAAGAACTTTTTCACCAAGAGGGTTACTAGGCATTGAAACGACCTACTCAGGTAGGTGGTGGAGTCATCATCCCTAGAGATATTCAAAAGACTCATAGATGAAGTTCTGAGGGACATGGTTCAGTGATGGGCTTGGCAGTGTAAGGTGTGTGGTTGTACTCAATGATCTTAAAGGTCTTTTCCAACTGTATTGATTCTGTGATTCTATGAGTATGTATTTATGACTAAATGTACTCAAATGGTTAATAGATTACTTATGTGGACACAGGTTTCAGTGTATTTTATAATTAGGCGATTGTGTTCAGACCTTTCCCGTTATCGGAAAGATTTCTTACATTAGACATGAGTTAAGTTGTTCCACAACAGAAGAAATGCAAAAAGTTTTATATTTCACTTGAAAACTCCTTGACTGGAAGTCAGCAGCGTGCAGAATTTGTGCCAAGGCTTTCTGTGCTGGGCCGAGCTGGCTGCAGGATCTGTACAGAGAGAGACCCAGCTTTGGGGATTTGAAAACCATACCACATTTTGACTGTATTTTAGGAATCGGTTTACCTGATGTTGTGAGAAATAGTAATCCATGAAGAGCCTGGAGGGAAGAGAAATGGTCTTTTTTTCAGTGTTATCTCATTTTTTTACTTGTTTCACATTTAAATTTTAAATACATTTAACATTTCAACGGTTCATGTCACAGATTTTAAATAATTACTACACTGAACTAAAAGTGAATTTTTAACCTCTTTTCTTCAGAAGCAAAGAAAATGTTAATTTGCAGTTATTTTCCTGGCCCAGTGCCAAAACATCCCTTTTGTTATCATGGAGGAAAAGAGAAAGTTTTGATTAATATGTTGCTCAGTAATTAAATGTCTGTGGTTTTTCTCCTGTAGACATTGTTCCGTTTCGGTGGTACTTGTTGTAGGGCTCTGTAGAATTTTAATAAATTCTTCAAATGAACCCCCAGACAGTTTTCAGGATTTTTATACTACATTAGCAATTACAGAAATACACTGCAAAAATAATAAATGTCTGTTAATTGCAAGCGTTTAATTGTGTAGATTATCACTTTAGTGTGAAGAGCAAACGATGGGCTATATTCTCTTGTCTGTTGCAGAAGTCTTGCACATATTTTTAAATTCCATGAGTAATTTCATTTGGAGTAGTGAATGATGCATCTGGTACTTGGATCTTAAACTGAATGCTTGCAGAACAAATTTATAATACGCAGCCCCGCTCAGGGCTACCTACTCAGCTTTGCTGCTGAAACCCGTAAGTCTGAGAAACCCACAGCAGGGAAAGCTCGCTCTAGAATTTAGTGGCATTTTAAGCTACGTGACGTGTAAAGGTTGTAGAATAACTTGTATTTAATGGGGCATTCAGGAAGCGTGGGGGATTAAAGGTGCTTTTATGCAAAGGGAACTGGGGAAAAAATGTGAATACTGGGAGGGGAAAGGCTGTAGTGGAGGGCATGATTGCTTTAGGGTGGTAGTTGACTCCTCAGATCTAAATTTAGCTAGACTTTTTTTGAGTTTTACTTACACATGATTACCCCATTAAATATCTGTAGGATGTTTTTTGGCTGTGAAAAAGCAGTGGCCAGTATCAGTCTTGTTTCCTATATTCAGAGCTTGCAAGCAGAGTTACTTGTGTCCAGTTCTGGGCTCCTCAGCTCAAGAGGGACAGGGAAATGCTGGAGAGAGTCCAGCGCAGGGCCACCAAGATGATCAGGGGAATGTAACATCTTTCATACCAGGAAAGGCTGCAGGCACTGGGGCTGTTTAGTCTGGAGAAGAGGAGATTGAGGGGTGATCTTATTAACATTTATATATATCTGAAGGGTGAGTGTCAGGTTGGGACATCCCTTTTTTTCTATAGTAGCTAGCAAAAGGACAAGGGGTAATGGGATGAAGCTGGAACACAAAAAGTTCCACTTAAACATAAGAAAAAACTATTTCACAGTGAGGGTGAGGGAGCCCTGGCACAGGCTGCCCAGAGGGGTTGTGGAGTCTCCTTCCTTGGATGTCTTCAAGACCCGCCTGGACATGTTCCTATGCGACCTGATCTAGGTGAACCTGCTTCTGCAGGGGGGTTGGACTAGGTGATCTCTAAAGGGCCCTTCCAACCCTACCATTCTATGATTTTATGATACTTCAGGCTCAGTTTTTAATTTACTCCAGAGAAAAAAAACATTGCGTGAAAGTGAGTTGTCCAGGGAGGTTTTAGAGGTCATGGTCCATTGGACCTGCACCACAGGCAAGAGCTGATACTTTGTTTTGTGAGGTTGTCAACACTCTCGAACATTAAATTACAAGAGAGAATTATTTTTTTAATCTTTATTCTAGTTCACCTCAGGCAGCACCCCAGTGGCTGCCACCTCTTCTCCCCTAGCTTCCATTCTGTCACTCGATGGTGCTGGGTGTCGTTTCTGGGCCCCTCTCTCCTTCTTCTGCCTTCCCTGGCACAGAGTCATGCTTTTCTTTGTTTTCTTGTATGTGCCTCCTCTCCTGCTCATACACATCTGCTGAAGGACCACACAATTTTTGTAGGTTCGCATACAGTAAGTAATATCCTCCATTCATCTTGCTGCAGACACGCCCCTCATGATGAGCTTTGAGATCTATATATATCGATTTGTCTGAGCTTCAAGTGGAGAAGGAATTCACTAGCTTCCTAGTTATCTTTTAAGGAAACAACTGAAAACTGAATTATTTAACGCAGAAACCTACACCTGACGTGAAACCTACAGCTTCTGAAGGAAACTGGAAAACTCTGCTTGCATAGGCAGTGGCAAATGGTGCAGCTGGGCAGAGTGAGCTCTTGCAAGGGCAGCAACAAGAGCTGTATGGCAAATACATGGAAACAAGGTGTCAACAAAGGGAGCAGCTATAGATAACTGATTAGTCTGTGAAGGTATACCAATCTCCTCCCTATGTTGACTTCTGAGGTGTTTTGCCAAAATACATCACTGTGATTGTAATGTATTTTAACAAAGCCTATGTAATTGCTAAGGATATCAAGGTTTGGTTAGCTACTGTAGTTAGAAATAACAAGTGGTTCTTCAGGATACAAAAATGTTTGAGTAGACATCCCTGTAGTTTTAATAAAGCGGAGACAAGTGTTTGTAAAATCAATGGGGTAGCTGCTTTGATTTTAAGTAGAACTGCTCCCATGCTAACATTAAAGCATGAGTTTCAGTTCTTTTTGCAACAACACTGTTTTAATGTGCATTAATGTGCTAAAATGCTTCTGTTTCTGGCTTAGTATTAAAAAAAGAGAATATTTGTTGCATTTTCTGTCAGCTGTTTTCGTCTTACCTAGAAAAAAAATTAGATTGGGGGATGTTTTGTGGGGTAATGTAGCAACTTGTATTAAACCAAAATACTTGCACAGAACCAGGAAGTTTTTAGACCCACAAACCTTTTGTGAAAGAAGTATACTGTAAATGTTGCAGCTCTTTAACACTCTTTTTTCTTGCCTTTTTAATGTTGCCAATAGGAAAATCAGGCTATGCTGCCTTTTGAGTTTCCCTTTCATCTAAGCAGGCTGTCTTCTACGTCATACAGGAGTTCTTTGTGTGGCTGGGGAATACGTGACAGGAGATCTTGTTTCTCCCTTAATTAGGGACAAGTGGTGACTGTGAAGCCTCCTTTCGTAGCTTTAAGATTGTCATATACTCCTCCAAACAAATCAACTCTTCACCTGCTACAAAACATCGACTCTGTTTTTATATGAAAATGGATATTTAAGGCTCTGGGGAGGTTATGGTGTTTATTATCCTGCTGGGAACGTTTGTACTTGGCAGTTGGCTGGAGGGTCCTTGGTGCTGGTCAGCAAAGCTGCAGGAGGGAGGGGGGAAGAAGCTCTGGCAAGTTGGAAATGGCAAAAGGGTTTTAATTTATGCAGCCTGGCCAGTATGTGGTTACTGTCTGAGAACGCCTCTGGTGGCTGCGCGCCACGGCTGCTCTGCTATTTATGGACAGCCCAACTGCAAGTGCAAGCTGCAGCTCTAATTCATCAGAATACTGCCAATCTTTTGCAATGTTATGAGTTTGTTTTCCCTCCCCCAAAGCTTAGCCCTTAGCTATGCATTTTATACTATTTTTTCTGATACGATTTGTATCTCACACATCACACTGTTGGCTGCAATGGTGTCAGTGTAGCCCGTGATGAAGCCAGAGCAGGACTAGCCTGTTGAAGCAGAGGAGGAATGTAAAACTCCTGGTAATACAAATAGCCTGTTTTATATTTTACATGTAAACTAAACTTTGCCGTTGGCATAGGACTTTGCCAGGTATGCATACCGTCTGCTCCGTGACCTCTATAGGACTAATGCAAATAGCAGCTGACTTTAGATAATTTGATGTTATTTAGTTTGTTAATTTATGTCAGTTAAAAGACAGGAGGACTTTTCTGCCAGCAATAAATTAGTTTCTGGTATTGATTTACTGGTAGTGACATGGAAGAATGAGGAATGGCAGTGGGTATGGCTATGTCAAAAACTATTATCTTAATATCACAATGGTCAAAATTTAATAACAGCTGCCCTGTTACTTCTCTGAACAGGGAGTGATTTCCAAAGTGTGGAAAAAATACATGGTATTACAGCATAATAATGGGTGGGAAGTGCTTTTTTTATACTTCAGCAGCACTACTGCTGTCTGGATCAGTTGAGATCGCTATGTACTTCTCAGAATAGGTTATTTTCTGGTTCTGGTAGAATTATTGAATCCTAGACATGCCTTCAATCCATCTGGCCACATCTCATTGCATTCAAAGAATGCTACTGGGCGCGTTTAACTAGGTGCCCCTGCCAGGCTGCTCTGGCTGGGAATGCTCCTGAGGGGCTCGGGAGGATGAATGCTTTCCTGCTGCAGGGAAGGATACAGCTTTTCCTCAGAAGCGTGTAAAACTTCAGTTTATATTCATATTTTACTGCCTTGTAATCTTGTCATCAGAGGTTGTTTTTCTTTTCTTATGTATATCTGACTATAGGGATGGTGAATTTTCAGCACATTTTTGAACAGGCTATTTTGTGGCATTTAGAAGAAATATGGTTACAGTGTATTCTGTAGAACATTTTATGCATATTAAAAGAAAAAAAGCTGTAAAGGTCTCATTTGCCAGAGATTATACAATGAGACCTTTGAGTTTGCACTATGTGTCTTGTTTGTGGAATGAAGATCCTTTGCTGTGATGCTCAGCCTTTACAGCCCAGAGGTCTGTGCAAGGACCATTAATTTTCCATCAGTGCGGTGTTAGTAGGTCCCAGGAGTTCTTTCGTTAATAGTGGATGTTTACCATTGCCAGTATCTGGTGGAACAATCACTTCATGATATTGTTGAATGTTTCTTCTCTTTTGATGATACTTAATACTTCCTTTTATTTTGCTGAATCTGTTAATCTTTCAGCCTTCTTATATTTCAGAGAATACACTGAGTTTGTTACGTGCAAAGCTGTTTGTTTGTTTAAAAAGAAGCCTAAAGGTAAAGACAGGTAAAGAAGGAAAACTTGAGAGGCAACACCTTTTTCTGTAATATCCTGCATCAGGACTAGAGGTGATGGACATAAGCTGGAACACAAGAAGTTCTTCTTAAACAGAAGGAAAAACTTCTTTCCTGTGAGGGTGAGGGAGCCCTGGCACAGGCTGCCCAGAGAGGTTGTGGAATGTCCTTCTAGGAAGGTTTCCAAACCGCCTGGATGTGTTCCTGTGTGACCTGATTGAGAGGAACCTGCTTTAGCAGAGGATTGGACGGGATGATCTCCAGAGCTCCCTTCCAACCCTGGTTATTCTATGATTGTATGACATCTGTAGAGAAGCAGCCCCCTGAAATTACGTAGTGTTACATTCTTCAGTGTTACACTCTTCATTTTAGTGGTGGGTACTGTTATGCATTTATACAAGCTTCATGGCTCGGTTTCTGTTTCCATATCCGTAGAAATTTAAAGTAGATGCTGCGTTATGAGTGGTTGCATTGCACTACTTATTTTGTTGTATTTCCTATGGCCTTTTGTATAAATTATGTGCTTAACAAGTTAGCTTTTCAAGAGGAAATTAATGCTAATCATATATAATAAACCTTCTTAATGAAATATTCTACCGTGGTACATACAATGAATAGAGTCATTTCATTGCTGAGTTGGGTACCTGTAGTTGTACATAGTCTGCTTTTAGTATAACATTTTAATGTTTTTGTATTTTCTTTAGAGATCTGTTTATTTTGACATTGGAATTTATCAGAAGTTGGACTAGTGAACTTAGATACCTTTATATTTGTTCACTGGGAAGTATTAGGCTGAGCCTGGGGTAAGAGGAGGGTAAAGTAACCCAGGGAAAGGGTTATCTGCTGCCACTATAGTTTCTTCTGAGGTCTGGAGTGCAACACACACTTGCCAGATCAAAGTAGATTTGGGAAGAAGTAGTACGTAATCTGACACCTTCTGTAGAAACTGTTTGCATTTTGAGAAGGGGAAACTGTATATATAGATATTTCATCAGAATGAAAAGAAATCACATGATTGTTCTACATGGAGTCTAACTGCATGAATCCAAAAATCCTACATATTAGCAGATGAAGCATGCCCAGAAATGAATCTTTTCCATAATACCTTCTTTCCTCAGCTTTATCTCTTGTTCTCTGGTTGGCAGATATTCCTGTGCTGCATTGGAAGTTTGAATGGAATTTATTTCATTTAACTTACACTGCTAAGTTCAGTCCTAGTCAGTGGATGTGGATTGAATCATCTCGGGAGATTTCTGGTTTATAAGCCTATTTTAGGATCCCGTGAATCATCAGCTGAAAGTGCATTTCTCTTATTGCTGATTCTAGAGGAAGCATCAATCATTACTGTGGGACAAAAGTCAAACATATATATGGCTAAAATTAAGTATCATGGTTCCAATCTCAGGACCAAATGAAAAAAAACTCCACATCTTTGTGTCTGAAGCATAACAGAGGGGAAATTTAGAGTTTCTTGAACAATGAAATCTGTAAAATCTCATCTAGCCATGTAGGTGTTAGAGGGACTGTGGATGTGAAGCCTCCAAGAGCTCTGGTGGCTGTGGTGCCACGACCCAGAATACCTCCCACCCTTCCTTACAGCAGTGGAGCTTGGCATTTCTGCCTTTGAATACACATCTCACCAGGCATTTATACTTTTTCTTCAATGTCTTTATGGTCCACATAACCATAAACTGACAAATAACATGGCATTGCTCTTTGCTGGTGGTTTGTGTTGCTTTTGTGTATACATGCAACTTTTGCCTTCCAGAGTTTCAGAAGCAAAAGTTTACTACCATTTAATACATCTATTTGCTTCTTTCCCAGGGTATGAATTTTGGTGAGACTGCAATTTTTATAGTACTATGTCACCTGATTTTTGATATTGTGTAGAATTGAAAGGGCTGTCTGATAGAGTTGCTGTGACTGTTAGCTAACACAGATTTTTACACTTTCTTTGTTATGTAGCTATTCAAATGCCACCTAATAGTTTTGTAAGCACTGTATCTTTTTCTTTTACCCTGTTGGCTACTTTTCATTTCAAAAGTGGGTGTTTCTTTTTCTCTGAGGCATCAAAGGTGTATGTGCCCACAGTGCATTGCCACCAGCAGCTTCTCCAGAGACAGTTTTCCTGGCAAACTTTAAAGTTCAACCTCTTCCATTTACTACCAATAGGCAGATACCTTCTTTTTGGTCCCTGCTGCCATATTGCATTAAACAAACAATGATAAGAGGCAGCATCTCCTTCAAATCTTTCTGCTGCCCTAACAGTGCATTGTAATTTGAGGCCCCAAGCATATAAAACACTCTCTGATTACAAAAGCTGAAACTATTGAATGAAATCTATATAAACAAAACAAGTTAACAGCCATTTCATCTGAACCCAAATTAATTTCTTTCAGTTTTCTGTTATGATTAACTAACAGATTATCTTGACTAAAAAAATATATATAATCTGAAAAATGACCAAGGCTTGTTAAAATTGCATCTCTGGTGCACCTAGTCTGCCTTCCACCTGGGAAATGCAGTTACTTGACTGTGCTTTGGGTTTCTGCATCTTGCATTCTTTATGGCATGCATAATATCAGAACAAAGTGGTACAGTAGGATGTTCTATTCAAGGAAGCAATGTGGCAAGGCAACATTTGAATTGAATTAAAATTACTGCTTACATTTTCTAAATATCTGCTGGCTTCCTCTTCCAAGAGTCTGGCATTGAGCAGGCAAGGCTGGAGGGTGGCTGATCCCCCTGTACTGAGCACTCAAAAATGAAACTGCCAGCATTTTCTACTATGTGAAGAGCCTGGCATGGTGGTTTGAGGTAGCATGTGCTTGCAGGAATCTGACTGGGTATCAGAGTTACACAAGAAAAGCCAAAAACTTCTGAAGTGGGAGTGAAGTCTTTGAACGTTCACAAAACACCTTAATTTGCAGTCTTAAAGGTAAAATATGTAATTTCATGGTGGTCTGTGAATGATTTTGATAGCAGATGTATAAAGATTTTGAGACACATTTTAAATGTTGTTATTCTGTAATAAACCCAGGGTAAGTCAATTTCTGTCACTGTTATGCAGTTGGAGGTGTTGTGAGTGAGAGCCAGTACTGCAGAGGCCAAGAGCAGTCCCTTGATGTACCAGTTCTGTCTGGAAATGCTCTGATCATGTTTGTGGCAGTGGAGAGGTTAAATCCTCTCAGCTGGCTACCAGTGATCTGCTGGCAAGGAAAAGACTTTTCCAGAGTTTTGCATAACAGGACCGTTGAACAAGTGTGTTTCGAAGCTGGCAGTGCAGAAAAGCTTTCTGCTTTAGTGTGTCCATGCTTTCAAAGACAGAACGAAAGCAGCATGAAGCTTAGACACCTGCATGACGAAATGAAACATTAATGTTTTTGGTTGAAATCCAAATGTTTCTGCCCCTAATGCCAGTGACTGCAGTGTTTATTTTCCCTCATCATCTTCATTGTTAGATATTGCCAGGTTACTCCTTTACCTGGATTTTTTTTTTATGCACATAAGAGAAGCTTACATTTTACTTTTTTTATCAACTAGTTGAAATGTAGCTGTTACAGATCAACAGACAGGTCTTTTAAATGTGCAGATCTACAGGAACTTGATTGGCTTGGACTAAATAAATCTGGCAGATAGAATACAGCCTTGGCCAGGGCCCGGCTGCTTCTGGAGCCTGGTTTCTCTTCCCTCTACAAGCAGATGCTCCCTTCAGAGAATATGGGATCGATGTATTGACAGAGTTCTACAGCCAACCTGCCCTGCTGAACCACAGGCTCTGTGAACAGCCTGTCTGCCCCACTGGGTTTGCAGGGCCACTGACCCAAGGGGGAGGATTTCTCCAGTGTTTCACCCATCCCCTTCCAAACTATCCAACTCAGTGGGACTGGAGCCCAGACTGTCCCATGCATATGCATTATTCCATTTAGCATTCTGAGAAAGAAATTTAATGGAAAGAAGATTCTTATAAAAAAGACCCTGGGACGTCCAGGCTGCTTGTCTCAAGTCTGCTTCTGTAACTGCCCTGTAGTGAGCTGGCTAGCTGGCACTTGTCTCATCAAGTCATCCCAGCTACACTGGCTCCTAATTCTTCATGCTTTCTAATTACATATAGAAAAAGAAAAATGTAACAGGAGTGTATCTTTGGTGAGTTTTGCTTGCAATTGTGTCATTTTACACAAGGAACATGCAGAGATACCAATGCTAGAACTTGGTGAAAAATATGAAAGGGTTAAATGACTGTGGAAAACCTAAATGGGACAGGATTGCAAAAAGAGACTAAGAAAAATACTATTGACCATCTGATGGCTATAAAAGAGAATAATATCAGTAGAAAATGCAAAACAGAAGGAAATTGTTTTCAAAAGGATAAATGACAGAGCAAACAATATTAGCTTCTTCAGGAAAAAATACCCAAGCTGTCCCAGGAGATAAAGGCACCTGATGGGAAATAGTGATGGAAAGAATAAGAGGGGTGGATGTTGACATTTCAGAGTCCACTATCTAAAGGCTACACTGTGACATGGAGACCTGTCTGATGACTTCTGTGTTTCTGCCACTAGAAATGGTATTTTGTTTTTCAGATGTGCATATCTGACAGTTTAACAATATGAAAATGTGGAAATGCATCCAACGTTTTATGATCAGAAGAGCTTAGGCACCATTCTGCATTAGGAATAGTGAAATGAGGCTTAGCTGAAATATTTAGCTTGCCTGCATTTCTTTCACTGAGCTATGAAAGCTATTTCTGTAGCTTTAGTTATTGATGTCACCTTCCACTGTTCAGATACTGTAATGGCTTTCATGGGAGGGAATAATCGTACAAAGGACTGTGCTTTTTGCATAAGTACATACACTGTAGAGGGAAATGTGGGAATACAGGGGAGCAGAGAGCCAAGGGAGAGCTCTTATTGATTTCCCTGACAAACTGCTGAATGCTACGTGCAGGACTGAGCCCCTGGAGAAACCTGTCCTGCTACATATATATCATGGACTTTGACATCCCAGTGTGAGGTAGACAAAATCAGGGAGCACTTGGAAAGGGCAAAGCATTTGCTCCTCCTCCCCTCCCACATACAGGCACTCCTGCTCCCTTCTGTCCTGTTCAGCTGCAACAATGAAAAGAAAAACGTGTAAAAATACTTGCAAAAGGGTTTGTGTTTTTCAAAATGATGTATGTTGGGGGAGAGAAATGTGTTTAAATTTGAGTGTTTAGCTTTGAATTGAAGCTGGTTGTAGAAAGGTTGGGGTGGTGTGATAGGGCAGCAGGGATGATGCCTCCCAGCAGCTCTGCCTTCTTCTTCTGCCACAGCAGGGCCTGACCCCACTCTCAGAGCCTCTCTCCATCGCCTTGGAGGAGATGTCTGCTGACCAGGATATTCCACACTCAGAGGATATGACCCTTAGCTGGGATATATTTGCACCAGCCAAAGGATGAGGAAGGAAAAGCAATCTCCAGCCTAACTCCTCTGCAGGCTTCCCTTCCTATCATGACTTAGGTTTTCCTCTAGTTTTAAATGTGGAGATCTCTTCTTTAGGTTTATCTAATGCTCTCATTGCACACCTCGTACTTCCATGGAGCAGCACTGGAATGTCTGGGGACCAGCTTGACTTGCCTCTGCACAGGCAAACGCAGCAGCTGTGCGTAGGGCAGAACGCTTTCCCACTGGAAGGTCAACTTGGATAAGATTAAAAAGTTTGGTGTTATTTTTGTTTTTCAAGATAAACATTCCTTAGGTTTTCTGTTTCTGACTTTATCATAAAGGAGCTTGTTTTTACTTTTCCCAGCTGGCAAAACGCTCTCTGACCAGCTGTACAGTTTGCACTAGATCAAATAACAAGAGAGCCTTGTTGAATTGGACTGAAACAAAAGTGTCCAGTTATCAAGCACTGCTTGGTGTGACTTTGAACCACGAGAGTAAAAACGTAAAGTTTCTTCAGTGACATCTGTACTGTATGTAAAGGGTTTACTTTGTCAGTTTACTGCTTTTAAAACTACTTATAAACGTGAGAGACTATAATTTTAAGAATCAACGCACCGATCAAGTGTGGAGCTGTGTGAAAGTTTATTTCTGTGTTCAAATTTGGTTGCAAGTTGGATGGAGAAGCAATCTTTCATGCATCATAAGCCTGTATTTTTGCAAATATGCAAAGAGTTTTTAACCAAGATTTGTATGTATTTTGAAATTGGGAATTACTCTGGAGGAGAAAATAGACCAGAACCTGTGTATAGGCCATATCAGAAATCCTCAGCATAGAAGTGTTTGCTTTGGCTGTGGAGAGTTGTCAGAGCGTCTGGATCCACACCAAGTTATCACTACCAGCTTTCAGCGAGGAACACGTGGTGTTTCTGTACACAATTAATGCATCTGTTCCATAAAACATGTTTCCCAGCCTTGAGGAAGGTGCTTTTTCTTGCTTTCAAGCCTCATGAATGAAGGGCAGCCTTTTAATTACACATAGTCTCCTTTTTTATGTATTGGCCCTCATGCCATTATGAATAACATCCACTTTTTAATAGTTTAAGGACTATGTTTTCATGGATTTCCTACTGTTGTGTAAGCCCTGTCTCTTCTGTGATGGAACATAGCTTCTATTCTCTGGCAGTGCTGTTGCAAAAAGGACAGGGCAAAAATGATCACAGGTGCTAGGAGAGCATGGGGAAATAGGTTTGAAGAGTCCCTTGACCCATGTAATCTGATTTCTTTCCTAAGAGAGGATTTCCTCCAAAAATATATGAAGAATGATTTCATAGAATTGTGGAATGGTTTGGGCTGGAAGGGACCTTAAAGGTCATCTAATTGCAACACCTCTGCCATGGGCAGGGACACCTTCCACTAGAGCAAGTTGCTCAAAGGTCCATCCAGCCTGGCCTCCACAGCCTCTCTGGGCGACCCGTTCCAGTGACTCACCACCCTCACAAGGAAGAGCTTCTTCCTAATATATAATCCATATCTGCCCTCTTTCAGTCTGAAGCCATTACTCCTTGTCCTATCATCACAGGCCCTTGTAAGAAGTCCCTGTCTGGCTTTCTTGTAAGTCCCTGTTTAGGAACTGGAATGCTGCTGTGAGGTCTCCCTGGAGATCTGTAATTTCTTACCATTCATTAGTTTTCAAATGGACAGCAGATTTACAGCACAAATGTCTTCGTGATTAGTGGGAAGAGAAATGTTAGATTTCATACACTGTGCTCAGTAGCAGAAAGAATAAATTCAATATTCATATTACTATAGACACAACTTTTAATAATATACTTGCCACATGTACAGACCTAGGCAGATATAAATTGGGCAATGCTATGCAACACCCAACATAAATATAATAAAAATACACACAGAGAAATGATCTGAAAAGAGGGGGAGAAATTAGAGAGAAATGATATATGTGCAAATATCACAGCATTGTCCTGCTGTAATGAAGTATTGTCATGTAGAGAGAAGAAATATATTGCTACCACTTTACCAAGAACCTTCTTTCTTAACCAGTCTAGAGACATACATGCAACTGCCAACTGGATGAAATAAAGAGTTGTGTTGCTTTTTCATTGTTACCTTAAGGACAAGCTTTTTATTATGGTATAGGGATGGGAGGTCAATGAGTTCTGAGCTACCATTTTAATAGTTTTATTTTTTAGTGTAGAAAGCTGTGGCCAGATTTTACAGTGTCGCTACCTAAAAAATGCAAACTGCTGCTTTTGAGTGTCATTTGGAAAGCAGTAAAGAGAACAGAGAAGATCAAAGGGAAATAAGAGAGTTTATTTCAAAGACAGCAATAAAAATAGTGGAGTTTTAAAATTGTGTTACGAATGACCTGAATTAAGCTTAACTAATTTGGGTCCCGATCTTGAAAATAATTTCATGCATGCTTAACCTCAATCATGTTTGTTGTCAACTAATTACTTCTGTTTACAAACTATTAAGCAAGCATAGGATGTTTACAAAATGAGCACAATAGAAAAATTGATAAAATCCACAGATATACTAACATGAAAAATCAGACCCATACACAACCTTTAAGTATTATTTCACCTTTAGCACTTGGAAATTCAAGAGACATTAATTCCATGATTTTTCAGGCATTGTTTAATTTGATAAAATCTCCTTTTCACCTGAAGGAATGAATTAAAAAAAAACCCACCAAACAACCCAATTGTAAGCTGATGGAAGAATACTGAATTTAAATGAGCATTATTGGGACCAAGTAGATTTTTGGCTTAAGGCCAAAAGTTGTTTGATTTGGCAGGATTCTTACAGGTACTTGGCTTAACATTGGCTATTTGAATATATATTATACTGAAGTCATTATAATAGTTGAAGTACCACACACAAAAGGAGTTCAGTAGCAGCATAGCAATTAACTGTTATTAAGAATTCATAACAAAGCTCAGTAAGTCAAAACACTGTCACTTAAAATCAAAAGCAGAAATCTTGAGCTGTCACTTCTAAAATAAAATTTAGTTCAATCAGGCTTACACAAATAAAGTTTTAAAATTGCAAAGATAGGTAACAGAAGTGGAGAACAGCACCAAATGTTTCAGTTCTGTTCCATGCATTCCATTCTTGCTAACAGAACAGATTTTTTTCTGGAATGGGATTGATGGTGTGCTGTATGTAAATGTTATAAAGCAAAACAATAACTGAGGAACAGAGGCACTGTACATTTTGCCTTTGAATAATTGACCTCTGTGGAAGTCATGCATGTTAAACTGCAGATGCGAGCGTGTAATGGATGTCAGGGTCACTGTTCGGTGTGCTACTGGCACTGCCACTCGACTTTGACGAACGGCCAGGTTTATATTCTCTTCAAATTATTTTTCTGCAAGTTAATTTCTTTTCTATCAGTTTCTTGATCGGTAAGACCTATGCTGAAAGGATTTTCACCTGGAAGTAAGTTGGAGGTGCTGTTTTAGGGAGACACTGACTAGTGCAGACTGTGTCACACATCTAGACTTCTGTCATGGTAGTTCCTGAGGGCTTGTGAGCAGAGCCAGATGGAGGGGCAAGCAGGCTTTATGGGATGTCTGGAAATGAATCATTTCCACAATTTATATGCTCATCTACTCTGCTTCATTGTGGAATTGAAAGAACACAAATTTAAATTCTCCCAAATTTGCAGCATGATTATGATTTCAGTATAAAATTCAGATGTATCACAGTTTGAATAAATCAGGTTCAGGTTTGTCAAGAAAAGACTGCAAACTTTTAGTTAGACTTGCCTCAATTTTGAGTATCAATTGAAATGATGTAAGGGAAGTTTTGTGTGGTGTTCATAAGGATTCCAGTGCTGAATGTAGGAGCTGAATTAGAACAATTGCCTGTCGTTGCTGCATTGCCCGTTCTTTGATGGAGTTGCCGCTTAGGTCACTGAGATTTCCCTGCCTCTGCTATGTGTCAAATGAGGAAAGCAAAGGCAACTCACCCAGGAGAAATAAAAGCGAATATAGAATCGTAGAATCACAGAATGTTAGGGGTTGGAAGGGACCTTTAGAGATCATCTAGTCCAATCCCCCTGCAGAAGCAGGTTCACCTCGATCAGGTCACATATGCAAATATCATTTATTTGGTATACAAATGCCAGCCTTGGAGTGTTCTTGCCAGCAAAAAGCACAGGGAAAACCAAAGGGCAGAAAAGTTATTAGAGAAATTCTATGATTCCTCAGTCCCTATCTCAGGTCTTGGAGAAGGCTACTCTTCTAACACAACTGGGTATTGCTAGGCTTTGGGTTTGTTTGGTTTAAATGCCCACATAATTCTCCATCCTCTCCTTTTCTGTTGCACATTTCTGACAGCTCAGGAGATTTTTCTGAGAATAATTTTGGAGGAGAAGATGTTGGGGGTGTTTCTTACTCTCCTCCTTGCCTAGACTCTAAACAATACTGCAGGGAAGCAGCTTCAGTCCTCGTTTGCTTCAGTATGCAACTGCTTCATGCTCGTGTGTGTGCCTTTATTCCATGGTGCTGCAGCTGGAAGGAACTGACACTGGCCAAATCCCACTGGTGACATCAGACGCGGTGGAGCTGGGAGCTGGTGTTCTCCTTGTTTTCCCCATACCCTCAGCAAAGGCAGCTGACCCGGACGCTTTGCAAGTTGACTGGGCTTCTGTTTGGGAAAGGTCGTTCTAACAACTGGCACACTGGGGCTCTGTCTTACGTGTCAGGGAGGGAGAAACCTGCGCCGGGTCACAGGAGCTGTCAGTTTTGGGGCTATGAAGGCAACATTGTGTCTGAGGAGAAGCTGTTGTTTCTCCAGCCTGTGGCTAGAGATTGCTCCTCCTGAATTATGGAGGGAGCTTTGTGTTCCTACTGGGACTGTTTGCATCCCCCAGCCATTATGCCCTCAGTTAAATGTAGGCTCTGGGGAAAGGACCATCCTTCCTGGTTGCAGAAAGCTGCAGATTACACCTCGAATTTGCTAAAGAGGTCCATTGTGTTCTGAGCTGGCAAATCACCCAGCTCAAATAAGCTTTAATTTCTCATAAGACTCTATTGTTACCCTATGGTAAAAGCTACTGTGGGAAATTTCCATGATAACAACTGTTGTATTTCCATGATAACAACTCCTTTATGGGTACTCCTGGAGCTGCCTGGCCATCTCCTGCCAGGAAGCACTGGGTGCTTGGGCTTTGATCCTCCCTAGCCCAAAAATAGTATTACTTTTGTGTGTCTGGGTGTTGCTGGTTGTCTTCTCACAGCTCAAAGATAGGAGCACAAGGGCAGCATTGAAGGAAAAGGAAGGAATTTTGCATATGTGTTCAGTACCCTAGCACAAGGCATGAGGAAGGTGAAGGTGCTGGGTAGTGCTGAAGGAGGAAAACCTGATGCCTTGTGCCCACCGGGTGGTGGAAGTGAGCACTGTTGTGTGCCATCATCCCACCTGTCTCTGGCACCATCAGTGGCCCTGTGCTGGAGCTTATGCCACAATCCTGTACGCTCAGTGCTGGAGCTGGTTCTGCAGGCACTGCTGAGTTTGCTGGAGGATTTGCAGGCAGAATGCACTGAACTTCTTATTTAATTTAATTTCATGGTGGAGAAGCCACGTGTGCATGCACAAGTGTACAGTAAAGGCACATGTTGATGTGTGCTTGGCTTGCTTGAAAACCTTTTTGCTGGGCCCTGGCCTGGGCCTTGGCAAGGCTCCAGCTGTCAGTGGGGAAAGGTACCCAGCCCTACTCCCGGCTTGGGCCTTGATGACCAAAAGCGAAACTGCAGTTTTGAACCGTCATTGAAGAGCTTTAGCTGTTGTGGAAGCAAATGCACACCACACAAACTTGGTTTTCGATTTCAGTGTGTACTGGTTAATTTTTCCCCTCGCAAAATTTCCGGGCTTCCATTTTGACTCCGTAGTCCACCTGCAGAAGGTGCTGGCAGGTATGAAGGTATTTTCTTCACCATGTAAAATTGCATCATGTAGTCCCATTTTAACATTTTCTTGCAGTGAACCACTTGTAAGAAGGGTTAGTGACTGTCTGAAATACTCTTGCACTCTTTTTCTATATTAGATAAGGGGTTATTTTTATTGCATTGCTATGAAAAGGCAGAAATTGTGTAGGCGAAACAGTGTTTCTGAGACAACTCTGTAACACTAAGCTTCTATTTTAGTCTTGCACAGAAATGGAGGAGGTCAAACAATATCTGAAGCGTCATTTAACGTTTCTGAAACCATTGACTCAAAAAGTTTATTTAAAAACTCTATTTTAATTGCTCAATTAATTCAAATGTCTTTCTGTAATAACTCCCCATTCTTTTTGATTCAGAGATGCAGAAAGATAGAGTATCTCTTTGCATGGTTTCACTTCTTGTTTCTTGGTACATGTTAGTTGTGAGACACTTTGGAAATGCCTTACTATCTTATCCTGAAGTGTAGACTGGAAATCATACTTCAGTGTCTGATAAAATCATACTTCAATTTAAACTTTTTGGACAAGTTTTTTTTTTAATGCTGTATAGCTTTCTTTTACCTAGTTAAGGACTTTAATATTCCTGACTGTAACTTTGTTATTGCACTCTGTCATATTTTTGTTAAAATCTTTAGTGCAGCTCAGAAAATCACTCACTTTTTCAGAAAAACACCAAAGATTTTCTTAAGAGTTTGGTAGATTTTTTTAGTTTAAACTGAAATTATACAGCAGAAAAAGGCTTTGCCACCTCTTTCTTGTTTCTGGAAACAGCAGGGAGGCTAGCTCATGGTATGACTTCATCAGACGTGGGATGACCTTTAACGTTGATCCTGTCCTGTGAACATTCCAAGAGGTGGCATGAGCCATCTTGTAGCTCAGCAGTGAGGGAGAGGAGGACTTAACAAAGTGGCTACCCACTGTGTTTAACCACTTCTTTTTTTAATTCTTCTTTTTTTCCAACTTCCCAATTTTTCTTTGCAAGTTCTTTGAGTGGTTTTTCCCCCCAGAGTGGTCATACTCCCTGTTCCACTGACATGCTGTCAGAGGTGCTGCCCTGGACACTGGAGATTTCCTCCCCAAATTTCAAAGGGCTTCTTAGAAGCCTTGTGAAATTTAAGCATATGAGCCATTACTATTTCCTTTACAATCAGCTAATCTGAGATTTTAAAAAATTATTTTTTAACGGGAGGGAAGAAGGGCATGGGTTTGTGTAGGAGTAATAAAACCTGCAGATCATCCAGCTTACATTGTTGTCCCATTGGTCTACTTGTGCACTCAGCAGAGGCTTTGAAAGTGTTAAAGATCCTTGTTACGTTGAATTCTTTGAGCATCCTCATAGCTTGGTCATGCAGGGAGAATGCAACCACTTCATTTCATGCTGAAGAAGTCTTCACATCAGCCTGTGTTTTATATGTATGTAAATACCTACAATCAAGGCAATTATATATGAGTTGCACATTTAACATCCTTTGCAGGGTGACCTGTCACAGCCTCCAGAACCATACTGACTGCAGCTGACATGTGCTTTGATGATTGATAGAGTTGTTATGAAATGCTGTTTTTTAATTGAAAACTCATTCCTAGAATTACTACTGCAGTTCAAAAGAATTCTCATGCTTACTGGTGTGTGTGTCTCACCTTCACTAGTCTTTGTTTCATGGATTAAATCAACTTCCTTCTGATGACAATTGTGTAGGAAGTATATTTTTTTCCCCGGAATATCTATTTTTAAATTGGAAACTCAAAATAAGTAGGTCATACACAGC
Source organism: Colius striatus (assembly GCF_028858725.1). NCBI lineage: Eukaryota > Metazoa > Chordata > Aves > Coliiformes > Coliidae > Colius > Colius striatus. Next base: position 44,052,879 of record NC_084763.1, on the reverse strand, counting down.
TTACTGTTTAGAATGCTTCTATATATGTTTAAAAATACACTAAATTATTTAGTTATGAGGTAAGATGAAACACAAGATGTCAGGGGAAAAAAAAATCTCATTACCTGCAGTGTCAACCAAGAAAGCTTTGAATTTCTTGTCTTTTAAATTAGTATCCTGCAGCTTCAAGAATATGTTCAGATATAAAATGAACATACCTGGTAGTTCAGATTGCAGATATAATGTGTGATTAATATGTACCTTAATTTATATTCTCCTTCATTTGCCAGGAATGCCCATGCTAGTGCCTTACATGCATAAACACAAATTTTACAAATGTAGCGGGAATTTCTCTGCCTCATTTATCTTGCTTAATGAAACAACTGTGCCCAAAATGACATGAATAGCCATACATCCCTCTAACTCTCTAACTTCTTGGAAGGCTGAAAGCTTGAATTACATCATCTCCAAGGGAAGGGGAGAAATTACTCCCTCGTGGAGAAAACCTGCAGAAAACAGACTGCTGTTTGTTCTTCTTAAACTGAGTAATGACAGTTTGACATCAGCATCCACCTAACCATGTGACTTATTTCTTTTCACCATTGACCTCACACATACACTGATAAAGAGAGATGATGGAAGAAATCCCAGGTGACAACCTCCTTTTGCACTTCAAACGGTACTTGAGATCCACTTAGTGATTCAGCTGGTGTCTGCTGGAGGCTGCAAGCTTCCTTTTGAGACTGCCTGGTCAATGGCAACTGATATTTGTGCGTTTTAAGGAGAAGACAAGACAGTGTAAACAGCAGCTCCTACACTGTGACCATTGCTGAAAGCAGATTCAGTAGAGGAGTCAAGAGATCTGAGAAACTCACAACAGTTGAGCTACGTCACTGAAATCATTAATCTCATCAAAAGCCTATCTCTGCTCAATCACCCAGCAGTCACGGATGATTAGGGGAAAAATACAGAAAAAGTCAAGTATAATGAGACTCTGCCCTTCATGGAGCTTCCTAGTTTCTGAAAATAGGAGGTGTAAGTGGTATTATGTCTGATCCAACATATGTCTGGACCTGCTTTTTCTATAGATCTCTTTTTGCAGCTAATCTTACAGTTGTTCTTCACAGAATATTGGAGCAATCAAATCTGTATGGGACTTATGTGTTATGTAGAAAAGTTTTGCTACACAGCTTTCTACTTTTTTCTTCAGTTTCATTTCAATCTGCTACTTGATAGTTTCCATGGGATACCCATTTCTGCTGTTTTGTTAAATGGGAATCACCATGTTACTGCTATTTCATGATTATATAGAAATATATTGTATCTCCTGGAGGGAACATGTCTTCATAGACTTTCAATATACAGAAGTTTTTCTACAGATCTGTTTACTCTCACTGCTGTTCCTTTCCTGATGCATCCTCTCTAAGGTGAAGTGACTACCACTAAGCACACTGCAGAGTGGGATTCGCCACAAGTTTACATGATGTTGTAGGTATGAGATTCCCCATTCTCTCCTGATGATTCCTACTGTTTGCTTTTGGTTTCTGTTTATTTCTAACTGTATTTCATAAGCTTAATCCAAATAATTCACACATTTTTCTCTTTTGAATTGCAGTAGGTACACTATTGATATAAAGAGATGAGTAGAGGTGATTTTTCTTGTTCTAATGTTCTTTTGCCAGACTATGATGTTTACCACAGCTCAGTGTTTAATGTTATTCTCTGTGGAGGAGGTGTTTCAATGTACCCTCTTGGGACAGGCCCTTGCTTCCTTTCTTCATAGGAGATGTGAATCTCTTGTCATTAATGGATTTACTCTTCATCCTATAGCTTTTCCTCAACAAAATCATGAGTGAGTAATGACATGCAACCAACCTTGCCAGGACTACAGAAGAGCAATGTCAGATATTAATCAAAAAGACCACATAGGTCATAAAGAAAATCAATGGAGCCCAAGCAGTCATCAGCCTCAGTACTTAAAAAAGATATACGATCTCATTCCAGCCACATTCAACATGCATTTTCTAAGCTGTCTTTTTTGCTTGTATGGAACAAGCTGTTTGCACCAGGCTTGGTGACCTATGAAAGCAAGAAAGAGGGAACACAGAATCCATTTATTCATCAGAAAGGAAGGAAAACATAATGTTCTGAGGAACCTTCTAGGTTTTTTTAAAGAATAGTGTAATATTATGGGAAATACATTAGCTGGAGGTCTGCATTCATTTCTTTGCAGTGCCATGGACTGCTTCCATGACTTCTGGCAAGTCATACTTATTTCCTCATGTACTAAAATGAGTATAACAAGAGGATGTGATGCTATGATGTTGTTGCTAATCACTCACTACTTTACATGGAGACATTTGAAATAAGATATTGCCACTGTCATGTAGTGAAGAGCAATGAAAATGATCCTTCATTCTGGCCTCAACTGAAGGAATCGAGGGCTACTGCTTATCAAACACTTCATTTAATGATGGATGGGTAGATGGATGTGTTGACTCTGTAATTTCTATGGCTTTCGCAATGTGTGGGTGGTAGTGCTTTGAGATTTTCATCAAAGCTCCATCCCTGTGCCACTTAGCAAGACCTATGCATGTGTGCAGATACAAAAATTGTTAAATACTCTCTGCATTAGTTGCTTTAGGAAGGCAAAGTCTTGGATACTGTTACTTCTCTAAAGTTATCCTTCTGTGGTAATACTTTCTGAACTGGTTATATGTTGATAATTACTTGTAGTGTAGTTCCCTCCTTTAAAGAATGTCTTGTTTTTTTTTTTTCCTGAATTTCCCTCTTCTTTCTCTGGAGCAACTAAAGGAAGATTTATGTAAAACAGTGATTTGCCATCAGTTTGTCTGTAGTTGAGTGCCAGAGAGGTAGGGGTTTGGGGATAGATCATCTTCCTTATTTTTCTTCACATGAGATAAAATTGCAGTGAGTAATCTGTCAAAGCATTCTGCACCTATGGCCAAGAGTTTCTTTTGTGGGTTTGTGAAACACGTGGAAATGTGTTTTGCACTGTCTAGCATTTCAAGTACTTTTATTTTCACACTTACTAAGTGCATCTGTCTTTTTTGCATCCATTTTAAATGCTGAGTGTAACCTGGACAAAAGATTTCTGTTGTTGGTAAAATCGGGAGGGCAGTTAGAGGAGTTCCCTTGTGTCACACTATGGTAAAACTTAAAAGTATAAATCTCAGAATTCACTCTGGAACTGAAACTAGGATCATAAAATCTTAGAATCCTTTAGACTGGAAAAGACCTTTAAGATGATGAAGTCTAACCGTTAACCCAGCACTTCCATGTCCACTGTTAAACCATGTCCCTAAGTTCCACATCTGCATGTCTTTTAAATATCTCCAGAGATGGTGACTCAGCACCTTCCCTGGGCAGCCTGTTCTTGTGCTTGGCAACCAAAATTCTTTTGGTGAGGGATTTTTCCTAATACCCAAACTAAACCTCCCCTGGTGCAACTTGAAGCCGTTTCATCTTACTGCTTGTTACTTGTGAGGTCAATGCAGTAGTAGTTTCTGTTATTCAGAAAGAATCACATATAAATTGTATAGAGAATTTTTTATAGGAAAACTCTTTCACATCAGAAAATTAAGTCACATTTTTCAAGCACATTAGCATTTATTTCTGTGAGAGCAAATTACAGATGCATGTCACTACACAACAATACACAGAAAGCTGAGCTTTCTGAGGGTTTGTTTTTTTGAGTGCATACTGGGATTGCTGCTTTCAAGAAACAGAATCTATGGCTGAAAGAAGAGGAAATGTAATACTAAATTAGGTTTGTATAAATGAGGATGTAGTCAGCCTCCATGTTGTCCAATGGAACCTTGTTATTGATGCTTTGCAACCTCTTGAATTTTCATGAACAAAAGAGGAAAAGTGTTGTTTGCTGAGGTTTGCAAATCTGCAATCTATCCCCTTTGCTGTCCTGACTCTCTACCCATGCAGCCCATTTTTCTCAGCCAGAACCAAAGGCTTCACTCTGTGTCTTGCTTTTAAGTTTAAGAAGGGAGCAGCAGCAGAGTTCTGCTCTAAATGTCTTTCAGATTGTCCGGCTCAGCAGTGCCTGGAGTACAGTGGGAGTAAACTGAAGGTTATTTGCCTGTAGCTGACAGAGAACAGGTTGAGGTTAAAAGGAGGAGCTGTAGGGGGTTTATGTGCCATTTAGGTCCCAAGGTTACATTTAGGTTTCCATGTCCCTCTTTCCTCCCTGTTCTAGAACATAAGGTAGTTTTGTTCTATTTTAAAGTTTACTGTGGCTCTGTCTTTTAGACTTGATGTCTGACAGTTATAACAGAGACTTTCCATTATTATTTTACTTATTTCAATTTATTTACACACTTTGTTTTTATAAAACTAAATATATAATGGAATATATTTATCCCAGTGTTGTGTTGCTTTCCACTCTTATCAGATTGTCAGTGCAGGCTGTACGTTTACAGGAAGTGGTAGGCAGCCCAGATGTTACCTGATTCTTTTAGCCCTGCTTTTGTGGGGCAGCTGAGTGAGTATCCTGCTTACATGACGGTCTTTCTAGGATTTACAATCTGCTGGAAACTGTGCAAACACACTGCATGGGGGCAATACTTTGTGAATCTGTCACTCAAAATAGCCATCAGTGGATTATCCGTGTCCTGTAGTTGTGGTGTAGGGAGAGAGAACTGCCAAGGCTCCTGCTTTAGGAGAACAGATAAAAGGGAGAAGACAGTCAGGTCACATAGATTCAGCTTCGTGTGAAAACCTTGTGATTGAAAGCAGTGTGTGCCTGCAGGTTTGGATGTAGAAGTCCAGCTCACGTGTAATCTGTAGTAATAACAGCACTGTGACTCAGGATCCAGCAGCGACTCAACAAATTCAGAGATAAAAGCAAGCAGTACCGTTTTCTGGACAAAGAGATAAGGTCAAGGAGAGAGCACTCTATAAGGTTGTGGGCCCACTCTGGTATAGTTATGAAGAAAGTGCATTGAATTGACTTACGGGAAAGAGAATTCATAAAATGGCAAAGAAAGCATCAAACAACATTTTGGAGGAGGGAAAGTGACAGTGAGACTCAGGACAGATCTATGATACTCTGTGGTCAACAGAATTACTGAGTTGAATTTCAGACATGCATATTTGGGTTTTATGTATCTTAACTGAAACGGTCTGTCCCCCACACTGTAGTCTTTGCATGCAACATTGAATACTTTGACTGCATTAGAGCAGTGATTTCCCTTGGGAAGTGAAGGATACCTTGCTGTATCTCCTAATCATTCACAGCAAGCATCCTTCTTACCTCACTTCTTTCTCTGGCAGATGTCCTCCTGATCTCCCACGCTTATAATAGAAAGAAATTAGCCTCGTGATATAGTCTGAGAGTGGAAAGTGAGCAAGTGCTGCTGCAATACATGTGGTATCCCCTACTGTTGTGGTTTAGGCCCTTCTAGGAACAAAGGACCACGATCAGCCACAAGTACCAAGGGCCTTTGGAACCCCTTAAGGACAGGGAGGGCTCAATTGCTACTTACAGTCCTGGGCAAAACAGACAGGACTACTCAACTGAGGGAAGAAAACGGAAATGAATTTAATCCGCTACCAACCAAAACCATAACAAACAGAAAACAACATGGATGATGGAAAGCACAACCAGCCATTTAAGGCCACCTTCCCCCCACCTATCCCCTTTTGCCAGGCTCAGAGCCCTGATCCCTGTATCTTTACCTTCTCCTCCCCGAATGGCTCAGGGAGACAGGGAATGGGAGTTTCAGTCAGTCTTTTCCCCATGGCTCCTGCTCCTTGTCTTCTCCCCAGGATAGGTGGGCTCCTCACCAGTGAAGGTGAAGGTCATCCATCTGTCACATGGGAAAAAACATTGTGAGTGCTCTCTAGTGACTTCATTGATATGGTAATCCAGTCACCTTTTTGATTAGGTGACCAGAACACAAATAAGCTGAGCCGCTTTTTTTCCTGAAATTTCTTCATACATATGTATGCAGAGTGGAACTTCTGCAATAAGCCAAAATGCCTGACTTTGCAAACACTTGTGATTTTTAAAGGTGCCGTTTGACATACAGCTTGTAGAAGTTACAGAGTAAAAATTATACACAGCCTGATTTACAAAAGGCAGGCCAAATGTTTTTTCATAGTGGAGGTACAAATTTTCTGTTTGTTAATATGTGTTATTTATATTACAGTGGTACTTAGAAAATGCAGAGAAAATTGCTTTTCCAGGCTCTGTGTGACCTAATATGTCTCTGACTGCACCTGAAACTACAGAATAGGTCAGCACTAAACAATGATGGTTCTTGGTCTGAAGAAGTCAGAGTCAGGCTTTGTAAATTAATATAATTTAAAAGAAAGACATTCAGTGTTTGTTCTAGGAGCTGTTAGCTTTAAAGAAGCTCCTTTGGCAGGCTCTTTTGCATTTGAGCATTTTACATTTACATTTGTGCAGAACTCTTATATAGGAGAAGACATGTCTAAAGAAACCAGCAACTATTTTTTTCACTGTAGAGGCTTGGGAACTGTTCTGGGGTTGTTTCTTCCAGCTTCTTAAGTAAGGAATAAATGGATAGACAGCAGTAAGAAGATGTGCTGTTGGTCTGGTTTGGACTGCTACATTGTTGTGTCTACTTTCAGCTCTTGAGACTCTCTAGTTTAAGTCCCCTGTAATATATCTATGAAGTATAACATAACATAACATAACACAGATTGTTTCATAGAAATAGAAGGAAACTGTCTATGCTTATCAGATTTTAAATCACAGATATTACAAAACATTAGCCACTATATTAATCACTTTTTGGAGAGAATTGTAGGAAAGGAGTTAGTAAGAATGTGATACATCAGTGTTGTTTTTGTTGTTGAAAGATTTGGAACAGAATCCTAGCAAGAAACAAGGGGAAAAGAGTTTATTTCTTTTATTAGCTAAAGTTCTGACTTTGAGAAATCAGAAAAAATAAATCTTTGTCTTTGCAATCTCTTCAGTCCTCTCAGTCATCAATTTTTAATATTTGCAAACAAAGTAAGCTTAGACTGAAGTGGATGGTCAAACCATTCTGTTTCAGTACTTGAAAGCACTATGGAACTGCATCATTTTGGCTGAAAAGAACCAAAGAAGAAATAGTGCTATCCTCAAGAAAAACTGGGTTTGACTTTAGAGCCCTTCATAGTCAAAACCAGGCAGCCAAGGAAAACAAAGGGGGAAATGCAAAGTAGAAAAAATCCAACCAGATGATGGAAAAACTCACTCCTGGTGACAACATAATGATTGATGGTACTAAAATTGCAGACATCATAGGGAGAACTTTTATTAATATATAAATATATGTAATGTAGAATTAAATAAGACATATTACAAATTTTAGGGTAGAAGTTTTGGTTTTATTTGGCTATATGAAGTACTTGTGTGAGATCTGTGTGTCTAAGTAATTTTTTTTTCTTTTAAACCTCTGGCCTTGGACTGCCTGAGTCCTAACCTTACTATAAAATCACATCTGTCAAGTTTCCTCAGTTAATTGTAGCTAATGTTTGCTTTTGGGAGCTGATAAGATGTTGTAAAAACTTCCTCTGGTGTAGAGATTTGTATTTAGAGTTTTTTAGATGGAAACACTCAGGTCAGAAGTGGGATGTAGACATGGATGTTGGGGTGAGTGGCAGCGCTGTGCGGGGTTGGTGGTTGGGAGCTGTGGACTGGAAGAACTGAGAAACCCCGGGCTGGAGCATTATGTCGAGTGTTTCTCCCTGTACTACCCACTGCCTCACTTTACCTATGGGGAAACTGGCCTGTTGCTGTGATGAGAATGATGAACAGAATGGGAAAAAATCTCTATCTAAAGTGTGTTGAAAATCTGGAATTAATAACCTTGCAAGGAGCCAAATGATGAGGAACAGACAAAAGTATGTCAAATAATGAATGCTACAAGGAAGGTATGTCATGAACTTTTCATGGCAGAGGATAGGGGGATATTTAATTAACTTAAAAGCTGGCAAATTCACAGTGAGTGTAATTACATTGTGGAATTAATTCTTCATTGAAGGTTATTGAGGCCAAGACTTCAGCAAGATTCAAAATGAGATTCCAACTTTATTTGGGCAGCAAAAGGTACTCTGAGCTGTAGCAGTAAATCCCAGAAAGTTTTTGCAATGCCATGCTCTGAGGTTTAGGTGAGTCTTTAATGACTTTTGATCAAATGACGCTGAGGAGAAGGAGGATATATTATTTACATTTTCTGTTTCAACCTTTTTACCTTACTCTGTCCTGTAAGTAACTGTAAAGTGCTGAAAGACATGAGAAGAGCATTGGAAGGGATTCACTGTGACCATTCCTCTGTTTCTGACACTGGGTGGGATCCAGTGTCACTATTTTTGTGTTTCTTAAACTCTTCCAGTCATAGAGACTAATGTCTGTTCAGACATTCAAAGCATGACGTTATTAGAGAAGTGGCAAAAGGCATTATTTATCTTCTGGAAGAAACCAGGATGCTGTATTTTCCCATCTTACACATACAAGTTTTCATAGGCCTGTCACTATTTAATTATATAAATAGAGAGGGAATCACCTTTTAGTTAATGAAAGAAGTCACTTCTAGTTCTGCTTTTCATGCTTGATACCAAGGTTGTAGTGAAAACATGAGATGTTCAGATGGGGAGGTAGGCTTTGCAGTGCTACTATGGTAAGAAATCAAACAGTAATGGTGACACCAAATGAAAATGATGAGGCATTCCTATGAGGGCCAGTCGGTGCAACATCCCAGGTGTGTGCAGGAGGGAACAGTTGTGAGGGCTGATGCCAGCCTTGGCCATGAGAAAGCCTTAGCTGAACAGCAGCTGATCCATGAGGATGTTAGAATGAGCAATATCTGAGATTGCAGATGATTAATAAAGGTAAATTAAAAAAAAATGGTAAGTCTTGCCAGCATTAAACAGCAAAGGGGTGATTAAAGACCTTTGCAATGCAGCTCTAGGGTCAACAGTTCTGAGTGTGACTGGCCATTGCTCAAGTAGTACAGGAATACCCAAAGAAGAGCTGAGAGCTGATCATTTGCAAGGTAGAAAAGAATGAAGATCACTGAAAATGTGATTGTGACATAGCCTTACAGAAACAAGAGACAAATGAATGAAATTTCAAGTCTGAATATGAAACAAGCAGAAGAAAATAAAAGCATGTGTTGGGCCTAGTATTTAAGGATTCTCGAGTTCTTTCTGAAGCATTACCTGGGCCACCAGCTGATCGGAGTGGGTGTGTTCCTTTGCTGATGTGGACTTAAAATCAGAGGAAGTCTGTTTGGATGTATACATCTGCTTTGTAGGACAGCAAGCAAAGGTACAGCTTCGGCTGATTCTTTATCTGTGTCAGATTTAGGTGGACAGTTGTCCACTCATGCTGGGCACTCAGATCATCAGCATTTGGAAGCCAAACAGATGCATTGAGGATCTTGGATTTCAAGTACAAGTTCAACGGCTGATAGTTGATCTGTGCATGTTGGTTACATGCATTTCTGTCCAGAACAATCTACATATATGTGCTGTCTGAATTATACTGAAAGACCAGTGTTTTGTATATATTTATAAGAGGCTGTAAATCCTACTGTAATCCTTGCATTCTTAATTTCTTTTGAAATCGCTGCCTTGCCAGGCTGTGCTGGTCTTATTTCCCAGCTAGGACTTAATAACAGAGTATTAAATTAAGTCTCTTGTTGCTTTTCTGCATGTTAAGTAATCTTTATTGGCACTTGTAAAGTACAGCTATATTGTAAATGTAAAAACAAATGGACTGATGGCTTTTGTAAGGTACGTTATTGGTGTTCCGCAAGCTAACATGTTTGTCATTTACCTACTGATTCACAAAATGAAGTAAATCACAATGGGAATTCCAGTAAACCAGTGAATTAAGAAATGTTTGTAATAATTATTAGCTACCTGTCGGTTTGTGACAATATAAGAACAAGAGCAGAACTGTATTGGTTTTGGCATATTGATACAAATGTGGATTCATGGGCTTTCCCAAAAACCGCTTGCAAACCACCAACCTTTTCATGAAAGCCAAACCCAAATGCTGAACTTCATCATCACGCCTGTTAGAAAGGCATTGCTGGTTTTGGCTTTTAGTACAGATGAAAATGAACACTGCTCAGTAAAAGTTTGCTTGCTTTGATTTTATTAAGTATAGCCATGATTTGATTCCAGCTTCCTTTTTAAAAGAACTCAGTATTGCTTTAAAGAGTGTAACAAAGATGTGAAAACATTGCATTCTTTTGGGTTTGAAATATTTTAATGTTTTTGAAATCTGAGATAAAAGGATACAGAAATCATGGAACAACCTCATTAACATATGAAATAATCATGAACTCAGAACTGAGAGAGGAAAGCAAATGTTGGCATGTCTGGCTTACTGCACCAAATTTCTATATCTTGATCAGGAGTAGTTGTAAGCTGGAAATAGAGAAAAATAAGAAGGATGAGAGTATGTAGATCTGATTTTCCATTTTCACAGAAATGTGTGCCGCAGATCTAACAGAAACTTGCAGATTTTCAAGTGCTGTATTTCACAGGCACTGGAGAGTAATGCCTCCTATGAGAACAGCTGCTGTGTGCTAACACCAGTATGAGCTGTCACATTAGGTCTTTAATAATGTCATGGACCTTTAGGAGCCTTTGGAGGTGCTACAGCAGGGAAAAAATGGAATTGTCAAGTATTGTGAAAGCTGAAGAACGGGGACATCCATTTTGTCTCGAGATAATTGAAAATATGCAGGTGTTTTTCCTTTCAAATTGTATTGCAAGCTTAAGAGACTAGAACCTGAGTCAGCCTTTGGGTAATAGAAGTCCTTGAGTAAAAGGATGCATATTTTCAGCGCTTCATAAACACTTTGCCCACATAACAGGAGAACAGCAAGCTGCTTTTGGGCTTCTCTGTTCGTTTAGTAACATGCTTGGAATTAAGTTGAGTAGCCAGATGATGTTAATTCACCTTGCTGTCTGAGGTCTTTCTGGAAGAATATGGGAAAATGACATGAATACATTTTAGGTTGTTTCTTTTAAGAGTGGAATTTCAGTTCATGCAGGAATTAGTCTAGTGACAGTTTTCAAGTATAGGTTTTTTAGATAGAAAAGATGAAGTGATCTGGGTACCTTAATAACATGTACAGCAGTTCATGTATATTGGATGCCTTTAAATAGCTGTTTGTTTTATCTTATCTGGCTGTTAGATCAAGTAGGCTGTCAACAAAATGTAATTTGAAATATCAGGCAAAATTACTTGTGCAGGCTGTAAAATAAGGATTAAATTTTTTTTGATTTCTTGAGGCCTGAGACAGATTTCATTTACTCTGCATTGTCAGGACAGGCATATTCTAATGTGTTCTGCATACATCTTCCCTCATTTGTAGGCCTAGATTTGGTTAAAAACGTTAACTGGGTTTTCTTTGAATTGCAAATTAATTGCAGTGAATATTTAGTTATCTCAGATTAGTAGGAAAATAAATACTTCTAGGAACTGTGTAGCTTGGGAAGCCTTTATCTTTTTAGAAACAGTTTGGATAGTGGCTATTATATAGCAATAACAGTGGAAGAAAAACTCAGTTTAATTTGTTGAAGTAGTCAACTAGATAATATCAGCGCTGGAGTACTAAAAGCAAAAATACGGGTGGGGAGAAGTCCAGTGATAAGAATTTGTAGTTCTCAAACAGTAAGTAGCATTACATCATTTACAAGTAGTATCTAGTAATGGGAAGAAAGGGTGATCTGAACCACATGTCTCATTTTAATCAAATAGGATACTTCAGGTGCATTTTAAAGGAAGTTTAATGAAAGACACAGAAATTGAAAACTTGATAAAATACAACCTGAGTTCTCTTTGATAAAGTAAATGGTATAAGACTGGCCTGAGCTCTTGCTTTCTTAAGGTAGCTCACCTTTTTAGACACATTTTTAGACAAATGAAGTTTGTCTGCCTGGAGGCCAGGAAAGCCTGTGGTACAGGGACAAATGGAAAAGAATCATTTGAAGTGGGAAAGATGACAATCAGTGGGAAAAATGAAAAAAAAAGGTAAAGAGGATGCTATAACAGCTTGGAATAAAAGAAGAAATACATCTGAATTTAGTTTCAGATGGAACTACATTATTTTCTGAAGAGAGTTTGGCTTGTTCTCCTGCAATACAGGTGGGCTAGACTCAGTGATGCAGAAGTTGCCGTCTACCTATGTGACACCTTTTAAGACCTCCTGAAGGATAAGGTTAATAAAATGGGAGATCAGCTTTTCCTCAAAAGAAAGTGAGCAGTGAGATTTAGAAATAAAAATGTGGTCCTGCTCCCCACAGTACTTCTTGTGTGAAAGCATTGCTTTCAGGTTGTTCCATTTATCCGGCCTGCAGCCTCTGTGTTGTGTCTCCATTGGTCAGCAGTTCTCCACTGACTTGCAGTGGGACAGAAATAGTAATTGAGATGATGTGCTTTGGAGCTTGGGTTTGATACTGTGCTAAAGTGAAGTTCTGAGACACAAAATTATGAATTAATTTCGCTGGAAAGACAGCATCGGTATGTGTGTAATACAGTATTACAGTTCAGCAGTTCCCAAGTGTGGTGTTTTCTGTGCCAAGCAGTAATGTTAGAATTACTTTCAACTATGTGAGAGAGAGTAACACAATTTTGCACTTGTTTTGGACTACTTGAACTGTTGGATATGGATCAGATCCGTAAAATGCACCTAAACACTAACTTGATGTGTCTAAGTTGTAAGTGGTCTTCTGTGTAGTGAAGCCTGTGTTCACAGGTGAAGTAACATTAGGGTCCATCACAGCCATCTTAGCAAGAACAATTGAAAGGCAAGAAGAAATACTTTAGAGTTTTTGAAATTTAGGTGACTCAGTCTATGCTTTGGACCATCTCTATCCTGTCTTGCAAAATACAACAGGAGAAGATGCATTGATTTAATGCACCTGTTAGAGCATATACAACTAAATCCTTTTGTTTGCTATCTCACTCCTAAAGTAAATGCATCAATAACTGTCTTTCAGAGGGAATTCTAAGAAGGAAAATCTAAATAAAGCAGTTTTATTTTTCACAAAATAGTTAAAAATCTGCTGAGACAGTGGAGATGTAAGGGACTGTTTAATGTTGTTGCAAGAGTGCTCATCACTCAGAGGAAGGGTCTTCATTTTGATCTACTTGCGTAGCAGGATACTGAAGCAGGTGTCTGAGGAGGTCATTCCCCTTTGTACATTTTTACTATGTATATGTTTATATACTTCAGGGATTTTTTGAAGAAACTAAGGTTATTTTACTCTTGTTCGGAAGCTTGAGGAAAGAACTGGAGTTACTGGTGACTGGAATGGAGGTAACAGGTGTGCTTTAGGTTGTTGTTGGAGTTGCCTAGAGCATGACATATCATGGTTCACATTATTACACTTAGACATTCCAAGTTTATGATAGGGTTGCATCCCAACTGTTGAAAATACGAAGGCAGGTGGTGAGTATGTCAGATAAACAATAGGCATTTATGATTCTTGAACATTGATGGTAGAGTTTGTGATAGAGGAACTTGAACTGAAAGAAGTAGTAGGAAGTAACTTATTAACCGGATTTAAGAAAAGTAAGCGCTATTATTTCAACAGAAAAATGTGAATATTGTCTTGGAAAACACTTGTGTTCATAAATGATGACTTTTTTGTTCTTCAAAATGATGTATATCATATAACAAAACATGATGTACTAAAATAGTAGACCAGATTATTGAGCTCAATGATGTCCCAAGTGCTGCATTTTTTAAGACATTATGGTCACTCAGGATAGTCATTATGGTAATTTAAGTCCCTGTTCACAACTGCTCAATATTCTTCTGCAACCATTAGCGGTTTTCTAATTGGTTGAAGAAGAGTGTTCCTGCTTAAGCTTCTCCTTGGTAGTTAAGAAATCTGGTCTTTTCTGTGTTTGCATCCAGCTGTTGAAGTATGTGGAAATTTGCATTTGCATGAAGGGAATTTTTTTCCCTGAAGAAATTCTATTTTTACAAAAATGGTGGGAAGAGATTTGGACATTTTGGCATTCTAATACCATAGTACAACTGCTCTAAATAGCTATTTTTTAAATCAATGCAATGTCTTTAAATCCACATTAGGGTAAAATAAAATGATTATATATAGTGCTGAAACTCTTCTATTACTGTCTAGCATAACTAATCTCAAGCACAAAAGCTTTATGGAGGGGGAGAACGTTGCAATATATCAAGTAAAAGCCATTCTTTATATATATATATATATGTTTCTTTTTTTGTTTTTTCCCCAGCATATGAAACTAGGAGTTCCAGATTTCTGTTCTGAATTGAAATTTGGGAAGAGCTCTGCAGTCATACTGTCGTGCGTCAAAATACTGGAAGCAAAATTATGGATGACTGATTTAGAAATCTGTTGCTTTTTGGAAGATTTGCATTCTCTTCCAAAAAGATTAACCCATTAGGATTTCTTTTGGTTAAACTTAGCAATGGCCAAAGTAGTGAAAAAATAAATAGTTACAAGGTTGTAAGCAGGAGAGTTCTTGCCACTAGAGAAGCAGCAAAATAAAAAAAATTCACTATGAATCAATTTTATCATTTTACTTAGATACTACAGGCTTTTCCTTTTGGAAAACCTGGGTATATTTTTCTGCCCAGGGAAGAAAATACTTTTACAGACTGGTTCAGATAATATATTTTAGATCTTGTTTCATACATCTTTTGTGTGTTTCTCCTTCAGGTTTTCTCCCCTTCCTCTTGTTTTTTGTGATTTGTTGTTGGTTTTTTTTCCAAGACGTTGTCAGGGCTGGGAAAGATTGGAACACAAATTTTTGCAATACCCAGTGCAGTGCAGAAATGTCTGATTTGCTCGGAACTGTACTAAATAACGATCGATGGAATTACTGCTATAATTATCTTTCTGCAGGGAACATTTCTAAGTTGAAATGTAAAGCCTGTCTATTAAATAACATTTATCAGGAATGTTTCCTTAGGCATACTTTTCAGAATTGTGTTTTATTTTTATCTTGAGCAAGATCTGACTCTGCAAGGTTTGTGTTAGAGACAGGGAATAACTAGAACAGGCAAATGCCTCATAGGCAACAGGAAAGTGAGTGGAGAGATGAAAGATGAGCTTCCAGCAGCTGCAAAAAGAATATACACTTCAAGGGCGCCCTATAAGCCTTATAAAGCAATAAAGGAAGGAAAACAACATTATGAAGGGTCCTAAGAGCCATAACATTCCAAAAATGGCAAGGATTGCTTTCATTATGTAAAGTGTTCGTTAAAGCTTTAAATAATGAAATAAACTCTTGACACTGAGAATGGAAACCTTCACTGTTCAACCACTCTCTGTTTACTTTACAATAATCCAGGCCATAAAAATAGTGCTGCACAAATACACCGTTCTGGGGGAGCTCTGAGGTGCCCGAGGACCACACAGTTCTCCCAGGGAGCGGGGTGTCAAGCCGCACACCGGCTCCTGGCCTGCGGCCGTGCCCCAACTAGGCCAAATGGACCTAAGGCAGAAAATCCCCAGCGCTGTTTTCAGTGGCTTTGACTAGGTGTTTCAGGATTCTCCTGAGGGGAAATTTTTTTGCTTCCTTCTTTCTATTGAAGGCCAGGCGTGTTTCGGGTGTTGGAAAAAATGTACCGAGGACTTTGGGACCAGAAAGTAAGTGGGGAAACTCATTAAGGGGCTCTTGTGGGTTTCAAGTTGGTGATACTAAAAAGTGTCTCCTATATAAAATGATTTACTACTCAGTTGTTAAACAATATAGAATTTGAATTAAGATTAGGAATTTAACAGATTATACATCAAATTATTTAATGTGTCTATCAAAAGAATGGGAAGGAAGTATTTATTATGAACAGTTTCAAGATTCAAAAGACCTTGTATCTGTTATTTTAGCAGTGCTGATATAGTTAATGGCATAATCTGTTTAAATATTTTTTTCTGAATTAGAAGCTACTTTAGAAACACTATAAGCTGTAAAGTACACATGGAGCACTCCTCCTTATCTGTCATTGAAATTCAGACATTTTCTGCTTTGCTTGCGATGTAAAGGAACAAAATGTACCCTTAGGGGAAAAAAAGTAATTCAGCTATATATGGGTAAAATTATCATTGAAACCTTTAAGCTACAGCATATTCCTCTTAAAGGCACTTGAGCAGTACCATTATTTATGATACTGTTTGCAGTGAAAGTGTGGGATCCCATTAATTTTTCTGCCCTGTGCCATACTTTACCATTTGTTTCTTTGTCATAGCTCTGACTAGTTTTCTAAGCTGCTGCTGAGGTTAAACGTCTTTTAAAAAGACATTGTAAAAGACAACGGCTCCTGATATATATTTTTGTGTTCATGTACATGTTACTTGAGTTATATCTGTGTAGTTTTGATATCTCTGTACTTGCACCATCCAAAATGAAATCCTTTGTCTCTTGCCATATTTTTGGGAGACCAGACAGGGAGACTGTCTGCATCATGAGTGGGAGAAGTAAATGAGTCACAGTTCTCTTTATGAGGAGCTTTGTTTCATTCAAATCCCTGTTGCCAAGATGCTGACACTGAATTTGAGTCATCAGCAATAAAAAAGTCGAACAGAAAATTGAATCTTTAGAGGGCAGAAAATCATGGGCAAAGGAAAGACACTCACCAGCAAGCTCTCTGTTAGTCTGTGCTTGAGAGGAGTTATTGATTGCATTGGTTCCCATGGTGGATTTTTCCATAAGTGCCTTAAACTAATTCAAAGTCCCAGTTTGAAACTTCATTTCGAAGCATGCATGTGTAGTGAAAACCAGCAGCATCAGTCAGACTTCGAGATCACTGAACATGAAATTGAGTTTTCACTGCACTAAACAAGGTGGTTTTATCATTAGCACCGTGATGTGCCCTAAAAGACTAAGATCAGTAAGAAGCACAGGCATCTTCCAGAAATTTATCTTGCTTTGGGTTTGAGTTTGGTTTTTTCCACCTGTATAATGCAATTATCTTTTGCTTGAATAAAGTTGTTTCATATACCATGGTAGCCGCTGTGTTTGTGTTCAGGAAGTTATGATAGACCAACTAATATTTTAGTTGAAAAAGAAGCTTTGTTACTATATTGACTTTAAGTGTTTTACTTTCATGAAAGTAGCACAGATTTTTTTTTCTAATGACTGACAGCTTTTAGAGTTTAAATGGTTTAAAGAACACTGGTAAGGTACAGATATTTTTCATATGGAAGTATTTGCACATTTAGCAACCCTTCCACCAACAAAACACTGATAAGTCAATGTTGTGCTGATTACCTAAAAGGTGTCGTTTTATTCTTTTCACTTCAAGGTATAATTCCATGATGAGTCTAGGACATAAATGCATGGAGCTGACTCATGGGGGCAGGAAAGGGGATGGGATAATGGGAACAACTTCAACATTTACAGATATTTCTTACTCCTCAAAATACTTCGTATACTGTGGAGGATCCCAAAGGGCTCTCTGTTACCTAGAATTCCTTCTTTGCTTGTGATGAGTGTGTGCTGTGATTATGTTGCTCTGACCCGCCTCCCCTTGGCTTTGCCCTGTTGTCTTTGTAAAGAGCATTGCTCTTGAAAGAAAGAGAAAAATTCAGTACATTTTCAAGGAAAATGGAGGGTATAATGCAAACAGTAGCAATTGTGGTGAGCATAGTTGAATGAACTTCCACTACAGTGTGGCTTTGCTAAATATAGCTACGAAGTACTTGTAGTTTGTGAGCGTCAATGTAGGAGAGTACTGCCATCTGCAACTGGAGGAGTTGCAGAAACAAGGGCACAAATGACAAATAAAGAGATGACAATAGGATTAGAGAGTGCCATAGTCTTGATCCTGTACTCAGCTTGACCGCACAACCTTCCTCCTTGGCGGTTTGGGTCGTCTTTCATTTGTGCTTTCCCTTTCATTGCAAAAGTGGCATTTTCCCTATTTTGCCTGAAGAGAATCTGGAAGACTAGAAATAAGAAATTAACTCATTTTATGGAATGAGGACGAGTGTACTGCATGCCTGATGTTCAGCAGTCGTTGACAGTCAATTTTAAATATGGATGGGGAAAAAAATAAGAGTAAAATTTGCTCACTGTTGGTGAGTTCATATCTCTCAGGCTTTTGTTTTGCTCTTCCCCTGCTGACCCTTCTGGATATACATCTGTGGCTCTCCAATGGTGGAAACCTATCAAATCACCAGTGAAGGGGAAGAGCAAAAAAGAGCAACATGTTCAGAGGAAAAAAACCTTAAAGACTGCTAATGCAAACAGGATGCTGAAATCCTTGAGTGCAGTAACATGAATGCAGCCTGCGAAGAAGGGAGTGAGAAAGAGGAGGGCCTGGAGACCAGCTGTGGGATGAGCCGCAAAGTAGTGGAGCAGGGCAGAGCACTTGAGAGCATAGACAGGGCCAGGGGAAGGAGTGAGAGCCAAGGAAGGAGACAGAGGGAGCCGATGGCTGGCTTCAGGGACCTGCTAAACAGAGGTGTCACCTTTCAGCTGCCTGCTATGTGATGGTGTCTTGTCCTGAGGACACCCATCCCCAAGGCTTCCTATGCCATGTGCTCCTTCTGCTCCTGCATGACCACATTGCTATAGTTTTTTTCATCATGTCACCATCCATGGCCTAGTCTTTTTTACTGTAGTCCAACACCCTGCTCATACCAGCTTGCTTCCCAGAACTGTTGTGTGGAGCATTGCAACAAGGCTCAGAAATGCCATGCTAAAGTGTCATGAGGGGAAGGCTAGAGAGTGATGCAGCAAGGAGGTCTAAATGTGCAGGGGTTTGAAGAGTTCGGTCATGTAGGAAATACCAAAACCAGCACATAGTGTCTGCTCAAAAGATATCGTGGGTCGGATCCTTCTGTCCTTTCAGTTGGACTTGCAATGTGTGCAGCAATGTCCTGGGAGTCTGCTGGCTTTTCAAGAGAAGAAGTGTTAATTAAAAAAGGAAAGGTAACATAAATCCTGTATTCTCATGGCAGGGAAGTGTAGTTGGTGTAATCCTATTGATACTCTGTAAAAACCAAGCCTAAATTCAATATTGTTCTATGAAGAGGATGAATTAGGTGGACCTGATTGAAAAGCAGTCTGTTCCTCATATGAGACTGCAAAATTATTGCATTAATTTGCAAAGACATGGAGGACATAGATTAAAGGTCTTAACATTGTGTTTGAAAGACTGGTGATTGATGATAAGAGCAGAGTTTAAGCTCACTTAACATTTGATAAGCTGTGTTTAGTATATATTAGGAGCTTACACAATGAATTCAACATAGCTTTGAAATGCCATGGTTTTGCATATATTGTGGCAGTATTTTAGTAATAATTTAGTTATTGTTCATATTCTAAAGTTATTCTACCTGAAAAAAAATTAAATGACCACAAATGCCACTAATTCTGATAAATACAGCATTTTTGTGTACTTCCCTAGACTATATGAT
The DNA here is from genome assembly GCF_028858725.1 of Colius striatus. Lineage (NCBI taxonomy): Eukaryota > Metazoa > Chordata > Aves > Coliiformes > Coliidae > Colius > Colius striatus. The sequence continues at coordinate 44,033,475 of NC_084763.1, read as the reverse complement.
ACAGTCGACTTCCTTCTACTTCATAATGTAATACTTGATACTACAATGAAAATTGTGGTGATTTTATATTCTGCTGTTACATGGTTTTTTTTAGATTTGATTGCCATGACAATGATAGACATAATTATAGAAAGATTAGTGATAATTCTAAAGGATTTTGCTGTTTACTTCTGGAAGTTGAAATATTAACATTAAATTGTCTCAGAAAGTCATTTATTAGTGATTTTTTGGTGGAGATGGTATCCTGGGAAGGGAGTCACAATTGTTCCTTCTCAGAATAATTCCTTTACGTAGTGAACTTCAGAAGAGTGATCTAATTTGAATAAAATCTTATTATTGACAGAAAATAACACTTGGTAGTTATCTTTCCCACTTTGATGTCAAAGAATTGTTTGTCCTCTTCCTTTCTTCACATTTAGGATGCTATAGGTTTAGAAACTAGCAGAAGAAACTTGGATTCAGGTTCCATGAGCAATGTCTAGAATGTGTGGCTTGCGAAATTGATTTGCATGTGTATGTACTACCACGTGTGTGGAAGAGTAACCAACACCAGTTGTTCATAGTTTCCTACTTAAAATGGCATTGCCAGCTTGCACATATCACAGTGTAGCTGTGGTTCTCCTTACATTATCTTTTCTCCTTTAAGAGCCATAGTAAACTAAACCATTCAAATATTTACTCAAATTAAGATGTGTCTGGAATTTATAAGAATTTTATGTCGATCAGTACAGTGCATTAATAGCAATTTGTTTATCAAAACTTCAAAGGGAAAAAATTATTCTTTTTTATCATTTTTAAATAGAAGTAAACATGTTGTTCCATTACAACATTTTAATGAAGTGGTATCTGTAGTTACTGTCTAGTTTGAGAGAAGCTGATGATTACAATGGAGAGGGAGCTTGTTTCACTGGTTTGAACACATGCCAGAAATATTCAAAATAGGAAGAAATGTGCTTGAAAAGTCAGTGGGTTTGAACTTTAAAGGCTTAGGTCCTCATGCCAAGTCTGCCACTTCTTCCCTGGGTAAATATGGGATGATTATCATTTGAAGTGCTTCACTCTCACTTTCCTCGTTTAAAGACAGATATTTAAGTTGACTTTTTGTAGGGCAGTTTGAGATATGGTAGAGAAGACTATAGGTGTTATTTTAAGCACTGTTTTTTAACCAAGAACAAGAGGTTGGCTCAGGACACTGGCAGAGAGGCTTGGAGAATTTTTCTTTCTTAATGCTTATTGGAACCAATCCCTAGAAAGGGTCTGTCACTGAGAAACAACATTTGAAGGTGATTTCATGTAGTTATTGATTGCAGACCAACACACAGGAAGCTCTATCCATACACTAGTGTTAATTTAGCATCCATTTATCAGAGTGGCTGGAATTGAAATGAGCATGTAGTTCTATTAGCAAATGATCTCCTTGGTTGAAGATTGAACATAGAGATGGAGGAGCATAAACAGACACATGCTGTATGTAGCTGGACGTTACTGCCAAAGGTCTACTCCTTTTTGTGGTTTCTGCCTTCCTCAGCCCTCAACCTGTTACAAAGAGACGAGTCCAGTGTTGCAACTGAACTTTAACTGCATGACGACCCTCACAATAGCAGGTTTGGCTATTGAAAGGGCAGGGAAGACAGTGTTATTTAAAAATTCTTACAGTTTTGAAATCTATCAATCTTTTTATCATCCAAAGTAACTTGTATTGACTTTGATACATAGAGATATGTGTGTTCATCTGTGCTAACATATTTGGAAAGAGGAATCTGGATATTTGAATTATATTTGAGAAGTATTTTAACCACTAGAGCTCCAGAGCCAGGACTATATTGCAGCTTCAGTGACAAACTTCTCCTGAACTCTTAATAAGACTACAAGCATATGTTTTGTTCTACATACCTAATTATTCCTCAGTTTTAGGACACTTTTACAGAAAATTATCTCTTATCCTTACTGTTTTTTTATTTTAAAAAAAAAAGTAGAGGAAACTGCAGGCACAAAAAAAGTCATATTAATTGAGTTTAAGAAGTTTAGACATTTATCTTGAAATTTTTTAGGGATTTAACTGGAAAGTCAGTCAAAGAGTCTTTATGGTACCGTTTTGTGGTAGACCTGTGGTAGTTTGATTTGATTTAGTTCCATTCAGCACTGCTTAGAAATCAGCTAAAACATTTATATTGCAGAAATGATGTAGCAGCGATTTCAAGTCTTTTGTGTCTCACATACTTATCCCATTAATGATAGAAAATGTTAATCAGTAATGTGTTTTGCCAGCCACCACAGGCCCACGCACTCTATGCAATCCATTGTTTATTAACCTAATGAAGGTCATTGTAGCTTTTGAAAGCTTGTGTGACAGCATCTCAAAATGGTTTTAGAACTCCGTCATGCTGGACTCTGGTGGTGGAATAAATCAAGGCTGGGTATTTACTTGTCAGAATGGATTTAGTGTAAATGAGTTTTTTCTGGGTGGAATGAACATACTGTGCTTTTCATTTGTTCATTATATTTGTCAAGACAGACAAACAGCACAGTGGCGGCTAAACTGATGGTGCTGCCATTAAGCAGCTAGACTGTCTTTTCCACATCTTATTGATTTTCCCTTTCTTTTCTTGGCAGGTGACATCACACAGAAGGGATATGAAAAGAAGAGATCAAAATTAATTGGGGCCTACCTGCCACAGCCTCCCGGTATGTGTAACGGTGCTTGCGATACGTGAAGGTGTCAGGTGTACTGATAGTTGCCACAGTAAAAATATGCATCTGTGAACCAATATATGTGGTAGAAACAAAGCTATTGTTATGCAAAAAAACCCTTATTCCATCTATTTTATGTATATATGTCCGCTTTGATGTGTGTGTACATTTTTACATACGTTGCTGTGGGTTTGGCAGTCATGTCTGGAAAATAAAATCAACCCAGGCTTGTTAGAGAAGTATTTTTTCTTAGAAGTAATGCAAAAATACAGAGGAGAGTGTGATGTCCTTACTCATTAAGACATCAGCTAAGTAAAGCTTTCTGAGCAGAGGTATACACAATGACACAAGAGAACTTTTGAGGTTTGTACCTTCTTCCATTTGTGGGTTTTCTGTCCTAGTCTCTCTTTTGAAGACACTACAGAGACTTGCAACATCCCTAGAGTTCAGCTTGTAGAACTTGGACAACTGGCCCTTTGTACATATCTGGTCTCAACATTGAAGGATGAACTGCATGTACTTGCCCAAAAGGTGTAAAAATATCCTCAAACTAAATGTAATAATGTATGGCTTTGTTGAAATTATTTCCTATCTATAACAAGAATTTTTCAGAGTTCTTTCACTCTTCTGAGGCACTGGATCATGAAGTTGAACATGTGGATGGAGGTATTAGTATAGACCTCCATTTTATGTTGGCCTCAGAGGAGCATGCACCACATACTTGTGGCATCTGATGAACCTTATGGAGGCTTCACTTGGACTTAGCTATCCTCTGAGCCCTGTTTTTGTTGCAGGCCTGGGAATTGGTTTCCTCCTTCTTTGACAAAACCCTGTCTTTATGGTGCAGTTTATGGTTTTCTATTTATACTGCTCATGTGAGGATGCACTACCTTGTTGTCTCTTGAAGTGTATATGTATTAGCTTGCTCTGTAGCAGAATGGTATTTTTTTGCCTTTGGGATTTCACTTGGTCTGCTCTGCTGGTGTGAACTCCACAAAAGAGATCAGTGTGACAGACACCTCTGTTTTCTGAAGTGATACAGCATGATTTGAGGGTGCCTGTGACATTTCCTAACCATTGGGAGACATTAGAGAATGAAACAAATCAAATCAACAGAATTACCATACCAGAGGTGCAGTTATTAAATTTCTGGGTATTTATTGGTCTGACCAGACTATCAGACATAGAATAGTCTTCACAATATGTTCTCAGGAGACCTACTTAGGTTTACTGAGTTATGCAGAAACTGTTGCCTCTTAGTAATCCTCAATACAGCAGTGTGATTGTTACCAATATTTGTTTTATAGAGGTAGTTATGCCTTTTTTTTTTCCTTCATACATGAAAACACATCTCTTTCTTCAGAAAGCTCATAGTCTGAAACTACTGAGTATTCATCATGCACGTAATGATGAAGGAGAGAATGTGGAGAACCCTCCAGAGTATATTTTTCAAGGTCTCTATTGTGATATTGAAGTTCTCCAGTGGAAGGAGAAGCAGAGGACTCTCTGGAAGCCACTCATTTAGTGGTATCCATTCAATAATTTGAAGAGGTCATGAATGAGGATTTAGCTGATTTAGGGCTGTTTGAAAGATGGGAAGAAATGAGCATTTGTTTCTCTACCCCTTCCCAGAAAATCCTGCACTAGGAATATGGCATATGAATAAGTGAAGGAGGATTATAATAAGATGAAGAGGAAAAGTATTGAAGTATTGTCCACTGTTTTCTTGTACATATATCAAGTGTCATCATTTAGCTGATGGCTAAATTGATTATTTTATTATAGTGGGAGGCACTGCTTCTATTGTATCAAAGTATTTTTCTCCAGAAAATGATAATATTTGTGCTTGGGTCTTTGCTGTCTTTGTACTTTTTGTTTGTTTTGTTGTGTTACCTTTTGGACAAAACTTGAAACAGTTCAATTTGATATTCTCCTTTTAAGACTTTATTTATCTAAACATCTTGGAGTCCCTGCTCACTAGGAAGGGAAGATTAATCCTTTCCCGGAAGAAATAGGATAACAAAACAGAACGATCTGATCAATCACATACATGACCAATGAGTTATTTGGTTTGGGGTTTTTTTTGATAATCTCTTTTGATGGGAAACTGCTAGAATTTATAAGCTTTGATGGTCTTGGATCTTGCTATTAAAAGAGAGTAGATGTTTTAGAGACATTTTACAACAGTGTGGAAATGGACGTTGCTCTCGGAATGGCTCTGGGTTCGGAAGCATTGGGGAAGGACAGGGATTTGCATCCTGTGAAGACATTCAACAAACTAAAGGAAATCCAAAGGCATTTCCCCTCTGCTGGGACATCCAGTCCTCTTGCTGCACCTTTGCTAACACTCCTAACGCCCATGTTGGCAGAGTGGAACATTGCCCCGCGTTGGCTCCGTGAGCGTCCTGTGGTGTCTGTGCGTGCGTGTGCGTGTGTGCTCTACTGCATGGGGGCAGCAGCTCCATTCGGTGCTGTAACAAATGTAAAAAAACTAAACGTGAATTAATTAGTTTTTTTCAACTTGTTACAGCAGCGAATGGAGCTGCCGCGGTACGGTGTAGACTGCAACACAGTGAAGGAGCTGCCAGAAGAATGCTCCGCACTGCCAACATTGGTGTCTGTGACATCCGGGAAGCGGCCGCTAGAGAGAGAGCAGCCAGCACGGCAGGAAACCGGCCTCTCTTTTATTTTCGTTTTGGTGAGCACAATGAATATATCTTTTCCAGTCCGTATCTGTCTGTAACTGTGCCTCATCTGGAAGCCTCTGGTAGACACCTACGTCGGTATGATAGACTAGGAGCTGCCAGTTAGAAGGCAGGACAACCAACGGACAACATCTGGAAGGCCGTTACCGACTTTTGTCTGCCTGAGAATGAAATGATGGGAAGAAAGAAGGAATAGTCCTTCTTAGTAATACTTTAACATGTTAATGTCTCTCTAGCTTCCCTACTGTGGATTCTCTGGGGGGAGGTTTCATAAAATAAGCTGGCAAAACACAGAAAGGCATGTGTTTCTAATTCCATTTTTGGCGCTGCCTTTTTACAATGCTCTGGACAGGTCCAAGCCCAAAAGAATCCAGAGGAAGCTGTAAAAATCTAAGCACCCCCAGTTCTGTGCTGTTTTCGAGGAGAGATCTCTGCCTGAGCTTTACTCACATCCAGACCATTCAGAAGCAGACTGACTTTTAGGAACAGACATCAGTCTGGTAGAGCAGACTGGAGGAAGAACACGCTGCAGGGCTATGTGTCTGTAGTGTGGGCTGGCAAGGCGTGACCCCAGCCATGCCTGCATACCGTGCCCTTCAGCAGATACCTGTCCTGCCTTCTGGAGGAGACCTGTGGCTGGTAGCAGGCAGTCTGCTCCCACTCCCTGGGTTTCTTGCAAGACTGTAGAGGATTCACACCTCATCAAGACACTGGATTTTCTCTAGACAACCACGTGGACACTTGGAGGACATCGCACTCTTGCCTATGTTTGTCCATGCTCCCACAGGGAAGACTAGACATAGTGTAAGAGATGGCTAAAGGGAAGGTAATATTGGCAGTTCTGCTAGGACAGGACATGCCTGTAAAAAGATGATCACCTTGAGCTGAGGTCCCCACTCATTTTCACACCAACTTGCTCTAATGCTATGGAGGAGATCCATATTGGATTCTTAGTATGGTATTCGTATTTCTCCTCTTGGGTGAAGCTGGCTGTGGTGGTTTAGCCAGGTGTCCACCAAGTCATAATATCACTCCCCCTCCTAAACTGGATGGGAGAGAGAGAAATATAATGAGCAGTTTATGAGTCGAGATAAAGACAGAGGGATTGTTCAGCAATTAGCGTCACGGGCAAAACAGACTCAACTTGGAGAGAAAAAGGTTTGATTTATTAAAGAAACAGGGAGATGAGAAATAAAACTGAATCTTAAAACATCTCCCCCCACCCCTCCCTCTTCCCAGGACTCCCCTTCCTTCCCCCAACAGCAGCGCAGGGGATGGGGAATGGGGGTTACGGTCAGGTCATTACAGATGGACTTTGCTGCTGCTTCTTCTCAGAGAGAGGCTGCCTCACACTTCCCACTGCTACAGTGTGGGGTCTCTCCCACCAGAGACAGTCCCCCATGAACTTCTCCAATGTGAGTCCTTCCCATGGGCTACAGTTCCTCACAAACTGCTCCAGCATGAGGCTTCCCACGGCTTCACACCCTGCCCCAACGTGGGTCACTCACGGGGAGAACAGTCCTTCAGGTACCGACTGCTCCAGCCCGAGTCCCTCACAGGATCACAAATCCTGACAGAAAACCTGCTCTGGCGAGGGCTCCTCTCTCCTCACAGGCTTTCAAGTCCTGTCAGGAACTTGCTCCAAGGTGAGCTTCCCACAGAGTCACAGCCTCCTTCAGGCATCTATCCTCTCCGGTGTGGGGTCCTCCACAGGCTGCGAGTGGGTCTCTGTTTCCCAGTGGCCTCCATGAACTGCATGGACACAGCTGCCTCACCATGGTCTTCACCACAGGTCACAGGGGAGTCTTTCTTCCAGGGCGTAAGCACCTTCCTCCCCCTTCTTCTCCACTGACCTTGGTGTCTGCAGAGATATTTCCATTCTCACTCCCTTTTGCTGCTGCAGTTTAGCAGCTGTGCAACAACTTCTTCATCTCAAATATGTTATTCACAGAGGTGTTACCTCAGTCACTAACTGGCCAGGCCTGAGTCAGCTGCAGCATCCATCTTAAAATTGAATGTCATTAGCCCTGTCAGCTACAGGGGAAGCTTCTGGCAGATCTTTGTTTAAAGAAGCCATCCCTATAGCTTCCCTCACTGCCAAAAACCTGACCCAGGCAAAACCACTACACTGGCTTAAGTCAGATTCCCTCAGTCTGACATGATTAACTTCCTCTTCCCAAGATTTTTGCAAAATAGGAATGAATAAATTTAAACTCCAATTTCAGTTATACAGAAACATATAAAAACATGTGTACATGCATACATAGTCTTTTTGTTGTGCTCATGGCAATGCTGTCATTTTAGAAAGAGTGAGCTGTTACTTTTCAATAGTGAGGATAATGAAAGGTGAACCTGGGCAAGCGTTTGGCTGATGCTCTCCCAAGTGATGTGGGAATTCACTCATAGGCTCCCTGATTTTGTTAGGACAGTTCCTGAGAGTGTATTAGCACATATGCTGTACAGCAGATGTACAGCAGGTCAGACACACAGGGGACGTGCTGGATCTGCTGCACATCTACAGGTTGACTCTACAGTCCATGCACGATAGGTCTGACATATCCAAATGCTGCACAGGCTCCACATATGCAAAGGACGTTTGTGGTGTTCCCACCAGACTGTCAAACATCCAGAAATCCAGAGCAGATATGCTGTTTGGCAATGTTAATGGGAGAAGGGATATGAGGAGCATCCTTTTTCTTTCCCGTTAAATCCTCACCTGCTTTTAACTTAGGGAGACAAAAGTACAGCTTCGTTTCCTCAAAACTCTCTCTGGATGTCAGTTGTAGCTGGAAATGTTCTGTGCACAGAGGAGATTTTCTTTTCTTAGGCTGCGTGTATGTCAGACAGGTAAAAATAACAGTCAATCCAGACCTTTATATCTGCACGTATATCCCAGTCTCTCTTGTGCTATGACCTTTCCCTTACTGGCTCTGTAGAGGAGCCATGACAGCCAAGAGCTGAAAGAATAACTGCTTAAATAGCCATTTATTTCAGAATATCTCTCTGAAGATTGTCTTGATTAGATCAGACAGTTCTGGGTAAGATAACGTGGACAGCTGCGTGCACACTATTAAGAGAAACCCTCCTAGAAGAAAAATAACTAAATTACCTGCATCCCTCATAAGCTGTGTTTTTACCCAATTTGCTTCCAGTCTTTTGCCAGGAAATTTGATTATTCATTCACAGAGCAGAGACGATGTTGTTATCAATTAAGCTTTGCTTCTAACAGCTTAAGACATGGGTGGTTCATTCTCTCTTAATCAAGTGCTGTGTCTGCTACACTAGATTAGTTTCTGTAATTTCCCAACATTGATACCACAAGTGTAGCTCTATTTGTAGTGTAACCGTATAGACCAGTCACCAGTGCTTTGTTTATTATGGCTAATAAACCTGGGAGATGTGGTGTTTAAAAACCACCTGCTGCTCCTTTCACAAGCCTGGAGACAGATCACTGCATCTCCTGCTGCTGGAGCCCCAACAGCACCAGCATGGGGAAATTTCAGCCTACACAGTGCAGAGAAGGAAACACGTTGGTTGAGAAGATCCCTTTACAAAGAAACCATTTTCTGTAGCATTACAGAAAGCAATTTCTATAGCGCCTGTTATTAACGACACACATATCTGTAATAGTGCATACATTTACATACTTTTCTATGTGTATGCATGCATACATTTGCTTTCAGCTAGCCCTGCTGCTAGCCCTTTGGGTACTCAAAGTAAACTCAGTGACTACAATTTCATTTTCTATTCCACAGACAGTATTTGCATTGCAACATTATTTGGATTGCAAAAATTGCAAGGAAATGTTTAAATGAAGCTTGCTTCTGGAATTGAAAAAACCTAAAACCCTTCATGCATTTGCCTTATTAGTAATACTGACTATTCCTGTCACATCTGCCTTCCTAATTCTTAAAGATCTTATCAAGGGATAACTGTGATGGGGCATTTCAAAGGCACATACATATGTTGAGAACATGGATCTCATTGAAAGGCATATGTGTCACACAGCTCATGGACACGTTTCTGAAAACAGTGTGGCAGATGTTTCACAGATGCGAAACTGGGACCTAGATGAATACTTAGTAAGTCTTGTTTTTAAAGAATATTTTGTTTGAATCGGTGGATGTCTTTTCAACCCTAATTTGGTTAAATTGGAAGGTTCTAAAAGCACCTGAGAACTTATCCTTGATACCATCACCTAGAGGATGATGGTTACTGTTTGGCTTTTGCCATGCTGACTGAGAGCCCAGTTATCTCTTGGTTATCATGGTGGCATCTCTATTTCCTATCCTGCAATAAGACCTCATAATACTAAACCCTGTTCAAACACAGAGCCAAAAATACCTTTATGCAAAGACTTTACATCCTAATAGCACAGCCAAAAAATGGGTGTAAGGGAAGAAATGAGTACATGATGAAGTCAGTAATGTGGGTAGTGGTTTCAGCACTCAACATGCTGAGTTTTTGGAGGAGGATATTTTTAGTACACATCAGAATTGGTGTGTTTTTCAAAGAGTCTGAAGAATTTCAATGAAATATGTGCTGGTGTTCACGGAGACCATCTGTTAAACATAAGAGCATAGGAGGAAACATGAAGATCTTGGTCTAAAAATCTGGCAAATGGGTGAAAAAAGATGTCTCAGTCAGAAGTGAGCATGGGAGAGTAGAAAGGATATGTACCACTGAGGGCCTCGAATCAAAGCTTGCTTGTGCTGGAGCAGAGGAGGTTGATCCACTAGACACATGTGAAGAGCTGTGTCCCGTTGTCAAAATAAGAAACTACTGGAATCCACAGTGCTGCCCAAATGGGTCTGCAGTGTTAAGTTGACCTGCACATCGGTGAATGTGACTGTTTTGTGGATAGGTAGCCTTTTTCTACATATTCTTCAAAAGGAATCTTCAAATGATACACTGAGGCTGTGAGACTATCTAGAGAAAAATGGAAGTGAAACTTTGCATGTGAATTGGAGTTGTAATGCACAGTCCACCCTCACTGAGGTAAGGGAGGGAACGATAGCCGTGCTAAGCTTGAACCTAAAGCTAAAGCTTGAACTGGAAGGCCAGATTGAGATTGTAATGAGGAAAGAAGATATATCTAAAGTATGTACGTCGTTGGAAAGTTTATTAATTAAACATGTCTAATTAGAAATTCCTTTTTCTCCAGATTTATTTAGCAGAAAGTGACTTCACTTTCCTGGACATCTGATTACGAATATCACATTTTTAATCTCCTTTGGCTTATCTAGTGAATTAATTACTTAGTGGTACTTTTGATGGGAAGAGTGAAATGCCACACTAGGCAACAAGTTCCACGGGGAATGGTGTGATATTTAACCTGTTTACAAAACACACCTAGCTTTGTTCATCACCCAGCTTTGCTTTTAAAGCTGAGCCACCAGGCATTGCATGGAAGCTCAGGAAACACTTTCAAAGGAAGGTAAATACTATTTCTTAAAACTGCACTGCCAACACTGTTTGCCTTCCTTACCACTAGCCCTGGAGTTGCTGGAATTATTCTACAGCTCTCTCTGCTGGGGCCACGTGCTTTAAGTTAGTTTTAGAACAATAATTGTAACCTATGTCTAAGAATGCCCTCTGTTTCTTGTCAATTAGACATTTCAGCTTTTAAATAGTTTTAGATTCAAGAATTTGACACAGACATAGGAGTAAACAACACATCAAAGCAACTTGTCAGGTGTCATTGAGGACACAATTGTCCACTGTTGTGGAGGGCAATGCAGCTATTGCCACATTATTGGCATATAGCACTGCAATTTAGCTACTAAAAGAAATAATAAAGAAGGAAGGAACAAAGATGTGATGGCAAGAAAGAAAATGAGGAAAGAAGGAGAAGCTTGCTTCCAGCTGACAGTTTGTGACTTCCATGCATTTAAAAAGAAAACTATCCAGCTTGCAGTGGTATTGCTTAAATAGCTTTGCTGAGGCTCTTGCATTTTTAGCTAAATGCAGTCAAGGCAGGATCCAGTTTGCAAATTAAGATTTGTAGATTGATACATCTGTATTAAGTTATCTGCTTATGAACCTATTATTTAAGCTCTCATTCTTAAATGAAGAGGTGCAGTTAATTCGGTTGATGAAACCCAGATAGCTTTTCAGCTTGTTCCAGAGCAGAAACCTCCTCTGACCAGCTGCATAACTTTCAAGTCTTCAGTGGACTCATGGAGTTGCCTGAAGATAAGTAGAAATCTGATACTGTCCAGGATTTCCTACAGTATTGGAGACACCTGCATAGAGCAAGCACATTGAAAACAGCGCCTAAAGAGAATTTGTGCCATTTTCTGGTCAGGCCAGGTATCATGGTCCAGAACATCTGAAAAAACACTGGACACTTCTGTTTAGACTCCTGAGTCCTGGCCTTAGGTCTCTGTTTTTCATAATGAGAGCTTAACGTGAGCACCTTTCTGTAGACACCTAAATATAGATGTCTTAATGTGCAAGCCAAATCCCACATTAGCAGCATTAGATAATGAACTAATGCTTGTGTGAAGAATGTGGCTGTTTGCTCCAGTGCATCTAGTAGTGCTTATGTGTAATGTGACAAGCATAAAGGACTGATTTCTCAGCTTTTTATATTAGATATCTTTGTTCCAGGCATATATATTTTGCTTAATTTCTTAATGACTTTTAATAGGTCAATTATTAGTGCTAATTATGCTTAACTTTTAAAGTCTTGCTTTAGCTGCAGGGCTAGGGTAAACTACTATGGTGTTATTATGTTTGACAGTGACTCTCGTGCCTGCATACAGGGCACTGGCGTGACACTGTCCTTTCTTTTATGAAAGCTGTTCATTGCTCTGCTGCCTCCTTAAGTTTGGGAGCTGATCCAAGTGTGAATTCTCAAAGCCCATTATGCCAGGCTTCACAAATGCATCGGGGTGAAGCTGCACTTGAACAAGCATTAGCACTTAACTCACGGACCCCATGTGCTGGCTGTGAGGGCTATCAATTTTGGGGGTTTAGCTGTGTTCTGAAGTAGAAGTGAAAAGGAAAAAAAAAAAAAGATGCTTGTTACTGCACTGTATTGCTGGAGCCTTCATGGAGGTGAGCAATTGTGCTGTTAACACTGCTTGGCTATTTATGGCAACACTTCACTGATTTCATGGTATTCATTATTCTGTTCGGCTTTTACTCCTACCCATTGCTCAGGAAAGGCAGCGTGTAGGTTCTTGCTATTGTGTACTTTGTCTCATACCATGATTGGAGCTGTGTGAGGGAAAGGGTGCAGTGAAGGTGTGAGTCCAAGCAGTGCCAGCTAATTCCTGCTCCAGCCCCTGCAGTGAGGAGCCGTTGTCAGGTGTCTTAACTGTCTCTCCAAAATGGGGCGACACTTTGTGTTTTCTCACACTGAATGAACTTAGTACAAATATAAGTCTCCCCACAAATGGCTGATGGAGAGCAGCTTCTCTGTATTTTAGTGCAGAATTAGCTTCCTCGTGCAAACTGATGCTATCAGAGAACAAAGTTCACTTGTTGTGTTCCATACTTGGGTAGAGGCTTAGTCACTGTTTTCATATTGATGGGAACTGTAAGTTCATCAGCCATCAAATGCCATCAAAAAAATGTAGAGAGTCCAGCAGAGGGCCATCAAGATGATGAGGGGACTGGAACATCTCTCCTATGAAGAAAGATTGTGAGACCTGGGGCTGTTCAGCCTAGAGAAGACGAAGGGGGGGATCTCATGAACAGTTAAAAGTATTTAAAAGGTACATGACAAGAGCGTGGGGCAGCACTTTTTCCTGTTGTCTCCAGTGCCAGGACTGGGGCTAATGGGCATAATCTGGAACACAAAAAGTTTCACTTAAACATAAGGAGAAACTTCTTTACTGTACGGGTGAGAGAGCCCTGGCACAGGCTGCCCCGGGAGGGTGTGGAGTCTCCTTCTCTGGAGGTTTTCAAACCCATCTGGACGGGTTTCTGTGTAACTTGATCTAGGTGGACCTGCTTTAGCAGGGGAGTGGGACTAGATGATCTCTAAAGGTCCCTTCCAACCCCCACCATTCTATGATTCTGTGATTCTGTGAAATGGCCTCAGAACTCATAAAAGCAGTAGACATTTTGATATTCTCATTTAGTTTGCTATGGCCTTAAATGACTACTAGTGGAGGATGTTGGGGCTGTCTTTTTCTTAACTGTAGACAGAAACTCCGTATTGACCATTGTGTCAGAAGAGATTTACTTGAAAGAACAAGCACACATGTACAAAATAGGAGGAAGGTAAACTAAATTGTCTCCACTTTAAGATTAGATGAGAAATCTCTGTATCTGTAGTAAGAACAACTAGTAGTATAATCTCCATAGTGAATCAAAGGAAGGAATAATAGAATCATAGAAAGGTAGAACTCTTTGTTGTGTTAGGAGGTGCCTTGGGCAGCAATGCTGCTCTATAGTTGGAGTTTTTTAGGATTTTTATAAATAAATGTGTTTTCCAGAAAGTTTCTCATTCCCGATGATAAGGATAGGGACTGAGATGACTAATGATGCTTAATATTTTTGTACAGACCAAAAATTTTCCATCAAAATTGATTTTATTGTTAACTTTATGTTTCTAGCTCACAGAATGTCCCAGTAAAGAGAGAAAAAGACTAACTATACAAATAAGGATAAAATATTTGCTCTGATTATTTCAATGATCCAGAAATTAAGTTCACTTACCTTAAAGAATATAAAGACTTGAGGGAAAGTAAAATTACACAGTACTGTAGTAAAGCAGTTAAATGAAGACATTTTATTTGATTTAAGAGGATGAATTATTAATCACAGTCTGAGTAGAAGAAAATTTATGAGAGACACTAGGTACACTCTTTTATGAGCCTGAGATTTTACTTGTAGTAAAATCTCAAGTGTTTTTTAGCCAACCAGCCACTTCTCCACAAAATCAAAGCAGCCTTGATATTGCTGATATTCCAGAGATTTAAGAGAGAAGCTGTATTTTTTCAGTTTGATTTCACCAAGAAATAAGTGTACAATGCCATTTTTAATGCCATAGAAAAAGTGTCCATTGAAACATAACTGAAACCCCCTGAAGTCATCAGTTTGAGAAATACGAGTGGAGAGGTTTTATGTTGTGTTTTAATTGAAAAATATGAACATATTCCCAAACATTGTTTTGATTAAGCCAATTCCAATTTATTAGTCACCCATTTGGATACTTATAAATCCTTGAATTAAATAATTTTAACGGGTCTTTCTTACTGTCATCCTTAGGTGCGAGAGAGCAGTTTTACTTCTGCCCTTGCAATTAGATGTAGTGTGTCACTACTTTTTAAAGGCAAAAAAATAAGGGAAATAATTAATTTCATTTCTTTAGGTGCTCCTGGTTTTCTGCCCCTGTGCATTGGAGAGACTCTGTCTTAGCTCAAAGCTGAATGTATCACTTACTGGGCTTGTCTGCTCAGTTTGTGCTTCCCTTCCAGAGAAGAACCACTATTGCAGATGCAGGTTCTCTTTCTTTTCCAAGTGTTTGCTTGAATTTTCCTTCCTAAGTAATTCACCTCAGTTTTCTCTCTCTGTTTACTTCCAGCACACTGAGATTCTGCAGATGTATATTGTAAGGTTGAGTTATTATTGGTTTGCTGGAACAGATTACTGTTTTCAGCCTTGTTTGATGCAGTTAGTGTTTACTTTCTGGCCCTTGGTAGCTGACAATGGCTATAGGTATTCATGTAGTTCCCATACCACAATGTATCTAGTTTACATAGGCCAGTCTGTGTTGTCACCAGCTAATATCATCCAAATGCATCAGGTTTTAGATAGTATGCACTGGCTCAGTCTTCTTGGGAATTGTTTTTAACCAGTTTGCAGGAAAGCTTCAAGATCCACCTTTTATTAACACATTCACAGATTTCCTGAAAACTACTTTATGAGAAGTAACCTCTTTGGGGCAAAAAAACCAAAACACCATCAAGCTTACTGTCTTTATGGTCTTCTTATGTAGGCTGTGATCCTGGTAAAATGTTATGTTAGAAAGTGTCAGGAAAATAACCACACCAGAAAAAGTTGACCAGAGGCAAGTACTGTGTGGCCAGTTGATATGACATGGTTTAGCTACCGCAAGTTCATCTTATAGCATAGGCTGAACATCTCCTCACTGTTAACTTCTGGAATTCAATCAGAATGAGCTCAATTGGGATTTTTTTTTATTGATGCAGGGGTGGACCAGGCTTTACCACAAGAACGTCGAACTCCCGTTACTCCGTCCTCTTCCTCTCGGTACCACCGCCGCAGGTCCTCAGGGTCGCGGGATGAGCGCTATAGATCAGGTAAGTAGCACTGAAGACCACGGAATCTGAATGAAAATTTGAAATGACTGGTTCTGCTCCTTGCTTTTTTTAAAAAGAAATTTGCCATAAACTCATCTAGTACATGAGAAATCTTTATTGTATGAACACAGAAACACTATCCAAGCATACTTACAAAGCTGAAGTACATCTAGAATTGCTTCTGGCAATGAACACGAATGGCACAAAGAAGGGCTTCTCCAAACACATCAACAGCAACAACAAGAGTAAGGAAAATGTAGACTCACTGCTGAATAGGACAGGAGACTGGGTGACTAAGGGCGCAGAATAGGCCAAGATACTTAATGTGTTCTTTGCCTTGTGAGACTTGCATTCAGGATGCCAAGGCCCCTGAGACGTATGGGAAAGTCTTGAGCAGTGAAAAGCTAGCTACCTTCTGTGAAGGAGGATCAGGACAGGGAATGTCTGAACATATACAAGTCCATGGGACATGGTGGAATGCATAATTGGCTGACGTTGTTGTGAGACTGTCCTCATTTAATTGCAAGATTGTAGCAATCTGGGGAGGTTCCTGAGGACTAGAAAAAAGCAAAGTTCATTACTGTCTTCAGGAATGGCAAGAAGTAGAATCTAGGAAAGTACAGGACAGACAGGCTCTCCTTCACATCTGAGAAAGTAGTGGAGCGAATATCCCTCAAAATTGTTTTTAAGTATCTGAAGGACAAGGAGCCTGGGCTACACCAGGAGGGATGCTGCCAGCAGGTCCAAGGAGGTGGTCCTTTCCCTTTGTTCAGCACCAATGAGGCACATCTGCAGTGCTGGGTCCAGTGCTGCACTCCACTGGTACAAGAGATGGATGTACTGCAACAAAAAAAGTGAGTGCAACAAAAGACCACAAGGTCTTGATGATTAAGGAACAGAGCCTCTGACATGTGAGGGGAGATTGTGAGAGCTGGAGTTGTGCAGCCTAGAGACGAGATAGCTCAGGGATATCTTGTCAATGTGTGGAAGTACCTGATGGGGCAAGTGAAAAAGATTGAGCCAGACACTTCTCAGTGGTGCTCAGTGACAGGACAGAAGACAATAGACACAAACTGAAATATGAAAAAATGCATTTAATAATAGGAAGAAACTTTTTTACTCTAAGAGTGGTTAAGCACTGACACAGGTTGCCCAGAGAGGTTGTAGTGTCTCCACCCTTGGAGGTGTTCAAACTCCACTGGACATGGCCCCAAGCAGTCTCCTGTAGGTGACCCTTCTTTGAACAAGGAGTTGGGCTGGATGATCTCCAGAGGTTTCTGCTGACCTCCACTAGTCTGTGGTTCTGGGGCACAGCTGGATTTTGTTGTACTGATACTAATTTGGTGAGTACCAGAAGAAAAATATTTAATTTGAAGTATAGCAAGTTGGAAATGTTATTGTGCCCTAAATAGATGCTTTGATTAAGGGAAGATAAAATTAATTTCAGAGAAGGGTAAGATCTTATTTCCAAAAGAATGGGGTCCAAGTCTTTATGATGCTGCTCCAGATGTAGCACAAAGAGAAGGAAGTCACTGATTTATAACTGAAGGAAAAGCGAGCTCTGAATCTTTTGTACTTTAACCTTCGAAGGCACAAACTGCAGGTACTACACCTTAACTGGATGAAGTGTAGGTGCCAGGGGCTGATGGTTGTGGAGGGCATGGGGGAGTCAACTGTGGAAGTTCTGGATTGTGTTTTAAGAGATTCATCTTGCTGGACACAGTCAGATGCATTGTGCTGACACAACTGGAAAATTATAGAGAACTCCTTAGTAAACTTTCTGTAACATATCTCTGGTTAATTCCATTAGTCAAAAAGTTTGCCAGTCCCATTTAAAGGAAAATGAGACAATAAATGTTGTCAGAGAGTTAATGTATGTGCAGACCACTGTGATAAATTTGGAAAAATCCTGCCTCCCCTCAGAAACCTTGGGCTCACACTGCAGATGCTGTCAGTGTACCTTTGAATAATGGTTGTGTGATCTGTGTAATAATTCCTTGGTGTATAAACTCCTAGAAGTGTCTCCCACATTCAACTAAAAAGCATTTAATTTCTTCCTAGTGTTTTTAAACAGGTAAAAATACTATTACTGAAACTGTCTAGTTTGTGGGTGTGCAACCCATGGTCCTCAAACCTCCAAGCTGCGTCTCTCAGAGCAATTCTATTAAATGCATGTGTATTGGACTAGGCATTGAGAGTCCTCTGCTTGAGCTACAGTTGCCATTTGTAAGTTAAGATGTTGAGTTAGTTTGGGGATAGGTGAAAGGAGACCTCATGCATGTCTTCCCTGGATGCCTCCCCTGAGACCCCAAGTGTGCTTTGAAATTGGTGTTGCTGCCTCATGGTTTCAGTCACTGCCTCCTGCCTTAAAAGGAAGTTGTTTGTTCAGTGAAATGGTGCATAAGATCCTGCCATGGGAATGGGTCAAAGTGTTGCAATGACACGTATAAATAAGAAAGACACAAACTCTGCTGCTGAGGGGAAAAGTAAGGTATTGAGCCCAAAGGATTGCCTGTTATTAGTGCAGGACTCTCATCTTGGGAGATTCAGGACTCTGCTATAAATTCAGTTCTCTGTTGCTGCGATGAAAATGTCCTTGTCATTAAAACTGGAAAGAGTATTTTGGGGACTTATGGCAGGGTTTTGAATCCTACGTTGATTGCCATATAGCATGACTCCTTAGCAAGTCACTGAGCTATCCAACAATTTGATTTGAACAGCTACTGCATCTTTGCTTACTCAAAACTGCCTATAACAAATGTCTTTGAAGGTAAATGTAAACTTCCACCTCCATCTTCTTTAGATTTAGTTTCAGAAGACCTTTGCTAAGATAAAGTGCAATGTTCCTATCCTGAATTATGTTACCCCCTTCTATGTATTGCCTCTGTGAGATCAGAAGTCTATTTCTTGGTGCCATGACTTGGAAGCTTTATTACTTCAGGTTACCAGCTTGCAAGTCTTTCTGGTTATCTCATCATCAGATTCAGTTTTGCTTCAGGTAAAGGCCTTTGTTTTGCATGTTGTTTTGCTATGCTTAACACTTCAGCATCTCTGTTCTGATCATATTGTGATTATTAGATCCTAACTGTTACCCAGTTTCAGTGCTTGTTATCGTATTTGGCACATGTTCTTGGAAAAGGCCCAAAGCAAAATGAATGTGCAGTCTTTAACAAATAAGTAATTCACTTCTAGGAAAGCATTTCCCTCCCTTATTTTTTTGCACAATTTATTTCAATTAACATCTGCAAACAAATCCTCTGCTCCAACTCTGATCAAAGTCCTTTTCTATCTTCTTGGTAAGGTTTTCCTAATTGGAAGTCTCACATCCTGAAAGTCATCCAACTCTCCATCCATGCCTTTGCTTTTTACATAGATTTAGATGTCAGCAAAGGTTGTTTAACGAACTGTCTTTGGAGATGCAAAATCATTACTACTGCTAATATCACCTTCAATTTATGCTCTTTCATGATGGAAAATGTCAGACTGTGACATTTTAAATCCCTACCTATTTTCTCACTTCAGTATTTTATTGTTATTGCTATTGTTATTATCATTATTTCACTAATGTTGTAACAGCATTTTTCAGCACTATAATTTTGAAAACCTAATTTCTATGATTTTTGTATTCTAAATAAATTTGATTCTGAGTTTATGGAAGCTATTTTTTTTTCTTCTAAATATTTTTGGTACATTTTGTGTTTTAAGGTAATTTGATAATAGAATTCAGCCTACATTGGCAATTTAGTCTAATTCTTTAAAACAGAAAAGGTTTAAAATTTCCTAGCTGCTTCTTTTTATACAGGAAGAGATCCAGACATCTTTATGTTTCAAAATGTCAGGTTCTTTGATCATTTCACAGATGTCTAAAGAAACAGATAATTCTGTAAGTGTAGTAACTGAATCAGTGCAGGGTTAAGCTATATTATTTACTTTATTCAAATTTGGCAGCTAGTTTAGCTGATATCAAAAGCATTTTTTATTTGTTACTGCTGAATATAAATTTTTTTCTTAGTATTTACTGACTTAAAAGCACTATTTGGAAAAGTGTGCAAAATGCAGATCATGGTAGTGTTTTTCTCCTAGCAGCTACCATTCTGTAGCCAGTTCCTGTACTGCAACATTCTCTGGGGCTAAAGATGTTGCTGTGCACTGGATCAGTAACTTTTGCCAAGAGGCTTTTCTGGTAAGTGGCTTTTCAGGCAAGAAAACCTAGTCAAAGGAAAACTGGCATGTACTTCACTTCTGCTCCTGCATACAGGGTAGATGTCAACATCTGGCTTCATCTGACCCAAGTGACGTGACTGCAAATTCAGGCAGAGATTTGAGGGTGAAGTTAATAATGGCCATGTAGATATGGCTGCAGTTGAATACACAACTTTGTTTCCTTAGTGCAATTTAGAAACTAGTTTTCTCGAGTACTTTTGGAAGCCGCAAATCCATGGATTTGGTGTGTGTTGAGATAAGAAGATAGGTAAGCAAGTAGGTAACCTGAATGGCTTAGCTTTCACAGTCTTATTCTGTCTAAATGAACTAACTCAGTCAAATACTAAGATTTTTGGAAGACATTGACAACACAAGTCTTCTATACATTCACTAAGGCCCTGTTTGTGCCCGTAGTTAGCATTGGCTGCATTCTGCTCCTGCTAACACTGAAACCCCCTGTAGAAGGACCAGAAGCTTCTAGCGTTATTGTTTAAATACCATGAAATAGGTTGTCTTGCATTTGAAATAATGCTCTTACTGATTTGGTGCCTAAAATAGTGATCCATAACCTCTCCACTAGTGTAGCCCTGAAGTAATGCTGCTACTGAAGTTTGGCCCTTTGCCTACAGCTCTATGTGCTGATGGCCTGAAGCAGAGCTGGACTCTACTGCCACATAAAGGCTGCAGCAGAGTACAGCAGCAGTTTGTAATGAGATATGCCATGGATAAAATGGGCAAATCCTGATGAATAGAAGTTGTTTTCTTGATCATGATACATCTACCTCAGATCTATGTTTCTCAGCCAGTTATGGCCCACAAGTTTCAGAGAGTAACTGTCCTTTAGAGGCTTTCAGCACCTGTTCCAACTCCTCTCCAGAGAACAAGTATGTCACCCTCCCTCAAATCTGTGCTCAACACATAGAGAAATGAGATGTCAGGTCCTTACCAACTTCATTTTTCCAAAGGGACACCTCTTTGGCCTTTAGATCATGTCAGAACAAAAATCTTCAATTCTCTATGCCAATACTGAAAACCAGAGCACCTTCTCATGTGCCAGAACCTGGCTTTTAACATTTCTACAGGTCCTCTCTATCAGTGGAAAAAAAACAAAATAATGATGTAGGTAAAGAAAAAGTATGCACTAAGAAAATAGAAATCAATATTTGTTGGTAGGGAATGTTGTGAAATATGTTCAAATGCACACTCATATGTTAGAAATGAGATATCAGCTCTTGGCTCTGTGATTTCTGCTGTAGAATTCTCCTCTGATGAGATGAGGATGTAACAGATAGATTGGGCCAGGCTTGTTAAGTCCCTTGTTTCTCATGAAGTCTCTAGGAGGCCTTGAAGATGACCAGTGTTCTGCATTTCCTGAAGCAAGTGTAATACTTAAAAAAAAAAAAAAAAAGAGACCAGTGAGCTCTAAAACCTGAGGTTTCCAGATGTCAGAAATGATGTGAGAAGCAGCAGCATAAGTGAAATTACACTACCTCTGTCTCTTAAGGATTCCCAGTGTCCTAGAAGAAGGACCAACAGATGAGAGCACATGTGCTACATGAGCTGTGTGGACAGATTTTAGAAGACACAGCAGTGGATGAGCCTAGAGCTGGGAGCTGAGAAATGGAGTATTTTGAGAAATACCATATGTGGAATAAGCATCTCTCAGCTGGTAGCATGGAGGAAGAGTACTCCTGGTAAGATGGTTGTGGTCCCTGGACCTTCAGCAGGGATTACCTCCCATGTCCCACTCTCTGATTTTTTTTCCCCATACATTTGACTTCTGAAGATGAGAAGGTAAAAATCACTCTGGTGCACCATTCTTGGAGGACTGCCAACCCCTGCCCCAGAGATCCCACTGCTGCAGAGATCCCACTGCTGCAGAGAACAGCTTGTTTTCCAAGTGAACTCAGCAGTTCTTTTAAAAGACATCTTAATATAGGAGATTTTTGGAGATACTGCCAAAACAAATGCATCCTAACTGCAACTCTCCCAGCTCAAATTCCTGAGCCACCTTTCCCACACTGTGGGTTCAATTAGGAAAAGACTGAACAGCTTATACTGAGCATGAAATGATTAAACTTCAAATCATTCCAGGCTAGGTTTGAGGGACATTTGACATAAGGGAACTAGCAATGAAACAACGTTCCTTTATAGACCCAAATCCTAGGAGAAGCTGGCACCAGAGCCTAGGTAGCTGAGCTGCTCTGCTCTGCTCCAGCTTTCATATGTGACTTACAACCTGTTTATTCTCACTGACCATGAAGGAAGGATGTATATGAAGCATAACAAAGGCTGCTGACATTTTATGTGTTTACAGCTTTCCTCGTGGTGACTTTAACATATCCAGGTAGCTTATATTTTGCTGTTTTCAAAGGACATTCCAGATCAGGAGGATGGAGCCAGGATGTTCTCAGTGATATCCAGTGACAGGAGGCAATGGGTATAAGGTGGAACATAAGAGTTTCCAAAGGAATATAAGGAAGAATTTCTTCACTGTTAGGGTGAGGGAACAGGCTGCCCAGATGAGTTGTTGACTCTCCTCCTCTGGGGACATTCAAAACCCACCTGGACGAGTTCCTGTGTGACCTACTCTAGATGGTCTTGCTCTGTCAAGGGGATTGGACTAGATGATCTTTCGAGGTCCCTTTCAACCCTTAAGATTCTTTGATTCTGTGATCTCATTCTGCAATCTTGCCAGAACTGACAAAAATATTTACATATAATATATAATTATATATTATATAATTTTATATATTAAAAAAACATATAGAGTTGTTCATGGTAGAGGAAAGGATGCAATGAGAAGATTAGAGGAATCATTTGTAATGAAGCCTTGCCATCTAACATTACTCCGGAGAACACGGAGATGGAAAAATATGATGAATGTGCTATATGTATCAAGACATATATATGTTAACATAACTCACCATAAAACAAAGTCTTTAGTAACACTTTAGGGGAGTTGGATATACTTTGAAATGTTAATTTGAATTAACCTGGTTGTGGACACACTTACTCAGAAATTAATTAATCTCCTATTTGGTTTAACTTACTAACTTAATTTCAAGCTACAACTTAATCAGGACAAAGAAGAGGTTGAAGAAAAACTTCTGCAAAGATGTAGCTTATATGACCACATCCTTATTTTTA
This sequence comes from Colius striatus, assembly GCF_028858725.1. NCBI lineage: Eukaryota > Metazoa > Chordata > Aves > Coliiformes > Coliidae > Colius > Colius striatus. The sequence continues at coordinate 44,010,446 of NC_084763.1, read as the reverse complement.
GACTCAGCAGAAAAAAATGTAAGGATAATTGCAGAACTCTTGAGGAAAATTACTCAAGGATCTCTAGAGAGAAACAAATATAAAGTTGATTTACTTCAGATCACATAATAAGGAGGCCTGAGATGAAGTCACTATGTGAAGCTGACTTCCAGATTGCATTACAAATGAGATAATAAATAAATGGAGGGATAGGAATTATTAGTGGGCGGCTGTAAGTTGGGTTTTTTTATTTCAGTTACAAGTAGGGCTACTGTAGTTTTAAATCTCAGAGTGTAGAGAAAAACATTTTAAAATCAACTTTATTATAATAATTGAAGAATCCAAAGTAAAGCAAAAACTATGCCTTTCAGCAAAACTAGCAGTGGAGTCATAGAGTTCAGACTTCTGATTTGGTGTCCTCTATTTCCATCACATAACTTTGGTGTTTCACAGCCTGCCCATAGAGCTTTCCCAACCACCTCTTCAGCTTTTACCTTCTTTCCACCCAGAATTATGGATTATCACCACTACCATCCAGTGAGAGATGACAGCCATGTTTTTGTTCTTTAGAGTTAAACTTTCTGACCACATGAGGGCTTAAAAAGCTTCTAGCTTTTCCGTGTGTGCACCAGGAGGTGGACAGAAGATGGCCAGGAGGTGCTTATCAGCAGCCAAATGATGGCACAGCACAGCCCTTCAGGGACTGAATGGAGCAGTTTCCTGCAGCAGTGGAGTTTGTTGACTGCAGCATCCTAGAAGAAGCAGGCCTTGTTCAGTGGCAGATTCATGGGAGTGCAGATGTTTTTTAAAATGCTGACTTTTTGTTGTCAGAAGTGGTTCAGATCAACAAAATGTGGCCCCAAATTCATGAAAAGTCAGCGTAACTTTCCCTTGTGTATCCATATATCCCCAGATCCCTGTAAAACCAGAGGCCCAGCATATATAGTTTAAAACATCCCAAAGACTGAAGCTTACACACCTAAATTGTTTTTTTGAAATGCAAGCAACAGTTTGTTTCTCTTAGTAACCTCCACAGCCCTGGTATAAATGAGTGTTGTCTCAGAGCAGATGTTCTTGCATCCAGTGGAGTAATCACCGTGTTTGTTGTGAATGTCATATTTCAGAATTAATACCACATCTGCTTGCAGCTGGAGAGAAATTAGGTGTCCCACTGTTGGGGCTGTGTGCTTTCCTATCTTAATACCCAGAGAGATTGTGAAAGTATTCTAAGACTTCTTCGTTATAGTATTACCCGCAGCAAAGATCCATTATTATATGGACTAATTTACTTTCACATTCCCAGAGGTGAGATGATTTTCCCAGGACTGATCTGTGTTGGATGAACACAGCAATTTTTATGAAATCACTTGCCCCGTATCTGCCTGAAAATAAGTCAGTGCTGTCAGCCCAGGACAATCAAAAGACAAAGCCTAACTGTAATCTCTTCTGATGATACCACATTTACCGTGTCTCACCCTATTTATTATGTCCTGATTGCATTTCCAATAGATGTAGCTACCAAATTATCTCTACTCAGAGTATTTACTGGCCACATATTAGGAAATGAATTCTCAGTATATCCTTTGTTTCCATGGTAGCTACAACAAAAGTCTGATTAAACTCATAAGAGACTTTCATGCTTTCAACTACTAGTTTCCTGTAAGGCAGCAATTGCCAACCTTTCCTCTGTATAATTACAGTGCATACACTTGCTATACTTAGCATTGCTTTATCTAGAATTCTCAGCCAAAATTCACCTTCGATAGTACTAGTGAGCTTGGGGAAGCTGCTTTCCCATAGTATCAGTTGTGTCCCTGTAATAATTCAGGAGCTGTTGGGATTCTTCCGTTGCACTATGTGTTGATGCAGCAATAACTGCCCTTGCTTCTATTGCGTCCTGCTTCTCTCTGCCTATTCTTCCAGCTATTTTCCTTGATGCTGCCCCAGATACTGGCTTCCCTGAGAGAGAAACTTGTTTATAATTTTACTTATTTGTTAAATGTCTGACTTCAGGGCTGATCCTTAACTGCAATATAAAAAAGACATAAATATGTATTATGTGTACATAAATAACCCCTTATTAAATATCTTTTGACGTTCTAAACTCATTAGTGAAGAGTATCAACCTTCGTGATCTTAATAATCTGCCATTCTGCAAGTGAGTCAGTTGTGTTTGTGGATTACCCCACAAAAAGCAAGGATGCTAAACCTTTTCAGTGTCTTTGGTCCCATCCTGGTCCCAGTTGTAGTATCATGTTACCCTGAACTAGCTACTAAAGCAAAGGAAGAAATGTTGTTTCCAAACGTTAAATCAAATAAAAGGGACTTAAATAGCTCAGGGGAGAAGAATTACATGAGGCTCAAGGAACAAACAGATGAAAGAGATGAATTTGGATCACATTTAGATATGTCTCCCAGCAATCTTATACTTTTCAGGATAAGTTCCCTGAAGGGAGGAATGGAAGTACCCTTAGTTCCCTGAAGGGAGGAATGGAAGTACCCTTGTTTCAGAACTGGAAAACCAGACTGCAGAAGATGGTAGGGACTCTGTTAGGTAATTCTGCATCTGTATAGCAAAAAATAGGCAACAGCTTGGGTTTTTTATTTGTGTTTCTTAAACAGCTGGTGATTGGGTATTAAGCCTTTATAGTCACTGGGAAACTGTAAACTTGAGCAAGAACAACAGAAGTAATATATGTTTTTCTGAAACATAGGTAGAAACAGGTTTCTGCTATCTTGATTCTAGCAATGTATGACTCCTATCTACAGTAAGTCTAATTTCTTGTCTTAAAAAGAAACAGCACTGCATGATGAATTAGATAAAAGAGAACTACTTGACACGCAACTGCAGACCTGATTTAACTACAAAAGAAGATTCTGTTATTCTTTTGTGTGCTGAGGTATTTTATGCAAAAGATGCAAGGAACATTTCTAAAATGTGGAAATTTTTTATGTAGCTGATGCTTACCATGGGAGGAGTGCCCTGTTTTGTGATCCATGCAGAACTAACAACCAGATCCCTGATCCGTGAGGAAGGATCACTTTGCTTACAGTATGTTGAGTGTTTGACATGCCTATGGAGCAAATGCAGCTACTGCTGAATAAAAGAAACCTCTGAGGCATGTTAAACTCATACAGGAAAAAAATTATAACAACTCCTCCACATCAAGGAGGAATGCAACTGTAATTTGTGTAATAGGTTTTTGGGTTTTTAAAAGGGAGCTGCACAAAAATGAGCAAACTCAATCTCATACTAAAAGCTGCAAAAGTCTGTAGGAGGACTAGGAATATGCCACGTATTTCAAATGTGTCAGTTACAGTTTGGAGCTTTGAAGGAGACTGTGTCTGGCCCAAGTAAGGACTGAGGCATCCCTGTTCACGAGGTGTAAGGGGAAGGGCTAATCAGGATTATGCTGCATGCCAAACAAGGGTGCACACTTCAGAAGAGTGCTCCTCTAACAGCTGTAGAGAAACATGAGATACAGCAATATGGCTCAGTGTGTGGACCAGGAAATGGCTGGCCTCGTTCATCACACAAAGATTGCTTTCTTGCTTCAGGAAATTTGTTCAAGTTAACCTTTGAACACTGCCTACCTATCAACAGTTAATACAGTTATCTGCCTAACATCTTCTTTCACTCAGTTCTGCCTGTTGAGAATAGGTTGCTCTCTCCCTCGTTGCTGTGCATGTAAAATGAACAGCCTCTGAGCAGAGGCCTGTCCCCGCAGCACGGCTGTGTGCCAGCCTCCACCTCGCCAGCCTCCCAAAGGTTCGTTATGCCAGAGGGATGCGGGCAGCTTGTCACTCTGTTGCAGGGAAACAGAGATGGACTTGCCCCCTTTTGCACAATCAGATGCACTTATGCATTGAACATACAGCCATTAGATCACACTGAGAGATAAAGCTGGGAAAGACCATGGAGAGTATGATTTCCGTATCAAGCTGTTGCTGTGTAGTAGTGTGTGTTAGTGGGTTGATTTTTGTCCTAAGCCTTTTCAGTTAGACAAGGAGCACAACATTGTGCCAAGTTACAAGATAAACCAGGTGAAAAGAATGACTGCACTAAGCAGAGCAGCTGCTGGGAAAGCTAGGCAGTTCATCCTGCTGATGGAAGGAGGAATTCACCTCTGTTTGCAATAAATGAGAGTTTCCGATTATGGAGCACAGTGCCCAAAGCCATGGGTCATCACTCACAGTCTGAGCTTAGGGACCCCCTTTCTCTATGCCAGTTTTAATTTCTCTGCCCTTTGTTTTGAGGCTTCATTTCTTGTTGAATAGATCATTAGCTCTTGGAAGGAAAGCTTTCTACCTACCATATGCTTGTTTTTACAGTTCCACTTCCTTTCCACTTACTGACTTTGCTCCCACAAGTATACTTGCCCTCTTTATCCTGTCATAGAAAGTAAAAGGAGAGAATAAACAAATAAAAATGCTTGAATGCAGCAGAGAAAAGACTGGAAACAGAGATATTTTGTCTGAAGTTTTCTTAAAATTATTAGGCAGCTTATAAAAAAATACTTGTCAGGTTGAATACTGGACACCAGGTTGATTTCAACAGCACAAGCTAAGCAATTACCTTTCCCAGATGTGTTGCTTTACTCTTTCCGATTTATTGGTGTATTCCCATCATTTTCCTTGAGTACGAACTCACTAATTAGATTCAACATATAGTTGACCAACCTAAAGCAGTGGAGGACGGTAGCAGGTAAGTAACTATTCACTGGTTTCTACTACTGGAGATAGAGGTGAAATTTTACTCTACACTCTAGATTTTCCATTGAGTCTTTCTTGTGGAAAAGCCAGGTTGGAAAAGATTTTGTTACCTCTGGGAGTGCTTTGAAGGGTCAGGACCTGCTGTCATTTTATTAGCTGTAACAGCGTAGTTAGAATGTCACAAGACTTCTACATGAAAGAACATTTCACCTAAAAGTATTTTCTTTCCACTTAGACACAGGACCTTTTCAGAAGGCTTGAGTGCAACTACTTCAAGGTATAGCTGTGTTTGAAACCCTATCAGAAGTTGATAGTTGGTGAGAAAGTATAATATGCCACACTGTGAGGAAATAGAGGTGAGGTGAGGGTTTTCTTGATTTTTTTTTTTTAAGTGAAAGATCCTACATAGTGTTTCTGGACAAAATCTTCATACACGAACATTCTGGAACATTTAACAAAAAATCTGAATTTTAAAAAAGTTCTCAATAATAATATGATGAATCCAGTTAGCCTGGGTGTGCCACGGTAGATTGAGAAGACAGTTCAGACACTTCTGTTCTGCAATACAAGGTGCATAACCCTGGCAGAGACAGTTTGAAATTCTAATGTGGTGGTCTCTGCTGATAGTCTGTGTGATATGTGAGGAATACAAACTACTTTGTGCTGATGGGATTCAGGGGGATAAGCAGTTTTCTGAAGCAAAGGAACTTGGCTATATCTCTTTCTTGATCTGTACTCTTAATGATCCCATTATATATCAGAAATGTGGTTTCCTTCCTTCAGTGAACAAGAAGCTTCCAATTATTAGTGCATAACTTCTCATTATCATTTTCCTTGTATTTTTTCAGTAGTTACTAGTTCCAGATTGTGAGTAAGCAGTGGGAAAGAATGGGCCGCATACAATATGATGGACACCATAGCCTATCTTTCACCAAGATAAAGGAAAAATGCTACCACACTCTTGATGAGAGAGAGGCAAAGCACCAGGGTCACACTTTGGTGAGGAATGTGCATTTCATGTTTAGGTTTAAGTCCATGTTCCGTACAGCTACAAAAGTGGTTTACTAATTGTATTTTGATTAACACTGGTTAACAAGCAAAGTTGGCTTGTAAATCAGAAAAGTGAAGGTAAAGGTAGAGAAAAGCAAAGTACGTGTATGGAAAGCGCATACCACAAGCTGATATTTGGTAGGAACAAACCTACTTACTGTTTCTGTCTTGCTATGATTACAAGATAAGTGTTGAAACATAGAGTTCTCAAGTGTAATTCTTAAGTATCAGTTCTGGCTATCCCTCACCTCTGATTTCTCAGTACTTTTGGGACTTCTTCTCTAGATATGAATGACTTGAATGCTGTTTGTTAGCTTAGCATGTTTAATTCTATACAAGGCTGCCAAAATAGGTTGGAGAGCATCTTCAGAGCCCATCAATAGGCTTTAATTAAAAAAGCATGTAAACTGTATAGGCTGTTATGCATTCTTTACCTCATCTTTAGCCTTTATATGCTTAGAGAGCCATGAGTTCTATTCCTGGAAAAGAACATGGTGAAAAGATTTTTCATCCAAGCTTGACTGTTTCTGCTGCCTTCTTTTTTCCTATTCCCCTAAAAGCCTGTAAGCTCTTGCTGATGGTCCATGAACCATCTTTGTATTGTTTGTGCTCAGCCTTTTCTAGATGTGTTTTTTTTGTAACCTCCATACTCTGAGTAATGCCTTCAGAACAGCTGACCAGTTGCAGGCTCATCTGGGAGCAGATGTGCATGTTCCTTCTCCCTAGAAAGCTTCTCTCATGTTTCTTCACAGTTTCTTATCTTTTCCATTGTTTTTGCTTTCCTGTGGGGTTTTGAGTTGGGGTGTTTTTTAAGTAATCTGTACTTTGGTTTATTCCACAATAACACATTACAAATAAACACATCAGTCATGTGTTTTATTAAGAAAACAACGACATTCCTGAACTCCCATGGACTCATTTGAAAATCAAAACTCTGCAGAGTGTTTTATAATTAAGCCATGAGTTTACCTTCTTACATCAAGAAAGCATCATATATGAAATCAAAGAATTCACAAGTTCTTACTCAGTGTCCAACTGTTGTGAAGTATTTTAATAATGATTTACTGTCAGCTATCCTCTTTTAAAAAACTTCTGAAGAATTTGGATTTCAAATCTCCTTCCCAATGCTTACAATAAAAAAAAAGTCCTAAATGCAGTAATATAAAAATAATTCTTCATGCCTTGATCGGTTTCTCTTCCAAAAATTGCAGTAGAATTTTATTGGGTGTTTTTTAAAGCTCATCTTCTGCTGCTTCATATCTAATTACAATCCTTTGAAGGAAAACCAAGAATTTTCCCTGTTTGTTGGACAACAAACACAGTGAGCATGTTCACTCCTGTATGTGTTATTGGCATTGATGTGGAACAAGCAGGTAGGAATTTATCTTGGGGACATGTTGTTAGATAAAGATTTACATTTTTTATTTTCTGAGCCTGAAACTTTTCACATAAACTTTCCATCATATTTTAATTATAAGAAAGACCTTAAGCTTTTTACTTTAAAATAATGACTTGACAGGAGAGGAATTGTTTTCTGGTTTGATGTCAGTATTGCAACTTTCCTCCATTGTGGTCTATCAGCCAACACCTCTTTTATCTTTTGAGTATAGTTTTCCAGCTTTGCTGGTGGCTTTTATTGCTTTGCTTTTGCTGATGTGTCATCCTCTTCAGGACTTAAACAAAAACAAAAACCAACTCACAGAAGAAGCTGATAACATTCATTTTCTTGGACTTCTCTTCCCCACATCTCTCCACTGAGAGCTGCTTAAACGATAGCAGAAGACAGAGAACACTTATTAAAAATGAAACAGAGGGGCGAGTCAGCAGAGTATATCAACTAATGCTTCTAGTCATCCTTCCCAGTTGTTACTGAAGTTATTTATACTCATGTGATCCAACCAACATCTCTCTAAATAAAGATATATATACTTTTCTCTCTCCTGTTGCTTTGCTTGGGGAACTTTTCCTGTTCAGAGCTGCCACCAAATCAACAGAAGAGTAAGAAACAGGCTGTGTACTGCCAATCCAGTTTATAAGGGTGATATTCAGACACATTCAGCATCAGCAGAAGTGGGATCACTCTGGATTAAACCTACTTCACTCTCCTCCTACTTCATGAATAGGAACAGCTAAATAGTGTGTACAACTTGCTGTGTTTTCTACAGCTGACTAATGGTGACTAGTTAAAAGGCAATATCGAATGTGCTTCCAGTTGTGTGCCAGATGGTCAGTGTGTGGTAGCTTTCTTAATCATGAGTGACTTTTACATACATTCTCCTCATGTACACCTTGTCTCTAAACTGTAGAAGTATGCAAACAGTGCAAGGTAGTAAACTAAAGGCAGACTTATTTCAATGTGTAGTTATGGTGGTAGTTAAAAGATGTGCACAAAACAAGGTAATTAACCAAAACATGTTGCTAGTGTCTTTTAGATATGATAAGTGGCATTTTGCAGACTTGGGGAGGCAGACAGCTGTATATACATGTAAAAGGGAGATAAACTCTTCACTGGGAATGTCCCCTTGGAGAAGGGATCTATTGGATGCTTTGGAGCAGTCTCGTATGAGCTGTGTATAGCACATGCCTGTGAAGCACAAAGTCTGCACTTGGAAAAAGCATAAGGCCTTGTGCATTTTCTTCTCATGCCACCTCAGACCAGCCCTACATAATACTTTCTGTGAATAAAGCCAAGTGATGGAAGCAGGGAAGGATTTGGGAATGGGGGACCTGCTGCCATTTCTGTTGTGACATTTCACATACCTCTTACCTGTAAAGAAAATATTCCTGTTCACTTATTCTGTTTGACTTTTGTGCAAACTGGAAACCTTGTTCATTTAAAAGGTGAGCAGTGTTAATATACCACACTTTCACTGAAAACAGTAATGATTGTTGAAGTAACAGCTCTTCGTGAGACGGAGGTTTGCTCTGGAGAAGCGGAGTTCGTGCTCCTCAAATACTGTGACGTTGTTCTGGGAATATGATGCAGCTCGAAGGGCATGTTTGTTGTACAGCACTTTTCACTAGAACTGCTTTTCTACAGTGAGGAGAACTCACACAGTCCCTCTGGGATCCTGTGCATTTCTGGCTTTTCAGTGTTCGATATGTGTTGTCAGCCAAGCTAGCATACAGACCATCCTGACATACAGACCAGCCTGACATAAAGACCAGCCTGGCATGCAGACTAACTTGGCATACAGACCAACCTGGTCTTGGTGCACTGAAGGCACCAACAGATACCACTTTTCTGTCTGAATGCTAGCTTGAAATTTCTCTTTCCTTCCAGATGTCCACACAGAAGCAGTTCAGGCAGCCCTTGCTAAACATAAAGAAAGGAAAATGGCAGTCCCCATGCCCTCAAAACGACGTTCATTGGTGGTCCAGACATCAATGGATGCCTACACACCTCCAGGTAAGCATCTCTCTCTGTTTTATGGGAATTTTAAAAATGAGTCTTTGTGTTACTGTGAACCAATAATCTGCCCACATATATAGTCATGGAAATGTCACTTGAAGCCCACCGAGAGTAACTTTGAGGTATGTTTCAAGAGGAGAAGGTGAACTGAGTGGTTGGAAAGTCAGGTGGGACCTCAATTTGCATTGGTCCTTCTGGTCTTAACCAGGACCTAACTATGGCCGGCATGTCATATTTTATGTGACTCAAAGTGTCTTTCTAGTTTATTCCTCAACACAATAATGAAATGTTGTCTTTACAATTAGTTGTGCCATTCCTTTTCAAATTTATTTGCTCTTTTTACCTACTAGACTGTGAAAATATCCCACATCTCATGCATTCTTACGCTCACTGAATTAATTTCTCACTGAGTGGTGAGCTTCCTACAGTTGGAAGAGTTTTTCACAGACTTTGTGGAGTGAGCTTGGGAAAGTATTTTGGTTATTCTGTACTGTTAACACATGGTTGGCAATCTTCAGAAGATTCTCAAGCCATACTACAAAGGAAGACTCTTTTATTATCCTTATTCTTGTACAATATGACACAAGCCATGGCCTTTCAGCAGGAAAGCTCTTCAATTCACTTGATTTCAGGGCTTTCAATATTAGAGACTTTTCTTATTAGTTTTGCTTACCTTCATGAGTTTTTCTTAATGGCAGTTATCGTTAGTTTTGGAATATGAACATGCATTATTTCCATTAAGAAAACCCCAAAGCACTGCAAGTTAACAAAACTGTTTTTAATTACTAGATACTTCTTCTGGTTCAGAAGATGAAGGTTCTGTACAGGGCGACTCCCAGGGAACTCCCACCTCCAGCCAGGGAAGTATAAACATGGAACACTGGATCAGCCAAGCGATCCACGGCTCTACCACGTCAACCACTTCCTCTTCCTCGACACAAAGTGGAGGCAGTGGTGCTGCACACAGACTAGCTGACGTTATGGCTCAAACACATATAGGTTAGTATATGGACATTTTGAGTGTGTCCAGTTTTGTCTCTCACATTCAGCTGATGCTGCTCTGTGATGTCGTCTTCCCTGTGGTTTTTCTTTGTTCCTTTTTTTCATGTTTACATATTTTGTGTGGAGAGATAGTCCCATGTTCTTATTTCGCGAGAAAATGGTTAAAAATAGAAACTTAGAATTGGGAGTAAACATGTTATGACAAACAGGGTCTAGCTTGTTGCTCCTAAATACCTTAAAATGTGTAGTTGCGTGTCTTCCATTACTTAGCACTAAAAAGATTTCTGTTAGAGCCATCAGTAAGGAAACATTAGGGATTGCTGGCACACAAGTTTCCCCTACTGCTGCACCACTTCCATTACGTAGTTTTAAGTAATTTCTGATAATTCTGTTAACAGTAGGTCCTCCTAAACTTTTTTTCTACCCTTAATTGAATCTAGAATACTTGGACTGGGATATCTAGCTATTATAGTCCTTGGGAAAGTCTATTACATACCTTTGGAGTAGAGATCTGTTATTATTATTATTAGTAATGTGTTTATATCTTTTGGAAAGATCCTAGGAAGTCAAAGCTTTCTTTCCATTAGGGCTGAGCTTTACAGACATTAATTATTTCTGAATATTATGCCATTGACATTAGTCTTCATTAAAATAAAGCAGCTATTTGATTAGACCCATGGAGAGCAAGGCTTGTTTTCCCTTCATTCTCCAGTAACTGCTGTTTATTGTACGAGGCATCTGCTTCGGGTGCATTCTTGCTGGGGCTGTGTGTTTTGGGTCGTCTCACTGAAAATCTGTTGGAATCTATGTTGGAACAGATAAAGCGACCTTGTTCTGCTACACATATGAAATGCAGCTTTGTTTGACTGTTCTTCAACTGATCATTCCTATTCAAGTGCATGTGATAAGATACATGACAGCATCTTAAATGTTTCTGATTTTATGTGCTGGGACAGCAGTCGGTATCCCTTTTTTTTTTTTCCTTTCAGTAAAGCTTGATGTAACACCTGTAACCTCTCACCTCTGGTCTGGAATTGCTGACTTGCAGTCCATGGAAGGATTTCTATTGGATTCTAAATTCATGCTAAATTAATAGCTTAGAACCTTGTTTGAGAAACATATACACTTCGGTTATTTTCTGTGACTTCATCTTGAAATGCTAGAGGAAATTATAGCATAGAGAATTAAATTTATCCAAACTCTAAAAGGTTGCATTACTCACACACCAAGTCTTAATGTGTCTTTAAATATAGCTTCTTTATAATGTGACATTTCAGTAATTTTAAATCTGGCACAGAAAGTCTTCTTTTATAATCACTGAGTTTGTGGTAAATAATACAGCATTTTTAGAGCTAAATTAAGATGGTAATGTTCTGCAGAAAAAGAAAAACACTACTTCTTTTACTTGTTTTATTTTGTCTTGTTGTGTGGACTGGGAAGATCTCTCTTTTGAAGGGAGCAGTTAAGTTTACCTCAGCGTATACATATTTTTATCCATTCTGGCAATAAGATACCTTGAATTGCATCTTTAGTGGGACAGTAGTTGTGATGTAGTAATATTAAGGTCACTTACATATTTACAGATACAAAATCTGAGTGATACCTGGTAACAGATGGCGATTGTGATTTTTAGGTTCCCATCAGTCATTGTGGCTAAAAGAAGCTGCACAGATCATAACTATAAGATGTTTTTCTTCATGAGGGAGCTTTTTTTCTGTAAGAATTTTAACTTAAATGGTTCCTTTGTTTCTTCTCAATCCCAGGAGGTGGATTTTCCATTTAAATGTATTCTGAGAGGTAATGGATTTGAAGTTTTCCCACACATAGCCTTGATCTGTCAGAGGCAGTGTGACAGTGACCATAGATGAATAATCCTTTCTTTGGTAGGAGAGAATATGAGAGAGAAGAATGATGATATTCTCTGAAGCTCCTCAAATAGTGGAGGTGATTTGTTCTTGATCAAAAGAACATACATTCCCATGGCTTGTTGTTTGTTTGGTCCAGGGAGCCGTTCTCCCAACCTGCAAGAGAAAAATAATTTGTAGAGATGTATGGACATATTACCATAGCTTGCAGGTGCCATTTTTGATAAATCCAAATTTAAGGGGCAAGAGGAAAGACCTTTAATGATAATTTTAAAAAAGCCTTCCATTCTGTTATCCACTGGGATTTGACCTCTAGAGTGCATCATAGAATCAAATGGAGATTTTTCCAGTTGAAGTACTGTAATGCAGTCCTGAAAATGGATCTGATGAAGAACTTTGGCTATAATATAATCAGAGGTCAGCTTTGTGGCTCATTTAGATCATTGGCATAAGCTATTATATGCTTTTAAGGTTACTGTTTATTTAATTTGGCTGCTACTGCTGCTCTGTTATGACCAAAGTTCTAGTTTAGGATAGATAGCTTTTAAATATTTATTCTAAGCTTGAAGACGGACAGGTGTCTGTAGTAAGCTCCAGGGAGAATCTCTAGTTTGGTGTACATATCACAATTGTATTAGGCAATTCTTGAACTTAAAGGTCAAAACACTGAAATCTGTCAAAAAATGGCTAATGTTCTGACCCATCTTTCAGTCAGTACTGAATACATTTCTAAGATCTTTAATCTTTCATTTGTCTGTATCATATTTTTTGGATCTATGCATATATAAAAATCAAAGAGAGAATGCATATCCAAAAGCTCAGAAAGTTCATGTAATGAAAGTCACACAGCACTGAGCTATGACTGTAAATTTATATAAAGAGTTAAACATTTCACTACAAAACTTTGATCCTGTAGGATCAAATGTTTCAAATTTGTTTCTGTTTGAAAATCAAAGGTCTCTATCCAAATGAAAGGCTACATAGATTTCTAATGAAGTAAATGTAAAAACATGTGCCATACAGCACAAGTGATAGTTCTCTGACAAGCTTAAAATTCTTATGTGTTCTGATGGGGAATTTTAACTTACAGTACAGGAGACTAGTCTAAAATACTGTCACCTGGACATCAGTACGGGAGACATCGGCTAATGGAAAAAGCCACAGCTCTGACTCTGGATTTCTCCTCCCTGACAGCTAGAAGAGCTCACTTCTGGGGGAGAAAAAGCTACGTTTTCTTCACGTATAGTACTGCAGGGATGTTTTTCCTGTTCCTTGAGACTTTTCAAATACTTGATGCTTATGTATGCTTCCAAACTTCCACTAGAAAGTATTCATCCATAATTTTGCTTGTCCTCAACCATGGGGCTCTGTCGGTGTACACGCTCCGTGCTCCGTGGTGTTGGTTCTTTCTGATTTTCATTAAATGGGGTAAATTATGTCACTCCTGTGGCAGAAATGAAGTGAGCCTCAACTGGAACCAGCTGTTCTGACTGTGATCTTCTAATGCAAAGAATATTGGAAGAGATGGGAAGAGAAGGTGATGCAAATATGTACGTTTGAAGGAGGAAATGCTTTGAAGTTATGCAACTGTCACAGATTTTACTTTTTAGTCAACCGATATGTCAGGATCATTATTCTTAACTAAACCTCAAACAGTGCTTCAAGTTGCCTGACAGAAGACCAAGCAGCATTATACAGACTGTGACCATAGTCTAATCCTGGATTGCCTGTTCTGCAAAAAAAGTGTACATTTCACATAACAAAGCAATTATCTTTTTCTTTAAAAGTAATTCATACCAAATTTCATATCTGTATTACTTTCATTTCTCCAAGCCTAACTCTGAGGAAGGAACTGACTGAGGATTTGGAAATCTAATGGATGTAACCTGCAGCTGTAGATATTGGCATCATAGAACATACGTTAAGCAGATACTATAAATGAGCTCAGCAAGACAAACCCTAATGTTCCTCTTCTGCTAGATAAAGATTCTTCTTAATGGGAATGTAAATAGCAGATGAGCAACCAGATTGCCAGACCCTGCTCCTTAGCCAGCTTGTGGTAGCCACCTTGGGAAGAAGGTTTCTTTTAGGTAATTTCAAGTGCCAGTGCTCTTTGTTCAAAAGGAAACCCTTTCACAAAAGACCGGGAAGCTGCTTTCTCATGTTACTTCATCCTACTCAGCACCACATGCTACAAAGAAGTATATGGTTTCATGTGTATAGATCTGAAGGAAGAGCATCTCTGTTCTGTGATGCTTTGTATCTTCTCTCCCATGCATTTTAAAAAAATACTCATTTCAGTGCTAAAACCTGAAGGGAGATACTTAAACTCCAGTTCAAAATGCCTTGTAAGGTCTGAAAGATAGAAAAATTCACTGGAAAGATGTAAACTATTATGGATAACTTCAAAAATACTTTTGCATGTTACTAATAGCTGACTAAGTACAATTATTTGCTTAGTCATGATCACCTCTCCTATTTGCATAGCAAAACTGCATTAGAAGTAAAAGATAAAAAGCTAAACATCAGCATTTTTTAATTGACTTGGGTAGTGGATAATTCAATCATGATCTATAAAAAGCGTTTGCCACTTAGCAAGAAAGGGCAAAAATTGTGCTGAGTCTAAAATAGTTGATAACGACATCTGAAATGAAGATGAGAGTTGAAAGAGTTATCAGCATAAGCTTCATTGTCTAGGCCATTGCACTTCAGTTGGCCACAATATAAAGTTTTTGTTTCAGCAAAATTATAACAATGGATGTGATCAGTGTCAAAAGGCTGAACTGGAGATGTATAAGATGCAAGATGTTTTTGAGTTGCACAATAAAAGCCATCTTGTATTTCCCTCAAGCACGTACTGTGGCTGAGTGATAAGATTGAACCCTTAGGACGTTCATGAATATCAACATTAAATAACAACTGCAGACATGAATATTATGTTTGAATTTTTCAGTATGTTTGTCTGTCAAATGCAACCTTTAAGTGAGAAGTGTGCAAAATAGGCATTATCTGCATTGATGGTGCATGAATTTGTCATTGAATGCACAAGAGTCGCAATGCTCTAAAGTTCAAGACTCGTGACAATATTTTATAATTACATTTGGGGTGAAATTTACTGTAGAAGTTGGTGTTACAGTAGAATTTTGGCACCATAATGCTCTTAGGACAGATTTAATAAAAAGCACATCTTGAAAATAGTGTTGGGACAAGATGAAGTTTTTGCAATATTTTTGTGTTTTTAAAGACTCTTCTTACCCTTGTGTGAAAGGGAGAGCATTCCTTCTCACTTCAGCTGCAGCAGAATAAGACCTGTCTTATATTGTATCTCTGAGGCTGCTGGGGATCGTTTTTGTCAAGTGAGAAAGATGTTATTTGCTTATGATATTTATCTCCATCTACTCTAATGCTGATAAAAACCTGGGAAAAAAACATGAGGCAACCCATAAAAATAGCGTAAATCCATATGTAATACAGATTCAGGCTTGAAAACATGGGAAAGCAAACTGTGGTGGCATGCTGAGCTACCAGGCTATGAAAGAGAAAGATTAGCTCTGTGGAATTGTTTAGCATTGCTGGCATGAGTCAGACCAAACTGTGTTTGCCTTCTGGAAGGCAAGTCTTTGTTACGTGGAAGAATTGAAATGGCTCTGTGTAAAAATAGTAGCCAAGCAAGTGTCCATACAGAATGCAAAGTTCATGTTGCTTTCAGTTTATTTCTTTCCCCTAGATTCCAACCCTGCTCTGAACAAATTCCTTTCTCAACTAAAATTGACGTGTTCAAAATACAGAGGCTGTGAAAGGGATAAGCATTGGCACTTGCAAGTGATTGACAACACACAGTCTTAGTTTTGTTTAGAAAAAAACGATTTGGTAATCTGTCACAAGTATATTTGTCTGGGCCTTGTCTTTTTGAGGCTGTTCACAAGCTTTCACTGAATATAAAAGCAGATGTCAATGGTGAACCTACAGCCTAATAGTATCATTTTTTTAATGTTAGCCCGTTGCTTATAGTGCTATTTTCATAAGTGCAAACTATGAAAAGCATGCTGTACATTATAGTTGTATACATTCCTTCTGTGCATTAACTTTAATTCCAGTTTAGGTGGTGTGAAAAAAAATGAAATGGTATATTTTCCTCTGCCTTTTGCTTTTCTGCCCTTCAACCCTAGTGGTACATGGTTAAACCTTTTAATTTATTTTTCACAGAAAATCATTCTGCCCCTCCAGATGTTACCACTTACACCTCAGAACACTCAATACAAGTAGAAAGACCACAAGGATCAACGGCACGGGTGGCACCAAAGTATGGAAATGCTGAACTTATGGAGACCGGTGATGGTATGTCACAAATCGAAACTGGGCAGGGGCGGGGGGGAGTGTTGTAACCTATTTAATGGTTACTGCATGCATCTGCTCTTTGTTTCTTCTGGGCTCTTTTCACTAATAAACACACAAAGGTGCAGCATTTCTGCAGTCTTAAACTGCTATAAATGAGGCTGACGTCAAGAAGTATTTCTTAATCATCAGAGCTGACTCCCTGTAGAAATTGTTTGGCAAAAGAAAGCAGTGGATCTCTTTAGATCTGCTTTTATCATTCTGCCTGGTTACAGCTGGTCTGTTTTTAAATTACAAAGGCTGTGACACGCTAGGGTGGCTACATCTTTAAAAGTGACACGCTTGAAGTTTTATTTTCTAAGTGGGTTTTTTTATTTGAAAAAACAGTTATTTGTAAACCCTTATTTATTGCTCCTCTTTTCTAAAACTTATTAAACAGTATTTCACCAGGGTGTAGAACTGTTGACCAAGTGTATCACATCTAAACTTGGCAGCTTCAGCTCTAAAACCCACTTGGGTAAAAGTTTTGAAGCCAACCTTATGGAAAGGTGACAGGTTGAAATTTCTGCAATGCAGTGACAGAAAGCTATTAGTTCAGGAACAAATGACATGAAGGTTACAGAGACTTTGCACTTGACCAGGAAAAAGGAAGCAGAAGGCAATTGGTGGGATTATGCTGTAAAAGTGCCCCTTACCCACACCCTTGTTCATAACTGTGTTTTTCAAAGTGCTGTATGGGCAAGCACATTCCCTTTGGAGATTGCTGGCTGGTGGGATCGGCAGTAGGGATGTTCAGTGCATACAGGGGCATGCTGGAGTAATACAAAGATGTGAACCATGTTTAAGATGGATACTGGACAGATGTCTGTTACAGTGTAAAGAGCAGCCTGGAATAAATGATGGGGCAGAACCTATGACCCACACTCCTTGCTGAGCTGCAGTCTAGTCAGACAATGTTGGTATGACAAGTGATCACAGGGAAGGCCCATGCCTTTTCTCATTGACCATGGCCAATGCCACCTAGAAGAGTTCTTGAAGGCTACTGACATTTTCTATAGGGAGGGTTTTTTTCACTGTGCTTCTCTCCCTCACTCTGTGTGTTGTTTCCCCTCTTAATTTTGCAAGCTCACTCTTTACATTGTTGTGTTGTTTTTATTTAAACTAGCCATTGTTTCTTTTTGCTGAACTGATCTTAATGTCATGATGCTGAATATTTTGAGTCACCATAGGGCATGAAACTATAGCTGTTGGCCTTGCAGTGCTAGGCTTTTTCTTACCCCACTTAACATCTGGTGGCATTCAACATAGCAGTCAACTGATGTGTCCATTGATCGCTGTCCTGCAGGAGTACCGGTGAGCAGCAGAGTGTCAGCAAAGATTCAGCAGCTGGTCAATACGCTAAAACGGCCCAAACGACCACCATTACGAGAGTTCTTTGTAGATGACTTTGAGGAATTGTTAGAAGGTAAAATGACTGTTTTTCAAAAGGTTTGGGAATCTGTTACTAAAACTGTGTAAAAGTGTTCGTCTCACACGTTGACTTTCTAGAGAGCTAAGTAAGCCCTTTCTATACAGGCCAATACCAAAAAGCATCAGTATTCAATGGAATCTGCTTATAGTGAGTTTGAATGTAGTACCATTGAGTCAAAAGTCTCTCTGGTTTGATCAGCTCCTGGTTCTGCTTGCAAGGAAATTGCAGGAGAGAGTGGAGGGATGCCATTGCTTTTGAACATAAATATGAGAAAAACTGTCAGTGAGGAAGCATGTTAAATGTTTTCTATATACATCGTGTAATGGAGAAGCATCAAAAAAGTGGACTAAATGTAAGACAGAAATAAGGATAAAGTCAATAAATGGATTTTTTTTTAAGGAGGATAGTGCTTTGATAAATAACATTTGCCAGGATGTGGAGATTTAAATAGTTTTCATAGTTTATAGGAAAGCACTGTGGCAGAACATGACTTAAATCAATCTGTTATTGACGACTTGTTAATTTCTTCAGTAGTTCTGCAATTCTCCTCATTACTGCATTTTTGCCAAGAAAAAGTATTCTCCATCTCTCTTTAGGAAGAAAGAAAGGTTGATTATTTTGAAGATAAATATGTGCATGCTGCCTCAGCAGTTCCTTTCCATGCTTGTGGAGTTATTGTGAGGATAAGCACGTGCAGTCCTGAGATATTTCAGTTGCTTCATCTCTGTTAAAGTTGATTATTCTATTACATTTCTCTGTTGCTTCTCAATACCTTGTACCATGTTATTCTTTTCAGGATATTTTGCAAAGGTAAACATTTTCTTGGTTACACAGGTGTACACAAGGTATAGAATTTACGTGGTAACTATGTATCTTTTAATAATCATAAGTTCAACAGCCAGATCCAAACCAGCCAAAGCCAGAAGGAGCTCAGATGTTGGCTATGCGTGGGGAACAATTAGGTGTGGTTACAAACTGGCCACCTTCCCTGGAAGCAGCCTTGCAGCGATGGGGGACCATCTCTCCGAAAGCTCCCTGCCTAACCACTATGGATACGAATGGGAAACCACTGTACATTCTCACTTACGGTGAGCACTCCTCAAGCTGCTTGTGCTTTATGTATTGTATACAGTGTTTGTGTGTATAGTAATGCATAAATATTCAGTGAAAAAAGCCCTCTAATGATGCATCTGATCCATTTCTGAGTAGAGTAAGACAGTTGTGAAGCTGTTGGCATCTGATGTGAATTGCTGAGATGTTATGGTACGATTTATTTCACAAAAAAAGAGCTGAGTAGATACACAAATGGAATCACAGATTGTAAATTAAAACTTCCATTCCAATAGAAATACATTCTAGGGCAGATTTTCCTGAAGATTAACGTCTAAATCCATTGCTCTAGGATATTCCCCAGGCTTTATTCTGCAAAAGCAGAGCCTAGTATACAAAATTCACCAGCTTCCTGAAGAAGTTAAAATAGGATTTTTGCCTCTGTTCTACTGACATTATAGTAAGTGTGATTTGAATTATTGCTCCTTGTATATAGCTGTACGGCTAGCAAATGTACCCCCTTGAAATAGTTTTTCCAGGTTATATTTCAATGTGATCTTTGGTATATTGTTACAGTTCAATGTGTACTGCCTGACAATCTATTGCAACCGACAAAGGCCAAATAAAAATAAACACAGGGATATCTCTGACAAATAACCTCTATATAGCTTCTAATTTTGAGTTGTTCATAGGACATTTGGGAGATGTTCAAAGGAATTATTATCAATAACAGTCAGTTTTGCAAGCAAGTTGGAACATTTCCTTATGCTGTTGATACGGCTGTAAAAAATTATTTTGTCTTTTTTATTTCTACCTTCTCAGGGTCCTAGAGTTCTGTGCATAGAGTGTTTTTACATTCTGTGGCATGGAGGTGTGTCTGTTTTGTTCAGTGCTGAATGCTCCTTTCCATTTGAGAGTTGGACTGAGTGACGGTACCCAGCCAGAAAGATGACTGCTGCAAGTTTGGCCTTGCAAGTGTAGTTAGAGGCTTTTAAAGCATAACAAAACCTTTGCAACTGAAGGTCATGTTTGAAACATTTTCCCTTCAGGTACCTCACTGTTGAGAAGTTACTTAAATTAGGGGGCAAACATCATTCACCATTGATCAATGTTTTTTCTTCCTTAAGGACATTTACTTGGACCTAAGAATTTTGAAGTTTGCAATTACACGTTTGCAGAAAAGCAATTCACGTAATCTGCTGAATGCCTTAAATAGATTGGATGGGAAAGGAAGATTTCAGGGAGAATGAAACTGTTTTTCTGAATATGGGATTCTGTCCAGAGAGTCTGAGCATATGTCCTGCTTTGCCTGAAGGGCTGCAGGCTGAGCAAATCCACCTGAGGATCCACGTGGCTCGTGAAGCCACCTAGCCTGCCTCTCTGTCCCAAGATCCTTCCAAACTCCTCCTCTAAATTGTTTAAATCCTGTGAAAAATGGGACTAAATTTCATGTTTTCATTCCTTTCATTTGGCAGCACTCTAGGATATGGCTTTTGCTGTTACCTATCGGTAGTTTCCTGAAGTCAGAATAAAAATTCTTTGTTATTTTCTTTTTCCTTCTTTTTATAGATAAAAGAAATTACAAACCAAAACATTAGTGAATTCTGCTGTGCTATCTGGATTTCAAGCTGACATTCTTCTCCATGGGAAATGTCCATTCACTGTTCCGTGGCAGTTTTCTTAAATGACAACTGCTTTTGAAATATCATGAACATTACAGCCACCTGCCATTTTATTGGTGACTTCAGGACTGATTTTGCTGTAGCTATTCCACCTTTCATGTCTGTAATATTTTCCTAGAAATTTTAGGCATGGCATTTTTAAAAGTTGAGCATTAATAGACATTAATCCTTGAACTCAGCAAAGACACACCTACTCATTATTTTTTTATTTTTTTATCCCTGTGCATAGTTCCACTGGCCCTGGTGGTAATAAACTTTTGAAAGATAACCATAACTCACAATCCTACCACATGTGACACTTCCTTATGTGCATGCTATGATCACCCGAATAAAACTTACAATTATCAACACTGAGGCCTTTCAGTAGCCTCTGAATTTGTACCTCACAGTTATTTCCAGGTTCTTTGCCAACTGAAGAAACCAACATTACCAGGATTTTTAATATGTTCCATATTTTGACAATATTCAAGAGTTTTAAGAATAATTCTAAGTTTCTAGAGGTTCAGTCTTCAACATATTGCCAACATAGTCACTAGATACCTCTTCTTGAATACTTCACCTCAGTTTGCTGTTTCTGCTTATGTCTCACATTCTCCAATGTGAGAAATCCTCTTAGAAATCCTCTTCATTCATTCCCCAACTTTCTGGTTAAGAGGAGGCTTCTACATGGTGGTTTTTGATCCCTGCTTTTTTCATGCACAGCATCTTCTCCAGTTTCTTGTCCCTTCATCGATGAATTGTAAGTTTCCCTGCTTACTCTAGACTTTTTTCCATCTTTCCAGATTGTATTTCATGAGTTTCTCTGTAGCTGTCAGCTAGGTCATAGTCCATCTGAGTAGGAGTACTGATGCCCTTAAGGCCAAGCATATTTATCTCCTCCTTTGTGGAACACTGTAGACAATATTGCCATCTTGCCTGTCACTGGGGCTGTAACTTGAGTATCATACGTGACCCAGACATTTCTTTAGTTTTGTCCAGCCATTCTGTATCTAAACCCCCACAGCTTATTTGGGGAGCACATCTTTTCAAATGAAGGCCTTCTGCTGCATCTCCATGGTGAAATCTTATCCCATTAGTCAGTTAGTGAGTGCTCTAGATCATGATGTGCTGTTGTGCCATAGGGGGAACTGGTTTAAAGAAGATATTATTTCAGTTGTTGCTTAAAATTGTCACTGCCTTCCCATTCCTCTGCAGGAATTCATCTAATTTGTAATGCCTCATATCTCCTGTGTCCTTTTCGTCATGTTTTTGGAGCTTTTTGTCTTCATAGCATGTCAGGACTGTTTTCTTCCATATGTCTCCAATTATTGTAGGTAAAGGAAATGTATAACTGCACTTGCAGGATTGATTTTTTTTTCAAGCAAGTTTTTGAAGTGACTTGCCTCAGTTCCTGAAGTTCTTCTCAATGCCTCAGTTGTAATCTTTATTTAATGTACTCAAAACTCTTAAGCTCTTCCTAGTGAATGAAACTTAGTCTTCAAATATTTTATTCCTCTGAGAACTTGTTTAAGTGGAGAACATCTTTGTTAAGTTATTCACAATCCTTTTATAAATCAAATCACCGAATATGCATAAATTGAAATCTCTGAAACATGGGAAGGAAAGATGTCTTTATTGGGTTTCATGTAAATCTGAACTCTGACTAGAAACCTAATATGTGCTTAGAGGAATATGAAGCCAGTTTGTGGCTCAGACAAAGTTAATCAGAGTAGTCAGGCATCTGGTTTTTATATTGTTGGTATAATAATGAAGTACTTAGTGATTTCTTAGAGGAGAAATGTGGATAAAGGACAATTAAATCCTATGTAGTACTTACACTATCAGAGTTACTTTTCTTACTTAAAATTATTATACTGAGAAGAATCAGAAAGGCTGGGGAAAAAGTAAAAAGCTTAAAGTAATTAGGGAATGAGCAAGTTTTGAGCTTTCTTATTGTAACCATTATTAAAAACAACAAAACGAGTACCAGCTAACTACATCTGATTCAAAAAAATCTCATTTCCTTTATCTAACACTTTCTATAATCAGATTTTTAAACATTATTTTCAGTAGCTCCCTTGTATTGTTTCCCACATCAGAGGCCTATTGGAGCCTGCAAGGCTAGCACAAAAGAGCAGAAAAGGCTCTCTGGATAGAAATATTTCTGGGTATCTGTGGGTAGATATTTGCATTCTGTGAAGAAACACCTGAAAAAATGGCATTTTTTAAAAGTGAATTGCTAGCTGTACTCAATGCCACTGTAAACATTTTGAGGCCAAAGTCACACTGCAGAGGTGATGTAGCTTATACTGGAGATACCCTTAGATGGCTGAAAAGTTTATCAACAGATTAAAAATAGCCAGCCCCAAGCCATGCTGCATCTGGTGTATGACCTGGCCCCCCATTTCTTCTCACTGTGAGAATCTCCTGGGCCAGGAATTTCACAGTTATCAGGAGGACTATTGTAACCAAGCAGTTATTATGTAGCCAGACTGTCCATATCTCTGAAATAACTCCGTGCTTGTGGAGATATCATGGTTCAAGTCCCCAGATAGATACCAATCTTATGAATGTTTAATACTTTAAATCTTTATTTCTTTAATAAAAAGTCAGAAAATGCTTTAAAAAAAATCCATGTTACTATCTGTGATTACAACTGGTGTATCAACTGCTGCAATAGCAAGGCTACCTCTGTTCTGAGTGTGTCTGGGGTCTTTTCTTCTCTGCAACAGAACATTTTTGTTATTTTTCTTGGGATTTTTTCTCCTAGAGGACAACAACTTAATTTGCTTCTCACAATGGATCTAAAGAGTTTATGAAGAAAGGTTTAACAGAGCAGCAGAGCTGCATCTATTACTTTGCAAGGCAGAAAAATGCCCCTTTACCTGCATAGGAAGTTTGCTATTTACACCAGGTTTAATAAATGCTCTTGTTTCTTTGATATCAGAAATGTCATACTGTAATATTGAGAAAATGAATATTTGACAAAATTATTTGCAGTTAAACTTTGGCGGTCTCACAATTGCTGTGCGCGAAGATTGGTAAGCGACCACTGGTTTGACTTTGCTGAGTTAGTGCTGTGTGGTTCTGAAAAAAGCACCCTGAAGATGATAACTTGATTGTGGTTTGGTTTCTCTCTGAGTTTTCTCTCTGATGCAACTTTGCTCTTATACCCTTCTTTACATTCAACACAAACATACAGTCCTTTTACAGATTTGTGAAGGAAGAGCAAGGGGATTTACTTCCGTGTCATGTGGAAAGCATCTAATTTGTGTTAACTTTTTTTGTGTGTTTCTTTAAGACCTGAATAGACTGTTAAGAACAAGACTGAATACAAGTGAAATATAAAATAAATGATTGCTGGGTAGATTTCCTACAATTCAACTAAATCAAAATTCCATTGGAAAATGAAAAGGGACTAGTCCCACACAGGTGTTAACAATGTCACAGCTGCCAGAAAGCAAGATGCTGGTTTGCATCCTGTCCTACCGAGAATATCTGCATACACAATGTCAGTCGGATATGGCTCAGATTCAGAGGCATAGCGATACTTGCTGATACTTGCCGGGCAATGGGAGCACTCAGCTTAGTTTGCAAGTATGGGAAGAGCATTAAAGGCCTCCCTGCATAAAGACACTGCCAGGGCATGCAAGTCTGGCAGCAGCACGGTGGGCAAGGGATGGAAGTGGCCAAGGAAGATTGTGATCATCTTTAGAAGAAGATTTATTTCAGTACATGCTTAAGCAATTATAAATGTTTTAGGCAATGACAGATGCAGAGAAAAGCTTAATTTCTTACCGTCTTGTAGAGTTACACAAGATCTTGGAAAGCAGCACCACAATTAGCAGCTTGATGGGAGGTAGGGAAAGGATTATAATTTGTAGCAGTGGTGTTAACTGGATGTCATTGGGTTTTTGTTTTTCAAACTCAAGTTGGGAGACTCTTCTATAGACAACTACCAGTCAGCTTTGTTTGGCGTATAGTTTTATGACCTGAAAACTGAGGGATGATTTGAGCATTTAAACATCCAGTGCCTTGCATTGCCCCCTTTATGAGTATGTGGCACTGGCAGGGTCTGCAGAACCCAGGATCCTTCTGGAGGGTACCCTAGTGCATGAAAAACCACTGGATGCTCAAATCTCTCACTAATGACTTATCACTGTGGCTGACTTGCCAATTAATTTTTAAATGCAAGAAAGTAGCTGCTCATGTGTGGCTGATCAGAGCCTGCTCAGCACAAATCCTATCTCTGATGAGTCAGACAGGAGTGTTATTTGAAAGGAGCCTGCTGCAATGTGGACACAGGCAAGAAAGTGAAGAAGAGGAGGGCTCACAGGGTCTAGTCTTTACTTGTGGAAATGGTGGGGAAGCGGCAATGGTGTTTGAGGTTGCTGCACCTAGCAGCACATACTTTGCCCGGCTGTAGGTAGAGCTGAGGTCAGCTTTCATGCTGTGGCAGCATGGCTGGGAGAAAGGAGCACTGGCACTGAGCTGAAACACAGGCTGCTCTACTCACCACTAAATGAAACTGCTCTACATCTGACCTTTTGTCTTCAAGCCAACTTATTAGAAGATTAATGGCAGTGTGTTTATTGGAAGAGGAATGGTGCTTCATTGCACTCTGGCTGAGGACAACGGGGCATATCCTCAGTGACTCCAAACACCCAGATTTCCGCTGTAGCCCATGTAAGGAAGAGGATTTACACCACACAAGGATTGGCCTGATGGCACTAAGCCCCATCTCAGAGGGAGAGCCCTGGATGGAGCACAGCTGGCCTCCTCGCAGGCCTCCCTCCCCTCCCGCTGCACACATGTGGCACCAAAGGGAGGTCGCAGCAAGGCCGCAGCTTCGGGATTTGGGGGAGAGGTTTTAGCAATCGGCTTTTGCCCAGCCATGTCTAATCTCTCAAGTTTGCAAAGGAAGAATTACACTGAATTGCAACCTAAGCAGAACCAAGGAAGGAAACACTTCAAAGATTTCCTTCTTTATAATACCCTCTGTTACTGAGGGCTTTTATCCTGCAGTAGTCAAGTGCTTTGTGTTTGTCAGTGAGGTTGGGAGGAGGCAAATTGCCAGGGTGGCAAATAAACACATGGTTCAGTCTACCTCTGGCCAGAACATGGTGCACCATCCAGCAGCCACAGATCTGGCCCTGATTCACACACTCCTGGCTCCAGCTTCTGGATTACTGCTCCCCTTGTAGCTCTTTTCTAATTTAATTTTTGGAACACTGCTATATACCCTGGAAGAAATATTATGGGTTTCCTGTTGAACAGGATCCAGTTCCACGGACTTTGCTCTACCTGCTTGTGAGGGTGCCTGGAGCAGAGGCGGCAGCAGCAGCCAGGGGCAAGCAGAGCCTGCAAGGGTTGAAGTGAACTTATGGAGCCTTTAATGGCCACAGGAGAGACTGTATATTCCAACTCCTTCACAGCTGAATGCAAACTAGCTTCTTTGTTCCAGTTTTCCACAGTTCCATACCCGCATGCACATGCTGTTAGCTCAGCTAATTAACATTGTTTGGTATTGCACCAGTAACTAGAGCAGGAAAGGGCTGTGGTGACAGAAAAGCCTTTTTCTGACCGTTAGAAAGTGTAGTGGGCATTTTTTGTGCATTTCAAGGTGTATTTAAACAGAAAGGTGATGAATTAGAGAGGCAGCTTTATATGCTTTATGTTTCAAAAGCTGGAATAAAATTTTGGCAATAAAAGAGCTTCATGACAAAATGTATTTAAAGACAAATATTCTAAACTTTACTAGGAGGTACCCATCTAAATTTTCTTAGTGTTTAAGAGAACTTAATTTCTGTGTTTCTTCAGATCACTTGTGTGGAGATGGTTGTACTGTGTACCTGGGTGCTTCTGAAAGAAGGCATCTAAATACTTTAATATGAATAGACCTTAGATTTTGAAGAAAATATTGTAAGATGACACATTTGATAAAGGAAAAATTAATGTGAATACTAATTTCACAACAAATGCAAATTTTAGACTTATAACAGATTTAATCCCTATAACTCAACTTTTCACAGCAGCCCTTTTTGTCTCAGAAAAGGAATTAAACATTCAATGTTCATTTCAAGCTTGAAAGTGTTTTGCATAAAGATGGATTTTTCTTGCAATTCAGAACTTTTGCCAGGCTTTTGATTTCCATTCTCCAATTTTCTGTATCATTAGTAATTACTCTTTTAAGTTTGTTGCCACTGAATCTTTAATGTTGAAAACCCTTAAGAAAAAGAATATTTGCTTTCTTAAGGCATCCTTGGTTTTATCCTACTCACTTGTCAAGTTCAAGTGTGGACTGTAGCAACAGGAACAAATGTAGGCAATTCTGCCATAGTGCTGTGGAGGTTAGTCGTGCAGAAATGCTCTTGTATCAACACTGAGTTTCCAGTGAGACGAAATTGAACCACGTTTATTTCTGAGCAACAGGGAAGCTCAGCATGCAAATACCAGAGGAATTTTAAATAAATTTAAAACTTTGCAAAACATAGTTTGATGATATAATATTACCATTTTCATAAGAAGTAATTGCATTTAGTACTTTCTCAGTAACAAGCAGCAGTGACCTTCTTCTTCCAATTTTCCTTAAGAGGAAAAAAAAGAAAATCTGGCCTTCACATCATAGGTTATATTTACATCAGATTTGGACTTAAAAATCATCCAATAATATTTCATTTTACAGCCATGATGTGCAGGAACTTATTGTATCAACTGCTTGGCTTAGTTATAAATAGCAATACTGCATGTTTGGGAGCCTGAACTGCTGAACCCCATAGGTAATCTGTTGTCAGAACCTATTATCGTTTAAGGTATTGGTGGACATGAATTAAAGATTTGTCAGTGTCAGACTGAATACTGCTTAGAGACAGTACCTAGGGGCCAGCCAAGAACAAGGGCTGTGGCGTTCGCTTTTGTTCAAATGGAAGGAACAAAGTCTCTAAACAAAGGCTATCTGAAAGAGCTCGTGTAGTTGGAAGATACCAATCACTTGAAGGATTAATGAAAAGCATGTAATGTGGCCAACAAGGTCGTGATGAGATAATTTTTTTCTTTAAAGAATGTTGGAGTGAAGCCTTGATAAGGATTAGCTAAGCGTGGAGCTGGAGACATGAAACAAGGGAGATAAGAGACAGTAAAAAGGAAGGGTACCTGGGGCAAGTAAAATGAAACCGAGCACAGGGAGCAGGTGAGACAAAAAAGACAAGTTAAATGGAAGAAGGCCCAGAATTAAAAGTGAAATGCAGCCATATGGATGTACTAAGGATCAGAAGGTCCCTGCTGCTTGAGTGTGCCCCTTTGGCTGCAGGGTGTTTTCTGTTTGTTGGGTTTTTTTTTTTCTTTGTTTCTACCTCTTGGGACTTCTTTCCTTTTTCCTTTGGTGGCTTGAGGTAAGAGAAATGCCATCATGAAACCTGAGTAACACCCTCAGAGGTCAGTCTGGAGTGAAATTTGACTTGTCCAGCACGCCACATCTGAGGGTGTTAGGAAGATATCTGAACTTGATGATGATCCAGACACTTCTAATGGTTAACTTTTAGAGTCAAGACCTAAATTTCTCCAAAGTAAGAAACTTCTGCTGCGAAGAAAACTATGCTTACTCTTTTTTTTTTAAAAAAAAAAAAAAACAAACAAGCTGCTATCTTGAAAAAAGAAGTGCAAAGAAATCTTCTAATAAGTAAATATTTCCACTGATCCCAGTAGTGGTGTCATATTTAGATGGAAAACTAATATAAATGTTTCTAATTTTTTTTCCACTGTTCAGATATTCTTTTTCTTTAATTATCTTATAAAACACCAGAAGAATTTGAAAATTAATTTCATAAATTTTGTGTTAATAGGCAAACTTTGGACCAGAAGTATGAAGGTTGCTTACAATATACTACATAAATTAGGCACAAAACAAGAGCCAATGGTACGACCTGGAGACAGGGTGAGTATCTCAATTATTTTTAATTACTAATAGTTCAGATTCCACATTGACAAGATATTTGGTACACTAAAAGGAAATCAATGGAGGGAAACGTTGAGGAGGTGAAATCTGCCTCTCTGAATAAACTCAGAAAAAGGTTCATCATTCAGACGGGTGTTTTGAATTGCATAATAAATAACCTGAGCTGGTGCTCTCTGAATAGGGACTTGAAGTTATGGCAACATCAACAATAAACATTCCCAGGGAAAATGATTTTTGGACATAGAGCAGCAGTGTGTTTAGCAAAAGCTTGCTTATGAGGCCTGGAAGTGTCATGTGAATGAAGAACTTATTAATGACTTTGTAGTTGTTGAGATGGTAGAAACAAGAGAAGCATTGTAGAGGACACAGACAAAGTAAGCACAAGTTGGAAGCCAGTTAAATAAATAAATTATGCAGATTGCTAACATGGAGAATACTTCCATTCCCAATTCCTGACTGATGCAGCTTATGCTGGAGGCTGAATCTGAGTGGATAAAGTGCACAGAGAGCAAGGGTTACAGAGGTAACACTTCAAGTTGTTAAATGAAGAGAAGAGCATCCCGTGGTTTTGGTAATTACATACTTACAAACCTAGCCCTTCATCTGTCAAGACTGACTGAGCCTGCTGCCCCTTTTCTGTGCCAGAGCGTGTGCAGAAATCTCCACAGGTCCCATTCCAGGTGAAATGGAAAGCCGTGAAATAGATATTCCAGAACAAATTTGTCAGAAATGCAAATTTTAGTCCTGCCTTAGTACTTGGAGTTGTGAGGGTGGGATGAAGTTTTCCTCCTGCAGGGTTTGATAGCAATTCAAACTATTTGGTCTTCTTGTGTCACATGTGAGAAACATGTCTGTTTGCATTAAACATTTCTTAGGGCTTCAAAAACGAGAACATGCAATAATGCTTCCCAGAAGAAAAGAAAAAAGAAACTTGACAGTCCTTCCAATGTTTCTTTTTTAATTTAACTAAAAGATCTCTAGATCTGTAATCTAAATTGCTTCCTACAATGACATGCAGCCAGGAGTAGGATCTGAGGAATCTCTTTTACTTGACTTAAGCATGTGTCTCTAAGCAACAGCTGAAGAAACAAGTTGTTCAAGTGTACACGTCAAAACAATCCACCCAGAAAGCTCCAAAAGGAATAAAGTTCACGCATGGGTAATGTGCATCTCTCCATATCTGTTGTGCACTAACTGCCCATCTTTGTATTCACATACTGCAGCAGTCACTGGCCTCTCCTAACATCAAGAAAGGATTTGTGGATAATTCAGGCTGAAATCTGGAAGTTGAGCTAGTGCAGGACACATAAAAAACAAATTGCAGCTCTTCTAAAATAAGTCTGCCTAGATTACAGTGAAACAAATGTTTATAGCTGAGTGCTGAAAGCATATGCTTTGCATTGTAAAAATATCTTGCCCAGCATACCTGTGTAAGAGAAGCATGATTGTTTGAAGCAACTTCGTGTTGAAAATGAGATATTACTGTACTTCTGACTTTCTGAGTACTTATCATGACTGTTATGCCCCTGTTCTATTAACATAAAAGCTTTCTGACCTCTTTGAAGATGGCTTTTTATTCGAAGTAATGCATTTTGTGTGACAACAGTTAAAGGTAGTTTTTAAATACTAAATAAAATACAGACATATTTCTGGTCTTTTCTAAATGAGAGTGTAATTGTTTCCTTATGTTAATATTATATAAAATTCAGAAAGGACTTACTCCTTTTAAGAGCATCTTCTATCAATATAATATCTATTTCTCATGACTACCATTACATTACTTCTTCGGGTCTTTGTCTGAGCCAAAAAGTAAATGAATGTGCCTGCATTTCATTCCCTGTTTCTGCTGTTATAGTCCACGATGAACTGCATTTGCCTTCTTGTTGGGGTTTAACCCCTGCTGTCCAGTAAGCCCCACACAGCCTCATGCTCACTCTTCCCCAGTGAGATGGGAGAGAGAATTGGAAAAGTGAGAAGACTCATGAGTTAAAGACAATTTAAAGTAAAATCCATGCACATGAGCAAAGCAGAGCAAGGAATTCATGCTGCACTTCCCCTGGGCAGCCAGGTGTTCAGCCATCCCCAGGACAGCAAGGCTCCAGCACATGTGACTCCATGTCCCCCCTTCCTTCTTCTTCCCCCATCTTTAGGTGCCAAGCATGACATCCTGTGATGTGGGGTGTCCCTGGGGTCAGTTGGAGTCAGCTGTCTCAGCTGTGTCCTCTGCCAGCCGCCCGCGCACCCCCAGCCCACTTGTTGGTGGGGTGAGTGAAGAGCAGAAAAGACCTTAACACTGTGTAAGCCCTGCTCAGCAGTAATGAAAATCTCCATGTTATCAGCACTGTTTTCAGCACAAATCCAAACCATAGCCCCATACCAGCTACTGCAAAGAAAATCAACTCTGTCCCAGCCAAAACCACCATCCATCTATAGTAACTTCAGATATAAAACCGTGTCACTCCAGACAAACTTGCCCTCTGAAATACCTACTAGATAACCAGATTATCATCTAGTGATATATACTGTGTGGTTTGTTTTCCTTCAACCTTCTTCCATTTTGCTTTTAGACTTATTGCTTATTTATTTGGTACAAGTCTATTAGTAATTAGTGGGTTTTGGAGGGGTAGTTAATGCCTCATTCACACTAGACTTTGGTGAGATTTTTTTTCACCTCTTATCTCTTTTCATAGAATCATAGAATCTCTGGAAGAGACCTTTAAGATCACCAAGTCCAGCTTTTGTCCCAGCCCTACAACATCCAACTGTCTCTTAAACCCCTCCAGGGACAGTGACTCCATCACCTCCCTGGGCAGCCGTTCCAATGCCTGACAACACTTTCAGTAAAGAAATTCTTTCTCATATCCAGCCTGAACCTCCCCTGGTGCAACTTGAGGCCATTTCCTCTTGTTCTTTTGCTTGTTACTAGGGGGAACTGGTCGACCCCTGCCTTGTTACAACTTCCTTTCAGGTAGTTGTAGAGAGTGATAAGCTCAACAAACTACCATTCCCATAGTGCACCTAGCAAAATCCCTTTCTTTCCATTTTTCTTGAGGATATTTATGTTATGTGCATGTAGAAGGCATGGGGTAAGCTCTGCTCCAGCAGATGAATTGTTTCATGTACAGACAAGTAGTAATGTATTTTCTCTGAAGTTTCTCTAAACAGATTTCAGCTTAGAAACAGATATTTTGGACCCATTTGGACAGGATTGGTTATATTTCTTCTCATTTAAAGAAATCAAGCTAATCCATAGAAAGTGACTATCTTTGAAGCCATGTGAAAGCTCTGGAAACATGTATAATCTCCAGTAACTGAATTTTGGAGCATATAAGAAAACATGATGATTTTACTTCAAGAGACTGAAACACAAAAGTCCTTTGGTGTTAAAGCAGTCAAAACTCAAGAGTTGCTAAGTAGTTTCAGCAAATTTTAGGATGCTGTAATATTATACTCTGATCCTGTGTGCAAGCTGAGAGGAATGGATTCGAAATCATTCGCCATGCCTTTTACATGCCAGTTCAGTTAACTGTGCAGGATAGTTACCAGCTGTGTTACAGCTGTTGTGAGACATGAGCTGAGAATGTCTATCTACCTGAGTCAAACCAAAACCATAGACAGAATCTAGTCACCGAGGTCATTCACCAAGAGAGAGCAGTAGAGTTCTCTGCCCTGGCAACGAAGGTCGTGGATTCTCTTAAGTTGCTAGATCCTCAG
This sequence comes from Colius striatus, assembly GCF_028858725.1. NCBI lineage: Eukaryota > Metazoa > Chordata > Aves > Coliiformes > Coliidae > Colius > Colius striatus. Next base: position 43,978,240 of record NC_084763.1, on the reverse strand, counting down.
CAAGACTGTTCACTCTTGTTTCTTCTGCCCCTTTGCCCCTGGACATTAAAATGTTGTGCGCAGTGTCCACAAATATAAGACATCTACAGTGCCCACAGAAGCAAGCTGAACTGCTTTTGGTAACATCAAGCAAATTATAAAGTTAGAATGTAAAATTCTGTTAATTCCACTTACTTGATTATTTAACATCCATAAAGCAATCAGTAAATCCAGAACCAGATGAAGGGTACTGTCAATGTAGGAAATGGATACAGCATGAAAATATTTAACTACATCCTAAGTGAAAATGTTCACAAAAGGAGCACCTGTCAGAATAAATTCCTTCTGATTTCCTGTATGTCTTTTGTAAGATATTTAAATATTTGTCATAGAAATATTTCAGTAATCATCACTGTCTCCAAAAGGAAGCCTGGAAACTCCAATTACCATTATCTGAAACCTGGGATAAAACATTTTTAACATAACTTCTCTTTGTTTCAGGTAACACTCGTGTTTCCTAACAATGATCCAGCTGCTTTCATGGTAGCATTTTATGGCTGCCTGCTTGCAGAAGTTGTCCCCGTCCCTATTGAAGTGCCACTTACAAGAAAGGTAGGGAACTGAATTTCTTCTATATACTGCATTTTAAAACTTATGTCAGAACAAACCACATCCGAAGATAGCTTTTGAGTACATTCTGGTGGTTAACTAGCTCTGAATAAGAGGATGCAAAGATACTGCTGTGTGGTGAGTTGTATATAGTTCCTTCTGTGATGGAAAATCTGAAGATGTGCTTGTAATTTCAGCAAATGCAGGTCTATCTGGAAAAGGAGAGGAAAATTTTCCAAGACAACAGCTCTACCAGTTCCCAATGGATTGTCTTTGTAGCCTCTCAAAGCATTCTGGTGTTGGCCACTGACAAAGAATCATTGGCAACAACTGCTGATTTTCCACCTGTCTCCACAACACAAGCTATGTTATAATACCACTAGTGCTGTGTATGTTACTTCAAAGCAGTCATGGAAATACCTTCCCCTGTGTCTATATGTGCACGTGTATCCCAAAGCTACTGTCAGGACAGTCATCTCTGCCAGTTGTGGCACTTGAACAAATTAAGTTTGGGAATTCCTGCCACAGAATGTATATTCCTAAAGAAAACTGATCATTGCTAATCAAAAACCTTTCATGTCCAGAGTTGGTTTAGAGATTCAAACATTAATCCTGGGGAAGCATTAGTAGACAGATACACCAGACAGAAGGAATGCCTGGGAGCAATGAGGGGAGGAAGCGCAGTGGTCTAGGTGACCTGGAGCTGAGAACCTTACACTGATGCTACGGAACTTGCATTTTTTTTTTCCTGAGGATATGTGCCTTGAAGACTGTAAATACAGCAAAAGATATTTGTCCATTGCAAGTTCTTTTTGTCATATCCCCTTAATTTTTCCATGATTGGTGACAATGCCTGTTGCAAGATTCTCCCAAATATCCCCTTATATAATCCCTTTTTTATTAGCTAGCATGAATAATGCCTCACTTTAATTATTTGGTCTGGAATTATACACACAAAGTGTGATCTCACAAGTTTTATATTTAAAACAAGACTATTTTGGAAAATATTGATTGAAGCCATGAGGTGTTTCCAAGCAAAGGGTTGGGGAAATGTGTTGCTTTACTCATACTTTCAATATTTCAATTGTCAAGAGCTTTTCTTTGAAATGCTCTGATGTCAAAGCACCCTGGAGCAGAAGCTTAAGTCGTTGTTCCATGGGTAGATAGCCTACCTTTCAAATAAAAAGCTATGAAAACAAGTTTCTAAGGCCTCATAAAGGCTTTGCAGTGCAGTTTGTACAAGTCACATAGCAATTTAGAAGCTAAAAATATCTGGAGATTCCTTCCTCACTGACAGTATTTGAACCTTCCTCATTTCTGAAAATATGAGTTGATACAATTTCTCTATTAGGTTCACATATGCCCTGGCTACTATCTATGGTGGGCCCCTGCAATGGTGAAACCAGAAGCTGGGAGGGAGAACAGTAGTGTTAGCTGGAGGATGGGATGGTTTGCTGAACTGGTGAAGGAGTAAAAAGGGGTGGAAGAAAGTGAGTGGATCATACAACAAAAGGACATGACCCCTCTGAGCAGACCTAAGATTATCTGACCAGAAGGAAGGACACTGGGAACTGAGGAAAAGAAGAGACAGGAGATGCCCCAGCTTAACTGTCTAAGTCTAGAGGAAAGCTGCAGATGAGCTAGAAAGACAATGCAATGAGACAATGAGACCTCAACTAGTCTACCTGCTTTGGGGAATACGTTTGTGTTATTATGAGATGAAAGTGAGGAGCACTGAGAGGTGTACGTGACTATAGAATGAGGATAAGGATTTAAGTAGAAGTAGAGCGCATTTGCGTGGGAGTGTCACCATGCTTCCATATGTGAGTGCAGTACCTGAAGGTAGTTTGAGGCAGTTGCATAATGCGGTGCAGAGATTTTAAACGGAGATTTTAAATGCATCAACAAAAAAGATGAGCAAACTGTACATTTTAAGATCACTCAGAGTGCTCACGTGGCTACGTCTGCTTTCATTGTACAAAAAAAGGTGCAACATGGCTTTGAGGGATAAGAAAATCTAATATGTCTTTCCATGTTATTATTTTCCAAGTTTTAGTGACATTATAAAGTACATGGATAGCTGTAAGTTTGATTTATTTTGGAACATCTGATACCACATGCATCCAGTAAACCATAAAATCCAGCTGTCCAAGTAAATACTCTGTCAAATTAACAATTTACCCTGATTTGGCTGAACCTCTTGGGTGGGTTTTTTAAAAAAAAAAAAAGTGTTTATATATGGACATATAAATATACACTTACACATGTGTGTGTATATATCTTTATGTAAAAGAATACCTACATACTTAGACTGTTTAACTATTGCCAAGATCATTCTGTAATGTTTAAATATCAAATTAATATAACAGAGATGTCAGTGGTACAGTTAAAAACGCAACATGATCTATGATCTATAAATAAAACTATGGAACCTCACAGCGTATACTGTTGCAAATATTTTTGCATATGTTTATATGGAATGGGAACTGGAGTGGAAACAATGAGATGAAAATCATGTTTTGAGTAGTCCCAGAAGGAATACCTCTGCTTGGTCAAATGGCAGCGGATTGCTTCTGGCATCCGTGGGAAGAAGTCATTCGTGTCATCTCACAATGGCCTAGACTGTTCTTTTATGCTGTCCCATTATTTGTTCTCTTTTGTACATGCTTCAGTACATTCTGGCAGTGGACATTCTTGGGTTTGCTTTTTCAGAAGACACAGATATGAACAAACAAATAGACCAACAATTACATTATAGGTTAATAATAAGAATATTTCAGGGAGTTATATTACAAGCATATTTTTGCTATGAAAAATTTTCATTAGCAGCTTCAATACTGTTCTGCATTTTCATAAAGAAGAGCTTTTCACAGCTCTCTGCAAATTTTTTTGTGCCTGGCAGTTTAAAATTGAGCAGGAGTGTTTGCAGCCAGCTAATCTTTTGGCTTACTCTGTGGACATTTATATCCATATGCAAGTAAAGGCCTTTGTCTTACAAGCCCGTAGATTTTGTGTGCACTCCCTTCTCTTCATTTCATGATTGGTTTTTGTTATGGTTTGGCAAGGTTTCTTCCTAGTCCACTATTAGGTGACAGTCTATCTCTCCTTGCTCTTTCCTTCTGTATCCCTCATTTGTGTTGACAGAATACCTAGAATTAGTTGTGCTTACCCCAGGGGCTTCAGGAGGCCTGTCTGGTGTGGCATCTTGAGATGGATTGCCTGAATACCCAGCAACCACACAGCATTCTCCAGCTTAGTTTTATTCCCAGAATGCTTCCTGGTCTTCAGCAAAGATCTGGAAATTGTCTTTCAGGTCAGCATGGGTTTAACTCTTTAGACTTGGGAAATCAGATCCAAAATTAAAAACTGGAACCCCAGACGCTTTTGTAAGTACATCAAAACTAACTATTCTAGAAGCAGCAGTCAGGGGTTCCACAGTCGTTGTGTCAAGAGAAGAAACAATGTGATTTATTTCTTCCTTTTTCCCTGAACTAATGCAACTGAAATGCTCATGCAATGGACAAACACTATCAAAAATTTTTATAACTACTTCTTATCCCTTGTACTGCGAGCTATGTCCTTTTAATAACTACTCCTCATCCCTTGTACTGTGAGCTATGTCCTTTCAGAATGGTGTCTATTTCTCCAAATATTTTGTTTCACAAATATTTGCAAATAGCATGTCCTATGCAACATCTCTTTCTTCAGAGCTGCCACTTTTGTTAGTCTTGTCTGAAGATGAAGTATTACAAATTGGTTTCGTTTCTGTGTGTTACAATGTGAATTGTGAACAATATATCATAGAAAGTGCCATGAAAGCAGATGGTAACAGGATTTTTGACAAGTCAAGTTCTAGTTCAAATAGCAATCTATTATTTCCCTTAGGAAAAGATTTGAAAAAATATTTTTTATTTCTTTTTGTTTAGATTTTTTAGGTTAACCTTTTTTTCCATTTGATGGGCTCTATGAAAATTGTTATTCTGCTCTGGTGCACTCTGGGGAGATAATCAGATTTCGTCTTAAAATAATATTTTTGTCCTCCAAGCACATAGTTATGCTCTATCACATGCTTTGAACACATGAACAAAGCGATCCCACATAGATCTTTACAGATATTTACCCTTATCACAGGCGGTGAGTATTTGTAGCAGGGTATGACATCAAAGCATATAAAAGTCTATTTCTCAGTCAAAATACCCATTTCCTAGCCAGTTAGATTTAATGCTATGTGTGCTTTCAGCAGGCCTTTCTGTGCTCTTCCAGACGCTGGCTCTGACAGTGTCGTTGGAAGAATGTGCCTGTGTATTGTCATAGGCAATCTGGAGGTACCCACTTCAGGACACTGTTTCTCAGGAGCTCTTTTTATTAAGTCCTGAGAAGCTAAATTGTTAAAGCTCTAACAGTAGCCAGAGAGCTGTATCTCTTTAAAGACAGTGAAATTGTGCCAATCTTGTCTTCCGTTTGAAGGTAGAGTTGTATTCCAAAGGAAGTACACCTTGATCCCTTTCCTATGTTTCAGGGCCTCAGATAAAATGAGCTTTATTTCCTCTCAGCTTTAGTCGTTGTTGGGCTGTAGTGTGCCAGAAACACTGGAGCTCTATATGCTTCTGAACATCTTTTGACAATGCATCTTTTTCTCCACTGAATTTAAAATAGGTATAAAATTTTATATGTTTTCTTTTTGGTGACATAATCTTCCAGACCCTTGAAAGAACAGAAATCCCCTCAGCCCCATGTCAGCCCTTGGTGCACACCGTTACACGACTCATAAGCCCTGTGCCCGTGCTTCCCTCTTCATATACGTTGACAGCTGGGCACTGGTCTTTGCTCAGTTGGACATAGTCAATCTTGGATCCTTTAAAGTCTATATTTTCTTTTTAAGCTTTCAAGTATAGGAAATGGTAATTTCCTAGAGAGTATATCCCATTTCATGCAGTGCCCCCTGCCAAAAATAACCTTTGTCATGCTTTCTTTAAGACTTTTGGACTTTAAGACTGCTCATAGTTGAAGATTTCACATGTGAATTACAGCCAGACACCAAAACTCTGAGGAGACAGCTGATTTCTTCATCTTCAAGCTGGTTATGAAGATTGCATCTCCTTTGTGTTTCATTTTTATTAAAGTCTTTGATATTTGTTTTTAAAAATAGAGGAGTTCCGTGATGCCTTTTCACATATGGTTCAGAACTGGTGATGCCTGGCCTTTACGTCTGATGATTGCCCTATTTGTTCTTTACCGGCAAATTTTTGTCAGGGTAAGGGCAAATAGAGCTCAAATAAGCATTGTAACAGAAAACAAGATTAGTTCAATCTGCAATGCTTTGCCACATAATTCTCCTTTTGAAAGCAGTGTGGGATTTGCAAGTGGACAGGAGTAACCTTTATCAGGTCAGCCTCTGCACAGGCTGTCTCTTCCTTCCTTCCTTATTAGATAAGGACATGCACTCTCACTCCCGGAGAAAGGATCATAATTGTTTTCCTTCACACAGATACTCTCATAAAGCGTTATAGAAAAGACATGAACAGCATGCTGAAATGCAACCACACGTGGGATTTTTTTTATCCTGACAGTGAATTATCACTCTTTGGAGCAGGAAGAATACAATTTGCCTCCGGGTACTGGTGGGAACCTTTAATAAAAGTCTTTAGAGAACTTTGAATGGCTACCTACAGCAGAGAGGATTTCCTCTTCGCTTCATGTGAAAGATTGATCTCTCTAGGTGTGTGCAGACAGAGTCTAAAGCTATGCAAACTTCATTTTTTTGTACCTCAGCAAGTACTGTGCCTTCAAGAAACGTAAAATGATAGTACCAAAGTCAGCAATTGGTCTCAAACCTCACACTACAATACCTCAGCTCTTTCTTTTCCCCTTCATCACATGTCATTTCAAACTGTGAATTTTGCAGGATTTGACAATCAGCATCACTGGCAAGTCTCTACCTGTTTGCAGTTGGCACTGCATTGGTTGAGCTGTTTCACCTGGTCTCCACTGGCTCCCTGAGGTTTTGTTCTACCCCGACAAAATTCATCAAAATAAAGTGTTTGTAGCAAGTAGGTGGTTGCTAAAGTAGCAGATTACGATAGATTACAAAAGTAGCAAATAGCAACCACTGACAAAACAGTCCTGATATTCACTTTATGGGCAGGAGAGCGATTGTATTTAAGGGGGGAGGAGAGTTGTGGGTTTATTTCCAGCAGCAGATGATTTGGTTTCATTTTTTTTCTACTTACAAAGCAATTTGCAACATTACAGACATTCATTTTACATCACACAAAAGGTATGCCGATAACTTGTCTCTGAAATCTGAAATAATCAATGCCTTTAAAGTCAGTAGCCTTTTTCCTGGTTCATGTGGAAGCTTTGACTGCATCACACAAATGACTGCATTTTGAACATCAACTTCATTTTTCAAACTTAACAAGTTTTACCCAAGGTCCTCACTGCACTGGGCCTGTCATAAGTAAAGTTGCAGAGTGTCTGGGGGATGTATAAGGCTCTTAGCCTGAGATGGTTTCAGATCTTTTGCCTCTTGGGTGTCAATCCAGTAGCTCAACATGACTGCAGTAGTTTGTAACAATTCCTTCACAGGGATACCTGCATGGGGCAAGGGATGTCAACCTCTTCTTCATGTCTCATTTCACCAAGTCAGAATTAAGCCACTAGAAAAACACAGGAGGTGGTAATAACTACTTAGAAGATGTGAGACTGAGACTGAAAGTGGGAATGATGGACACAGTAGCCAAGAAACAAGTACACTCTTGTTCATAGGGAAAGACCCTCAGCTGGCGCAAATATGGCCAATGTCAGTCACTCTACCTCTACTTCACCATCTCTGCTTTTTTCTTGCAAGGCAGGATTTAGCATGGACACACTGGATATTGTCCATGCATGGTGAAATTCTTCCAATTTCCTGTGATAGTGTTGCATCCCCTAATTTTTTAAGCCATGTTGTCCTTTCAAAGGAAAGAATTAACTGTATAGAAAAGAATGGAGTGAAGGTTCTAATGGTATTTGAAGTAGAGTTGTCCTGATGAAAAACAGCTTATTATTAGTGACATATAAGCAGGTTATATTAAGTGATCTATACGAGATTCTCTCATGCTTCTCACTGAATACGATTTATGTGGACATGCTCTAAGCTGGTTAATATGACACTAAGTGGAAGCATAGTTACTCTTTCTTGTGTTATCTAACAAATAAAAACTGTTAATACAAGTTTCCTTTTGCTGTTGTTTTGTTTTATTATGAGAAGATTTTGATAGGTTATTTCTTAACTGATACATCCTCCAGGGCCATGATATGCTGTTGTTGTAAGGCCCACACTTTCTATTGGATTATGTATGTTAGATTTCATAGTGGAATTTGTTAGATTAGTTTCTGCTTATAGAGTCCTGCATTAAATGGAATTTGATTGCTTGAGAATTGTCATTTTCTTGGTGTAGTGGTGAAATAGTTTGCCAGCAGTCTTTTATAGGGCATAGAGTTACAACACCACTTTAATTTAAAATTGAGAGTGATGCAGTTGCTGCATTCAGTTATGAAATTTATGTGCAACTTTTAAAAACTGGTGGTTAGAAATTTATACATACACATAGGTACATACATTTTTTAGATGTAATATAGCAGGACATTTTGGGTGATGGTAGTATGGATCTGATATTTTAAGAAACTGGTGGCCTCCCTACATACATGGTACTGTAGCAGGTCTCAGAGACTGTGTCTTGCCCAAGGAACGTTCTCCATGAAGCACTCCAGCCCTCAGCTTCCTGCCATTCCTTTTGAGAGACCTACAAGGAGAAGCATCTCTCCTGTACTGTGCAGGCACCCCATTTCCTTCCCTTTAGCAGTGGAACCACAAGGTCTCATCCTAATGTGGAACCAGGATCCTGTCTAGCGAAGCACTTGTCTGAGGGGTTTGACAACATAGATCTGGGCCAGCTAACACAAGAGTCAGTGAGGACGGTAATGCTTGACAAAGCTTTTTGTCTTGGAAGCCTTACAGGTACAGCTGCAGTGGAATCAAAAACATGCTCCCCAAAATGTTGATGGATACATCAGCATTCTCTGCTGTTCAAGGGATACTCTTCTTGTTTGCTTTTTTATTGAAAAGGTGATACAAAAGCTTAATTTTAAAAAGCCTTCCTGAAAAAGTACCTTGCCAACCTTTGCTGGCTTTATATGTGTTCTGATTATAGTCAGGAAAATCAAATGTAGTAATTCTGGGTTGAAGGAGTTACATAGCATAGTTTTGACAGATCAGTTTATTGTCTCACATTGGGTACTCAGCTATCAAAGTTCCGATAATCGGTGCTATACATATTTTGAGGTGGTATGGAAAACAAGTAAGCATTTGTTTTTACTTTGATCTCATTGCCTCCTCATTTTAGATGGCTTTATTTGACAACATAAAAATAGCATTAAAAATTAGTCAGATAGGCTTTGGGGCTTTCTTTCCATCATACAGTTTTGCTTTGAATAAATCAATAGATTAAGGCAACGGTTTTGTGTTTCTGATTGCTTCCATGGTTAAGTGTGCTTTATGGTTGATTTGAAAGATGTTTTAATTTGATCTTCTAAGCCTCCAAAGGCTATTTTCTGTGACATCATTCTGTGAAGAAAGGGTTAATATTTCTATGTGCATTTACATCTAGGGCCTCGCTCTGTGGATAGATGTAAAGTTCAGGAAAGAGTCATGACAAGACACTATACATAAAGCAGACATAATGCTGCAGAAGCACAGTATGTGTTAAAGAATAGCTGTGGCCTAGACTTCAAAATCATTGCACGACTTTTTAGCCTCACTGTTTATATCCCCTTGACGAAAGTAAAATGTAGTGTGCTTTCTCTAATGGGCACTTGACTATCTGTAGTGCTTCTGTAATGTGTCTGGAACTGCTCAGTGAAATGGTTATTGACAAATCAGGTTAAGTCAACATAAATAGTGATACTGTTACCACTGTATGCCCATCATAACATCTTAAGGGTCGAAAGCTTTCTCCAGATGGAAGCATCTGTTGCCTGTATTATTTCCTAGAAACATCAGAGAATCACAGAATAGTTGAGGTTGGCAGAGACCTCTGAAGCTCATCTACCTCTCTGGGCAACCTGTGCCAGTCACCCTCACAGTAAAAAAGTGTTTCCTGATGTTTAGAGAGAACCTTCTCTTTTTCGATTTGCCTCTGATCCCGTCACTGGGAGTCACTGGAAAGAATTTGACTTGGTCTTCTTTACACTCTCTCTCTTCAGATAATTTTACATATTAGGACAAGGAATAATGGCTTCAAACTGGAAAAAGGGTAGATTTAGATTAGATATTAGGAAGAAAATCTTTCCTATGAGGGTGGTGAGGCACTGGAACAGGTTTTCCAGAGAGATCGTGGATGCCCCGTCTCTGGAAGTTGGGTTGAATGAGGCTTTGAGCCACCTGATCTAGTGGAAGTTGTCCCTGCCCGTGGCAGAGTTGACTTTTAAAAGTCCCTTCCAACCCAAACCATTCTTTGATTAATGACATCTCCCCTGAGGCTTCTTGACCCTGAACAGTCCCAACTCTCTCAGCTTTGCTCATAGTGGCCCTTCACTGGACGCACTCTAGTAGTTCCATGTATTGTGCTTAGAAGCCCAGAACTGGACCCAGCACTTGAGATGTGCCTTACTAGTGCTAAGTAGAGAAGCGGAATGATCACCTCCCTCAACACAGGGCAATACTTTGTCCAACACAGCCTAGGATACCAGTTGCCTTCTGGGTGGAAGGGCACATTGGTAGCTCACATTCAACTTGGTGTCCACCAAGGACCTCCAAGTCCTTTACCACAAAGCCAGTTAGCCCCTAAGTGATGCTGGTGCAAGGGATTGCTCCTTCCCAGGACTTTGCATTTGTCTTTGTTGAACTTTGTGAGATTCCTGTCAGCCAATTTCTCCGGGGGCCTCTCTGGTTGGCATAACTCCGGTGCGTCAGCCACTCCTCCCAGCCACTCCTCCTCATTGCTGAAAAGATGTGAGAGCAGGCAGCATCTGATGGTTTAGCTTCTCTTTATGATTTATGTTGCTACAGACAAGAGAGTATCTAGCTTGTGGAATTCCCTTGTCAATGTACAAATGAGTTTTGCTTATCAGCTAAGTTGCTTAAAGGAAAGAGACTGTTTTACCCTGAAGATAATGTGCCAAAGGACAGTTAACATTTTCGTCCTGTAATCACTTCCAACCAATTCTGTGTATTGCTTTTGTTTTCTCATCTCTTAGGATGCAGGAAGTCAGCAAATAGGATTTTTGCTTGGAAGCTGTGGAGTTACTGTGGCCTTGACTAGTGACGCATGCCATAAAGGACTGCCTAAAAGCCCTACAGGGGAGATACCACAGTTCAAAGGTAAGCTATCCCTTGCTTATTGTGGATATCACAGGTCATTTACTTCAGTTCCAGTCATTGCACTTGTATAGTTGTAGTGGTTGAGGATCAGGCCTGTGCTGAAACATTTGCCACAGGAGCAACTGTGGCTGCTGGGACATGATTGCCTCATGGCTGCCAAGCAGTACAACTGCTCCTGATCTGATTCTTTGCTGGCTCTGCTGAGTTGCTGAGATCATCTGTGGCCACAAACAAAACGAAACCAAAGTAGCAGATAAGAAGCATTCGTACAAGTCAGTCCTATAGCTGAGTGATACAGACAGTAACCTCTGACAGGACAGTGATAATAAAGTATTTGGGTCAATAACAGCTTAAACTGCCCAACTGTATCTGGAGAGATTGTCTGAGAAGGCCATGATACCATTCTGTGATTCTATCGTAGCTGTGTTAAAAAGCAGTCCTGGGAAATCTTCTTTCCCATGCTACGCAGAGGTTTAAAAGAAGCAATGTTTAGGTAACAATGACACAGGCATTTGGGAAACAAACTCTGGCAGAGGAGAATTTTGTCTCGTCTTATCCAACTGAAGCTCAACAAAACCTGACTTTTCTTTTTACCTCAGGCTGGCCAAAGCTGCTGTGGTTTGTCACAGAGTCTAAACACCTCTCCAAGCCACCTCGTGACTGGTTCCCACACATCAAGGATGCAAACAATGACACAGCTTACATTGAGGTGAGTTAATGAAGATGCATCTTCTCCTTGAATCATTGCATGTGGCACTTTTGGATTAGGTAAACATCATTATTCATTGGCTAGTCACAGAAGCAAAGAACATCCTGTTTTAGCTTGTTAATAAGTAATATTTTCTAATTAATCATACTAAATATTGACTTCAGGAAAGTCAATGAAATGTTAAATTGCATTTAGGGTGTTTCTAATGTTAATTTTCTTATGTCATTTGTGTCGCTGCCACAATATGATATTAAACTTGCCTTGACCAATCTCAGTCTCGCTCACAATGTGGCTTTGCTCACTGGCCTTAAGATGGATAGAGAGAAGGTTTTACAGTGAAGCTTCATTTCTCATATCACAACCCGAAGGAAGATTCTCTTTGAAAGAGAAGGAACTTATTCAAATGCTTGCCTGTCACTTGGCTGCTTTGTGAGTCACATTCTCCCCAGAAGACCAGCATCAGGAAGGGGAAATTAGCAATCCTGTTAAGTTTAATTTTTGTCTTTTTTTCCATTCTTTTTTCCCACTTCTGCATAGACTCAAAAGCCTTGAATTCAGTGATGTTAGTATTGAATTTAAATGGTTCTTCAACAGGCATAAATTCAAGTGAATGAAGCAAAGGTATTGCCTATCTTCACACAGTCAGAACAGTGGTCTAGAGAAACAGAAGCCTCAGTTTTCAATCTTGATGATTATCTTCATCATGGAGAGATAAATGTTTAATTTACTTTAATTGCCACTGATACTTTTCAGAATCTTACATAAAGTTGCAAAAATTACTGCAATCATTGGCAATAATCTCCCACATTTTTTTTTTATTCTGCTTCCTCATAACTCTTTCATATCCTTCTCATCAAAGAACTCATGTCTTTCAGACTGTATGTTTGTACATTATTATAACAGCACCCTGCAAGAATTCCGCAGTCAGCTCTTAACTATGCATTCTAAGACACAGAAGGGAGAAGCTCAGTTTTATTGGTTGGCCCAGAAAATCTGACATATGAACACTGTACAGACTCAACTAGATTATTCTGTTATAACTAGCCAGTCCTTTAGTCATTAACATGATCTGAATTGTTAGTTATTTTTCCATAATACCTGTGTTCAACAGCAGATGGATTTCTGATATTAAACCTGGGAAGCTTCAGTCAAAAAGAAAAACCCATGCAAAAAAAAAGTGTCTTTTGATAAAAAAAAGCCTCCCAAATGCCTCCATACTTCTGCTTTCTTAAAATAGAGTGACTAGATGTGTCTTTCTTTTACCTACATAGGAAAGACCTTAAACGTAGCTGTTAAATAATGGAAATAGGGCAACTATTGCACACTGACTTTCCCTGCTTGTTTCTTTTTAGTACAAAACATGTAAAGATGGAAGTGTGCTTGGGGTGACTGTGACACGGATTGCATTGCTGACACACTGCCAAGCTCTGACACAAGCATGTGGATACACAGAAGGTATGGAGTACACTTCCCTTGCTTCATCTTTAAAATCAAATGTGAATCAGGCTCCTCTCTCATGTTTTACATAGATCTATGTCAAAGTCTTCTACAGTTAAAAAACAGATTTTTTTTTCCTTCATTGGTTTTAGAAACTATGCACATGTTTAAAATGTCTTTGTGAGAGGTACAAATAATGACCTAGCCAATACAAATCCTGCAGTGGAGACTTACTATGAAAGTTAAGCTTTGAGGTCATCAGTCATGTTAGACTGAAGCTTTCTTCCTTGAGTGGGTTTGCCTTGGGTCAATGCCATTTTCTAAAAATTAAACTCTTATTTTGTTTTTGTTGGACAGCTGAAACAATTGTGAATGTATTAGATTTCAAGAAGGATGTTGGTTTATGGCATGGGATTCTCACAGTAAGTATGGTTATTTTATTTCATGTGAGTATTTGAAAATAAACTAACCTAATACGTTTATTACTATCACAAACTGGGATGTCCTACAGCTTCTTCTAATACAAATGTTTCTGCTTGGAAAGCAGAAAAGATGTGACTCAAACCCATGATCTTCTGCTGGTACATTTCCCCATAATGACCACAGTAAAGATGCCAATGTATTTTTATGCATCGTGTCAAATAACTCTGTCTCCGTTCTTACCATGTTAGTCTGATCTTACAGATATGTGACTGTGAGATCAGACTTTATAGCAGAAACAAATTAGTACTCTCCTCTGTAAGGATCTGATCCAATGGTGTAGCTATATTGCCACTGACTAGCTTCTCTATCAAAACTCTCACCAACAGAGCATTTCTGATACTTTAAATTGCACAAATTGTCTGTTTACTGTTTGAATATCTTCCTCGGCTGATATGGGAGGCGATTGACATGTTTTTAAGGATTGCTTCTAAAGGTGTTGCTGCAGTCAATGACTGACAAAATACTTACCGTTCACTGATGATTTTAAGAAGAGATATCAAGTTTTGAAGGGTCACTGTTTGGGGTCCCACGATGCACAGGCCCTACCTATAGGGATCTGATACACTTTTCCCATGCAGTGTTGTACTGTTTTTAACATCAAAGGGCAATAATAACACTTCTGAAGCAGAAACAATCTATTAGGCCTAAAGCCCGTAACTATCTCATGTTAAAAAATCTACCTTTATCACCAATGTAGAAAGCAAAGCATCAAATAGAGCTTTTCTATGCCTTCCTTTGCTATTGATCTTGGGAGTAACTTCCTTTTTTAATTATTTGCTTGCAAGGGCTTTTCCTGCACCTACACTTGTGTCAGACTGAAAGGAGAACTATGTTTTGCAGATCCACAAGTGCTTATTTGACTAATCCACTGGGACACTTAACCTTTCTTAAGCCTAGGTTTTGCAAAACAAATATTGTATTGAACCTGAGCTGCTATAAGCAGAAGTGTGTTGCCCATAGAAGACATTTCTAAATGGTAACAGAAGTAAAGCAGCAGCTGATTTGCAGGCTACTTGTTTAGTAGTAACACTCAGAAATCACTAAAGCAAATGGCTGCAGAAGAGTGGGAGATTGGGTTTGGATCAATTATTGATTTCACTCAGCTGCTTTTTCTCAACTCCCTACAACTCTTAGTGACCTTGTTGAAAATACTGGAATTAGCCCAACTGGAGAAGGAGTAAAACCTCTTGTAAATAATTTGTGCCTCACTACCATTAATGGTATTTTACTCTTCACAGAGATGGATTTCTTTAGACCGATATGTTGCTGTTACTTGTCCTTTTGAGTAAAGTCTTCATATAAAGTTTAGCAGGCTTAGGGGTGATATTAACCTATTTAACAAACATGGGGACACTGTCCAATGTTTGGGGTTTTTTTTGCTGCTAAAGTGTATTACTTAGAGTATAAATAGAAAGAAAATCTATTTCATTTTTTTTCAGTAGCACTTCAAAGTTATGATCTGATTAGCCTAAATCCTAAATTAAAGCATTAGAAAATGTGAGTCTGTTTCATCTTAATGTAGATAGCTAGATAGGAGAAGATGAATGTCAGCACTGACAATAAAACAAGTACAGAGTGATTTGCATAAATGCCCCTGCCCATAACACAATGTAAGTAATTACCACAGTTGCTGTATAAAACCCATTTATTTTATTTGATTTCAGAGTGTCATGAATATGATGCATGTTATAAGTATTCCATACTCCTTAATGAAAGTGAATCCACTGTCATGGATACAAAAAGTCTGCCAATACAAAGGTAAGGAGCAAGAATACACAATAGTATGCTTGATAGCCAAAATCAAAAGTACAAATCGATAATACAGCTGTATAGCTTTTATAGAGTGTATTAGTAATCTTCCCATTCTTATTGCAGCAAAAGTGGCCTGTGTGAAATCCAGAGACATGCACTGGGCATTGGTGGCACATCGAGATCAGAGAGATATCAACCTTTCCTCACTGCGTATGCTAATAGTGGCTGATGGTGCCAACCCATGTAAGCTGTGCTACTACAGTCCAATAGAGACTAAGAAGTGTTTTCTCTCTTGCATTTAAAGTTTCAGTCTTCGATCATCTTAGCTAAAATATTTACAAGTGTGGGGTTTGTCTACTGCAAACTATATGATATTTATGGAAACAGTCATTAATTTTGGATTTTTTTAAAATATATTTTTCTTTAGCTAATCCTGAAGCAAACTTGATATTCCACATAACGTAAGTTGCAGTAAATCCAGTTTTGTTTAACCTAAAAGTCATGTATAAAGACTGAAGTAAATAGCCTTAAGCCATAGGAACAATCTGAGCATTTCTCTTAGTGGTAGCCCTCAGATGCAGAAGTAACTGAGAATTTTAGGAGAATACTTATATTACTCTAGAGAACCACACCTGGATCACTTCATGACAATTGATAGCATGAACTGTTTCTGCATATTATTTAAGATACCAGCATACAGGTGTTCTTCTTGTTTGTAATAGTTTACTTTGCATTTCTGAATTAAATCTTTAATTTACCCCATCCTAAAAACCAAAACTTTATTGAAATTCATATCATAAATCTAGCAGTAATGCCTTTTCTAAGTAAACACAGTGAAAAGACTTTACACTCAAAAATTAGTGTTTATTCTCTGTATGCATACACAACTCTATATACATAAATAAAGTTCCAGCAGCTTTGACTTATTTGCCAGTGAGTCCTTTTATTTTTTTTTTCTGCTGAAAAGCCTATGTATTCAATAGTAAGTTTACAGTTTGAGTAGCATCACTTCAGAAATCATATTCTTTTTCTTCTCTGATCTTTTTTTTTCCTTTACTCCCTAGGGTCTATTTCTTCCTGTGATGCATTTCTCAATGTCTTCCAAAGCAAAGGTCTGAGACAGGAGGTCATTTGTCCCTGCGCTAGTTCACCAGAAGCTCTCACTGTGGCTATTCGAAGGTACTGTGTTACCAGGGAAGATAAACCTGCTCTAGAATATATGAGATAATTAGAAAAAGAATGACAAATATCTACATACTTCTGAATGACAATTTCAGTTTGGGATTTTTTTTTTGTTTCTATCTGAAAAAAAGATGGACAAAAAAAAATGTTTAGAGTAATAATTTGACTTCAGAGTGCTTTATAATATGATTCCCATTTATGTAACTTTATCTAATTTTAAATGAAATAGGCTGAAATGCAAAAGCTAATTCTGTAAAAAGGAGTGGGAAAATTCCACCATAAGCATAACATTAATTAAAATGTAGGAATTTAAGTTGAATTGCTATCGAGGGCAATCACACTTGAAAGTAGTATTTAAAGAGAATTATAACATTCTGCAGGTTGGTTTTGGCTGACTGGTGCTTTTTAACCATTCATAGACTCTGAGTAGTCATCTGAGTAATCATCTTTGAGTCTGGGGCATTTGTGCCTAGAAATAAAATTGATAACTTCTAATAAAACTGTTAGATAAATTTACATGAATGTCAGTATGCAGCAGTAACCTGTCCTGAGTGTTGTAGCCCACAGTAAATGGTATAGCTTTTGTCTGGCAGTTTTTTGAAAGTTGTACTTTGAACAGTAGGCACTTTGTTTTTAAAGTTCATGTTTATGCAGCCATTTATAATTGTTTCACATGTTAAAACGTGCAGTATGGAAGTGGAAAGCACTGTAGCAGCATTAAGTAAAATACTTTCTACCACAAAATTTAAAATAACACCGTCCAAGTGAAATGTAACTAGATTTTCAATGAAACATCACAGGAAAAGAGCATGAGGCCAAGAGTGTTGTTGAATTTCAGCTGCCTTATTACTAGCTTAAAATGTTTGAAAGCTGTCCATCAGGGATTTATCCTGTCCAGGTTAGTTATCTATGAACTTTGGGATCTTGAACAGGCCTTCATTTGGCTCCACCAGCCTGTTCTCAGCTTTATACCATGGAATATGTTGTTTTTCCTTTGTGGTGGGTTTCCCTGGCATAGGCTCTGCAGAACTTTGCTCCTTTGGAATGAGCTCTTGCTTGAAAGTGCAGAGGGAAGGTGGATGGGCATGTTGATTGTGCCGAGTGCTGACTAGCAGGAGAGGGTTTACATTTCTTGGACTAGCCCAGGTAAATGTGTCCCAGATCACAGGTTATGAAGTGAGAGAACTGTATCTCAAGGTGCAATGGCTGGCATGCCCTTTCTAGATTTAAACTCCATGCCTGTAGCCATCTGAAGCACTAGAGATTCATTTTCAAATTAACTAGCATTGAGAGCTTACGTTAATAAAAAATATTAGCACATAAAATAGTGCATAATTCCAAATAAAAGCAGCATTTTTATCTTCAGTGCCTCGCTGTGTAATTACAGAACAGTTCTTACTACAGTGAATGTTACTGAACACATATCTCTCTTTTTTTTTTTGAAGTCTGTTTAATGGTAGGATAATATGAGCTGAACTTAGGAGCTTTAGTATTTTTCGTTTTATTCAAGCTATCTCCACCGACAGTAAAGTCATTATCACATAAGTTCCAAAGAGTTATAGCTGAAGTATGCATTAAAATGACTCCCCACAGAGCACATATCCAGAGATCTCCCTCTTAATGCTCCCAACTCTTTCAAAATCTATGGTGTATTTTTACTAATCTTCCTACAACGAAGAGTAACAAACCAGTTCTCAGTTGAAATACTCTTATAGTTTAGAAAAATACAGTAATAGACTAATAGGTACTTTAGCTTTAGAGCTGAATCATGAAGACTAATATTTAAAGAAATGTGTGGTACAAATAATTCTCTGTGATATTCCCCTTTGGTTTATTGGCTATTAATCTGAACCCACTTGCTTAAGAGACTGCAAAAGTTTAAAAACAGGTCTTTTCCCATTTAAATTGACTGGCAAAAAATAGTGGTAAAATGGAGGACATCTGTAAATAGTAGTAGTAACTGTTCTTGAAATGCTCTATAGCCACTCAGTATGAACAAATCAGCTTTGAAGTAGACACACATTGTCCTTCTTTCATGGTTAAGGAAACAAAAGGGATAGGTTCATCTGCTGGTTTAAGCTAAATTTACTTACTGTATGAAGTAGGTGGAATTATACCTTTTGTTTATCTAGTCCTACCTTGATCAAAGGATTTGTCTTTGTCTAACAAGCAGTCTTACAGAATTCTGAATCCAGTGTTAGAAGCATTGAATGTGTAAAGAAAATTAAAAGTGCAAACCTTAAAATAAATTACAAATACACTGGAATGGAGGTATTTCTCTTCTTTCCAAGTGTTTGCCTGCCTTCTGCTTGGCAGAGATGCTTGTTTAGGGTTGTTCCTACGTGGATATCTTATACAGGACAAAATGAGATGCCATATTTTGCAGGATTGTTGCTGACAAGACAAATTCAGAGAGGACATACAGGTACTGTCAGGTGCTTAGCTCCCCACCTCACTCCTCCATCTTGGGCCTCTGTATTCCGTTCGGTGTCAGGTGGCTGGTTGCCTGCAACAGGAGATTCAAGCACGGTTAACTGGTGTCTCACTCTAGGATCCACCCCAGACTACCAGCATACCAGAAGTATTCTGAAGTTCTTGTCGTGTAGACCCCAGGTCCTCAGCACCAGCCCTTCCATTCTGTGCAGCTGCTTCCATTATATGGCACTTCTTGCTCACCCAGGCAAAGCTGTTACCTCAGCCCAGGTCACAGCAAGTGGTGTTCTATTGACAAGTCTCCCAACACCATCCTAGCAGGCCTCAAGCTCCTGCTTCATTCCCTGGCACTCCTGTACTCTACGCAGACAGTGTCTTTCAGAGCTGCACCCACTATTCTTTTTAGCAGCCCTTGGATATGATAAGAAATACAAGAAAATATATGTAGTGAAAGTCTCGATGGCCTCTACTCCTGGAAAGTTGTGAAAAGCTGTGTGTACCTGAAGGAGACCTTTCTTCTCATGAGCAGTAATATTTGTGTTTTGGGGAGTAAGGGTGAGAGGAAGTTGATCAATAATGTTGCTGAAAGTTCCTTTTATGTGAGGAGAATGTTATTTATCACAGCTTCTTGTTTGCTAGCACCATTTGTTATGCCCTAATGCATTTTCAAGCATGCCCACATCCTTCTTTGTTGACAATGTCACTTGAGAAATATGCCTCATAAAACCTATTAATTGAAATTTATAGTGCCAATCACTGCAAGGCTTACATGGGTATGATTGTCTGAGGCCCGTCTAGTATTTCAAGTACAGTAAAGGAGAAATGTCATATAAAAGGACATTAGCTGTTAGAAAATAGTTGTGTTGTGATGAACTGTTCAGGAAAAATGCGGAACCTGGAACTAAACACTGTCTGTGTTCTCCACCTTGAAAATAGCTGGAGTCTGTCTGCTTTACGTGGATGCATTATCCACACTCAGATCAGCCTCACCTTAGCTTCCAGTTTTGCATTTCAAAATATGGAACAGTATAAGAATCTTTCCAGACATGAAAAGCCCTGACAAGTTCCCCTGACTTAATAACTTGCATATGTCAATATTTGTTTGCTCAACTCACTCTCCACGTACATATAATCGTATCCACTATATAGCAGGTGGGTTTGTATTGAAATGAGTTGACAGTTTGTGCTGATGCTGTGGAATTGTACAGTGTGTTCAGCAGTGAATCTGAACAAACTGAGGCGTTACAAACGGGCTGCAGCCACAACATTTTGACCATGATTAATGAAGGTGTAATTTGTTTTAATTTTCATGGGTTGAATTAGAATAGGCAGAATACAATTGTATGTACCAAAATAAAGATGGTAAAGTCCTTGCAGCGTCCACAGATCCTTGGCAGTGAATCAATTACACACTAATTTCTTCTGTTTAGTAATTTTAAGTGTTTAAGTATTTAAAGCATTTAAATGTGGGAAGTGATATCTGTGATTTAAACACAGCATATATCAGTGTGCTAGAGTTAGGATTTTAGTCTGACTAAAACCAAGTGAGCTTGGTTTCCTAGGTGGCCCCAATGTAGGTAACATACAGAGAGTTTATGAAGTTACTTAACGATCAGTTCTAAATATTTGGAGTGTGGTTTCCCTTCACATCATCTGCACTGCCTTTCAATATTTTTTTTAACAAGGCAAAAGGCTTTTACTTGAATATTGAAACAATCTTTAGAAATGTATTTGAAAATTACATACAAGCTGTTTTAGGTAAGTGTTAGGTATTACGTTCACCTCTGCAGCCCTATAAATGAGAGTGGCCACTGAATGGGAGAGATGACAGACATAATTGCTCAGAAACTCTCAGGATTCTGTCAGGTCTAGTAGGGGAAAAAGAAAGTGACATTTTAAACTCTTAAATAGAGGAATATTTGCAACAGTAGTCCATTAAGAGTAAGTGAATGCTTACATCTGCCTGATGGTGCACTGGTGTACTGATGTTATGATGATGGTTGCAGGCCAACAGATGACAGCAATCAGCCCCCAGGCAGAGGAGTTCTGTCCATGCATGGTCTCACTTATGGAGTGATCCGAGTTGACTCTGAAGAAAAACTTTCTGTTCTGACTGTCCAGGATGTTGGCTTAGTGATGCCAGGAGGTAAGAAACTTACTATGATTCATCAATTTAAGTAATTAGTTACAGAAAGTCGTAGGTGGGTGTACTTTGCTGTTAAGACAACAAGCTTTGGGATTAGAACATCTGTGCCTGCAAACATTTTAATCCAAAAGTGTTGCCTTGTAAAACTTAAAGTTTTGGAAATCCCGGGATTTAGTCTCTCTGTTTACCTCAGTGGCTGTCTTTACCCACATTAGTGATGTGCTTTAAACAAACTGTGGCCAAAGCAGGTTTAACTTATCTTAACTGCAAGATACTGGTACTGAAAATAAGAAACTTTGATTCCTGATGTCTGGAGGCTATAAATATCCATAAGCCTGACCCAGATGAGACTTGGTAATGAAAGCTTTCATAACCTATGCTAAGGATCAACAAAATTGCTATCTGAAGTCTTGCAGAATGTTTTTCCGAAGATCTTGTGCTATCACCCAGTTATTGGAAGGAGTATGACAGAACAGTTCATGTTGATAAATTGGAAGTGAAACTATTGCTTCTAAAGATGAAGATAAGATTTTTCATAAGAGAGCTAGATTTTATAGAGGATGGAAATGGATAATAAAGTAATTTTTCATAAGACAATGTCTCTGTGCACCAAAGGAATAAAATATAATGATGCATCTTAGAAATTGTGAGTCGAAGAACTTATTTTATCTAATAGTTACCATATAAGATATTATTTTATATGTGCTATCTTGCACTTCATACTACATTCTTATATTGTTTTAATAGAAATACTCTTGTTTATCCTAAGAATGAGAGAAAGATAGTTCAAGATTCTTTACTTAAAAGACATTCTGATTCATTTCTGATCTCCCTTGTTCATCATATCCTCTTTCCAACTGCAAAATCTGCACATGCTGGATTTCAACTCCAGGGATTATAGCTAAAGCATCGTACCCGATCCTTTTTCACATGGCTGACATAAAATAGTGCTTTGTCCTCACACCAGTGCATTCTAATCCCTCCCATTTAGCTCTTACTGTCTCTGCAGTCCTGTAAGACTGGTGAGAGGGAGTCTGAGCTCTGATAATTTCTCAGTGAAACAGCTGTACTGCTCTGCTGGAATATCTTAATCTTTCATACAATGTTTCTTACTGCTTCCTGAGAGGGGGATTTCCTAGTTGCCTGCCTCCCTGGCAGTATAATTATTACCAAGAATTCCATTAGGATATTTCATTTTACACTGACTGCAGCAAACCTGGTCTTCAGTATGCAAAACTGGGGAAACAATCACATTTTACAGCAATATTACACATCAACTGGAATTTTAGAGAGCAGGGCAAATCAGATTTTATTGTCAGTATAAAGGCTTGAGTTTACATAAAGATCTTTGTATTCTTTGTATCTTAGAATATAAGTGTCTTTTGGTAATGTTGAACATCTGAATATTTGAGAAATCAATCATTAGACATTAGTCTACATGTAATTAATTTGTTTATGTCAACTCCACAAGAGCATTTTCCCACAGCATTTTTTGTTATTCTGTAGTTCATTTTATAATATTTTTCAAAGTTCTTTGCTCTCCTTCTAGCTATAATGTGTTCAGTGAAGCCAGATGGAATTCCTCAGCTCTGTAAAACAGATGAAATAGGAGAACTTTGCGTATGTGCTATTGCAACGGGTACATCATATTATGGACTCTCGGGCATGACCAAAAATACTTTTGAGGTAAGCTGAGCAAAAAATGCTTCATAAAATCCTTCTTTTAAACTTTTTCTATTTCAAGATAATATTTGACATAAAATACTGATAGTAATAATATCAGAATAGCAGTAGTAATGCTTATGGCTTGGGACCTGTACTGTAGCCAGATAATCTGCACTAAGGCCCATTTCATTAAGTGCAGTAGGAGATCTTTATGTGGATTTAGTCTTGACTCTGAAGTTCTTTCACTGTAATTTTGAAAGAAGATACCAGGGACTGAAACAATCAGAAGGAAAGCAGGAAGAAAGACAAGTTCATCAGGTTATTACTGTACAAGTCTGTGAGCTAACCGCATGTGGAATTCAGTTGTAGCAAACAGTAGGAAGGCTGCTGGCTATCTTTAAATGCAGTTTTCAACATTTCCAGAACACAGCCAGCATTAAATGCTTGCATTTATATGGAATGCTGACAGATATAGTCTTCAACAGGTATTTGAACAGCACAGAAAACTTTTCCTAATTAGTCTCCCCCTGGTTTTGTTTGAGTTGCCTTAGGTGAAAGCCTTTTTGCTTTATGGAATCTGTATTGGAATTCTGTATTGATAGCTTTGTTGTACCTGCTCACTTGTTATCATTAACTTTTGCTGAAACCAGTATGAAAAGCTGAAAAAATGAGAAATACTGAAAAAAAATGAGCTGACATTTTTATTAAGTTCTGGTCTTTTTCTCTTCTAATATTTAAGAAAAATGTTAAGAAAAGTACACTTACATTTCCCATAACCAATGCTCTGATATTACCATTTTTAATAGGTCAAACATGACTAATGTCTCCTGCAAAATGCAGATCTAAATGTTATAAACACTATACATTAAACAGTTAATCAAGACTAGTGTCTGTGATTCTGCATCCTGCTATTGAAGCCAGGAATCCTGCTGTGCAATTGTGATCAGAATTCTGTTGACAGCTGATTACTGTGCTACAAGAATTGGCAATAACCAGTGTGAATGATCATCCCAGATTTGAAATATTTCAGGGCAGAAAGATATGTTCATTGTGTACTACTGGCTGTAACTGTAAAATCATTTGTAATTCATAACTGGGTCTCAGTTTAACAGCATATTTAAACTGATTTAGACTTAGTCCTAATAGTAAGGAAATAAATTGCTATTGAGTGAGCAAAACCACTCATTTTTCAAGTTAAGCATGTTCTTAGGAGCCATTTCCAAGTGGGTCTCTTTTATGCTTTACTGTACAGTTTATGTTGTAGGTATTTGGGAGTCAAAAGAGTTTTGTGTTCCTGAGATGAGTTGCGGCTGAGGATGTCTAAGCATTAAATCTGTTCAATAAGAGTCACCCATGGGCATCTGGAACAGAATTTGACCTTTCTGTTTAGATGAGCCCTGAAAGACACTGTATAGCCATGGTCTTCCATTTGCCATTGTCTTAACTTGCCTTTAGACTTATTTCTGTTTAAAGGGGTGAAGGCAAGAAAGTGTGATTGTATCAGAATGCAGCTCAAAGTAGTTCATGTGCCAGAAGGATAACGCTGTGCTAGTTAGGATAGAAAAAGCAGTAGAGATCTACCCTGTGGAAGTCACGTCTGTGTCTGGTGTTCCAACATTTACAGAGGCTCAATATAGGGCTGTATTTTCCCTTTAAGACATGCTACAGAAGGCACTATCACTGGTATTGCAAGGACTTAATTGACCTTAGATAAAAATGTGGTCAGCTGCAAGAGTCATTAATGTACAGTACCTTAAAATAGCTTCACTTCTAGCCTGCTTATTTCTATGTGCTGTACTAGAAATATACACTGAAAAGAACCTCTACTGTAATGCTTATGATTTAATCTCTCAGTAAGCTGTATATAGCACCTCAGGTTAGCTGCAGTCCACACAGTGGGGTTTTTATTCAATAAAGAATGTCAATTTATCTATTTTTGTGAGATCATAAATGATTTATAGAGCCATGGTTAGGGAAAATGTGTATGGTAAACACAGTGAGATTGAACTTACTGCAAATCAGGACTGAAAATTCCACACATTTGTCTAGGAGTTTCCTGATGCTCCCTTTATGGTCAGTGAAGAGTAAAGAACATCACCAGTGACCTATTTACTTCTTTCCAGCAGAGGCACATGAGAGAGCATGCCTGAACTGTTTTGCAGTGTGATCTCCGTGTATAGGATTGAACACCTGTGTTTCTCTGCCTTACAGGTGTTTCCTATGACCAGTTCTGGTGGACCTATCACTGAATATCCTTTTATAAGGACTGGACTACTAGGCTTTATAGGACCAGGTGGACTTGTCTTTGTTATCGGCAAAATGGATGGTTTGATGGTTGTCAGTGGAAGAAGACATAATGCTGATGACATTGTAGCAACAGCACTGGCTGTGGAACCAATGAAATTTGTCTACAGGGGAAGGTTTGATCCTTTCTTTTCTTATGTAGAAATCCTTATTTTGCTTAGACTGAGGTGGAAGTGACCCAAAATGCTTTCAGAAGGCAGCGCCTCATCTGCACTGTGGTTTCCCTCTATTGCTGCTCGTAGTGCTAGAATGAGGAGATGGCAAAGGGAAACCTAAGACAGTGTTGAGGAAGATTTTAGATATCAAGGTCTGAAACTGATTATTAAAATTTCCAGTTGAACAGATGGTTAATTCAGAAGGTGTTGACTCATCAGGATCCTTTCTGTCCAAGTTGAGCATTTCCAGTACGATTAACACTGAAGTTCTTGAACATGACAGCGGACTCTTGTGTGACCTTCCTAATGTACTTAAATTTAGCAGGGGACATCTAAAATTTCTGAAGAGCCTAATGCAGTAACATGCACTCATACTTGATCACATGGCAGACCTTTCCCAAAATGATGCCACAATTACTTTCTTCGAAGATGGGGCCAAAAAAGTGCTTGTGTTGGCTGCATGTGACAGCTTAACAACACCTTGGTGTGACCCAAATTTCGTGCTTTTCTTGTCCCAAAAAGTTCACTTCTCCAACCCTGCTGTGACGCTGTATGTGTATTTACATGATTCTAGAACAAAGCCCTCTATTTCTCCCCCAGAAGTTATCAGAACTGTTCTTCTGGGTTTTTCTCCATACACAAGATATTAATTGATACACAGATTGTCCGCGTAATAAATTAAAACATCATAGTTATGAAAGAGTCATTTAAAAGACCCATTTTTCCATCAGTCCTTGCACTAAATACTCTTCTCTCCTTCTTTCCTATAGAATAGCAGTGTTTTCAGTAAGTGTGCTGCACGATGAAAGGATAGTTATTGTTGCCGAGCAAAGGCCAGATTCCACAGAGGAAGACAGTTTTCAATGGATGAGTAGAGTTCTCCAGGTAATGCTCTTTATGTATGTTTAGAAGCTATTTTTTTCCAGCTTTGTATTATTTTTATTGATCTCTCAGGCTCCCAAAGTAACTGACATTTGTCTTTGAGTAATCGTATGTTCACCTTCAGTTGCACTTGTACCTAATGAGTGCAAAATTAGATTCTTCTGAGTGACATTTTCTCTCTGGGCCGCACATACGTAGAGAAGCATCCATCTCCTTATCAAAGTACTGTAAGAAAACAGGAACTGAAGTAAGTATTAGCAAGGAGAGGGTAGCATGTGGTTTCTAAGGACATAGGAATTCATTACTTCAGAAGAGTAATGAATGAATGTCTCATGTGCTCTTACTGATGAAAGCTACCAAAGTCTCTTACTAAACAGTTACTGACACTGATATGGAGTTGACCTCATCAAAAGTAGATGTCCATATCTGAGCTATATCTCCAAATATCTTTTTCTCAGTGGGAGAGAATCTTGTGTTTCTAATGCACCGTGTTGATAGCAAAAATAAACTGAATGAAACACAACCTACTCCACTGTGCGAAGGGGAGTGATTAGCTCAGATCCAGATAGCTCTCTACAGTGAGGTTATCTGCACAGAGGACAGCAATTGCAAGGAGTTGCATTCCACCACCTTGCTGGTGGTGTTTAGCAGTTTGACCAGAAGCTACTGAAGACTAAAAAATTCTTCTCCTTACATATAGCAGTCCAAGTTAAGGCAATACCATTGCCATACTCAAAAGTTTTTTTTCAACTCTAGTGTCTACACAGGAAAAAATTAGATACTTTAGATAGCAGCCACCTCTTCCTTTCCATGGTTAAGCCAATTCTCACTCAACAGCAATACATGTGATGAAGATGTAGTCAGACTGTCTGTCCGTTGCTATCTTGTGAAATGGTGTCAGCTCTGTCTACAGCTGGTTACCTGTTGCTTCCATTTCCCTTTCCTACCTTTCTTTCTGTCCTTTCTCAAGTTTTTTTCTGAGGTAAAAATACTGCAAACATCTTTTTTGCATTACCCAAGAGCCAAAGGAAAAGATCTCACACAATTCAGAGAAGTTTTTATTCATTATTGCTTTGTACTAGATAAGAAAAGGAATGTCTACTGTATCCTCGAACAAACTGAACAAATAAGCTTTCATCCATCTCAAGCTTATCTGCTCTCTTGATTCAAAAAATAGCTACATTTCATACAGCCAGAGGCATCTCATATTCACAGTAGATCTAAATTATTACCTAGAAAAGCCAGAACCTCTAGCTTGTCCATCATACAGCCTTTGAAGCACCTAGTAGCACCCGAGGCAACTAATGTAGAAGGAGAGGCTTTTGGATTGCTCATACTTTAAGAAAAGTTTGAAACTCTGGACTTCAACTTCTCCTGTTTTGTCAGCTGAGCATTTTTGTGGCTTTCACAGGAATCATGTCTTATACCATCATAGCCAGTAGAATTCAATACTGAACACTAGGAATCCTGCGTCAAGTTGCTCCCACCGAAAGTCAGTCCTGTTCTGAATATGATCAAGTCACAGCAGTGTCTTAGAATGGTAGGCTTTATATCAAAGTATACATACATGTGGCTGCTTTCATCACCCATGTGTGCAGTCTGCAACTCTGGCACATGTCACAGTATGAACAAGAAGTTTCTGATTCCACTTCAGCTGAGAGTGGAGATGGAGGACAGAAGCCACGACATGTGTGATGCTTTGTGCCTCCTTCCCAATCAGAGTTTTAATGTCAGGAAGTGTTAACCAGTTGTATCTAAATCATCTGCTACTGATGAGCACTTGTGATGTTACTCTCAATGACATCCGTGAAAACAAACTACCAAATTTCTACTCATTTCTACAAACTACAAGCTACTTATTTCTGATAGTCCTTGTGAGACTTCTCTGACACCCTGTGTGCACTGCCCTGTGCCAGCCCTGCCCTGCTCTGCCTGCTTGTACAGTGCTTGCTGTGGCTCTGCATCTCTTCCCTAGAGTTGATTTGTGTCAGTATGTGGAACTTCTTTCCAGTGGGTTGCACCTATTCTGACTCTCCCTGACCCTTCCTGCGCCTCAGCAGAGGGCTGTAAGATGGTAGAGCTGCTACACATACAGGACTATGTTGGACTGTGGGTTTTATCAGAGTCATGGTGAGGACAGAGTGGTCAGTCTGGGTATATAGTTTCTTCAGAGTAGTGGAAGAGAAGGGTATTTTAATGACAGATGAGAGAGTGAAGATCCCAGGTCACCCAACAGTTCAGTCAGACAGATCCTAGACACTCATTGAACTCCAAGGCTGCTGCAAGCTCCTCTGACCCTTTCAGGCAGGTTTGTGGTTCCTGTACCTGGTGGATTTGATGTTAGCTTTAACAGTGCCAGATAAAGCTAGGAGATCTACTGCAGAACCAGACAGTGTCTGCCCAGATAATTTTGTGAGTGTGAGGTGTTTTCTTAGCTTGAACAACATAGCAATCTGGACTCTCTGCAAGTTCTGGTATCTAATTCATTTTCTCAATGAAACAGAGGAATAAAGATTTCAGATACTCTTGTTTACTTCTAGATGGACAGAATAATTTCAAAAACCAAACCGTATCATCCAGAGGCATAAATGCCAGCAATACTAAAATCAACTGATACTCTTCTCTCTCCAAGTTTTAAGGCTCAGTTCATCAGTGCTCATCCTTGTGAAGCAAAGGATACTGTTTCAGGAATGTGCCAAACTCCAAAATCTGAAAGGTGACAATTTTGATTGACCCCTGACATTTTATCAGGCATTGTGCTGCAGAGATAGCTATCAAAGGACACAGTTTGGAAGTCACTAGGGAGTCACTATATATGACACCCTTGGTCCCACTCCAGATGGGTACTACTTTCCACCCACCAGCTCTAGGAGCCACGCTAGTTTACTTTGAGTAAGGGGTTACTTGCTGTGTAACAGTTTTCTTCGAGCTGGTGTCAGGTGAGGATCCCATGATCACTGCTTTTCACAGTCTTCAAAGAACATTATGATTAGGAGACTATGATGGTTTCTGCAGAAACAGGAGACATACTGTGTTGGCTGTCATATATATATCACTATTGCTGATCATTCAGGTAAGGTGTCTGTAGACCAGCAGCAAAGTCTTCTGATCCTACTGTGAAGTCTGCCACTACTATAACTGCAATTTTGTATAACAAGTAACTGCTTTATTGTGAAATTTTGCAATCAAATCAATAAAAAATGAAGCAAACAGAAGACAAAAGCAAAGCATTACTGAGAGTCTCTGTGGAAGTAATCAGTAATTTATTGGTCTACACTTAAGTAAGTAACTATAAATGATTATTTGATTCTTAGAATATAGATTGTATCTTTAAGGCAACAAACGTTTGCAATCACTTTTCTCACAGTTAAAATTAAAATGCAAGTTAAGTAAATTATCTTTCTGAGTATTTAACTGTACTTTAGAGATGCTGTCTGTAATTTGTTTCTCAGTCTGTGTGAATGTCTGAAGCTGTTTTTCTAACGCATTTGCTGCCTTTTTTTTAACCAATGTAAGAAAAATAACTAGTTAAAATGCATATGGAATTAAAATCTAATGCATGAGTAACATGTACATGAATCTTAATACAGGAATACACGAGTATTTATGTTTAACTTTATAAATTACACAAATACGCAGGTTATAGCTTTCTTAAAAGTGATGCAGTTCACTTGCCAGAAAATAAACATAGTTACTGTGAGATTCAAAGATGCTTATTTTTCAAATTTTCATTCAACAGAGATTTCATTTTGCAAGTTAATAGTTTGGTAGTACATAGGTTAAAAGAAGTTTCATAGGTCCAGCCCCTCTTAGTAATAAACCTCCAGGATACATGCTACTAATGTGTGCTTAAGAGGGATGTCTAGGTAGCATTTCTTAAGAGATTTCTGTGTTTCACCAGGATTTTGTTTTCTTTTTTTATCACTGGAATGAGTGTAATAATGTCAATGTTACATTTGCTTCCACCTGTTCCCACTGAAAAGAGACTCCTCATCACTGACATTGCTGAAGGATCTTTCCATTGCCAGTTTATTATTGGAATTTTGTCTGCAGTAATTCAGAACAATATATTCTTACTAGAATGGTAAAAGTTAGTCTTTCATTAAAATCAACTTCCTGCTTTTTTTTAGGCTATTGACAGTATTCATCAGGTGGGAGTCTACTGCTTAGCACTTGTACCAGCAAACACCCTTCCGAAGACACCATTGGGAGGCATCCACCTGTCAGAAACCAAACAGCTCTTCTTGGAAGGATCATTGCACCCTTGTAACGTGCTGATGTGTCCCCACACGTGTGTAACAAATTTGCCTAAACCAAGGCAAAAACAACCAGGTAAGATGAATGAAAAGTCAGATAACTCTTAATTCGGGTGAGAATCAGCTCTGTCAGCTGTTCTTGTTAAATATTTGAGGTCTGTTAAGGACATCATTGATTTTGGCAGAGCCTAGAAGTACCTTCACAAAGAGTGCCAGGAAAAAAAAAATCTCCAAAAACCTGAATTCGGTAAAGATGAAAATATCTTCATCTCCCTACAAGACACTGCTGAGACCACACCTGAAATTCTTTGTAATTTCCTAGTCAGTAATGTTTAAAGGGCATAGACTGATACCAAAACAGAGAAAATCTTGGCTGATTTGAAAGCTGAGTTTATAAAGAGGAAGAGGACTGAAGAGTAAATACTTGAAAACCACTCATGAATAAATGAAACCCAAGAATGAGAACTAAGGTTTTTACCTGGGTAGGGAGGATCTGGATTATTTTTGCAGCAGGTATATTTGAGGGAACACCCTAATTAATTTTAAAATGGTTCTTCAGAAGTTTTGCCACACTTTTTGAAATGGTACAGTAAGGCACTGACTGAAGAGACCGAAAAGCCTTTGGAGCCTGCTGTAGTCCAGTTGCTGGTTACTCATGCCCAATGAACTAGCAAATTTTTTACTTTGAACTCAATCACAGATTTCAGTACTCAGGTTAATTTCAAGGATATCTATAGCCTCAGACTTAAGACTTGAATTCAGCTGAGACAAAGCCTGGACATGGAAGTAAAGCCTGATGTGAATTGCTGTTGATCAGTAATCCATGCTGGAGAAGCAGAAAACAAATCTTAGCACAAGCTTGAATGGTATCTGTGAGACAGATATTTCTCCCCAGTGGCAGCCATAAAACATCAGTAAATCCACCTTGTGGACAAGTGTCAGCCTTAACATCTCCCTTTCTTCTAAAGTTTAGTTCCTTCTCTTCAGTCTCTACCTCATGCTAAACGGCCTGCATATATATTGTCATATGTGCCATCTGCCTTCCTAATCCCTGTCACTTCATGTCTATAGCATTGCAGTATTTCTAATACAGATGCAACTCAGCCCAGGGAACAAAGAAAGAAATAGGAACATTATCTCTGGAGCTGGATACATCTCATCTGGTTTTAGGCAATTAAATGTGGACATACCTAAGTTGGACACTGAATTGTCCAAAGATCCCTCCTATCAAGGCTGACAAAATGTGTTTGTGGTTATAGAGAGCTCATGCTAAATGGAATTCCCGGTTAGACATGATTAAAGGGGATGAATCCAGACATGTATCTCCCAGCTACATCTAGTCCATCAGCCAAAGTTTGTATCAACAGCAATGTGCTCACAGTGTGGTGTTGTGAATAACAATGAGAAAAAAATATCATGTAATGCAAAATAAACAAAAACTTTCACCCAGAAGGGAAGGATTTCTATTGCATGTAGCACGTTTCTGCTTTATTCTAGAAATTGGCCCTGCCTCTGTGATGGTGGGGAACTTGGTCTCTGGAAAAAGAATTGCACAGGCCAGTGGTAGAGATTTGGGGCAAATAGAAGATAATGACCAAGCCAGAAAGGTAAGCTAAACATTTCTGGTATGACTTATATTTAGCTAGTTATCATCAGGACACTTAGCAGTACATAGATTGTGATGATGGTGGTGTTATTGCTGATATTCATATTATGAAAATTATTGATTTTTTATATTCACATTGAAATGTTTCAGAACCCTCTCTACAGACAAATATGAATGAGGGACGATCACTGAATTTCAATTGTATGGATTTTGTTTCGTGAAGTTTACATGGGGCAGCAAGACAAAGTGATAATGAGGCTTCTACTAGAAATCACTCTCTATTTCATGTTTTTACTAGTTCAAGTGGAATCCAGCTAATTTTGTTTGCCTATGTGGTCCTGACTTTGGTTGCTGTTATTTTGGTTCTGTAAAATTAAGTTGAAATTAATCTCTTTTAGGGGTTTATGTGAGTTATTAAGTGCTAAACTGTATAAATAGTTACATATTTGTAGAAAGAAAAAGAGAGGATGCAAAAGAATGGTGCGTACATTCAGAGAGATCAGAAAGAACTGTTATATTGCTTTGCAAGTATGTGTAGTAATGTATCATAATCCCAGCAGTGGCTTCACTTTCAGAGAGGCCACTACTACCTTGCTATAATTATGTGTAGTGACAAGAGAATTAACTCATGCTTAGTGCTTTAGGATATCGATGTAAAATGTAGCATCTAAAGAAGAAAGACATAGCTAAACTATCAAAAATAGTTACCTGTTTAAAAAGTTATTTAGTGTCATGACTATCACTGTGCTTTGTTTTAGTTCCTCTTCCTCTCAGAAGTGTTGCAGTGGAGAGCTCAGACTACCCCTGACCATGTGCTTTACACTCTACTCAACTGCAGGGTAAGAGGCTTAGACCTTGACTCTGACAGGCTGCAGTGTGGAAAATGGCATACTGATATTTCAGCTGCACCTGCTTGTGCAGCTGTGGCTGAACACCACCTTTCCATTTCTTTTCCTATTAATACTCAGCTGTTACGTTTAATGTTCACTGAGGCAGAAAGGAAAAGAAAATAATCATTGCCAGTTGTCAAAGTATAGATTGCTTTTGTATCAGACAGCATGCCTGACACAATTCTCATTTCTTTTTCAGCCACATATATGTTGTGGGTGAGCTGACGCCACAAATCTGTTTCAGCACCAGTCGCCCCTATACCACCATCCTGATTTCCAATTTGAAAAACACAGGCTTGGCAAAATCAAAGTATTTTCCCTGAATGAAACAGTGATTGTTGGTTTTGAGACTGGACCATCTGGGAGAGGTGTGAGAATGGGGAAAGGAGGTTAAGAGAAGTGGTGTGTTCAGAATCCAACCAGCTCTGCAGAAGATCACTAGTAAATCTCTCTGCATAGGCTACATGAGATGACAGCCTGACACAGCAGTTCATTGCTTATCAAAAATGAATCAATGCATGCATGACATATGGTAAAGAACTTTGCTTTAGTAAGAGTGAGTGATTACAGATTTCCTAGATGATTGTAGATGGCAAACCAATAATTCCCAAGACCACTGTAGAGAACGAAAGTCTGATTTCAAATGATCCCACCACAGTACACCTAGACACAACTGTCAAAACTGGGAAACATGTAGTGTGAGTCTCCAGGAATGGAGTGGCCTGGAATAATGCTATTCCCCTGTGCTACCTGGAATAGCTGTTGTTGTCTCAGGCCATGTTATTCCTAAGCAGCTTGGGTGGATTCTTAAACCTCCAGTAATTTGTGAACCTCTGTGAAATGATCATTTACTGAATTTACAGTATATGCTTTCCCAGTCCATATTACAGTGCTTTTACCAACGTTCTGTTTGAGGTTACCAATAAGTCATGAAATGACCTTTTATAAATTCAGATTAATAGCCAATATTATATGAACATGCACAACTTGACAGGTAGTGAATAGCAATGTAGTAATGTATGGCAGAGCAGAAAACTTGAGAGGCAATGCTGTTCATAGATTCAACATTACACCATTAAAATAGTGCATTCCTCTGTCCTGTAAGTTAGGAGCAAAGATGCTGTGAGAAAGTGACCATACTTGTGACTATGTACTGTCTCATCTCCTCCATGCAGGATGTTGCTTTTGAGCTTTAAATTAAGCCAGACTTCCCAATGCTGACAGAAGGGTTCAAACAGTGTGAGGGAGGGACACGATGTGCAAAATAAGGATTAACAAATTAATGTATTGTTCTGTAGGAGTGAAAAATAGTTGAATTTTGAAGTTCGGTGTCTCCACTTCTCTTGATGTAGAGTATCTTATTATAGAACCATAGAATGGTAGGGGTTGGAAGGGACCTTTAGAGATCATCTAGTCCAGCTCCTCTACTTGTTTCAGAGATGCAATGCTTTGTGGAGACATTTAATGTTTGGGAAAGGGTGACAGATTTGGGGAGGTTTAGCCTAGGCAAATTTTATTACCCATCTTGAATTGTAGTTCTGGTTTGTCATTTTTCCCTTTTTGTCTTCCTTGTGCATTGTCTGTACATTTTGTTCTAAAATATCCAGGCATCTTGCAGTGGATGACTAATAGAAATCCACTGAGACTAGTGTTTTCCTGTAACCCAAGCTTTTTGAGAATTTGGAATATTTCTAAATTAGCACAGTGCATAGCTTTTAGTGTGTGTCATGAGGGATTGCAGTACCTTTGCATTGCAGCACAGCTTGTGTAAAAGACGCAAAGGGAATAGTTGCCTGGTGCTTGCCAATGATTCTTATCTGACACCAGGAATCTCCTTCCCTGCACTTGATATAAACATTGTCTTTCCCCTGGTTCGCACGCAGAAAGTGCCGGAAGTCTTACATGTAAACAAGTTTTGCACAAATGTACAGCATTTGCAACAATTGCCCTTTCTATGTCAGTGGGACCTGTGTTTCTGATGTACATGAGGATGTAAAGGGCCCTTCTTTCCCTGACTGTGCAAACAATTTCTGGAAGGAATGAAGAGTTTAAGCACACTCCTACTGACAGGTCTATAGTGACAAGGACACTCAGACCTCAGGTCACTTTGGTCATATTTAGGGCAGGACAAACAAGCCACATCTAGTCCAGCATCCATATAGTTTTATATATCTTTAGAGGAAGCTTTCCTACTGAAACAATCTCCTCATTCTTCAGAAGACTAATTACAGTTACATGAGGTACATTTCAGTAAGTGCTTGTTGAAGGTGGTGAAGAGGAACACTAAGTCCCAACTTTGTCCTTTTTATTTTCAGCTAGGTTGTCCTCTTTATTGACAGTTTATAATACAGTTTGTAAATGTGATACCTGTTAACATGCCACTAATTCCAGTGCTAGACCTTTATCAAACTGTTCTTTTGTCTCTGGAGCTTGTGGAGAATAAATACTGCAGTGGTATGTGAGATTGTGATGGTGTATAGAAACCCGCAATCCCGCCAAACACTTTTCCTTGCCTTGTTAAAGCAGAATGCAAGGAATGTTTCTTCAAAACAGTACAAAGTCTGGAATCCAGCCGGTGCACGAGCAAAGGTGCAGCCCTTCCCATACTGTCCCATTCCTGGATCTCAGCCCAGATCTGGCCACAGCAGCTCTAGGCACAGTCAGTCTGTCTTGCACATTCATTTTTAGACTCCTCTTCTGAGGTGTCAGCTATGGTAGTCAATTTCATGCTACAGATGCAGATATTTCTCTGTATGTGTGTGTTTGTGTGTGTGCATATACGTGCACACACACACATATATTTAGGAAATGCAAGAACTGTGATACTCATCCAATTTAACATACTGTATCTGTTTGATAATTTTGGGTTAGTGCTATTTAAAGTGCTTCAAAGCCCAAATTCTGTAGCATATTGTCACTTCCACTTTTTCTTCCCGCTGCCCCGAGTTACTCAAATTCAACAAATGCCTTTCTTCTCTGTTTCATTTGTATGCATGTGCTTAGCTTTTGTTCCAGACTAATTCTTTTCCCTGTCACAAAGTATTGTTTTCTCCTGTGTCTTTTGTCTCTTGTCTTTTTAAAGTATTTCTGCTGTGCCATTTGGCTTCAGTCCAGCATGCAGACAATGAAGTACAATTTTCAGGATTGCTCTCCACAGATTCCTCAGATTGCTGCAGAGACTATAAAGGCATTTTCCTGTCTGCAGCAGGAATGATGCCAGTGTAGCAAGGGAAGTACAGGTTACATGGGCAGGATATTGACATGCTACTGTACTCCAGCAGTTAGAGCAAAAACACTGTTGAGGGCCAAAGGTACGGAGAAAGGAACAGAGACTATTCTTCTACGTTCAGACATCTCTTTTTCCTTCCAGCTACAGTTTGTCACAAGGCTGAAGGTTTCTGTATTTAAGTTGATTGGATGACATATTGTGCCTGCAACTCATCCAGTAGTTTCTAAGGTGCAGAGGAAAATAGTTTCAGCACATTGCATGATCTTCTGTGACATTTCTCTTTCTTCCTGTGCAGGGAACAATAGCCAACTCACTAACATGTGTCCAGCTACATAAACGAGCTGAGAAGATAGCTGTCATGTTGATGGAAAGGGGACATTTACAAGATGGAGACCATGTGGCTTTGGTTTACCCACCAGGTAAAGAATTGTCATGTTCAGTGCCTTGGTAGTCCTGAAAGTTTATCAGGATCCTTTAGAATGGTGCTGCACTGGTGGTGTTAACAACCTCTAAACCATGTTAATTGTCAAAACATAAAATAATTGCTGTATGTCCGTTTCTTTGAACTTAGTCAAACATATTTAAGAAAATTTCTCTTTCCTCCTAGATATTATTTCTTTGGGTTCAGATTAAGATTAGCCTGTGGTTGTAAAACCCATCTCTTATAAGCAGTCAAATTTAATTACTGCTTTTCTTTTAATTTGCTGGAAGTACACTATTTTATGAGCACACAGTTCTGTTCAAACATTCCATTTGCCATGTGTTCTTAGATTCACGTGTTGGAAGTGCTGTGGTTCATGAGGGTAAAGCAGCAAAACGTAGGAAGTAGTCCGTGCTTTTTTAGAGTAGAAATATGTTGGTAAATAAATAGCAGGTGATTAAGAAATACCAAATTCCATTCACAACTTTCTCTCTAGCTCTTTAACCTAGAGAGCTCCCTGTAGATTGTCATGCTTTGACACAAGGGCTTATGAGCTTGTGTTAGCTGGTACCATGTTCGACATTTGCTTGAAATTATTTCCGATTGGATGCTTTTGTCTTCAGTATTTTATGTGCGTTGGTGAAATAAACAGTCTGATTTAAGGTCTGTGTTGAGATATTTGGTTTGTCAGGGCTGCAAGATACTGCTTAAATCTTTATAGTTTGTAGTGTCTCAGTAGTTAATATGAGAAAGCCTTTTCCACAGAAGTAGACTAGTATTTTAAACTCAAGTTTTTATTTCCTGTATTTCACTTCCCATGAATAAAGCATTTTAGTGAAGGAACAATAACCTACTGGTACTGCAGATCCTTTTCCACTTAAAGAATAAAACAGCTCCCGTTGCCGTCTTATTACAGCCTGTGTACAACACCAGGGAGCTATCAAACAACAGTATTCAAGAGATCTTTGTGCTGTTATCTGTTCAGCCTCCTGAGATAGCCTGAAGTGCGCTGTCCACAATCTGTGACCTGCAGTCAATATTTATATAGAACACCTAATTTTATGTTAGAAGCAAGATGTCAAAATCATTACTTCCTTTTTTAATGTAAAATTTCAGGTAACTAAGTCAAAGCTGCATATCTGAGGTTAAAAATGACAGAGAGAGATTTTAATGAAACCTCTAGATGTTTCTGCAGATGATAGGAACAGGCATGATCCTACCTCCTCTTTTTTCTGAGGCTTCCCTCTACTCTTGCAGACTAATTGGTCTATAAATGTAAATTTATTAAGATAATTAACCTGTAGAAGTCAGTGTTTTAAACAGGTCATAAAAGTGGACTTAATCTAAATGATGATATCTGGCTGTAGCTTTATGTGTCACCTTTGTTTTTTTGTGCTCCAGAAGAGCAATGCAATTGAAAGGAATCGGTGAAGCTGAAATACACGGACAAGGGTCTGAAAAAGAAGTCTGTTAAAGGGCTTAGTCGCTCATTTAACCTCCTGAGTTGAATTCCAAGTAATATTTCTGATAATATAGGTGTCTGTGATTAAATGATTTGATTTGCAGCAGAGGATTTTTGTTTTGTTCTCCCTGCAGGAATAGACCTGATTGCGGCGTTTTACGGATGCCTGTATGCAGGCTGTGTGCCAATAACAGTTCGACCCCCACATCCCCAGAACATAGCTACCACGTTACCTACAGTGAAGATGATTGTGGAGGTGAGCAGACACTTTGAAAGTGCACAAGGAGCAATGGGTTTGTGTAGCTTTCAGGAACAGTAACTTAAATGAGTGGTGGTGTAGGCTGAAGAGTTGCTCTCTTTCCAAAGATTCAAGATTCAGTGTATTGCAGGGTCAATGCTACTTTGATGGCACACAGCTTTCTGACTGTCACTACCACATTTTACTGCAGTTATGCCACTCCTTTCAGGAGAAGACTTAGAAGGGACCTTATCAACACTTATAAATACCTAAAGAGTGGGTGTTGAGAGAATGGGGTGACTCTTTTTTCTGTAATGCCCAATGACAGGACAAGGATTAGTATGCACAAGCTGAAACGCAGGAAGTTCCAGTTGAATGTGATGAGAAACTTCTTTCCTGTAAGGGTGAGAGAGCCCTGACATAGGCTGCCCAGAGAGGTTACAGAGTCTCCTTCTCTGGAGGTTTTCAAATCCACCTGGATAAGTCTCTGTGTGACTTGACCGAGGTGAACCTACTTTATCAGGGACTTGGGCTGGATGATCTCTAGAGGTCCCTTCCAACTCCAACCATTCTATGATTTTGTGTATTGTATATATCTAATCATTTTGCTGTTTGAAGCAATTTTGAGGTTCTGTTGTGAAGATGTTGGTTGCTATTTTGTTTCATCTGGAGATGCTCTTATTCAATGCTCTTTTTTTTGTATTTTGGCTTTATCTAATAATATTTAGTCTTGCACATAAGTGACTACAGTGTCCTTGTTAATGAGTGAAATAAAATGGTTGCAAAGAGACTTTTACATCTGGCAGTTTGTAATCTATTGAACGGAATTCCAACTCCCTGAAAAAACAAGTTGAAACAAATGTGATTTTATAATTCCTAATTAATGTTGATACTTTCAAGAAGTAAGTACTAGAGATAGTTATAATTTGTGGCTTTTCTTATGGCATCAAATGCCACACAGTATCAGTAGAGGTATGAGAAATGGTCGTTTTGCCTTTGGGGTTCTCATTATTTAGTATTTCAGCACTCACGGTTTTTAAACACCAATTGTCAAAATTATAGAAGTTATGTATAATGTGTTATTTTGTTTTTCCTTTGATGCTTAATAGCCAAAGTAAGTCTGTTTGGTTTTATGACAAAAAACTCAGGCAAGTCTAAGGTGCCTTGCAATC
Source organism: Colius striatus (assembly GCF_028858725.1). Lineage (NCBI taxonomy): Eukaryota > Metazoa > Chordata > Aves > Coliiformes > Coliidae > Colius > Colius striatus. Next base: position 43,938,867 of record NC_084763.1, on the reverse strand, counting down.
ATCATCTCTTCAATATACTAACTTTAAATAAAATGTTGATATTTGTTAGCCGTACTTATGCCAGTTTGACTTTAAAGCCTGTCAGCTCTGTTTTACACAGATTTTTTTTTCATTTTGGAGAGGGCTGACCTTGTGGAAACTAAAATATTGAGGCTGTTCCTTCATTGCTAATGCAATCACATAAATTTCCCGTTGTGGTGGGGTCAAAGCCTGCACTGACATGCTATATGTCTACACAGCACCTTTTGAAGTCAGTAAGAATGACTTCTGAGCAAAACTTGGCCAACATAATTGTGCTTTGGTGATGAACTCGTAGTAGTAAAATATAACTGAATATCAGTGAGCTTCATCTCAAGCAGTTGCTAACATGTACCTAAAATATCTTCTACCTCCTTTCCACCATCCCTAGGTGTTTACCTCCGACTTGCTCTTCTACAGGCATAGACATTGTGTATTTTAATGAACCACCTAATCATCCAGATAATTTCTGAGAAGGCTACCAGTCACCAGCTCTTGAAATATCTTTTGGTTTATGGCTCTATTCTGTCCCAAATCAAGATTTTCATAGACTAAGATTAAGAATTACCTTGCTTTGCCATGGCAGTGGCATAATTGAATTGAGAGATACTGCACTGGCTTAATTTGCCTTGAGTTTTAGCTTGAAGCATTTGGATTGTCTGTACAGGGAAATCATGGGATTAGAGGAAGTAAGTAGAGCTTGAGTCAGTGCTTCTATGTTTCAAATTTCTTCATGTGGTCTATAACATTGACCTAAAGAATTGACCTCCATGAGATTACAGTCAACAGAAGCTGATCTCTTCTGTAAAGTGGTAACATTTAGTGTGCATATCGTTACTGATTTCCCTAGGTTGAACAGTGGAAATTCTCTGTGCAATGAAGTATCTCAAATTCCTTAAAGAAAAAGTACTTTTAGCAGTATTTGCACAGATTCCCAAAGCTCGGGGAAGAGTTTCAGTTTTTCCTCCATACTATCTCCAGTTATTAGCTGTTCATTTTATGCTCATCTGAATATTTCCTGAAGTATGTTAATTTTTATAATCAGTAAGAAATATTCTTATAGTCGCTACTTCTGTGTTTTTAAAAATAACCAATCTAAAAGGAGAATACCTTCAGCACATGTCACTTAAAATTCAGCACAGATTACATTAGCAGTAAATTCAGCATTTCATTTTTCAGTGCTACTTGCACAGTTTCCAGTCTAGAACTAATTTCGCTGATAGCAGAAATGTTTCCAGTGGTTTACCACTACCACAGGAATTGGAAATATATGGCTAACATAGAATAGACTTAAGATAGAAAAATAATTCTTATACATATCAGGCTAGGTTTTAGTTTATGTGAAAATACTGTTTATAAACCAGGATATGTTATAGGAAATGTTTCGGTTGCAGTCTTCTTTACTGGCATTCTGACTTGATAACTGATAGAACATGTTGGAAAATCACATTCTCGCTACTAAGGTGCTTTTAGTTTCATTACAACACTCTTCTCAAAGTACAATTTTCATGTAATTTGTAAAACTCACATGACACTGTCTGCCTAGTGAGCTGCATTTTTTTGTGCATCTTTCTACCTCCTGATTGGGAAACATAAGACTAATATACCTATGTCCTGCTCTGGCAGAAAATAAATCATAGTGTTGCTCATTTTCTTGGGAGAATTAATCAGTATCCCATTGGGTTATTGTTTATTTCTTAAATTCCTAGGTGAGCCGCTCTGCCTGCTTAATGACTACACAATTAATATGTAAATTGTTACGGTCGCGGGAGGCGGCAGCAGCAGTGGATGTCAGAACGTGGCCTCCGGTATTAGATACAGGTGAGTGCTATGGCTGGGGGACCTCTCCGTCATCTTTTATCATTGTATTTGTCAAGCACTATGAGGCCTCTCTGTCATGAGAGTAAGATACACGCATTTTCTTTCTCTCTTTTCACTAGACGATTTGCCAAAGAAGCGGCCTGCACAGATCTACAAACCTTCTAACCCCGAAACACTTGCTTACCTTGACTTCAGCGTCTCCACAACTGGCATGCTAGCAGGGGTAAAGGTAGGGACTTCCTGTTAAAGCTGACATGCCTGCTATCATATCTGGCTGGCAGGTGGTACTTTACTCCTGATTTATAACTCCTCTTGATTTTTGGTAATAGAAATTGAATTGCTTCCTCCCTTGCAGTCATTACTTGATTCCATTAACATCTGTGCTCACTATAGTACTGTCTGTGGCGAGTTTAACTTCTCTCCTCCTCCTCAGACTAAAAATTTTGTTCCAATAACCCTCCAGGTAGCCGAGTAACTTGTCTGCCCAAAACATTCTTCCACCGAGGCATCTATTATTTCATGTTATAAGGAAAATGAGATTCGCTCATCCTTTGTCTACTTGTTCCAGTACCCATTCATTGTTTCCTCCTTGTTGCAACTCAGCTGCTGGCCATTGGTTTTCAATATTTTCTTCTTCATGCAATTAACAGCTGAACTGCTGATGTGTCTAGTATATTCACCTGATACAATACTAGAGTAAGCAGCAAAAAATTCTGTGATGGTTTTGTTTGATTTGCTTAGGCATCTTAAGTTCTTCAAGTCTCTATCCTACCATTTTCTCCAACCCTCTAGCTGCAATTCATCAAAGCTGTTTTATCTAGGTGCTAACTTAGGTATTATTCCAGTGTTTCTTGCACCAACACACAGGCAGAGGTAAAATCGCTCTCTTTTTCTTACCTCTTACTTCCTTACTCTGATTGCATATCCAGGGAATATTTCTGAATTCCTCATATTCTTTGGCACCATACATCTATTTTCAGAAGCTGTCAGCATACTTTATAAACAAAGAAAACATAATTTTACAGGTTTTCAGATTGAGAATTTGAACCACAGAGTGGTAAAGTGACCAGTCTAGAGTCAACTGACAGTTAAATGGCTGAGCTGGCTGATAGTCACATATCATATAGTCCTGGAAGATTTATTTAATCTAACTTTAAATAGCTACAGTGCCTATAGATGTGAACTGGTCATGGACTCCTCAATAATCAGCCGAGGGAAGCAGAGAATTTTAAGGTGTAATTTATCTGACTTATCTGAAGCATCTGTTTTGGAATGGTGCGAATGTCCCATAAATCTTCATTTCTTCTAAAGAGAGCCTTAAATGATTGTTTCAGATGCAGTCATCCATATTAAATCAGGTCTGAATTTCACCTTATCAGAGTTGCAGAAATGACTACTATCTATGCAAAGTTGGTATTTGGAGGACTTCAAAGACAGCAAGTTGGAGAATCTTTTCTCAAGGTAGATAGAAGGAAATCCAGATAAATCTCTCAAGGAGGTCTTGATTAGCTTCTGATATCTGGATCACAAAGCCTCTAGATCACTGAACTCAGCAGGTTTATGAAAACAGTTACCATCTACTAGATCATCACTAGTGATAATTTAGTTATAAAAGCACCATAAGAGGACCCAAGGCCTGTGTTCATAACACAGTGGTGCCAAACTAAAAATAAATGGCTAAACAAGTTATATGGGTTCTGAAAAGTTGATAAATGTTTCATAATCACTTTGAAGGACTGCACCTAGTTTTGTGTAAAAAATTCACAGAAAACACCGGTTCTGGACCTACAGAGTTCAGTTTAATCCTGTGTGGAAAAGTGTTCTTGATTCAGCTAGAGCAGAATCAGTCTCTGCAAACTGCAGATGATCACTGTGTGGCCACCTGGTTTGAGCTGGTCCTTTTGCATCACTTGGAGTAAGTCCAGCCTCAGTTACCGCTCTCACTGGTAAAGAAGAAAAAGTCACGTCTATTCTCTTGTTTACTTTATTATCAAATAAATTTTACCTTCCAAGTGCTTGTTTCCCTCCACTGACTCTTAACAGTGTGTAAGGCAACTAGCTCAGTCTGTGACAGAGATCAAAGGTCAGATGAGTTAAATTCAAGCTGTCTTTCTAACACAGGTGTCTTGTTGTTAACAGAGAGGACAGAGATTAAAAGATGTTATTCTGTTCCCACTGTATTTAGAACTTGTAAGCCAGGATGGATGAGTGTGGGAAATATCCTTGTGCTGTATAAAAAAATCAGAATAATTTCCTTTTGATTAGGTTTCTTTGTTTCTACTTTCTATTTATTTTATGTCTGAGAGCTTTGTTACCAAGATATTAGGAGCCTATTTCTCAATTAGGGGATGGATAATAGGAAAACATTTTACAGAACCTTTACAAAGTTTATTGGGAGTGTTTATCGCTGAATAATTAGGTGCATAGTACTGTTTTGCATTGAGAATCCTCTTCAGTTTAAAAAGTGCACTGGCATTTTTCTTTATTATATTAAGAAATATGTGCTTAGGAATATATTACTGATTATCAACAAAATACTTCAAATGACATTCAGATCCTGCAGTAGTTCATTCCTTTGTTCTTCCAGAAGTTTAGCTTGTTGTGATTAGCTTGGCATACAGTTTGGAGCACATCTTTAAACCACTCTCAGCTTTCACTCCGAATCACTTCAGACTTATCATTCATTCATTCTGTCTGCTCTCCCCTTGCATGATTATTCGTATGCCCTCTTTAAGGAAAGTTACATTTTCATAGATATAAATTATATGTGTGTTTACATTGAGCACAAAGTCACTATTTATTTGTTTTCTTTATTCTGTAATAAGTTGATTTAAGCACTTGGTGCAGTTTGGAAATGAGCCTTCCAAATTATGTAGTTGATCATTTTAATTACTCTGCTGTTGTCTTTCAGATGTCTCATGCAGCCACTAGTGCCTTTTGTCGTTCTATTAAGCTGCAGTGTGAGCTTTATCCCTCCAGAGAAGTCGCTATCTGCTTGGACCCCTACTGTGGACTTGGGTTTGTCCTCTGGTGCCTCTGCAGGTGAGGTTTCTCCTCAAGCTTTTAAAATACCAGTTCTGTTAGCGCTGTAACGTGACAAACCAGATGATGTTAGTGATAAAAGGCTGTGAAGAACAGACAGTACCTCTGGGACTGACAGAGGCAATTGGAATTGCTGGAAGCTATGTGGAGTGCTCTATGGAGAATATGCTTTGTTTGAGCGGGGCATGACTGTAGGTATTTAAACTTACAAGTGCAGAGTATCAACAGGGCTGTTCCTTGACCTCCTACTGCTTTCCTGCTGTCTCTGCAGTCTGGCTAGTTTGATTTGATTTGACGAAGACAGCATTCTACCAATATCACCTTAAGGAAGTGGTTTCCTGGTGTCTGTGTTTTCATTCTCTAATCTGAAAGCACGAGCAGATATTGGGGACTTGCTCATTCGTGGGAGTTATGGATGTTATTTTACTGGAGACGTGGAAGTGTGTGTTCTTGCAGAAGGATGCTTCTATAGCAGTAGCAAATCTATCAGAAAAAAAATATTTAAAGTGACAGGTGAATCAGCTTTTTTTGTTAATAAGAAGTTTGGAAATTCAGCAATTCTGTCCGTCTCTATACTCCAGGGAAGTTATAGTTCAACACAGAAAGCATTTCCATTGATTTTTTTTCATTCTCTTTTTTTAAGTTAGCTGGCTTGATGCAGAAGCAAAGAGCTGTGGGAGTGTTAAATGGAGCACATTTTTATGAAGACGTTTCAGAGTCACGGTAGTCTGACATCTTTGCTCCCTCTATAGAAAGTTCTTTGGTGTTAGCAGTGCTGCTGTTTCTCGTTACTGAAATTAAGGTAACCCAGGACAATAAGAATACTCTGGATAAATGTTTTATCAGTTTACTAAATACCTAAAGGAATCATTATTTGATAACAACTGCAACAAGTTGTTTTCAGCAAGTATTTTTTATTTATATGTAGGCTGTTGGCCTGTTTTGTTGTTATTTTAAAAGATTTGCTGTTAATTGTTAAATGGGCCATAGATTAACAGTTTTATTCATTCTTGGTTGGTCTTTCTTGATTTAAGCTATATTTGCCCTAATATTATAAAAGATTTTACAATGGGATTAGAAATTTGTTTGTTTTGAAAAATCTTTTTTTTCTAGCATCCTGTTTCCTCAACATAAAACAAAGATGTTGAGGCAGCAAAAAAGCTCAGAAAACTTTTCAGAAATGTTTAGATTTTAATTATATCACTTTGTTTAAGATAAGGTTTTTAAAAGTTTATTTTTAAAGTCAGTTGAATATTTCTTATATAGACTTACATGTTCCAAAGTGTCCTAAATCCCAACAGTGTTAGGCCTTCACTCTGCTTCACTTTGCTTCACTAAGCCAAATCTGCCGTGGGGCATTCATTGAGACCAGAGGAAGACTGTAGAGCACTATAGGGGAGTTCAGCTTAAGAGTGTTGTTGTATGGGATAATGCTGAGATGTAGAACATCCAAGAATGTCTTTGCAGCATCATGAGAAACCTATAAAATAATAATAATAATAATGCTGACCTGTCCCTAACCCAAGTGCTTTGTGGTGCCCATGACTCCCCTGCTGCCCTTAGGTCCTTCCCGATACTGATGGTATTCAGCCTTCTACAAGAAGATTGTTTATGCCTGACACCTGAATAAGACAATCAAGGTCTGTGCCCCTCTGTAGCTTATAGAAGGACTAGAAAATTTTATACCGTTTTCAAAGAAGAGAAAGGAAATTAGGGAGTTGAAGGAACTGGCCAGCCACACTCTAACCTTATGTCAATCTCTTCTTTACCACTCATCTCCTGTTCTTACAAAACCAGAAACATTGGAGGCTGCTTGAATTGTGAGGAAATGACATCACATACAACTTCATTAATTCCACTTACAAACTTAATTCCCATTTCATTACACTTTTAGAAATTAGTATTATTTGATGTGATAGCAAAAAATATATCCTGGAGGTTGCTAGACCCTTACTCGTAACTTAAAACTTTACAACTTTGCAGTTTACTCTTTGTAGTTTGGCACACCAGGATCCTCCTCAACATTTTACCACTCAGATTTCCACTTTAGAAGATTCGACTGTGAAGTTGTGATTGTCTGTCACCACTCCCGTTAACTAAATTAATACTTCTAATGGCACATGGAAATGAAATTTGATCTTCCATTTTTGATCAACCAAGGGCTTTTGAGAGTTAAATAGGAACTCTTCATTTGAGGAGCTCAGCAGGAAGAGAAAGCTACCTCCTGTGCTGGGTGCAGTTAAGATGACAAGTATATTTTAATCCCTTTATTAACTGGACCAAAGGAGGCATTGACTAAGGAATGAAAGAAAAAGTAACCTTTTATCCCTGTTGTAGGTGCTTAGACATTTTGCTGGCCTGCTCCACTGCGGTGCCTCAGAACGCCCCATTCTGTGAGGTCAAAGCTACTTAGGAAAGCTGCTGGAGCATGGAGCCAGCCTTTTGGTAAGTTTGGAATATATTGCATAGTTTTGCAAAGTTTTTATTTTAAAAAGAATTATTATTTTATGGCCTAAAGGGTATAAAATAATAATGAAAAGAAACCTTGCAAAGCAGAGCAATACATTTGAAAAAAAAGAAGGGATTTACCTCATTCCCTCTAAACAGGCTGCATGCTCCAGCAGGGTTTCCTTGGAATCTTTGTCATGGAACAACACTGTCCTGGGTGTGGTGGCGGTCATTAGCCCCATGTGAGTCCACAAACCTCAAACTTCCTAATTTTGACAGTTTCCTACTAATGATTCAATAAAAGAATACATGATTTCTGCATTGTTCTCTGTAGTAATTTCATTTATCCATGAGGAGAGGGTGATCCTAGTGTTCTGACTTGTGTGACGTTGCATTGTAAAATGCAATGTTCAAAAATTCTTCCTGAAATTAAGATGTCCTGAAATTAAGATGTCCTTATCTTAATGCTGCTTAGTATGGAGCGTTCTACAGTTTGTTAGGGAGGATTTTCTTAATTGATTGTTGCTGAGTGATGCAGTAGAATAAGAACGTTCCCTCCATTTTAGCCCAACTAAGCCAACTCATACTGCAATTCTGCTTTTACTACTGGAAGATAGAACTGTCCTTGCTGAATTAAATACATTAATAATTTTAAGTAGATCTTATCTAGATTCTCAGAAACTGAGATTTTAATAGTGTAAGTCACTAAAACTCAGACTGAACCAGAGAAACCGAACTTTCCAGTCCACAGCGGCCACATAGTAAAAAAATGAATGCTATAAAATGGTCCTGGAAAGGCTTTCCAGGTGAGGTGCAGTGAAGTGTCTTTCTCCTGCCCTGCTCCTGCTGTATCTGTTCCATAGCTGTAAGTTGATGTCCTCCACTGGTGCTGTCAGGTAGCTTCTGCATCAAGGGACTGCAAGGTTTCTTATTAACCAAACAGGTGGAACCATGCAAGAAGTAAGCAAGGAATGGCAGCATTAACATGAGAACTGCATTTTAGGAAACTTTAGTGTGCTAGGACTCAGTAATTGTTGTTAGGATTTTAAGGCTAATTTGAAGATACCTGGCAGTCATGAGCATTTCACCCAATTTCCAGCCCATTTATAGCAAATTAAAAGGCAAGACTGCATAAAAAAGCTAAAATGCCACCTGAAAAGGGTAATTCTGACATGGGAAGTGAGGGATATGAACACAACCATCTCTCTTGTGTTTTACAAAGTGTGTAACTGGGGCAGGAGGAACATAAAGGTGCCGATTTCTGTTTCCCATGGAGTCTTTAGCCAGTAGCAATTTGTATGAGAGACAATTTGCACTCCTTCCACATTGCATAGATCTGTTAAACCCACCTCAAGTCTTGAAGGTTCAAGGGCAGCTGCAACCCCTGAGTTACCCTGACATACGAGTTCTGACTCCACTGGCTCTGTAGGCCTGTATATGGGGCAGGAGAGGTGGTGCTAAGCCAGAGCAATGGCTTATAGATGCAAACGGTGCTGTAATGAACTAAGTCAGATGTATTTAGACTCAGCCTGCCTTGAGATGTCTCTGATGCCAAGGGCAACAGAAGTGACACTGCCATCTGCATCTTCCAGTTCACCTCAGGCTGTGTGTTCTCTGTGCAGGGCAAGATGGCTATCTCTAACCGTCAATACAAAATAGAAACAGTGGCCTAATTTTTAGAATTTGCTCACCTGCTTAAAGTGTTTGGCTAAAGGGATTTGATATTAAAATGTCCCTGAGAATCCCCCAAGTTCCAAGTGTGTGATTCCCACTCCTGGTGCTGCCAGGCGGTGTGTTTCTGCCTAGGAGCAGTCAACAACACCCTTCAGTTTAGAAGTGCCCAGAAGCAACCTGGGGCCACGTTAGAAAACTTCCCTGATGAGGTTCAGAGGTTCCTGAAACATGTCTCTGAAAGGGGGAAGTTAAAGCCTTTTCAAGACATGTCAGTAACAATAAGTTTGAGTGAACTTCTCATTCTCATTCTGGGCAGACAGCACTGTCTCATCAGGGAGTGCAAGAACAAAATACTGACATTTCAGTGTTAATCAAAGACTTACGGGTATCTGACTGAGATGCCAACACCAGAGTCTGAGTTAAAGCAAAGTACTGGGTTATGGCACTGCTCTCACCAGCTTCCAGGACACTGATGTGGAAGTTGTAAAGACTGGACCTATTCTCAGTACCAGAAGACTATCAAGATTCATGGGTGAGACCTTTTCCTTTCTGGGAAAATCTGCGTGCCCTACACAATACTCCCTTTTACTGTACATTAGTTGACCTTTGTGGGATATCTCTGTCTCTCCAGTATGGATTGCTTTTCTGCTTACTCTGCACAGTCATGCTATTTGTGCAACATAGGCCAGCCTGGCATCTTTGACTCTACAGGTTTTTGTTCTCCAAAAGCCCTTTTTTAATGCATGTGATGGATCTCCAGAACGGAAGATTTCCTTCTGGCCCAAGTCTTGTGAAGCCTATGTGCCCAAACACTCTCCTCTTGGCCTGTACCCTCTGGTTGGGATGATTGTGAAGGCTTTTGCTCAGTCCCGTTCAAGTTCCTTCAGCATGCAAACTCTTTTCACTTTGAATTATGGGCATGTCAGCTCAAATATTTCAGGCTCTACCAAATGCCCTGTTCCTATACCTGTGCCTCATCACCAAATGCCAAATATTATCATCTGTAGAAATGCAGAAACTAAATGCATATGCTTATAATACTCAGCAGTACCTACCTGTCTCCTGCAGTTAAGTGGGAAAGCAGATTGTATCATCTAGAGAAGGACACCAGAAGTAAGGGCAGCAATGGGTCACTAGCCTGCCAGAATGCAATTACAAATTGCAGTTGCCATTTGTCAGCATTTATTGCTCTACTGAAATCTCTGGAATGATAATAAAACCTCAAACTTTACTATTAATCTGCCTCAGCACAACATGGGGTAAATCTTTGATTCAGTGGAACAGTTAAGTGCCAAGATGTCCTTCCAGGCGTCTCCGTGTGCTGCCAAAGTACCTGCCAGGCAGTGGAACCAGTGTAGGGATCAGATGGTGCCATCATACCAAAATGCATCCTGGTGCATTTAACTGGAGGATTCCTGTCCTTAGGCAGCCCTTGCTTAGTGCAGGCAGACAAGACTCTTCACTTAGTACCAAAATGCAAGGCTTTGTCTATTGTTTGAATACTGTTTTTTTAAACCCAGATTGTGTTGCATTCCCCTAAAGGAAGACAGCATTTAAAAAATGTGATCCCCCACCTCAGCTACTACTGCATTTCACTCTGCATCTGCATCCCAAAAGCTGTTGTGACAAGATGATGCTGGGATGCTTTGTAGTCACTCTCCCTTTTTGTCTTCTTTTTGCCTACTTCTGCATTTTCTAAGAATGGTGGAGACTGATAAGCTGTTTGTCCAGGTGTGTCAGATAGTCTCTGCAGTTCTGCACCGTGTCTACTGTTATAAGACATCAGGTGACAGAGTTATTTTCCTGACAACAGATTTCTACAACAGTAGAGGAAACAATCTTGCTTCAGTTCCTTCACAATATTTATATAACTAGTTCTTGCACCTATATCAATATGTCACATATTGTTGCAATTTTGTAACAGTAATTTTAGCTTCTGCAATTTATATTTAAAACTCAACTTTTCCTCATACCCCATCTGATCCCCCTGATGCCAGTATTCATTGTGATTTTGTTGCTTCCAGCATGAGAATAGCAACACTTGACAGCTTAGCCATCTCTTGATGACTATCAGTGTTTCAAGGTGAGATGGAGCTGTCTATTTGGTTTGTGCCTCATTTTCAGAATTATCTCTACCATGTCTAGAATGTACCATACTTAAATATACCTACTGAACATCTCTGCCATATTACATGGAGGCAGCATTGACAGAACTCTCTAGGTTTAGAACCATAACTAGCTTTATGTACACCCCCAAAGCAGGCTTCCATAACTGCAGTCTGTTCAAGTGTGTGGTCCTCTGCTTGACTGTTGGCATCCATACTGAGCAAACACCTCCTAACATCTCACTGTGATGTGAAACCACCAGAGTGGTAGAAATGTTTCAGCCACCTGTGCAAGGGAGTATCTTTTTTTTCTCAGCATCTCTCCACTATAACGTAGAGCTCCTCAGGGATTAACATGGAAGTACAAAGTTTGCAAATGTACAGGGATATGTTGCTACCAGGAATGTCCTGTTGCTTGGAGTAATTCACAAAACCTACATGATATTTCTGAGACTGATTGAGGGAGGTGAGCCAAGTTATGACTGACATTGTGGTGGCCAGGTGCTGCATAAGCCACTTCAGCGTTGGAACTGACATGTGCACCTCAGAAATACATCTTTGTAGTTTCTCTCCTCGGATGATATGCATGGGTTATTCAACCACAACTCTGCAGGCAAAGCGTATACTGGTTATTGAGTTTCCAGGCGTGGTCTTGTCTTCCTGTAGGTCTATGCATTGTACACAAGAGCAGCACATGTCTGAGATACTGCACCACAGAAAGCTTCTTCCCTGCTAGGTATTTCCTGTTTCTCAGCAGTTTAATTCTTAACTCAGTATTTCTGAGAGATTAGAAAACTCAGAAGACATATGAGCAACACCTTCATTTGTTTCTGTCTAATCAGAGTGATTTTTTTAGTCAAAGTTGATCATATGGGTGTTTGTATCTTTCAGTCTGCCTAAGTTAATCAAGAGATGGAGATAGTTCACCTCCCCTCATTGGTGTTGCTGAGGGAGAAAAGATTCGTCCTTGCTGTAAACTTGTATTCCTAAATTCCACCATTTGGGGCAATTTGCTGGTTAAATGCTCTTGGAATAGATTTTCCGTTCTTCTACTGAAAACAGTAGAGCTTTTTACTCCCATATTACTGTGGAGTTTGTGTGGGTGCTTTTCAGTGCAGGGATAAAGTTTGTTCTTTCGACTTTATTTTTGTTTTGAGATATTTTGCCCAGTGAAATAAGTGGCACTTAAGGGATCTTAAAGTGGTTCTGATTAGTATTTCTCCCACACTTGACCCCCTGGCAGCTTGTTTATTATTTTTCAGATTTTTTCTCCTGATATTGGTTGTATTGACTAGAGGAGTTCAGGGACAGGGGAAGGATTTGATGTTGGATTTCTGTATACCATATTTGTACAGATTGGAGCCCATCCCAGATTCTTACTCAAGTGGTTACAGCTTCCTGTCTGTAAGAATTATGTTTACCAGACAGATCACACACCTTGATTGTTTGTGGGCCCCTAACCTTAGTTTGTGAAGAACTAAGACCTTTTGATCTTCTCTGAAAAAACTTAATAGAACTGGCTGAGAAAAAAATGAGTGAAGTACTACTTATAGTAAAAACCGTTAGTACTCCCTAGCTGGGTTTGATCTGTCACTTCAGCTCAGGGCGTACTCCTTTCAGACTTGCATAATGTTGCCAGCATCGCTTTTCACATGTTTATGAAGCACATGCTCAAGGTTCAGTCGTACTTTATTCTGATTCCATAAAAGCCACATAAAAGCATAATGCTTCATTTGACCATCCTGTGCTTCAGTCACTATGTCAACCGTATCCAAGAACACATTGCTTTGTGGCAAGCTACTGGTCATGAATCATCCAAGAGTGGCAGAAATGTGAACAAACAATCAAAGATAAAACTTTGACTTGTATGATAAATGAAATTATTTGAACTGCAGTTCATACATATCCCATTACATCCTCTGGCTCGTACTGCAGCAGACACCTAAACTGCTATTATGACTGGACTTGTACACCTTTTAAGCTTTCATCATACCATCTAAAGACATCCAGATCACACAGACCTTGTTCTAAATGGCACAGCTTTTGAAAGTGGTCTCATCTGAGGCTGGGGTTAGTGGGGGGAACTTACTCACCAGGGAGAGAAGCTATACGAGCAGCCTATCTTCAAGAATTGCAAAGGTGTGTGTCTTCTTCCCAGTGTCAGATGTTACAGAGATGCTCATATTCCTGAAATACAGTTTCATTTCATGTCTTACCATGCTTGGATATGAAAACATCAACTTTACTTTACCAAAGAGGCATTTCAAGTTTTCAAGTCACAAATTAATTTCTCTCATGTATCGTAAATCTCTGGGGCTTTATGGTCCGTTCTCAGAACTGCTATGGTTTGGGAGTTTTATGCTATGACTCTTTCCTGTTTGAAATATCTACAAATCACAAATTAAGAGGTGAGAGGACTGTAAAATTGATGGTAAATCTGCCTGTCTGAGATGAGTGAACAACACAGGACCCATGGGAAATAAAGACATCAACTTAGGAATATATTTTTTCCCCTTGGGGAGAGCATTGTGTACCAGACAAATTAGCTCTGACATAATTGTTTCCTTCAGGGACCATGGTAAGTGTCTTTTGTCAATACTTATGCTCACTAGATAGCCAATAAACAAGAGATGTTGTATATTTGCGTTTTAAAAGTTCATAAAACTTTCACAGAGAAATTTAAAGTCACAAGAATTGTTAAATTGGGGCCAGATTTAATCCCTTGGAAATGATTGCAAGCCTCTTGCTTGCCTCAGCAGGAGAGAGGATATTTCCATATTAAGCAGTCAAGTACTCTTTTAATCAAGATATCTTAAAATGGTAATTGCTCAATCTTAATTATTTGTCAGCAACACGTAATTTCTGTTGATATTATAGTACTGTTTATTAGCACCATTAATAGCCAAGCTGTTTTGCTCTCCAGTGCAGTTCTAATGGCAAAGTCCACAGGCGTTTTGAGTAAATTAGTATTTTAAGAATGTGTTCTGCCTGCATTCCTCATGATTCCTCATAAACTTGGAAGATTTAGCAAAAAAACAGAGTTAAACTTCACGTGAAACTACCAGACCTATAGAACACTGTGAGAGGTTACATGATTCGTCCAGTGCTGTGATCAACTTTCTGTTCCTGTAGCCCTTAGCTTGTAAACATGTGCAGACACAGGTGTTCAGCATGTGTTAATGACTCTTGTGTCTTTACAGCGTTTATTCAGGACACCAGTCTATTTTGATTCCTCCCTCAGAACTGGAGACCAATCCTGCTCTGTGGCTTCTTGCCGTGAGTCAGTACAAAGTGAGGGACACTTTTTGTTCCTATTCAGTTATGGAGCTTTGTACTAAGGGACTCGGGTCGCAAACAGAGTCGCTGAAGGTGAGTAATCCTGTCGTCCTGCACAAACTGTTGCTGCACTGTGGTGTCTGAGAGCTTTCCCTGCCATAAACAGCTGTGCTAAAAGTCTGCAGCAAGGAGAAAATCATCGGAGGGCAAGGGCAGCTTCCACCAAATCCCTGTTACTCCTTGCCAAAGGCTATGTATGAGTATCAGTAGTTCTCTTTCAGATCATAAGGCTTTTATACATCAAGGAAAGGCTTTTATACATCAAAGAAAGGCTTTTATTTACCTAAGCTTTCTGATCTGTGTTGCAGCCTGTGTTGATAGGCAAGTGTTAGAAAACAGAGCTCTAAGAGGCCCAAGGACTATTATATTGTGTATTGTGTTTTAAAAATTCCTTGATTATATGGTTTTGACCCCTGCAGTTAAATGATCACGTACTTAAAAGTACTGTATTGTTTTGACTGGATTGCCCTCATTTGGGGGAGGTAGCAGTAATATTCTTTTTTTTTCCCCCCCAGAATTAAAAACAAGTAGTCAGTTAACATTCCTGAAATCCTTTGGAACTTGCAGTATGCTACTGAAATAAATTAGATCTCGGCATAGTGATATTTATGATGTCTCCAGCCTTTAGCATCTTTGCTTAATAATTTCCTAATCAGTTTTTCCAAGGCTAGACACTACTTCCTGGTTGCTGTTATTCACTGGCTTTCTGAATTAATATTGGGAAATAGCTTTCCCTTCCTTCAGAATTAGCATATACATCTCTTCCTATGCGCTAACACTGAGATGACAAGCACGTGTGTCTGCTCTTCTACAGCTATTAGACTGTCACCTGGCCTTCCAGCCTCCAGGAAAGATGGAAATTATACTGACACCTTAGCCTCTATTCTGCTATGCTTCTTGAATCATAATACCTACATAGCACAATGGAGTACTAGAGTTTTTCATTAAATCTACTTGTTTGTGGCCTTTGTTACATTTTAACTTCTTCTTAGGCAAGAGGACTGGACCTTTCCCGTGTGCGGACATGCGTAGTGGTGGCTGAGGAACGACCCCGGATAGCTCTTACTCAGTCATTTTCAAAGTTATTTAAAGACCTTGGTCTCCATCCACGAGCTGTCAGCACATCACTTGGCTGTAGAGTTAACCTGGCAATATGTTTGCAGGTAAGATTTTTCAGTCCTTTAGCTCAAAGTTGTTTTCCAGTAAGAAGCATTTCCTCTGGCTGCTTGGTTGTAGACATACAAAGAAAATGCATGTGATACTCAGTGTTCTTGCATATACAGGTAGTAAATTTCTGTTACCTTGTCAACTGTTCATCCCTCCCATGTTGCAATCATAGCATCTATTCTGTCCAGTAATTCAGAAAAGCACACAGTCGTGACAGAATGTGTACTCCAAGAATAGTGTTTAGTTATGTCACGTAAAATCTGGTTTTGAAAGGCTTAATTTGGTATGTTACAGAATTCATTCCTTCTGTTTATAAAATAATTCAAACCTTTGTTTATTTAACTATGTAGATATTTTCTGCACATAGTTTATTTTGCTACATCTCTTTCATTCTGTTTTGATCCCCTAATCAGAAGAAACACCCAGGGATAATACAGGATTGAGCTTGCATTCTCCAGTAATCTTTATTGAATCATGATTTTAAGGACAGATGGAACACTATAGCTAACTGGTCTGAATAGCCTATAGGTTTTCACCTGATGATAACTATATCAAGCGAATAGTTTTAGGCTATCTACAGTGTATTAGTTCATCTTTCAGGACTTGGAGTGATGCAAGTTAACTTGCCTTTTTTTTATAAGATGTTCCATTTTTAATTAATTTTGCTCTATTTTAATTTTATCTAGCATTAGAGTCAGCTATGATTTAGTTTATTACATTTTTTTAATCTGGATTAAAGAATCTCATTTTCATCATGACTCTAATATGCATCTTAGTCATTGATAAATAGTAATGAATCTTAGGACATGCTTTCCCGATCTCTGTCTTATTTTTAGGACTCCTGCTTTCTTTCTGTCCTTCCAAATGTGGTATGAGAACTTTACATATTATTCCTGTAAGAGTGCCACAAGCGTCCTGCTCATATGTAACATGATTTCTGACTTAATAATCTAAAATAATACGAGAATCACCTTCTGCAGTGGCAGCTGCGTTGGATGGGAACTTCCAGTATCCATTTGGCATCTACCATGACTCTAACCTATTCAAAATCACTGTCTCCCTAGTAGAACTTGCCTGTGATCTGTATGGTGTATCCCACATTTCAAATCTGTCAGTCACTCCTAGTTTACATTAAAGGATTTCTCATGCATGTAACATGCATATTTGCTTAGATGTGGAAGCCAGAACAGATCTCCTCAGTAACACTGCATTTGCTATTCTGTTCCCTATTGTAAATGTAAAGATTTTTTATCTCAAAAAGATGTGACAAATACAGGTTTTGGGTTCAGCACAGACCAATATGTCTGTGTTATGCCTGCCTTAGCCTCTTGTCCTGTTCAGCATCACTGAAGAATCCTGGCTGTCATCAGACCTTGGCTAAAAGTGACCTTGTAGTTCAGCATGTC
The DNA here is from genome assembly GCF_028858725.1 of Colius striatus. Lineage (NCBI taxonomy): Eukaryota > Metazoa > Chordata > Aves > Coliiformes > Coliidae > Colius > Colius striatus. The sequence goes on along the minus strand of NC_084763.1, from coordinate 43,921,850 downwards.
ACTAGAATATGAATACAGGAGGCATGGCAAATCTCTAGTAACACTTGCTTTTCTCTGACTAGCAGCAGAGCACCTCTTCAGCCCAGGGTGACTTTAATTATTATTATCAAACATGTGACATGGCAAAGCAGAGCAGGGTTAAAAGTCATTCTGTGTCCCAAAGGTAGAATTCTTCAGTTTCACATTCTGTAATTGCTGCCACAAATATTTTCCAAGAATAAAAGTTTAAGAAAATCTCCTGTAGTCTCAAAAGCAGCACTTGAATCCTTCAAAGCAGTTTTACCACAATAAAACTTAATAGTCATGAGAGAAAAGGTTAGAATCATCTATGAACTCAAGTGTCATGTTCCCCCGTATTTCTGTCAAGGATTTCATACAAAAAGTACTGACTGAGGGTTTGAAATCTCTTCTACTGAATGTTTCTTTTGAAGAATACAGGCCTCTCTGTTTCTTTCTCCTTATCTAGAGTCCTGGGTAGGGACAACTCAGGAGACGTAGAATCATAGAAACATTTTGGCTGGAAGAGACCTTTAAGGTCATCAAGTCCAGCCTTTGTCCCAGCCCTGTCAACCATTTCTCTAAGTGCAACATCCAACCATCTCTTAAACCCCTTCAGTGACACCACCTCCCTGGGCAGCCATTCCAATGCCTGACAACCCTTTCAGGAAAGAAATTCCTCCTTAGACTCTCCCACCTGAGATAGCAAGATTTGGACAGTACCAGTTTAGGGCAGTTAGCAGGTGTGGGTTGGTGTGCTTTCCCAGTCAGTAGCCAGGAAGGAGGGAAGTGGTGGCATACCTTCATGGCTAACTGCCCTGACTTTCCTAACAGATCAAAATGAGGTCCATCGCCTCTCCCCTGCAGCTATGCTGGAGCTAATTCTGAGACAGCTGAACTTCTCTGCCTTCTGATCCATGGAGAGACAAGACATGAAGGATGCTGTAGCTAGCAGGGACAAATTAGCTGCAGAAGTTTGCTTGCCACTAACGAAAATCTCCATTTCAGGCTTGCAGTGATCTCTGAACTGTTTGTGGTAGCTACTTCACTAATTCAGGACAAATAATGAAACCAGGGAGAATGATACTAAGCATCAGTAGGCCAAGTTCAGTGCCCAAGTATGTCTCATTGGAAGTGATATTGTACTGAGTCTGCCTGGGATTAAGTTAACTTTTTTCAGAGCAACCTGGATTGAGCTTCATATTGTGACTGAAACACTGTCAACAGCACACCAGTGTCTTAGCTATTGCTGAGCAATGCTGCACAGCATCTAGGCTTTCCCTGTTTTCACTCTGCCCAGTACACCACCACACCACTGTCCCCAGTGAGTAGGCTGGGGGAGAGAAAAAGGCCGGGAGAGGACACAGCCAGGAAAGCTGTCCCAGGCTGACCTGGAATATCCCATGCCATATAATATCATCCTTGGCATTAAAAGAGGAGAAATTGGTCTTCCAAAGTAGTAATTGCTTAGAGACTGGCTGGGCATTGCTCTGCTTGTAGGAGGTGATGAGTGATTGCTTTTGCATCACTTGGGTTTTATTTATTTTCACTCATTAAACTGTCTTTAGATTGACCTATGGGTTTTCACAGAATCACAGAATCTTAAGGGTTTGAAGGGACCTCAAAAGATCATCTAGTGCAACCCCCCTGCCAGAGCTGGCCACCTAGAGTAGGTCACACAGGAACTTGTCCAGGTGGATTTGGAATGTCCCAAGAGAAGCAGACTCAACTGTGCATCTGGGCAGCCTGTTCCAGTGCTCTGTCATCCTCACAGTGAAGAAGTTTTTTCTTGTGTTTCTATGGAGCCTATTACATTCCAGCTTGTACCTGTTGCCCCTTATCCTGTCATTGGACATCACTGAGAATAGCCTGGCTCCATACTCCTGACACACACTCTTTACATATTTGTAAACATTAATGAGATTACTGGAACATCTCTCATACAAGGAAAGGCTGTGGGAACTGGGACGTTTTAGTCTAGAAAAGAGGAGACTGAGGGGAGATCTTATTAACATTTACAAATATCTAAAGGGTGGGTGTCAGGAGGATGGGACATCCCTTTTTTCTGTTGTAGCTAGCAACAGGACAAGGGGTAATGGGATGAAGCTGGAACACAAAAAGTTCCACTTAAACATAAGAAAAAACTATTTCACTGTGAGGGTGAGGGAGCCCTGGCACAGGCTGCCCAGGGATGGTGTGGAGACTCCTTCCTTGGAGATCTTCAAGACCTACCTGGACACGTTCCTATACGACCTGCTCTAGGTGAAACTGCTTCTGCAGGGGTGTTGGACTAGATGATCTCTAAAGGTCCCTTCCAACCCCTACCATTCTACTATGATTCTATAATTCTACCCCTCAGCCTCCTCTTCTCCAAGCTAAAGAGCCCCAGCTCCCCTAGCCTTTCATGATAAGGGAGATGCTTCACTCCCTTCATCGTCTTTGTGGCCCTGCAGTGAACTCTCTCTCCCTGTCCTTCTTGAACTGAGGGATCCAAAACTGGACACAATATTCCAGAGTAGAGGAGGAGGAGAACTTCTCTTGACCTACTGCCCACAGTCCTTCTAATACACCCCAGGATGCCATTGGCCTTCTTGGCCACAAGGGCACATTGCTGGCCTGTGGTCATCCTGCTGCCCACCAAGACCCGCCAAGTCCCTTTCCCCTACACTACTCTCTAAGAGTTCATTCCCCAGTCTGTACTGGGACATGGGGTTATTCTTTCCCAGATGCAAGACTCTACACTTGCCCTTGTTGAATTTCATCGGATTTCTCCGTGCCCAACTCTCCAGCCTGTTCAGGTCTCATTGAAGGGCCGCACAGCCTTCTGGGGTGTCAGCCACTCCCCCCAGTTTAGTATTGTTACTTCTGTTCTTTCTCTGCTCTCCCCTGTCCTGCTGGGAGGGGAGTGAGTGAGCAGCTGGGTGGGTACTTACCTGCTGTCTGAGTGAACCTGCTGAAAAGGTGTGAGAAGGCTAAATACACTCAGAGGAATCAGCATGAAGTTAGTTTGTATTTTTGCTTGACTCTGTATACGTGCCTGTAAATTGTGTTAAATCCTTAGGTGAAGTTTGCTTCTTAGATGGTTCTTTACAGAAGTTCTTGAGTTACTGAATTGAACTACAAAAGTATGTAAGTCTCTGAAGGAATAACATTAATGATAGTGACTATGAACTGAAGAACAGCATGGAATAGGAGTCTTGAGTGAGGTGATTAACAGTTTGGCTATAGTGACAGGCTTCATTGAGTTCTTCTAAGATGCTGCATCTCAGTCTATAGGACAAACTGAAACCCATATACTGTCTAAAGAGTGATATGGAATGAGTAAAAGCCATTTCAAGCGAGGTTATATTTAGTAACATTACTCTTTCAAGTAGAATGGTTTTTGAAGTGTTCAAGCTGAGGGTAGTTTGGCAAGTTTTAAAGAGGTTTGAAAAATTACTAAAGATGTTACTGCAAAACATGTTGCTTTGACAGAGAATATGAAGTTACAGGATTGCATCCTTTGAAGCATCTGGTAGTAGACACTGCCAAAGACTGGATACTGAGTTAGACTGAATACTTTTTCAAAACAATCTGTATGTTTATAGCTAGTGATATCCAGAATAGCTTGTGGACTATTCTGTTTTCTGGTCAGAAGAGCAGAATGAATTTTAATCCTTGATCAACAATGTTCCTGAAATTAGCATTGTATCCAGTATTCTCCAGAAATGGGTCATGATTTCTGATCTTCCCACTGCATAAAAATACTTCTAAAGATGTTTGAGTCAACAGCATCTATCTGCCTTTCATTTTTTTCTTCCAAGTTGTGTCATCCATGAGATCAATGTATGTTCCTGGAACATCATCTTCCACAGGGATAACTGTGATCCAGCTTATTCTACAGTCTTTCTAAAATATATATCTACAAATCACCTTTCTAAACATATCTCAGTATTCAGCTGTTGACCCTTACCAGCGAAAAGCCTGTCAAGGCTTCTATGATTCTAAGGCATTCTTCTCTGTGGACTGCCTCTAACATAACTTGGATATGGTCTTTCATACCTTCTTCAGTTCATTTCCAATGTGAGGGACAAACTTAAGACTCAAGTGTTTCAAGGAAAAGGTACTCTGATTTTTCCAAAAATCTTTTACTGTTGTTCCCCACTATGAAAAGAAGATGGAGGAGTGTGCAGGTACATGTGTGTGTGCGTGTCTGTGCGCATGTATAAACACTGCATAGCAGAAGTCCTTTTAGTAATGACTACTTTGAAAAGGAAATTGTTGTGACAATCACTTTGGTACAAAAGAGCCTTAGTCTACCAAATGATCTTAATTTCAGGATTAAGATCACTAACAGACTAATGCATTGTCATTTGTATTCATTTCCTCTCAAATTTAGAGCAAACTTACTGTTTCTTTTGATGTAGTCATTTTGGACTAGAGTTTTAGAGGTGTGGTTTTGAAAACATATAATTCTCTTCATCTTTAGGCATTTAAATGTCATTAATATCTGACCTTTTATGGCTGTATAGTCACAGATAATTGTCATGGGATTTCTGAGATTTAAAGATTGCATCTAGCATATTTTAGTTCTCATTAACCAGCATCTTAACATTCTGAAGAGAGAGAGAAAAATAGATGTGAAAAGTAGCCTCTTTCTCATAACAGCACAGATTGTTCTCTAGGATTTTAACTAATTTCCATTTAAACACTTAAAATAAATATTTTCATTTTATTCAACCTGCTACTCAATTTTATTTGAGGAGAAACTTCTGCAAGTTGTTCATTTTCCTTAGTTAACCCTGAAAATGCAGTAATAAATCTGCACAAGCTAGGTCAGGAGAGCAGGATTCATCTTGTTGCTTTTATGTCACTTCTAAGTGAGAACATCAAGGATAAGTGAATTATCCAATTTCCATCTATAGTCAGTAGAAGCAAAGAAATGCTTCAAGAGAGCGCTTCATTCAGCCCATCGCAGGTGCTCATCTTGGGATGGGATTCATCACCATCAGGAGACAATTCCTACCATATGCTGCACATTTTCTTCTTCAATGGCTGATGTTATATGACAGGAATCCTTCCCTCACTGTCTAACAACGGGAACTTTGTTAGTAAATTTAGGGGTTAAAGTTCATTTTTCTTTTTACTTAGTGATAGATCACAGGTTTTGAGGGTTTTCCATGTTAAATATACTAAGGGATAGCTCTGTGAAAAGTGCAACAGGACACCACGCACTTTATCGAGGTATGATTCACACTTGGCAATGTAGTACAGCACTGGGTGAGTTCTCGCAGATTCTGTGTTTTCCCACCTTTACTCTGAGTCATGTTATGAAGTTCTTTTCACAGCTCCAGCTGCTGTGCTTGAGTATGTGAGAGTCTTAAGTATACGTCAGAAATTCCATTTCTGAGCATTACTGGAGAAGAAGTAGACTCAGGCTAAACATTGTGGCCACATCCCTAGATAGCAAAACAAAACAAAACCCAACACAACAGTTAATTTTAAAATTCTTAGGACGTGTGATTGCCTAGTTCCTGGGATTTGAGTCTGGAGAGGAAAGCAGGGAAGAGCATGCAGCTTAGCCTTTGACCTCAGTAGGAATGGGGTCCAGGCTGAGTGCTGGCACCTGGTCACCCCTACTGCTGACTTTTGAGGTAGTCCTCCATGCAGTTTCACCTGCAATGTTTTCCCAGAGAAGAAAAGTTTGGCGTATTGCAGAGCTTTGCACAGACTAGGGATGGGCAGGAGATTTTTTAGTGCAAGGGGTGTGACTTAGCATGTACTTGTTTTCAGACAGAAAATGTTTGGCCCATTTAACTTCCTTGTACACTACCTAGCCTGTCCTCAGCAAGTATCAGATACAACAGAAGTCATGTTTTTTTGCCTGTTACCAGCATTACAGATGCTCTCTGTCTCAGAAAATAAATGTGCACAGATTGAGTTAGTCATTTTGTTCTTGGCAAAGATTCTGCTTCTTTTGAAGCACTTTCAGAGTATCATCTCAGCTGCAGCCGGCTGCAGAAGGATAATGCTGAGACTTCAACTCCTGTTTCTCAAGCCATTCTTAGCTAAATGCCATATGAGGCTCTGGTACTCTCAAGTCCTCTCTGGTCTCACAGACAATGAATTACAGAACTGATGGAGTTCAGCAGTTCTCCTGCCTTCTTGCAGTTGCACTGCAGTCCTCAGCCTAGGTTATTAGTAATGTTTCTGTTTTAGGGCAGCAATGTAATAAGGAGATTCATCCATTTTTTTAAAATGCTTCATCTTCCTCCACATCCAAAATAAACCTGTATAAAAATGCATCTGTAGCAGCTTCCTTTAGTCTTTTAACTTTGCCAGAATTGAGAAGTTTGGTGAGAGGGATGCAGCATGCCAGTGCTCTCAGAACTGTTAATTTTCACAAGTTGTAGGGCAGGTCCCACTGCAGCCATCTAATGTTAGATACTCCATGTGACAGTACCAGCCTGGGAGTAGTCAACAGTGTGGTTCTGTCTCCTTGCTGAGTTATTGATCACGTTGGACAACTGATGGGTTTTTATTGGCTTTTAATTTTGCTGTTCTTTATTCGTATTACACTGTTTATTATAGCAAAAAGAAGAAATATTGAACTATGAAGTAACTCCATTTAGTTACGGTCTTCTGGTAATGAGGTTGTGCACAAAGCCTTGATTTTGTTTCACTTCAGAAGCAGATTAATCTGTATGAAACAAGGTATAAGTTTCTTTCTCTGTTGTAAACTGATTTCTAGTTTTATTCCAATAAGAGGGATTATTCTGGTTTTCACAGTACATCACTTACAAACTCCTTTCAGTAGTGAAATGGCAGACCTGGAACCTTTGTCTCAATGGCTGTGTATCAAAATAGCGAGGACATAATGTTTACTGACTTCTTCACCAAAACAAAAAAAACCAGTATGCTAGACACATGTTTTCCACTAACAACGTTGTCTGTGGTGTCCTAAAACCATTTAAATCTGTTTGTCCAAGGTTAGCAGTCTACAGCTGTCTCTTCTGTTGCTCTACTAAAATGTTGACACCTCATTTTTTACTTTTTTTAACCTTTAATGGTATAATGGTTAATTTGTAAGATTCTTGTATTTGACATTGTTTTTCTTTTTATTTTACTCCCTGCTTTTTGCATTCTCCTCTTTTTTTTTTTTTCTCCCACCCTTCATTCCCATTTTTTTACTATTATTTTTGTCTTGTGTTACCTTCTTTCCTTCTCTCCCTCATCCCTGCTATTCCTGCTGCTATAGCCTCACAGGCTGGGGAAGCTGGCCAAGCAGGTAGGGGATTTTCATGTTCCCTCAATACCCACCTATCAGCTTCCAACAGTGGGACAGACTAGAAAATGAGTCTGGAGATTTGGGGATTTTCAGATCCTTCTATGAAATTATAAGCAAGTCCAGTATAGCTTTATCTGGATGCAGGTTTCATCAAATATTAGCTGTCTGTTCTAACTATTTCATTCACACTGAAAATAACAAATACCATAGTGATTGTCTTTGATTTTCAAACTTGACTGTTTCCATTATTTTACAACTCAATTCAGGTTTAGTTTTATTTTTAAAGATAACCGATTTTTCCTTGGTTTTGTTTCGTTTTGTTTTGTTTTTAACATTGCATATATTTCAAATAAGTTCTCCACTCAGCGCTAGTCTGTTACACTGCTGAGTTTACTAGTAGACTGAAAATCGTGTTGTTAATAGATAGAGAGGATATTGTATCTTGTATTGTGTATAACAAGCTAAAGAGGCTAACATGCATGTGCAGCTCTAATACTCTTCTTCTCCTTTGGTGGTGGGTTACTGTCAGTAACTCTACAGTAAGTATCAATTGGTAGTGGTAACTCTTTTCTCTTTTAGATACAAAAATTATCTATTTGTGCAACTTCCCTCACAATTTTTAGGACTCAAGAAACTGGAACAAGCAGCCAGCATTGCATAAATGCAAAACTTACCCCTAGACATTCCTAATGTGAAGAACTACATTCTATAATATATGCCAAATGGGATAGAAATCACTGGGACTTGATGTTGCCTGCTGTTTTAAATGCTAAACATCTAAATAACTGATAAAGGAGCTCTTGCACCTATAGATTACCAGGGTTAGGTGAATTTACCTGCTGAAGGGAAAATTTCCAAAGTTCCAGTGTTCCAAAAAGAAGCTGTGCTTTTCTTCTGGCTTTCTGCTCAGCAGTGGCATTAGGTATGCAGCAGAGAAACAAGCCCTCGACAAGGGCATTGGGAATTCACTTGGTGTTCAGTGGTGATGAGTTTGAGGCTTCGAATAAGGGAAGATCATAGCAGGTTATAAAACTGCAGCAACGCTGTGGGTTGAAAGGCCTAAAAGTCTGTATCATCTCTGCATGAAAGGAAACTAAAATTAGTCTGCTGCTTTTCAAGTAACTAAATATTGTGACATAAAGCAAGGATTTAATTTATGCAGTGGAAGACTGAAAAGGAACAGAATAATTGCTTACAGATCTTCAGTCCACATTGGTTCATGTCATGCGTGCTACCTTTGCTATCTTTAGCTTCAAGTATATATCTGTTGCATGTGTGGAAGACTCAGTAAACCATGCTTCACATCCCTGACCATATGCTTCTGCCATTAAACTGTGTTTTCTCAGCAATTTCTGCATTCCTTTATATGGCAAAACTTGTTTAACGTTTTTTGTATGTATCCACGTGCTGATTACTTGGCCTTTTGTGGCAAATAAAGCCCATGTTGACATGTGTTTGGTTAAGTAGTGTGGCCGCTTGATGTTTTTCCAACCCCCAAGGTCACAGGTACCTGACGGTAGGTATGTTTTCCAGTGCTCTTTCGGGTTCTGTAAAGCTGAGCTTTGATGAAGAGCTTAAATATAACTTGTCATTTGATTAGCATAATTAGCAGTGAAATGAATGTTTGGTTATTTGGGGGGTAAAACACTTTTCTCCTCTCAGCCTTCGGGTTCTGATTAGCTGATGCTGTTGTTTACAGGGAACATCTGGACCAGATCCCACCACAGTGTATGTTGATATGAGGGCACTGAGGCACGACAGGTCGGAACCACCTTTTTCTTTTTCTCTAATACACACAATTAACAGAGTTTCTAGCAAGAAAGCTACTTCAGCACACCCCATGGTCCCTGAAAACATTTCTAAAGCTCATAAATGATTTGTGCTAACTCTTACCAGCCAGCAGATATGAACATTTTTATTAGTTTGTTAATTAATTTTGGCATTGATAAAACTGAAGCATCTGACATCACCACTGCCATGATGAACAAGATCCCCTGGTTTTATTGCCTTCAGCATTTCATGACACTTGTATTCCTAAGAAATGGAGTCCTGTTGGGTCTCTTAGCCTCACTGACGTGTTTCTCCAGGGCTGGCAGCTGTTGGGGAGACCATGGGGGTATTTTGCCGTTCTTAATGCTGCAAGACTATGAGAGAATGGATTATTGGTTTCAGCCATTGTGAGCAACCACATTCTGTAACTAAAATTTACAACTGCTGGTACTAAGATACCTGAAATAGTATGGTTGGAGGGAAGCTTGTGATTTTAGGTGTAATTTTGGAAAATACCCATGGAGAAATCTTTCAGTTTTCCAGTACTCTGGTCAAAAGGCTAGCAGGTCTATTTATGAAATGTTAACAGAACAAAAACTTTTCTATTGACTCTAGAAAAGGTGAGCATTCACCACTCCTGGTTCCTTTAAAAAATCATTATCCAAATGGGCTTTTTTTTTCCTCCTTTTCTTTTTTGGGTGTTTTTTATTTTTTTTTTTTATCCTTCTTAAGAGCTTAATTTGTTCCCCTTGAATTCCAGCTTTGGCTATATCAAAGTGGCCACCTCAGCTTGCAGAGTGCAGACCTCAGGGCACTGAAGGCCCAGATCATGCTCTGGATAGTTAAGTCAGATACACATACAGGTATTCTTTTGTAGCATATGAAGTTTGGCAGGTGGGTGAAAGGAACTGCAAGATACTTGTCACCCTCATCATTTCTTCAGTCCTTTTGCACATAGTGTTACCAACAGTAATACTCGTGTTTGATCCATCCTTTGGGATACTATTGTCTGCATAACCCAGCCATGGAAAATTGGTCTCCCTGGCCCAGCAGCTGCAACTCACAGCTCTGAAATGGTTGAAGTTAAGATGAACACGGTGTATCTAGATAGGTGTAAGCATCATTCAGGTGCAGGAGAAAGAGATTAAAAAAATCATTAAAACCAAAGTTATAGCTATAGAGGGGAAAGAAAAAAGCAAATATAGATTCATTCCTTGTTTGGAGTGATATTTTTTTCTGAAAGGAGAAAGATATTTATAGAGTATTCATTAGAAAGGAAGTATATAGAAACAAATCTCTGTAGGAAGAGAACATAACATTCACAGTTAGTTAATAAAAATTACAAACAATAAAAATAATTTGGTGTATATTTATTGAGAGGAAATAGGATTTACTGTTTATAAAAGCTGCATAAACCATGGCTATACTGTTTCCCTGCCTTAGCATGTCATTGAGAAGTAGACATCATTACAGAGAGCAGACTTTGCAGTGTATTGATTTATATTTAGCGACGAGTTCTACTGAACATGAAAGATGTTCTTTAGAGCTGGCTTCTCAGATTGTGGTAATGTAGGTTTTAATGTGATGGATTAAAGCTGTGCCTCATTTACTCAGTCCTGTGGAATTTAGAATTAGATTCACAGGTCATAAATTAGGGGAGAAAACAACTTTATTTGACATAGTCTCTTCACACTTGCTGTTTCTAGTGGAACTGAATGTCACTATTGCTTAACAGCAACTGAAAGATTGCTGTATATAGCTGTGAGACTGTATAGTAACAACCCACCAAGCCTTTACAGGTCAGCCAGGTCCCCAACAATATGAAAAATTTTCACTATGCACTTAATGTGAGGTGGGGTTTTTTTTTATATTTTAGAAGATATTTTCCAGAATTTTAAAGAGACCAAACATCTCTGGGGTGTGTTTGGGGTTTTTTTTGGCATGGTAACACTTTCTAGTTGCTGCTAAAAAGCAGCTGTAGTTCATCTCTTTCAGATTATTCCAATCCTATTCACGTCTCTAAAAAGTAATAATTAGTTAGAATACAACTATTTCAAGTTCATCTAGTAATTACCTGCTTGCACACCTCACAGCTTATGAAAATGTTGTTGTTTGGTAGGAGTCTAAATCACAATACCTGTGCAGTTTGGGTAGAGATCTAGGTGTGGTCGATTGACCAAACTAGATATTTCCTCCCAGCTGTCACTGGATTTGGATGGTTTGTTTCTCAGGTAGGTGTGGAGATTCTCAAACACCTTTTAGTGTGTGTTTCTGTGTGGTTTTGATCCACCTACCCACTAGTTTAGCTGCTGGGACTGTGCAGCTCTGGCCAGCTGAGGGAAACTACTGGGAATGAGCTCACCTGAAGGTTTAGGAACCTTGTGCTTGAAGGGCTGCAACCACTCAGTCAGTGACTGACATCAGTCATGATACTGGAAGAAGGCTTGATTTTTCTATCTGGGGGCATCTAGTGCAGTTTCAGGTGCTAAAGCTACTTCAGCAAGGTCTCCCACAGAGCTTGAGTTGTATTTGGTAGCACTAATGAGATTTCCTAGGCACACTGTGCTGTCTCAAATGGCATCGAGTAATATCCTAATAGCAAGAGTATTGTACTCTCACTGATTTTCTAAAAAACATTGTCCTCAGGATGGCCAGGGAAGAGTGAGCAAAGGCAGGCAAGTCCCACCTGGGCTGTTTAATAAAAAAAAAACAGGAGAGGACTCCTGAGTTAGCATGAAGTGGCTGATATGCCCCTGTACTGCAGTGCAACGCAGTTTAGGTTAACTCAGTTATAAAAAGCAAAATAAGTGGATTAATGCTTCATCATGCATGAGCTGGCTTGGTGACTGACTCGCTGTACAGCTCAGGTCATGTTGAAATGCCCACATGCATCTGCAGGGAGGGCAGGCACAACAAAACCCCAGGCATGAACATCCTGTGAGGTCACTGCCTGTGTGCTGCTGCCTCTGGGAAAGCAGCCCCAAAAAATAAGACATAGAATAAATATATTTTCTTGTCCTACTGTCTAAACTGCTGTTTTTTAGATCGCTTCATTGTCATTTTAAACCAGTTATGTTCTCCTCAGAAAGGTTTTCAGGTGGTTGAGCACAAGATACCTAAATACACTAAAAGCCAAGAAATGCTTGGAAGATAAAAAAGAGAGAGAGACATCATATATGAGAGCAGAACATCATATATGTTAGCATTTATAACACCTACAGCTTTTGTAGTAGTAAAGATGTAAATTTAAAGCCCAGTCATTTCTTTTATTCAGGATATTCTAAAAGAATATGTGTATATAAAATTTAAAATGTCCAACCAAAAATACATCTCTGATACCAGCATAAAAAATTCACAGTCGTCCTTAAAAGCAGGTTAGTTCTTGGTATAAAAATAATTTACTGGCAAAATGAGACACTTCATCAAACTAAGATCTGTGTATTCCAAAATATATCTTCCTTTCACATAGACAGGGCAAAAATATTTTTTAACTGCTCTTCAGGAGGTTCATCTGGATTTTCAAATGTTTCAATGTATTTGCAAATATTCTGAAACATATTTCTTTAGAATCATTCAAAACTTTTCAAAATATTACTGTTCTAACCTACTGGTTTAGATTTTGAATTTACCTTAAATTTGAAAGCTGGTATGAGTAAGGAATAAAATTTTTTAACATGGGAATTTTTTCCTGTGTTTCATAGAATCACAGAATGACAGGGGTTGGAAGGGACCTTTAGAGATCATATAGTCCAACCCCCCTGCAGAAGCAGGTTCACCTAGATCAGGTCGCAAAGGAACATGTCCAGGTGGGTCTTAAAGACCTTCAAGGAAGGAGCCTCCACAAACCTTCTGCATCTTCTGTATTTTAAATTTTGTATAGAGAGTTCCTTAGAAGTTTTAATTAATGAGATGAAGGATACATCTAGTGATGGCTGAGGGGAGATCATGGTCTTGTCCCAAAGTTGAAACTTCCTGCTAATCCTGTAAAGATAAGTATCCCCTTGCATCCTGATTTTCTCTTCTACAGCAAAACCTTTTTCCTTAAAAGAAAAAAAAATATGGAAATCACTGTCCTACCCTAAGTAGGGCAAGGAAAAATCTACTTAAAATAAAAGACAAAAAGTGAAAAGGAAACAAATTCAATGTAACCTACGTCTGCCCTCAAAAGAAGGTTAAAATGTCATCAGTCTTCTTGTTCAGTAGCAGGTAGTGACAACTTATGAGCTCTGATGGAGCTGTCACATATGTCAAGTCACATATGTGTTGATGAAGATTTTGATACAATTTTGTAATAGGACGTTTCCTTTTACTTTGACTACAGATTGTATTTAAGGTGATTATTGAGCTGCATCCACATTTTGTGCCAAACTGGTCAAGAATGAAGACTTTCAGCCATCAATTTCATTTGATCCCATCTCTAACTGCAAATATGCAGGCATCCTTACCCCTCATATCCATCTGACCCCCTTTAAATTCCAATATTCCCTTTGGTGAAGTAATAGATGCATTAAATGAACATTTGGATTATTCAGTTTCGTGTAGTTTTGTCAGTATTATTTTTTCAGTCTGGTTAGAAAAAATGTAGAATTTAATTTGTTAAACTCTTTTGTGGTTTACTGGATTTCCTTTTGAGCTACAAGTAATGGCAAACTGCTTGGACGGTTTCTTGGTCACAGACATGATGAGATAGCTGACAACAAAGAGGGAGCCAAATCCAGATGGAGGTTGTTGCCAGATAAACTAGAAGCACCAAGATGTATTCGGGTCCAAGTTATTATTTTTTTAGTCTGGCTGTCACCCAGTATGTGATTTGTAGCATCCATGGTCACTCCATCATTAGAACCATTGTTTTAATATGATTACCCTATGTATTTATCCAATAAGCAGTTTGTGAAGCTGTACCAATGGGTCTTTTCCCTTCATACGTGGTCACTGACATCTTGGAGTGATGCAAATTAGCATATCTCTTATAAACAAGTGGCCCTTGTATGTATTTATGTCATTAGTAGACTTTTATTTCTTAGGAAGTCATTTCTATGTTGTGCTAAATCTTATCTTTTGTTTTGGACTTCGGGGGTATTCAGAGATCTCTGAACTTCCATCAGACTTGCTTGGACATTTTCTCTTTGACAAAGGTGTATTTCAGAGGATGGAAATTCTGAATCTCATTGCCCAAGAGAAGAAGGGAATACTTGTGTCATTTCAAAGGTGTCTGAAAACAGTTACTTAGGATTTATTTTTATAGATTGCTTATACACTGAGCGCAGTCTGAAACGCAGGCTCTGTCAAAAAGAATCAGTTGAGGCCTTGGCTTCATTTTAATATATTCTAGCATTTCAGACTTCATGCAGGAAAAGAAAAATAGCCATTGATTCTGTCTGTCAGTTGTTTATCCTCCTCCTCCATATTTTACTGAAACTTTCATGTTGCGTATACATTGTTTTGGGTACTTCCATGAAACAAAACCATGGGAGGCTTTTTCCTAGTTCTCAAACACTTCCACTCCATCTACTTTGAAAAATACTGTCATTATAGGGGTACCAGATAAAATAACTACTTAGTTAAATTATTATCTAAGTTACAGCTGCAGCAGTGCTCTGTAGCACAGGCACAGCATGGAGGATAACCATTTTATAGTTATGTAGAAGGAAAAAGAGACTGGGGCGGAGATGCATCAGAAGGAGACATGCTACTGGCAAGTGACAGTAAAATAGTTACCTTTTGTGGAACTTTAATTGGTTAATCATACTTGAGAGCTATTTGCCAGTGGCAGCAAAATAGAAACTTTCAAGAGTACTCCCTGAGGCACTGGGGAACAATGCTTTTGCCAGCTCTTGTAATGGACTACAGCGGAAAAAAATGCCAGTCCTCAATTATTCACTCTGTATGGGGTCCAAAGGAGTAGTTAAAATCTCTTATTGTCCCCTTTGACACCCAGCCACCCTTGCAGTGACATTCAGCACGTAAAGTGTGTAAAGTATTTTGAGATCTGAAGTACTGTGTACCAAGTGAACTACACAAAATATAGACCTCACAAGTCATTAGCCCCAGAAAGCCACCAGTGTGTTATATGCAACAAGGTCATTTCATTTACAAATTAAATTATCAAGTACTACCTCCAGCAATGCCATCCAGTCATCCCAAGAATCTTCTCATATTGGTGGATCTAATCCCAAGTTTCACATGTCACCCAGGTTGGTATTTTCAGATTATGTGTTGCTTTAACAGAAAGGGAGTTTTTTCTGTTATCACAGAAACATTTTTTTCATTGAAAAATAAAAAGACTTTTACCCCTGTGAAGTCAGTAGAAGAGGTAGCTCAGTGGAGAGGAAAAGGGGTTGAGGTCTTTAAAATAAAACATAAGTCCCTCAAAGTTTTAACTATGAGAAGTAACAATGCCCTGTTTAGTTTTGAAGAGTCTTTGTAGAAACATCTGGCTTTTAGACATTTGGTCGATTAACCTGCAGAATCTCATTAGTGAGTTTAAGCTGTCTGTCATGGTACTAGCAAAAACATTGTTCTTCATGGTTTTGCTGAGGAGAAGATACAACCTTGGCCTTCTAGCAACACTTGTTTTGTTTCTGCCATGCAAACACTGCTTTCTCAAAAATCCCCTTGGCACTCTTTCTGATGTGTGGGAAACAGATCTCCTAGAAAGAAAAGTTAGTTTGGGCTGATGAGCATCGTATCCAAACCTCCAGCTCTGACTTAGAGGAGAAGTCCCAGTCTATCTGGAGTGGAGGAGTGGAAGTTCTCTCTTGTTGTTCTTGCTTGTTCAGCCTCTGTATGCTGGCTAATCAGTGACTAGGAATAAAGCTGATGACCAGGGAAACTGATGAGAAGCAAATACCATCTAAGGGATTGCACCATTTACATATGAGGATCCAGAGTTCTAACAAAATTTGTAAGTGTGCCTATTTTAAGAACTTTGAAAGATGCTTCATGTTTCTAGGCATAAAACATTTTTTGTTGAAAGGCAGGAGGAAGGAAAAAACATCCAGTAACTTTCACATGGGAAGTCACCCCCTCTTGTCACAGTCAGTTTGAACTGTGAGACTAAACCAGGGGGATGGGAGCCCAGTTTCTGTCCTTTCGAAGGCAAGTTTGCTAGCTCCTGAAATATTTCCTCCCTTTAAATAAGTCTGTTTCTTCCTTGATAAAGTCATCTTCCAAGGTTCAGAATGTTATAATATTTTAGTGGAACAAGACGATTAGAATTGACTCTGAATGTGGTTTTTGAAAGAGAGTGTGGTTTCGCATACTTCAACTACAAATGAAGACGTTCCAGTTACGTTTCCGTGGAGGGCTTAGGCAAAGAGTATACTGTCATGTGTACCAAGCAAGATGAAGTCAAAAGGAAAACGAAAAGCTGTAGCTTTCCAGGTAAGTAGGTGTACTGCAGTTGTACATTTGTGTAATTGTTTATAACTGCCATTGCATGCAATTCTTTAAACACGAGTAAAAGAACTTAGATGGAAGATGGTTCTATTTGTGTTTTGTTTTTACAAACCAGTTTTGAATTTATCAATAGTATTCCAGCTTATTAAAATACACCCAACATTTTTATTCCTAGAAAAGAAGATTTCCTGTTTCAGAGTGTGCTGAGGTTCTTTGGTCTTACAGGTCCTTCTCTTTCAATCATGCTGCTTACAGAAGTTAGAAACAGATAAAGCAAGTTCACTGCTCTCATTTCTGAGGGAGTTTTATTAAAAGTTCTTCATTTCCCTACAAGCCATACTTCCTTATTTATCTCTCCAAGAGTTTGCTATGAGTCTAGCTGTGCAGTTCATAGAATCTTATAATCATTTTGGTTGGAAAAGATCTTTAAGATCATCAAGTCCAACCCCACACCTCACACTGCCAAGCCCATCACTAAACTAAACCATGTCCCTCAGCAACTCGTCTACATGTCTTTTGAATATCTCCAGGGATGGTGACTCCACCACCTCCCAGGGCAGCCTGTTCCAATACTTAATAACCCTCTCAGTGAAAAAGTTTTACCTAATGTCCAATCTAAGTCTTCCCTGGTGCAACTTGAGCCCATTTCCTCATGTCCTGTTATTCATAACTGGAGAAAAGAGATCAACCCCTTATTTCCCTACAACTCCCTTTCAAGGTAGTTTTAGAGAGTGATTACGTCTCCTCTCAGCCTCCTCTAGGCTAAACAACCCCAGTTACCTCAGGTGCTCCTCATAAGTCTTGTTCTCTAGACCCTTCACCTGCTTTGTTGCCCAGCTCTGGACACACTACAGCACCTCAATGTCCTTTTTGTAGTGAAGAACCCAGATCTGGACACAGTATTCAAGATGCAGGCTCACCAGTGCTGAGTACAGGGGTACAATCACTGCCTTGGCCCTGCTGGTCACACTTTCTGATACAAGGCAGGATGCCATTGGCCTTCTTGGCCACCTGAGCACACTGCTGGCTGTCGATTAACATCCCTAGGTCATTTTGTGCTGAACAGCTTTCCGGCCACTCTGCCCCAAGCCTGTAGCACTGTCAGAGGTTGTTGTGGCCCAGGTGCAGGACCCGGCTCTTATCTTTGTTGAACCTCATGCAGTTGGCCTTCGCCCATGGATCCAGGCTGTCCAGGTCATTCTGGAGAACCTTCCTGCCCTCAAGCAGGTCTATGCACGTGCCCAACTTGGTGTCATCTGCAAACTTACTGAGGGTGCACTAGATCCACTCATGCAGATCATTGATAAAGACATTAAACAGAACAGGCCCCTGCACTGAATGTCTTAAAAAATGGAATTTTTCTTTAGACATGAAATGTATTATGTGCTTGGTTTTTACAGGTAGCATATTGTGAAGCATATTTTTCTTTGTTTCCCTCAGTTTGGTATATTGGTAGATACTACAAATGGAGCACTAAACAGTGATACTTTACAAATACAGAAAGTGATCGACATAGGGTACATTTACTGCTTCAAGAATAAGTGCTGCTTTCTCATACTGCTACCTTAGAGTGCATTTCCCAGTAGCAACATCTGCTTGGGAAGGAAAAATACTGAAATAATACATATACAATGTGGAGCATGCCTTTGCAGCTTCTGCAGCCCTAGCCAAAGACTGTGGTTTGCTATAAAAGATGGAGCTTCCCAAGTGCTTTCCATCCCTGCTTCCTTTCCCCTCTTCTCTTGCCAGACTCTGCAGGACGACAGGACTATTGCTGTCCCACAATCTGACAGCTCTTTAGACACAATTCAGCAGAAGATGCTGCACTGGTGGTTACACCTGGGAAATGGACTTTGTCACCTTTGAGACCCAGTCCAGCTTTGCAAACCTGAGGCACTCGTTTGGCTCCTGTCATCAGTGGAGTCTCTGGCTAAAATGGTTAGGGTTGGAGAGCTCTGAAAAACAATAAAAGTGTCCTATATGTATGTAAGCATCCACTAACTTGGTTAGAGGTTAAATAGCTCTTAATATGTGTCTTCAAGTCTCACATACCCTTCTTAATATTACATATACTTTAAGTGTCTTTTGCAGAAGATGAGCTGACTTCAGTCAGGGTTCCCAGTAGGTCTTCCACAAAAATGACAATCACTTTTCAGCACCTTCAGGTGTACAAGGCACTGCTCATGGCATCACTGACCTTCTTCTTCAGAGTGGTAACTGCAGTTTTAATCCAACTGAAAGCAGCTGTGTGTGTTGAAGTCTTCGATGCACAGGAAACAACACTGGTGGGTTTTAAGGACAGGGAAATTTCTGCAAGTTCTTACCCAAAAATGCAGGGTGAGCCAGCTGGCGGCATGAATTAGGAAGGTTGTAGCAAGGTAAGAGGGCAGAAGTTGCACCTTTGATTACATTATATGAGTGTAGAACATGAATATTGCATTGGGGAAACTAAAATATTTCCATCATTTGTTTACAAGTTCACTAATTCCATTAGATGAGAATGTTTTCATATCCCAGGTTTGTTATAATGAGACTTCTCCCTAAGCGTGGTGTCTCTTTTTCTCAATTAGAGCTGGGAAGATAAAGAGTTACGAAGTAGAAAAAGCATTGCATTAAAGAGAATCATCAGAATACAATTGTGATTATGGAAAGTGCTGTAACAACAATTAGTGATAAACACTGTCTCCTGGGAGGTTTGTAATCCAAGTAAAAAGATAACAGCTGAGAGCAGCATTATGCCTGCTTTTGCAAATATGAACCTGTAGCACACAGCAAGGGGATGCTGTGCCTGATAGGGCACAGTATGTATGAGGCAGCGCCAGGAGGGAGACTAAATTCTCCAGAGCCCACATCTACAGCACTCGCTTGAGGTAGTTGTGTATTGAGTTTTACACAATGTGCAAAGTTAATTTTAAACAAACAATGTAGTTCACATGTAATGAAAGCTGGACATTTTAATATACTCCAAGGTTGAAAACAGACATAACAGAGCTTAGGGTTTTTTCAAATATTCCTGTAGTCTTAGATGATGAAGTTGCTATTACTGTTTTAATCTCTTGAGCTTTGAATATTCCCTCCTGAATCAGAGTTCCTGCCTCATTTCAGTCATTTTGCAACTGTCTGAACTGTCTTAAAGCCTTGTGTAGCCTTTTCTGCTTCTTCCTTCAGCCATCTGAAGGACTGGAAGCTGTTTGCTTTTGACCTCAGGGAATTTGGGACATGAAGCGTAATTTAGATTTATAGTGAAGAAGAGTCGTTGCATTAAAGGCAATGATTTAGTGCTAACTCTTTCATTGAACTTGTTGATTATCAAATTAACAGGATTAAAATGTATCCTCAACATACAGAAGATTTAATAGTTGTTCATGTTTTTGGCTACAGTTGGCCTCCGTCCAAAACTCCCTTTTTCTGTCTTTGTTGTGTTTATCTGTTACCTGATTATCATGTGATGGGATGAAAACTGCTCTGAGGAGAACACGATGATGCAGGAAAGCTCCTTTTCATTATCTAGGTATTCCCTTCAGCCTGAGTGTTCATTTGTGCCATTTTTCTGCTTTTCTGATCTGGCTGTTTGAACAGAGTGTGCCATTTTGGAAGGCAGACCTTATTTTCTTAGATCTGTATTTCCAGTTTTGGTAGAATGAGCTCATTACCTTGTATATTCATGTAGAATATATTCAGTAGTATATTCAGTATATTCAGACAGTTCATGTAGAAA
Organism: Colius striatus; assembly: GCF_028858725.1. Classification (NCBI taxonomy): domain Eukaryota; kingdom Metazoa; phylum Chordata; class Aves; order Coliiformes; family Coliidae; genus Colius; species Colius striatus. Next base: position 43,901,700 of record NC_084763.1, on the reverse strand, counting down.
TATTTTATTATTTGAACAAATGCAAGTCTTGAGTGACCAAGAGCCCTGACCCAGTCCAGTATCCCCCTACCTACATTGCCCACTTTTCCTCTAACTACAGAAGATCAGACCAGGCTTCATCAACTCTTTCACACCATCAATCTTATCCAGGCACCATATCAACATTGGGCACTGACATATAACTGAAAAGCAATAGTTGATGGCACTAGTTCCTGACCATACGAGTCAGAACGGGAGACCACTGTGCTGTGGATATAGCAAGATGAAAACATGCTGTCTGCCATTAAATGCCCTATAATTATATTTTGGTTAACATTTCTAATGAATTAGGTGGTTGTCCTTTTTCACCAGAAAACACCATTGCATGAAAATCAGAAGAGTCACTTTTGATAGATCTTTTCAGCTTAAGGAAAAATACAGAATTCTCAAAGCAGTCAAAACACTGTAACTGCTGAATTTTTGCTCGTGATGGTGGCTAAAGTATTGTCAGTTTGCAGAGCTAATTAACTTAGGTTTCAAAACAAATCAAAAAAACCTGAAACACTAAACATAAATAACCTCTTTTTCTGACCTGCAGCATTTTTTTTTCAGATTCCATTTACAGCTTCTTTCCATATTTCACTTTTTTTGTTCCAGTTTAATACATATAAAGTTTTGAACATCTGTTTCTTGCAAGATAAGAACACATCCACTTTTTCCCGACAACCTCAGCTTCCAATGTAAGATGACAGTCAGCAGGAGAACATAAGAAATTGGGCCAGTGTGAAACCAAAGAGACTGGTTCTGTCTGCCACAGAAAGGCTATAGGCAAAGAAGGAACTTAGTTATAGTGTATTTTTTATATATGTGTGTCACATCCTGTCTGGTTTGCTTTAGGTTGTGTTTCTGAAAGTTTTCAAGAGTGGCAGCATCCCAAAACAGCTACTGAAAGAAATTAATGTGCAAAATAGCCAGTATTAAAGAAACCAAAAAGCTGGGCTTCCAAGCTGTCATGACTGCAAAGTGTCATGGTGTGCAAAGGGACCGCTCCAGATAGGATGAAGGGTTAGTAAGGTGGACAGGGAAATAAGAGCTTGAAATGATGGAAGCTGCAGTGCTTCAGTCCCTAAGCCTGACTTAGACCAGAAGATGCTGGCATACTGGGAAGGAGGAGGAGGGCAGTTACTGTGGCTCAGTTTGTGGGAATGGCTATAAAGGAAAGAAAAAAATCCAAAGTCTGGAGTTTGGCCAAGTGTTGGTGTAAATAGCAAACTCTTTAGCTGAGTTATATTTCAAAAAGAAAGGGAACAGAGGGAGAAACTCCTTTGAATTGGACATGGAGAGCTAGTTAGAAATAACAATAGGAAGCTAAGAACAGTTTGTGCTGAGCATCACAGAGTAAAAAAGTTCCCGACTATGAAAGGCTTCTGAGTATGAAATACAGTCAGCTGAGAAATAAACTCTCAAGGGAAGTGGAAGAAGCCCCATCGTTTGAAATCCTAGAACAGGAGTAGACAAAGCACTCAGAAGTGCGCTGCAGGGAACAGTCTTTTTCTGGCAAGGAGTGAGACTTGGGTGACCTCATAACTTCCTTCCATCTCTGTTGGAGTCGCAGAATGTAAAGTCTTTCTCTGAGCAGCAGCACAGTTGGCTTTGAAGATTTGTCCAGTTTCAGCATCATAACGTTGGTTGGTACCACTCTGCATGCTCCAGCCCTTGCAGGTTCCCAAAGTAACAGTTAATACCTCTGCTGACAAACTCTCCAAAATACTAGTGCGCTGTGGACTATATTTTGGAGAGTTTTCATTACCAAACAGACCAGATCTAAGAAGGAGCATCAACAAAATCTGCTGTTTCATGTGAGGTGGTTTGGCAGAAAGACATGGTTATTGTGTTCCAATATCCCCTTTGTTGCACAGTGCTTACAGTGCCCAGTTAGTTATAACTTGCCAGTTTTCATTCTGAATTCAGATTACAGCCCTATTTTTCTATAGTAAGTGTTTGATTTAAAGGAGGTGAGCTCTGTCCAATATATTAAATTGCAACAAGAAAAGCAATCTAATACATATTGGTGTTGTAGCTGCATTCCCTATTCAATCCCAGTAGCCAGACTTTTAAACATAGGCAGCTTTCTCAGCTGTACAGCTCCAGTTAAGAGGTGTTTTAAAGAAAAGGAACCAGTGAAAAAAAAACCATAAAAGTTATGCCTTCCTGTACTGGTCTACCGAAATACTACAGAGCTATTGCATGTTACAACTTTGTAACAATGCAGTGATTCTTAAACATCATCTGCCTCTCTCTAATGAGGCATTTTGGTGGGAAAGAAGCTATGCCTGCCCTACATTGGGTCACTCATTTATGTTTCCCTTCTCAGCTTGGCTGCAAACCACCAGAAGGTGCAAAAGTAGCTTTCACACCCAAGGGCAACATTCTTCTTCCATCCACCTGATTTTTAGGCTCTTTGCCCAGGCTGGCTCTACTGCCATGTTCTCCTTGGCTCTTCTCAGCAAGGCTTGGAGGCAGCAGAAAGCAGCAAAAAAAGGCTCAGTACTCACTTCCTAAGAGATTGTCACTTCCAACAAAGAATGGCTGGGGCACTGCAGGGAAACAGGACATTTCTAGATCTCTGCAGTCTGTGAGCACGTTCTGATTATTCATTAATTCAGAGAAGGTTTACTAACATGGTCCTAAGAAGGCTGTAAAGGGGCAGTGATTTTCTTTGCCAGCATCACCTGGGTAATTCTGCCATTTTTTACCTCGCCTGCCAGAGACAGTGAGGCTGCTCACTCAAGAGGGAAACCAAAAAAGTTCTCAATCGTGTCTGCAGTCTGGGTTTGTCACTGGCAAAATGGAAATCTCTTGGGGAGGAGTTGGGACAGCTGAATTATTTTATGCTGAGGCACAGTAAAACTAATTTTAAAAATGATTGCCTAATGTCCATAATTTATTCAGGAGACTAGTCCCAGTGGAGTTAATAAGCCTGTTACATGCTTGAGATTAAATATGCACATAGGAGTTGGTAGCATCAGAATCTAATGTTTTACTTCTATTTTTTTCTTGAAATCTCTTTGTGGCAAAATGTCTTTCATTATTTCAGAGTTGGTAGAGGTTTAACAGTCTATTCCCAAAGGGACTGTGTGCTTAGCAGAAACTTTTCACAGAGTCCTGAATTTTTGAGCGCTAACAGGACCCTTGCAGAAATCCTCCAGGAAATGCCAATTCTATGTCTAGTGCCGTGCCGTGCTCACTCTGCAGGGATGTAAGGTGGAAAGCACAGAGTGGGAGAGGTGTAACAGAATTGGAAACTGAGAAATTGCACCTTCTGGATTGTCATGTGCTAAGAAATCAGGCAAGGTTAAAATAAATAGGTGGAGAAGAGAACTAGAAGAATATGCTAGTGATAATAAGAACAAACTGGGAAGCAGAGATGCTGAAAACAAAGAGGAAAGGGATGGGCAGATTTGTGAATGTTGACTCATTTCTAGTAATCACTCCATTGACTGTTGAATGTGTAGCTTTATTATATGTGATTTCCGCTAGGCCTGAAATTCAGCAACAGTTCTCTTCTTATGAACAGGAAGGGAGCAAAGGCCAGCAGTATCTCTGGGCAGCTGAACAGCTCTGGCATGCACTCTTCCTGCCCCGGGAGTTTTTTGCTACTGTTACCTAAATCAAATTAATCTTAAACCAATCTGAAATTCCAATCAAGTATTTCCTCACTTTTGTTATACCATCATCCTTAACAGTGCTTATGGCTGTGGTTTTAAAATGGTCTCTTTCTAAAGATTTTGTCTACTTGACAAATGTTGGTAAATAATAAATAAGATAACTGTCTGTGGTTGAGATGATGACTAATTCTTCTGTGAACAGCTACCTGTCTGCAAATACATATCTAAAGATAGGAGATGTCAGTTGTTTGGAAGAACTGGGTTAAAGGCATTTGGTGTTTCTACAGTAATACGATTTTACAGAACAATGATACCTGTAAAAAGACAGAAATATAGGCATTATTAACAGCTTGGTTTTGCAATATTCAATTTTGTTTCCATATGCACAGTTATTTTTAAAGCTGGTGCTACAAATTCCTAAATATCTATGTCTTGACTTGCCATTTGAACATCAGTGCAAGTGTGGCTTATGTAGACATACACTTCATAGGGTAGAGTTAGTGTAGCTTTGCATACCTACCTTGTACAGAAGCTGCTGTGGCTTGGGTTTTTGCTGCCTTGCATCTGTGTCCCTGGTTGAACAGATGGATGCTGTAGCTTCACTGCTTTTGCTGTGAATCCAGTGGTGGCCTTATGGCTCTTCAGCTGGTGGGAACCTCAACAGAAAATGTAGAAAACATGAACACAGCAGAGCCTTAAGGGAGCAATACAGCATAAAGCAATGACAGTATAACATTAAAGGTAGCACACACAAGTGGTAATTAGTGCTTCAGGCTCTGTCTGGAAGTTTTGTGGCTGTTGGACAAAGGTTGGAAGGTGATTCCTGTTATGTATCTATCTGGCAGGTGAGCAGCTCAGGCTGCAGCTACCTAACCATGCCTGCTCCAGGCATTGCCTCTTGTAAGGCAGTTTGCATCCTTTTCCTCTCCAAATGACTTGGAAGAGCAGGCTGAAATTGCTCAGTATTTGGTCTGGATCTCTTTTTGTTAGTACAAGGAACTGTTCACACTGATGTGCAGTGTCTCAGGGCTCAGCCCTGCCCTGTCCATCAAGGTTGAGAGACTTCCCAGAACTGCACATAAAACACTATTCACTATTCTTGCCTTGACCTCGTTAGTCCCAGCTTTTATAGAAGACTTTTGGAGCAAAGAAATTGTGAAAAAATAAAATAAAAAATCTTTTTTGGTCTCCTTTACCTTTAGGGGCTGAACTTGCCAAAGCTTTGTTCTTCTCCAAAGGCATGTCTAGCTGAGGTCTCTCTGTGTCTCATCCCTCCTTTCCCAAACTGAGCCCCACAGTACTCTAGCTGTAAAAAAGACCTGAAAAGAGTCTGGAAAAGATCTATTGTGGCTGCTCCTAGTAGACTGCAGTTTCATGATCAATTTAATGGGATCCAGTTCCCCACCCATCTGCTCCTAGCTATGTCTTCCTTTCTTCTGATGTTCCATCTCTACTTTCTATAGGGCTGGGCTTTAAGCATCTCGTGTTGGGGTTTTTTTGTTGTTTCTAATCGCAGAGCTGAGGGGAGGAAAGGAGTAAGAACAGCTGGTCTGACAGAAGCCCAGATTTAGCTTAGTTAAGTGGATTGTGAAAAATGTTTGGGAGTGGGAAGCTTAAGTTCATGGGCTGTTAGAACTTTTACATTTATCTCACTTAGGATCCAGGAAAATTTTCTTCATCTACTGACTGAGATCATCAGCTATTTTAGGACTTTAAAGTATCTTTCACTCTAACCTGCTAAATACTTTTCTGAGGTTAAATGAGGAATTTCCTTCCAGACCGTTTTACACCACTGAAGGAGAGCTGCCATTTCTGTTCCTTTAGTGGGAATACGTCATGTGAGAAAGGAAGAGGGAATCAGAAAGCCACACTCAAAGGTCTAACCTTAGCATTAATAACATATTTCATTATTTTTTTATATATCTAAATGTTTATCAACCACTCTTCAGTGAAAATAATTAAAAGATTGCAAATGCAGATTTGAAGCTGAGGCCAGGTTATGAGTTGTTTTGATATGACTGATTTTAACTGTTAGCTATTCTTGGAATGTGGTTGCTCACTCAGCTCACATGCTGTGTCTCTGCCCTGGCATTTATCATGCTCTTGTGGGAAATCAATATTTTAGATCCCTCTTGTTGTGAATTAATTTGTGCGTGGAATTCCATTTCTAAAAGGCTATCGAAAACAAATAAAAGGCACCAACTACTTTTGAGGGATTTAATATTTAAGAAAACCTTCACACACTTCTTTTTTTTTGTTATTTTCCCAGCCATGAGTCTTGACTAAGATTAAATATTGGGCCTGATTATGTTCTACAGGATGTAAGCTTCAACTCTTCCAAAACTAACATTGCTCTCTGTGCCCATTAACTGTTCCTTTTAGAAATGAATGTTAATGAAAGGAAATCAACACAACCGTGTAGTATATGTATTATTGTTACATGTATTTTACAGAGTTCGTTTAGTGGAAAGAGGATCTCCACATAGTTTACCTCTCATGGAGTCAGGAAAAGTAAGTACTGAAAGTTAAGATATCCATGACATGAAGTCATTGGCTGGGCCTTGTTCTGGAGAGATTGAACAGTGCCTCTGGGTTTTGGTTTTTTTCAGGCCCAAATTACATATGGCTAATGTTTTGGGGATTTTTTCTGTTACATACTCTCAGAGAGATTTGGGCCATTTGGTAGGATTTTGGTGTTGTCGGTGAACGTTTGATTTCTGAGGCGATGTTAATGACAGCGCAGATACACAAAGTGAAGAAGGCTTTCTCAGCATTTCCCAGATATCTCAGAATTCATTACATCTGTGGACTATTTTAGTTTTTTATAAGTCTACTTTAAATTTTAAGGATTTCTTCTAGTTTTTAGTGAAGGTTTCTGGGGGGACAAAGAGTCAGCATGTGACTATTAGTTGATATCTGCTTTCTTACTGCTCCGTGTTTGCTTTCGATAGATCCTCCCAGGAGTACGTATCATTATTGCTAATCCAGAAACAAAGGGACCCTTAGGAGATTCTCATCTTGGTGAGGTGAGTCGTGAAATTTGCGCCTTTGTGTGCTCTGAACTAAGTTGCAGAGATAAAGCTGTTGTCGTGTCTGCCAGTGGCTTCCTGCAATGCATCCTGTCAAATTCCTGGTTAAGAAACTGTGATTTCTACAGATTTGTGAATTATGCAGTATATAAAGTGTGCAGCATGGTAGCTGTATCATTACGAATATTGATAGTAACATACTTGGTAAATACTAATGATAGCTCAAGTTTGCTAAAAATTTGAAAAATATCTGCTTTTTCTAACACCATTTTCTACTTGGTGCTTCACTAGTTCTCATGGAAATTTACGTGAAAAAATAAGTTTATTGATTAGTCTAATTTCAGTTAGATGGTTTTCTAGTGCTATTCTCTTTATAATCATTGTGCTTCAACACACTGAAGTGCTCTCATTAGCGGAGTTGAGCAAGGCTATATGTTGTTCCAATTTATTTTATGTTTGTAGAGAGGAAAAAAGTTATTTTCAATGAGCAATTAAAAATCTAATTAACAAAATGAAGAATTTGCTTAGTCATAATTAAAACTGCAATATGATTGTGAGATTCCTCTGGAAGATTGCATTACTATGAAATAGTAAAAATTTCCATGATGCCTTGAGTTAGAAGAAATGAATCCGTCTCCATGGGTGAAGGTCTGTGGCCTCGCCCTTGAAAGTAAAGTGTCTGAGCCCATCAGGGAGACTGTGCGGGCTTTGGGGTAACTGGAAGCTGGGGGATTGCAAGGCAGGCATCCCCCCAGCCACAAGCCCAGCCTCCCTCTCCTCCAGGCACAGCTCAGACCTGCATACTGACTTCAGCGAGGTCACACAGGGGTCAATGTGCCTATAATGAGGTCAGTTACGGGTTCAGAAACAGTGTTAAGAGGCTTTATGGTGTTATCTAGATATGACTAAAATAGTTGCATCAAGAATTTTCAATAATGCCTCATTCTGGAAAGCTACTTTAATTAATACCAGTATAATTGCTTTTAACTTAGATATGGGTTCACAGCACTCACAATGCCAGTGGGTATTTTACCATCTACGGAGATGAATCTTTGCAGTCAGATCATTTTAATTCAAGACTCAGCTTTGGAGACACACAGACTATTTGGGCTCGAACTGGCTATCTGGGATTCCTGAGAAGAACAGAACTCACAGATGCAAATGGAGGTAAGACATATCTCATCATCTAGGCCTGTGCACATAATGTGAATTATTTTGAGGCTGGCTCATGTCTCTTGGCCTGTGCTACCCAGTGTGTTCCATCTGTGAAACCTGTGGAACAGCAAAAAAGCCTTAGTGAAAATAATCAGAAAATAAGACAGAAGGCAAAATTTCCCTGCTGAAACGGTTGCTTTTGCTCTGCTGGACCTCAGGTGCTAGAAATCCCCTCCACCAGTGACTTTTTGGCCTTGTTATTGTGCCACATGGTTCAGCATGAAAAATACGACATGCAGCCTAAAAGCCATCATTTATTCTCATGGTTATATCTGCAGGAATGGACTCATGCAGAGAGAAATGGGAGTCTGAGCCCTGTCCCTCTTGTGACAGCCACCCTCTTTGACAATTCCTCTGTTAGAAACTTTTCTGCAGTAACCGTCCCTTTCTCAAATCTCCTTGTCTTTATGCCTGTGGGGATGGTTACTGAAGTGTAATACAGGCGGTAACCTGCAGGAGAAACTGAGGTGTTGGTGTTTCTGTTGGGAATATACAGGATTTTGTTACTTGTTTCTATGACATTCCTTATCTCATGTACATGTGTAGGCAAACCAGTATGGCCAGGCAGGCAAAGCCCCTGCTTGGGAAAACAAGAAAACTGTTACTTTCCTGCGATTTTTGAAGAGTACAGTGCCACAAGTGGCAGCTGGCTGAGGTAGCAGCCGAGGCTGTGGGCAAAGTATGGTTTCTAACAACAATGTGAGCACCTGTGAGGGCCCCAGTGTCCGTGCAGGAGCCAGTATTCAGCCAAAGAGTCAATTCATCCAATCTGAAAGCATTTTAGTAATCACTGTGGGTTACAACTGCAGCCCTGTCCTTATGTTAGCATCTGAAGAGATTTACTTTTGGTTGCACAGGCTTTTTTCTTTCCATAATGACAGAGCAGCCTTGAGAAACTGCAGGATTCTTTGAGACTATTGCAATTTAAGGATCCAAGTGGCTTAAACCTTTTCCTGGCATAGATTGGCTAAGTCTTCATTCTCCTCCCACTTTCAGCTCCCAGGGCAGAAAGTTCTCTGCCCTTTATTATTGGTAGAGGTTATATTGCCTTCACATCTCTGCCATGAAGCTATCTAAATAAATTTTAAAAGAGCCAGCTATCTGCTTTTAAGTCTATTAGGGAATATTATTTCTTTATGAATAACATGCAGTCATTTATTATCAGCCTCATATATTTTTTTAAAGTGTCATTTCAGCCTCATTTATTTCTCTAGTTAGTAAAAGTTTGTACTATAAGAGTATTACGGTCCAAAGCTTCCCATTTGTCTGAATGAGCAATTTGCTGTCTGGCATTTAGTATCTATTTCTATTTTATTGGCTAAACACCTTTAGCATACACTTTAAGCATCAGCACTGACCATCAGAAAGCTACTGGAAGATCGTCCATACTGTTCGGATTAAATCCATCCAAAACAAGGAGCCTGTTGTCGAATTAGGGCACCTTAAAAACAAATGAGTCTGTTCTGCATCCACCTGGGAGAAAAACAGGAATTTCTGCCACTGTCTTTGGCTAAAGACTTCCACCTTACTCTTCTTCAAATGGGAATGGTGTTTCTGCCTTGCTTTCTTCTGCTTTCAGCTCTGCATTGCACTTCAGTGACGGAACATTCTCATTAGCTGAGAAATCTGGGGTTTCAGAAATTCGAGGCTAGTTTATAAACGTCATGCTCATTTTACTTATATCTTAATGTGAACAATTTTCTATTTCAATGTACTGGAGACTACAATCATGAATATTTTTTTCTCCTTGCAACCAGAACGCCATGATGCACTTTATGTCGTGGGTGCATTAGATGAAGCCATGGAGTTACGAGGGATGAGATACCATCCGATCGATATCGAAACCTCTGTAATTAGAGCACACAAGAGCATCACAGAATGGTAAGGATTATATAACACTGGGGTCCTTATATAAAGCTAAAATATCTGTGATGTCTGGGCTTTTTCTCGGATGTTGCAATTGATCCAGGAAATGGGCTGTCTCAGGATAGTCACAGAATTTATAACCCACCCTTATATACGTCCTTAGGATGAAACTTTCCATGAATGGATTTAATCGGCAAGGACTGTTCTCTGCTAAGATCATTCAATATGTTTCTTTTTTAACATGATTTCAAGTACAAGTGAAGAATTAAACTTCTAATTTGAGAAAGGCAAGCACTTCTCAGCTAGGTCAGTAGCTGTTTCTTGAAGTTTGAGGTTTATATTCTGGCCAGGAAAAGCAAACTTGTATGAGTTAAAGTTATTATGAGTTCAAGTTATTAGAAGGAGGAAGCAGGCAAACATTTCCAATAAATGAGCACACTAATAAACTTTATTGGTGAACACACTCCCTTTTGAATTGTTTATTAATAAATCAAGCAGCGAACAGATCAAGGTCACAATGGAAATTGGAGTAAATCAATGAGTTATAATGATGTCTTAATCAGTGCATCACGTCATCAGATGCACACAGCAGGTAATCGTTTCTCGAGGCCAACATGAAAACAAATTGCTTTTCATTATTCTTGCATTAGAAGACTGAATCAGGTAGTTGTTTTGATACAACCTCAGTTCAACTCTTCTCCTTTCAACCAAAATTAACCTGTCGCAGCAGCCATGGCAATTTAGCGAGTATAAGATGTGACTCTCCATTTTTCTTTTCAGTCCTGGCTGCAAAGGTGTGGCCTGGAGCAGGAAACTTAATAATGAGGCACAGCCACCAGATTGTTTCCTTTAGACAAAGCACCTTGCTTTTTTCCTGAAATACCTCTTAAAAGTAAGGCAATTAATTGCTTGGGTGAATGTAACCAAAGTTTTGCTTTATTGCCTCCTCCCTCAAGCATCATTCCCCTTGGTATGTTCTTCTGCTAACGAGCCATCACATGAGGTGGCAAATTCTGTGTCCTGATATAGGCCAGCGTGAACACGTTAAGGATGCTGTGAAATTCGCCTTGAAAATGTGTCAGAACGGTATCAGCAGCGGATAGAAAGTTTTCACATCAGGCTATTTAGGGAGCTCTGTTGTAGGATGACCACAGATTCATAAATCAAGGTGTTCATGGGGAGCAAATGAAAGAGCCATAGCAGACTGACATCATGGGTTTCAGTGGCCAAAAATGCTTAAATTACGTTCCTTTATTTCAAGACCACTTTGAGGATCCTTTTTCTTTCATTATCATGGAAATCCTGGGTAGGGTAGTGGCAACTAAAGAAGGATTGGGGTCAGCTGGGAGGATTGAAGAAAAAGGCCACTGAATTTCTTTAAAAAGCTGTAAGTAAATGTAAATAATGTAAATAATTCTCAGTGCCTTAAGTCTTCTCAGTACTTGGGTGAGTATGTCTGAGGCACGAGTGAGGATTCAGAACACACACTGTACTGTTAACCACGCTTTGCCCAAAGGCCAAGTCTTTTTTCCTCAGAGACTGCTGATGAACTAAATGTTTCTCTCATGTGGTCCCTGCAGAAAATGGGCACACAGTAGTTCAAGAGTGACAACATCTGGTTTGTTCACAGTCCCCAACGTCTTCCTAACTTCTTCCTGACTGTCCTTGACTTTTCTCATTTAATTTCTCTTTCAGCTCCACATAGAGATCTTTCTCTTGCCTTTGTGAAACACTCCTTAACAAAATAACCAGTTAAATCTTTCTTTTTATGTATACTTTGCATATGACTTTCTTTGGATGGGGGTATGAGCCACCGTTCTTGTTGGAGGCCTTTGTTGTTTGTGACCCATTGAGGATTTAACTGCATCGATACTTTTTGGTAACAAAAGGAACTGGGTATGTCTGGTCAATAGATTGTAAAAAAAAGCTTCAGCTCCCAAGAAACACATGCTCATTTTGTAACTTTTAGCATTGTTGGAGAAAGCAACAACTTGTTGACTAAAGTAGGATCTTGCTATGCAGCTTCTGTCATTCAGGATCAGATCAAAAAGGGCATTGAAAAGAGTTATTGTGTCTTAAGAAATTCTAGCACAAAATCAACCACCTCTGACGTTGGACCTCCTGGGTCTCAACGCGTAACAAGCAAAAGAATGGCATGGTGGTTTTTTATTGTGATGTAGGACTACACCAGGCATTTCTTACAGTGTTTTTATTAGTGCAAAATATCTTGAGAAATAATGCATGTATGTGTTTTGATTAAAGCACATTGTTGAATCATTTAAACTACAGACGATCGAAAGAGGAACAGAACATAGCTTCCTGGAGCTTGCTAGGAAGTGGTTTTCTCTCAGCATAATGACAAATAGGTAAAGCTACACAAGGTATTTGCAAAAGAAAACCATTATGGGCCTCTTTCTGTGAAGGTGTTTCAACAACTTCCTTGCTTTTCCTGAAGGATTTGGTGGGATGAAAGCAGCAGGAGGGGCCGTTCCCAGCTCAGTGCACTGGCCGTGCTGCACCTATTGCGTGTGATTCCATCATTTCCTGAGAAAGTACAGCCTTCCTTTTTGTGGGTTTTGGGATTGTGGTATTTTTTAATTATTCGTCAGGGTTAGAAAGTTAATACCTTCCTAAGTAATATATGCTGGCCAATATGTCTTCATCTCAACTAAGAACATAAAGGGAAATATTTCCTTTTACTTAAACTGGTCACCAGTGAGTTAGAATCATGGCATCTGAAATGAGTTTTAAATTAAATGGAAACTGTCTTCAGAGAGGCACTGGCTCTAGGAATTAATAGAAGCTTCATGAAGGTTTTAGGAATCTGTCTTTGGAGCTAAGAAAAACTAACTTCTCCTAAGCTGTTTTTGGGACCTGCTCCTGAATCTTGCCAACGACTGGTTTCCCGTGTAACAAGCTAATGGTGGGTTTAAGGCATGGTTTCAACTGTTAACTTTTATTTTAATAAAGCTTCCCCAAGTTTTTTTGTTAAAATATATGCTATTAATTTAAATGCTTGTACAGCAATCCATGAAAATTCTAGGACCTCTCTGGATATGATCACCTGTGCAGACTGATAATTCACTTTGTTAATATTTACCATCAATCAAAACTTAATAGAATGTCTCTGAAAACATAAGTGCAAATTAAAATTCATTTCATAGCAGTAGTAAATCAAAAGGAGCCCACACAGCCTTGCTTTGGCTGGCCAGTGGTTTTCCAGATCAATAAACACCTAAGAATTCAATCAAATAGTCTTTTGTCAGGATCTGAAAATGATTTTTTTTTAAAATAGCAAGTACTTTTCTCCAAAAATCCATTCTGTTAGGCATCAACATAGAGCACATTTTCATAGCTAACTTTGGGGCAAAGTAAGATAAGCTTCCAAAGTACGGGGATTTTCAGAATTGCCTTAGAAGACTAAAACAGTGCACTTATGTCTCCATCAAGTATTGACTTAGGATAAGTAGCTCTTTTGGAAGCTGACATACATACAATATATTCTAACTTTCAGATGCTTAGAGAATCACAGAATCGTTTGGTTGGAAAAGGCCTTTAAGATCACTGAGTCCATTTGTTAACCTGATCCTACCATATCCACCATTAAACCACGTCCCTCGGCACTTCAGCTAAACGCCTCTTAAATACCTCCAGGAATGCTGACTACTTCTACTTCCCTGGTCAGCCTGTGCCAATGTCTAACAACCTTCTCAGTGAAAAAGTTCCTCCTAATCTCCAGTCTATACCATTGAGGCCATTTCCTCTCGTCCTACCACTTCTAACCTGGGAGAAGAGACCAGCTCCCACCTCACTACAACCTCCTTTCAGGTAGTTGTAGAGAGTGAACATGTCTCCTCTCAGCCTCCTCTGCTCCAGACTAAACACCCCCAGCTCCGTCAGCTGCTCCTCATCAGACTTGTGCTCTAGACCCTCTTCTTTGGACACACTCCAGCACCTCAATGTCCCTCTTATGCTTGAGACAGTTCTGGGAAATTATGTTCTGATTCTTTTAGTGTATGAATTACACGTGTATATAATTGTTTGTGCTGTAGAATAAGTTAGAGGAAGAAACAGCCATCATCTGTGTCTTAAAACACCTGCAAGGAAGAATGAAATTGCTCTTTGTGGACCCTCAGTCCTGCTGACCTCCTGTGGGACTTCAGACCTTTGTAGACATTTGAGACGTGGGGAGGAGGATGGAGGGAAGCATACACGAGACTGTCCTACCCTCGCAGCCTCCACACTTGGAAGGACAAATGTATTATCCATAGCCAGAAAAGATACCCTGTAGCAGAAACCAGATTTACCTGCTTTGACACAAGGGTTTAACCAAAATCCTGAGATCTTACAAAATTCTTTCAGTAAAGAGGAAATACTGGTGATAATGGCTATGGCTATCTCACCTCTTAATAAGGAACGTAAAAACTCCTGTCCCCTTACACTCAACAGAAATAAATGACAGACGAAATAAAGCAGCTGGAGACACTTCTTATTTCTTTATAAACCAGTTGGTCCAGAAAAATGGCAGCTCTTCTATGCTGAGCCCTGACCTTCTTGGACAGCAGGCAGCCCAGTCCAGAAGCATGTAGCTACCCTGGCCTGGCGGCCTGGGAGAGAGGAAGCTCCTCCTGGCCTGCTGGGTCTCTGGGCAGCACTGGGCTGTGTGAACCTCTCCAGGGCTCCACACCCTTTGGCTTGGCAGAGATTACTCAAAAGGTCTTTTGGTTCGGACTATGTTCCTGCCCTTCCCTTTGGGGCCTCTTCTAACCTCCTTGCTCTTCTGTTCTGCCCTTTAAAACACCCCAGAGAAGATACCTCCCCCCACACATCGCTCCTGGGTGCCTTCATGAGCACAGCAGAGCTGTGACACTTCTCTGGCTTCAGAGGGAACCACGTGTGGTCTGGCAACCTCCTTACACGATGGGCAAGGACTAGACTGGAGTTCCTGTGAGGTTTAGTTCAACACTTAGGTATTGCAGCAGTATTAAAGGGCGAGTTCACGGGGCTGCTCTGCCCCTGCCTGCAGACGCGGGCTCTCTCGCTGTTTACGCTTTGTGCTGAGCTTACAGAGAAGCCCTAGGATTTGAAACAAAGGGTGACCAAGGTGAGCGAAAAGGGTAGAAAATCAAACTGGTAAAAAAACTCCACCACTAATATTTCTCTTGTTTGTTTCATTCCAGTGCGGTGTTTACTTGGACAAATTTATTGGTCGTTGTAGTTGAGCTGGATGGATCGGAGCAAGAAGCTTTGGACCTGGTTCCTTTGGTCACCAACGTGGTTCTGGAGGAACACTATCTGATTGTAGGGGTGGTGGTGGTTGTGGACATTGGTGTAATTCCTATCAACTCCCGTGGAGAGAAACAACGTATGCACCTACGAGATGGATTTTTGGCAGACCAGCTAGATCCCATCTATGTGGCCTACAACATGTAGTCTTGTACCTTAAAGCTTCCATGGACTTTACTATAGATGTATAAAATTTTTTTGGTGTCCACTAAAAAAGTGTGCAGATAAGATGCTGACACTGATCAGAATGGAACTGTTTCTATTACGACTTTTCAAAGCAGTCATGATTGGCAGGAAATAAAATGTGAAATGTTTTCTTTTACCACTAAATTTTAGAAGAGGAGGACTATGGGGTGAAGGCCCTTCAGTGTGTTGGAAAAGCCCATTTTAAACTTTCTCTTTTTTTTTGCTTATTGGACATTACTGCTTTTTGAGTAAATGTGGCTTTGTATTTTACATTAAGTAGGCTGAAGTAGATTTTTCTTTTTCCTTCTGCCCTCCAAATGGATTCTTTTAAAACAATTTGCATACTAATACGAATAATTGTGTTCTTCATTTATTTTACTGTGTCATAAGAAGCTGATGAATACAGATCCGTTACTAACTTAAGCCATTTTAGATCCCACGTCTTAGGAAACTATGTAGTGGTACGAGGAGAATACCCAAAGTAGCACCTTTCAATTAGAAATCTTGCAGCTTTCTGTCGGAGATGCTGAAAGCCCAGAGGCCAAAGAGCCTTTGCTGTTAGCGTTAGAATGGAAGAAATTTATAAATAAGGTGTATTTCGGCAATGAACTTGCAAATATCTTTGTACTAAACTAAAAAGATGAGATAAGTTAACTACTTCTTCTGTAATTATGTACAAAACGTTTAATTTATTTTGATCTCTTTAGAAGTATAAAAGAGAAAAAAACATTCAAGAATATGAGAAGTCTTGAAATGTTTGCTAATATAAAAACAAAGTGTTGTATTATCTTGAGTGGATAGTATCACATCAAATATATATATATGAAATATAAATTCACTAATGACAAAAGATTTTAAAGTTTAAAATGCAGTACTTGTCACTTGCATGGTGTCTCCCACTGTAGATAATCAAATGTTACTCACAAATTTTTTGAGAAAAAGAAAAAAAGCAATCCTGGATTGCTAAGTATCCCTGTCGAAAAGGAATCCTCTAGATACCAGCAAGTGGAATTATTGCTGTCTTTAAGGCAGTGAATGAATTTAAGACTAAAAATGCACTACAATAATTTTCTTTTCTTTGCCGTGGAGGCAACAATAAATATTCGTGCTGGCATGTGCATACACTTGTTAGACTTAGAAAAGGCAGGTTGAGGAATAGCACTGTTGTCTAGCTGCAGAACTTTGTTGCACAATTTTTTTTCATTGTTTTAGTTGGTGTTTTTATTGCTACAAGGCAAACTTTGGGGGTTATTTGCACAGAGTTATCAATTTGCCTCTCAGCTAGGACACGTAGCTCGGTGGCCAACACATCCAGTTTACATTTACAGGAAACGATTGTTTAGGTGGTCTTTAATTTATTCCTGACCAGTGAGGAGCTGACAGTCACTGCAGCCGGTTGGGCCCGGACCGTGCATCTGCTAAGTAGTCCCCAAAGGCATCAGAACAGCAGAGGAACCCATCTGCCTGTTAAAGAGCCGAGGAGTCCCGCGGCCTCCGAGCTGAGGCCGTCACGGGAGACGAGTAGGGAAACGTGCATCACAGCTGCCTTCATTTTACTACCTTTGGATAAAAGAGAGGTTTGATTCCCCAGTTCTGTTGTCTTCCCTGCAGCCCGTGCCCCTTTTCTTAAACCCTTCCCCTGCCTTCATGTGGTTGTAACTGAATTGACCAGTTTGTGATCGAGAGTGGGATTTACCAGCTGCAGTCCAAGAATGCTTTTCTTATTGTCCCGAATGACGTTCATGTGCTGGCTCTCATTACCGGATATGCATGACTAAGATTGTTGCAGGGCAAATGTAATCATGTTTATATCACGTCTAAGGGAGTCTCGACGCTGGGTATTTCAAGTCTGTTTAAGAAGTAGGGACGTTTTAGTCTGCATGTACAGTACAGAGCATCTCGCCACGTCAGACGCGTTTTCTTTCAGTCCGTCTTTCCCGCCCTCACTGTCCTGTGAATAGCCCCATTCATGGTCCGCAGACCAATCCTCTAGTTTGTCAAACTCATTTTCTGCTCCCTGAAAAGAATAAAAGTCTGTTCTTAACGGCAAGTCGTTGTAAGGTTTCAGACGAGATGTTGACTGGTTACAAACATAATTGCGGTGTGTGAACTAACTTGTGAAGTCCTGCTATCGCTGATCTCAGTACTGCAAAACGAGTCTCGCTGGCGTTCACAGCATCACTTTAACCTTCACGAAGTCAACTTTGCATTTGTAGAGAATAAAAGAACTGCAATGCAGTCGTGAAACGCAGTTAATAACAGCTCTCTTCTGCAACCTGTCATCCGTGGTTGTTAAATCCTGAGTTAAGAGAAATGATAAAACTGAGTTTCTGGTTTTGTTGTGCAAGCAAAAGGAAGGAAACATTTAAGCACCATCAGACTGAGCAATAAAGAAGGATTGTTCTGTATTAGAAACTGTACTGTAGATAAACCATTCATGAGAATGTATAAAATGTTTGTCTTGTGACCTTGTGCTTTTGGAGTCAGACAAAACCATGTAATCAACTCGATGCACATGCACAAAAAAAAAAAGAGGGTACACAATGAACATTTAAACACAAAACTAATCAAACAGGAGCAGATTCCTCATGGTGCTTGTTTATTATATATATATTTAATCCTGCTTGACACTTTACCCAAGGGAAGACTGTCCCTTTTATCAGTTGAATGTTAGCAGCGTTATTTCATAGAGTGTGGTGACTGGTTAGAGAAATTCATGTAACTCAGCCAATCACAGTTTCAAACAAAAATTTTTATGTGCAAAGGACAGCAACCTTCTTGTATGTTAAACCACCAGTACGCTTTGTACATCTGTGATAACGCCTGTTTTATATTCAAATGAACAAATAAAAGCTTTTATTTTTGTTGCTCTGAAAATATCGGTTTCTTAATTAAGTCATCAGAAAATGGAGCTGCTTCCCAGGGCTGCGGACGCACGGAGGGGGAACGTGGAGAGCTATACTGTAATTTTATTTTGTTTACCTCTCTTGTTGCATAATTTATTAGTACAAATCATTCTACTTTTAACAATGTTTAAATACCGGTGTGGGCATTTCTTGCTGAAAGACTTTCATATGGCAACAAATGTTTTTTGTGAAATGTTTTTTTAATTCTTTTTAATATATTCAAATATACTGTTCACATCTTTGCTGAAAGTGTAAAGATTATTGTAAGCTTGGTAACATTTTGTGAGAAGCAATAACAAGCATTAGTACTGTAAAACTCCTCCAATTTGTCACTTATCACTTTTGTCGCAAGGTCTTGCTGCCGACATTCTGCCCATCAGCCGCTTGAGGTGCTGACTCAGGTGTAATGTCTCTGTGGAGCTTTCTCTGCCAGTGGAAGCGTAGGGGTAACTGCTCGGTCACACGTGCAGGGCTCGAACCTCTGTGTCAGTTCAGAAGCCTGGGACGACCAGATGAAACCTCTAGGAAAGGTGCTCTGCCTGTGTCCATCGGCCTTTTCCAAAACCAGCGTGATTTCCGAGCTGGCTGCTAGCAGCCGAGCAGCAGCAGCCCCAGAGCAGGGGCTTGGCCAGAGCTCTGACTTTCTATGTAATGATTTCAAAGGGTTCAAGTTAGGAGTCCTGCGTTTCTTTGGTAGCCCATCTGAGAACTTCAGGGTATAAAATCCCATCTCTGTTGGCTTACATTTCAGCTTGCTCATCACAGGTGCAGGTCAGAAGACCCACAGTTCTCCAGATTGCAGGGAGCGCAACCCAAAAACTGTGGGAGGGAAAGGGCAGGTTAGGGCTGGCAGAAGGAAGAGGATGGCAGGACAGCAGTTGTTCCTAATTCAGTTTTACAAATGATTTTCATTTAAAAAAGAGGAAGGTTTTCAATGCTTGATGCTAATGGTGATGAAGACTTTAGAAGCTCAAAATGGTTTAGAAATCATTTTGGCAAATGGTGGCTGCAACACTGAAAAGCTGGTGGGGAATTGTGACCAAACAAAAAATGTAGTAGGGTTAGAGGAATCATTTCATGCCCAATAAGAACAGTCTAATTTATTCATTATCGGGTTGACACTAACAAGGTAAGAACTGGGAAAAAAAATCTTGATAAAAGGCCTTGCAGCTTTTTGTGGGTGTTTTTCAACACAAAAATTTGCTTTATACACCATTATAAACTAGGGTGGGGAGAGGGAGGGCATTTCAAGACATCAAATCCTCACCAGCCACCTTGGGAAGGACCAGCCAGGTTTGGGGCAATGTCTGACTTTCTCCAAGACAGCTGTTGCAGTCAGCCCAAGCAGTCACAGATCCCTCTCTGCAACCTTGGGGATACAAACCCCTGCCCTGGCTCCTGCATGGGGCATGCAGGTGGTTTTGGGGAGCTGGGCCCTGGTGTGGGCCATGGCTGGTTGGGCAGCATGAGAGGAGGTAAAGCCCAGGAAGATCATCCTGGTGGGGAGGAACCTCACTGTTCCCAGGGTAAGAGACAACACTGATTTCAAGTTGGTTCTTTATTTTAATAGAAGGACATTTCACTTAAAACTGGCTGGGATTCGAAGAGGGGAAAAACTGTAAATAGATTCTGTATTCTGAAGATAGAAATGGATGATTTAATTTCAGGTTAAAATAGAAAAGTTAAACCCAAGTTCTTTTTTGGTATCTGGAGTCCTTTGTTTGGCATCTCACCTTCCCAAAAGCTCTCGTTACTACGGCTTAGATGAACTGGCTTTCCTTTCCAGGGCTTTTCTGTTCTCTTTTGAGGGGTATCACCTTAAAGGTGGTCTAAAAATCCTCTTAAGTCCTTCTCATTTGTGCTAAACCTCACTCAGGTCAACATCTCTGAAACTGTGTCGCTGCCGTTCTTACCCAGCAAACCATGTCTAGGCATCCTGCTGCTGGGAGCTGCCTGGCACTTCAGATCAACCACAGGTTCCCTAAGCAGGTCATGCTGCATCATGCCAGTCCAAACCAGTACCACTTACACTTCTTTGTGGTCTACATGGACACAATTTCTTCAAAGCTAAGGCACTACTGTATTTTCTGTGATCCACGTGAGGCAAAAACTCAACCCAGGGATCCCACAACACATCTAGTCATGATACTTTTAAATGATTGCAAAAAATGTTCAGCTATGGCCAGTTGATGGCACAAAGTTGATCTTGTTTTCCTTTCATGCTTTGGTAGATTGGTATGGATAGGTGTCACTCAAGAGAGTGTCCTATGGAGGGGTCTGAAGGAGGGGCCAAAGCTGGTGGGAGCACCACAACAGGGAAGGGCTTCATGTGTGAGGGCCAGCATGTGGGAAAGTTTTGGTGATGCTGGGGAGAGGCACTGAGAGGTGAGCAGGACTGAGCCAGTGATAGCCGCTGAACATGAGCCAGCAGTGTGCCCAGGTGGCCCAGAAGGCCAATGGCATCCTGGCCTGTACCAAAAATAGCATGACCAGCAGGACCAAGGAGGTGATTGTCCCCGTGTACTTGGCACTGGTGAGGCCACACCTTGAATAATGTGTTCAGCTCTGGGTCCCTCACTACAAGAAGGACACTGAGGTGCTGGAGCGTGTCCAGAGACAGGCAACAAAACTGGTGAAGGATCTGGAGAACAAGTCTGATGAGGAGCAGCTGAGGGAGCTGGGGATGTTTAGCCTGGAGAAGAAGAGGATGATACCTGAAAGGGAGTTGTAGTGAGATGAGAGTGGATCTCTCCAGTAATGAATGACAGGACACGAGGAAATGGGCTCAAGTTGCACCCGGGAAGGCTTAGATTGGACATTAGGAAAAACGTTTTCACTGAGAGGGTTATTAAACATTGGAACAGTCTGCCCAGGCAGGTGGTGGAGTCACCATCCCTGGAGATACTCAAAAAACATGTAGATGAGTTGCTGAGGGATATGATTTAGTTTAGTGATGGGCTTGGCAGTGTCAGGTTAGTGTTTGGACTTGATGATCTTAAAGATCTTTTCCAACCAAAGTGATTCTATGATTCTCTGATCCCTGCTGAAGAGGACACCAGTGGAGGAAGCCGCAAGTGAAGGGCAGGTTTAGGAAGAGCATTTGAAGAGCATGGAAGAGAGGTAAGGCTAGAGAAGAGAAGGTTGTGCATGTGCAAGGTTGTGCATGTGCAGGCAGGGGTCAAGGATTAGAGGCTGTATCCAACCCAGTGGTATCTGGCACCTAATTGTAGGGGCCTTCATTTTAATTTTCAAATTGATGAGCTCCAGGTGCTGGGACACACAGCCCTGCTGCTCTTGGCCCTACAGTCAGTCTGGAGCCTTGGATGAGCTGCCATCCTCTCAATTCAGCCAAGGGCCTCGAGGATAAGGGTGGAAATATTTGGAGGTCGGAGGGCAGAGGTGGCACAAAACAAGGATAGAGGTTATCCCAACAAAAAAGGTTCAGGAAACTATGCCCACAGGTCTGTGTCGGGGAAAAGGCAGACTGAAAGAGGTAAGTGCTGAGCAAGGACAAGTAAGAAAAGCCATTGCATGCAAGAAGATAAATAGTGTTTCCATGAAGCAAGATCGGGAGGGGAGTATGGCACGAAGAAGAAGCAGAAGAAGATGAGAATTTAAGCCAATGACTGCCCAAAGAAAACCAGTGGCTGAGGGGATGCAAAGGAATTAAACTTTCCATTGCAGACACATGTGCTCATTAACATTTTTAGGATGCCTCTCACAAACATTTGGCTTCAGATACTTTCTTCAAATCCCTGTGTGCCCCGAGGAGGTGACTGAGGCATGGAGCTACTCTTTGTGGCACCAGAGGAGTCACACACCACACCAGGTTGGACGCGTGTGGTTGTGCAATTAACTCAAGATCAGTAAATGGTAAGAAATTTGGCTGAAGTTCCCTTCAGGGCAGTGTGTGCTCAACAAAAAGCCTTTGGAGAACTTTCCCTGCCCTTTGTGAGTGCCTTTGCACAAGGGCATTCCTGCTTTGAGCACATGATCAAGCCAATTGCATCACAGATTAAAAGTTTGCTAAGAAAAATAAAAAGTGGAACATAAAGTAAAAGTGAAAAAAAAAAACAAACCAAAACCACCAAAGATCCCTCCTCTGCCCCCAATCCCATGGTTATACCTTTGGATCCAGTTCTGTACTTATTTTATCCAGTCAGTCCTAGGGAAGCCCATGTAAAGCTGCACAGGAATGTCCTGGTGAGTGTCTAACCCCACAGCTGACGTGTCCTGCGCAAGCAGAGTCCCCAGTGACTGCCATCATATCAGAAGCTGACTTTGTTATCAAGATCTATGATGCTGACACACAAAATTTTGCCTACATACCAAATGCAACTACTTCCTACTGCAGTTTCTGGAAGGGCAAATGAGAGCAGCTCTCTTCTTCCTCCTCTGCCTCCTCCTCCTGCTCTTCTGCTTCCTCCTCCTCCAAATGCTGCTAACATATTGCTTTGAATTTCAGCCACAACAGCTGCTGTTTAGCAACGCTCCTCCAGTCTCCAGAAGCCCTCAAGGCTCGGACACTCAATCAGTCAACAAGCCTGGAGGACCTCGGATCACCATAAAAACGTCAGGAGAATTTCTGCTCTGAGGCGCTCAGCACCAACGTACAGAAATGAGCTTCCAAATCAGAACTTATGCGTTTCTTTATTTTAGGCAAGGGCTATTGCAGGACAGGACACCCATCAAATATTGTAGAAAAACACAGAGGCCACACTGCTGGTGGGAATGGGTGAGCAGTCCCGGGCTTCACTCAGCATCCAGCCGTGCCTTGCAGCGGCTCGGCGAGCCTGGAGCAGCTCACTGCCACAGTGCCTGCTGACGGCAGCGAGCCCACAGCTAAAATGCTGCTGGCTCTAGCACCCGTGGGAAAGAATAACAAGCAATTGCGTTACTGAGTTGCACATGTTTCGTTTCTTCAGGGGGAAAATAAAAGGCTTTCCGGCACTCATGGTCTTTACAGACTTGTGAAAGACAAGGAAAAGCTCTGTCACTCAGTCCTGCTGTGTCAGCCAAAGGCATTCTCTCTCTAGTGCACAAGCCATGCATGGCAGAGTTTCTGGCAGTGCTCTTCTTTGCAAGGAGATGGTGATGCTGAAGGGAAGGGCTGAGCTGCAGAAGAGCTCCCTGCCTGCCCGTGCCACTGAGGTTTGAATGCCTCATTTTGCTCTCCCAAGAGCATACCAGAGCCACACAGCTCTCACACAGAAATGGCTCTTAGTCCTCATAGTGAGGACAATTAACAGGATGCCCTGAGCAGACGGGGCGTGCGTGGGTGCTCCGTGCCAGGCAGAACCCTCTTTCCTGGTGACAGGAGCTTTGTGAGCTCCCACATGCAAAGCATAGATTCACTTTTTGCTTTCAAGGAGGACATTTTTCATCTTGAAGGCCCTGTTCCAAGGACAAAAGCGCATTGCTGGGGCCAAGGCTGGGCTGGGCCTTTGTGGAAGCAGGAGCAGTGGAAGGCAGAGCCCTCACATGGCAGCAGCACAGGTCCCGGGGCCTGAGCTTCTGCAGCAGCTGCTGCAAAAGAGACTTTTCCTGTTAATGAAGTAGCTAAAAATAAAGTAGTGCTCTGACTTTATTAATAAACATTGTTTCCTGCTGCAGAAGTCCTTTTTCCAAACACTAGCAAAGCATTTTGTATAACCAGCTTCACAGTGTCTTCTCTGTGCAGAACTTAAGTTATTTTTAGGAACCTCTCTGGGGCAAATCCTATTTCCATTGCAGCTTTACGCCAGCTTAGTTTTCCCTTCCAGGGAGTTAACAGAAACTGGCCAGTGGCTTCAGAAACAAACACATCACTCTGCTTTTTCACATGACCCGTTCTCACTCTGTATTATCTTCAGTTATTAGTCTCCTTTTGTGTAAAAACTGATCTGCAAAGCAGATGCTCTGTATTGCGTTTCAGCCCCTCCATCCCTGTCTGCACCTTTCCACACTTCACGACAGGCCCCAGGACCATGGGACTGGAGAGATCCTGGGGCAGACATGGCCATGGGGACGTACAATCTATAATTCCTTTTTTTCTGAGTTCTCTTTCTGATATTACAATTTAAAACTTTCAGCAATACATTTTTGGGGGTTTTCTTAAGAGATTACTCAGAGTCTGACAGAGTTTTGAGCCTGAGTTTTGGAAGGTCCAAGACAGGTTTTATTTTCCTTTTACATTAGGCTATAAACACCTTCCACTTAAAATCGAACTTTATTATCCTTACAAATGGATGAAGCACTTGCAATTCATTTTTTTAACGTGAAACAATGAAGAAGGGCCTTTCTAGTTTTGATACCTCAACCCCAGTCTGATTTATGAAAACATTTGGAAAGCATATGCACAGATCACATACATACATGCTCTCACTCAGTAAGGCTAAAATTGGCTGGGTAGCCCCTAACTACCGGTAACAAATCCCAAACATATTTCACACACTTGGTCACTGAAGATCTGGAAAGGAAAACAAGCCCTGAGGTGGGCAGCTCACTCCACCTAAAGGAAGCAAGTGGCAGAAACCACTGCTCCTCTTTATTAAAGTAATAGCCAGAGTTTAAATGACTAACTAATAGTAATAACAGCAATAATAACCACAATAATAGCCACAACAATAATGTTAACAATAGTAACAACAATAATAATGATCAAAATAGGAACAAAAAATACAAATGCATGTAACACCTTTAATTGATGCTGTAGGAGCACTAAGATGCAGCCCTGCCTGCACTGGTGGACATGCAGCAGCTCAGAGAAATCCCCTGATCATCCCAAGGATTCTGCTGGAAGGAAATGTTCAGATTTGGTGGTGGTGAAAGGACAAATTCCCTCCTCTGCTGTGCAGGGGTGGTGGTGGCAGGGCCCAGCGTGGGATGCATGATGGGGTAACACCACGGTGAGGGTGGGAAGCTGCTGAGGTACTTCCAAAGCACTTAGGCTGTTTGGCCCCACTGGTGACACCTGCCACGTGTGGGGGAGAGCAGGGCCAGCGTTTCCAAAGAGTGGGTGTCAGGAGGATGGGATGACACTTTGTGGTGTCCAGTGACAGGAAGAGGTAACGGAGAAAAGCTGGAACACAAAGAGTTCCACACAAGGCAAATCTTTCCTGTTCAGGTGGGGCAGCCCTGGCACAGGCTGCCCAGGGAGAATGTGGAATCCTCTCTGGACATTTCCAAAACCCGTCTGGACACATTCCTGTGCGACCCGATCTAGGTGGACCGACTTTAGCAGGAGGGTTGCACTAGATGATCTCTAGAGGTCCCTTCCAACCCCTGCCATTCTGTGAATCTGTGCATTGTGTGGGTGGGTGCTGCTGAGCAGCTTGGGGGCTACCACAGGCTGCGGCAGGGAGGCCTAGGAAAGGGAGCTCGAGGGGGCCACCGCTGCTTCCTGATCCTGCTCTGCTGGCGTGGCTCAGCACAAATGATTCATGTGCAGTACGTGTGCTGTGCTGGTTGGTTGTATCTAATCGGCTTCCATCAAGATGAATTAATAAAATTAGCACTCTTGGGTAGAACGCTGTGACTCATGTAAGAGTCATGTTCCTGTAAGAACAGAAAAGTTTGGACAGTAAAATAATAAAAGAGAGGGTTTTTTGAGGGACCTTTAAACATTTAAAATGTAATTTTTATCCCCGTCTCCTCCCCTGGGAATAGCAAGTCTTGCCAGGTCCCACAGGGAAATTAATTGCTACAGATTTGAACTCCTACAGCTTTCCTCCTGCAGCCCCGAAGTCACCCAACCTGTGGCTTGTCCTCAAATGGTCCTTTTTCTTGGGGGTGGCTGTGGGCCGTGCCCGTGGGCAGCAGCACCAGCACGGGCCCTCAGCTCCCTCAGGCACCTCCCTGGTAGCAAGCCCTGACTTTGGAGTAACAGAGCGATGCCGCAAGGGAATTGCTGCTGCTGCTGCTGCTCTGGCATGAGATGGACTCATAGAGCCCCCCCCAGGCCCTACAGATGAAGTTATATGAGCAATAAAATAAATACGAGGCGTGGACCCAGGAGCTGACTGCTTTAGCAGGGGCGTTGGACTAGATGATTTGGACTAGAGGACCCTTTCAACCACTCTCAAGCTGAGATTCTGTGAGCGCGTTAGGGAGGAGGCAGAGTGGGGCCACACGTGAGAGAAGGCCCTGCAGGACCCAGCACTAAAAGCAGAACACGATCAACACCACCCTTGGAGGCTGCTGCCCCAGCCGGACTGAAAAGATTCACTTTTGGTGCAGAGAGCCATGTTAAATGCTCCAGGAGCAAGCATCTCCCACCCACAGGCCCAGTCTTGCTCAGTGAGAAGTAAAAACAGCAGCCTGGTGTGATGCCCACCCAAAGACGTGAGGACAACCCACCAAAATCAACACAGACGCCTTCAGTGAGGGGGTTTTTTTTAAATACATTTATTAACCAATGTTAACACATTAAATGACTCTATATATTGCTAGTCAGAGCAGCTTACAAAATGCCAGAATGCATCATAAACTGGACAGCCACAATGAATAATTACAATGTGCATAGTGGCTAAGCTCAACACTTTAATATAGCTTTATGATTTGCAGAAAAATTAATTTTAAATCATGATTCCTAAAACAATCAATTGTAATTTTACCTAAAACTTATACAAAACCAGGCCACAATCTTTTTTTTTGTTTTGTTTTGTTTTTTTTTCTTTAAAACACACAGTTTTCACGCTGTAGTAACTTGGAAATGTGCAACCGTGTCAACAGAGACAAAAAAGCCAAAGTAACACGAATCTTACTTTCATGCAGCTATCAGTTAAATATTACATATTCTGGAATGATTTTACACCAAAAATATTTCCACAATAACTTGCGTTCATAGGGGTGGATCGAAGTTTTGGAACTTGTAAAGTAATCGAACAAGATTGATTTTTAGTTGTGAAGTGTTTTACAGTCACAACACAGAGGCGACAAAAGTTAATTACACATTTATCAGGCAATAATGTAGCTGTGGTAATACAAGTTACCATCTACCTACTATGGGTTTTTTTTTTCCCAATCAACTTACCACGTAATTTCTGCAACATATTGGGCGTTATTTGGCAGTATCTAGTCAATTAACTTACATCACCACTGTAAGTCAAAAAGATCAGGATTTCAGTGGTAGTTCACAGAAGTGTTTTAGTTCCATTTTCATCTTTGCAAATGACCCTGACAAATCCTAGAGAAAACTTTTTTAAAGGCTTTCCTCCTGATTCTTCAGCTTCCATCGTTCCATCATGTAATTGCTTTCAATAAATATCAAAGATCTAAATAAATATTTACAAATTATTCCTCTAACTTCTCAAAAAATAGCTGGATGATTAATGGGCATGTGACTCAGAGTCTAAGACCAATCTTTTGAAAGAAACTAAAATGCGGAGACACTTGAAAAGAAAAGCTATTTAAGTAAGCTTTACATCTATTTAAAAAATTGTCTCTGAACATGGATGCAATTCATATATCTATATATAAAACCAACAAAAAGAAAACTCATTTTTCAACTATCGATCCATTCCTATTGGTAATGCTTCTTAATCCAGACATTCCGCAAAATACAGACTTTTTACAAATCACGGCATCTTTAATACAAGAAAATTAACATGCATTTATTCTTCATTCTGAGTACAGTGATGGAGCTCATTATTAGGCAATGACCCATTACTACAAACATAACGGCTTCTGTGAAACTTAAGTGCTTTTTTTCCTTTTATTATCAAGTTACGATGGACCAGGTGACACCAGATCGTGGGCGGCCAAATGACGTCGGATCGGGGAGGCTGAAGGAGAGGGGGGAGTGGGCACAAGAAACGACTTTGTATGCCTCATCATTCCGTGGATGAATAAAGGTAGTTGGGTTTGGTTTTTTGTTTGGTTTTTTTTTTTTTTTGGCTTTTCTTATTCTTGTTACAAGCACTCATGTTAGGACAAAGATGAAATGTGCAAACTTCAAAATTTAAATATTCATTTTTCTCTAAGATCCAGCTCAGTAAAAGATTACCCCAGTTCCCTGTGATTTTAAACTACAAGATCAAAGCTAATATTTTGTTATAAAAGTTATATATTGAAAAGAAATAATGAAAATAAAACACAGTTGGGAAATATTTAAGAAAAAATACGCAGGACTAGCACCTGCTGTGTCAACCCTGTTCCCTAAATTCAATCATGTACCCACTGGTATAACCAATAGATAATGCCTTTAAACAGTAAAATTAAGCTGAACAAAACCAGCTCAACAAGGTTAAGAAATAAATGTTACATCAAGGTAGTATGCTTCGTTTTTCTGAAGCAGTTCCATGCTTCTTACATTCAGATCTAGTTTTCAAATATTCCTTCTGTTAAACTTGCATCATTATTTTTTTTGTTTTTAGATCTGCTGTTTTTAAAGATTAAAATCTCTTGTAAAACCTAAAAATGTTTTAAAATTTGCTGAAAATGCAACAAATCCTCTCATTTAAAATTACTTAAAGTAATCTGCTCCCCCAGGTGTTAAATTCATTCTGCCGACAAAATTGTGGGGGAGCCTTAAACAGAAGATTGAAATCACTGTGCAAAATTTCTTTTACGAAAAGTGTTTAAAGGCTGGTGCAAAATGGGAAGCAAATTTTAAACAATTTTGGCTTCTTGGAAACAAAAACCGCTGTGTCTGAGAATAGCAATCATCGGGTGATGGTCTAGGGGAGGAACAGCTCTTTCATCTTTTTCTGCGGCATGTACGTTTGTGTTCAGCATGCCAGTGCTCCTGCTGACACTTGATGGAGCAGTAGGAAGTGTTCCAGCAGCAGTGGTACATGGCCTCTTCTTCACAGTTGTAGCACTGGAGAGAACAAAGGAGAGGAGATTACCACCCTGCCAGCATCCCTCCGTACCCGCGCAGGGGCATCCGCGTCTGCCTGCAGATGACCCAGCACACGCAGAGACACACTGCTTTTTATTGAAGGGTTGTTTGGCACAGGCTGCCCAGAGGGGTGGTGCAGTCAGCATCCCTGGAGGTATTTAACAGATGTGTAGCTGAGGTGCTGAGGGACATAGTTTAGTGTTGGGGTTGGCAGTGTGAGGTGAGTGGTTGGACTTGATGATCTTAAAGGTCTTTTCCAATCAAAACGATTCTATGATTCTATTTCTGCTGGGGGCATCCAGAGGCAGGAGGGCATTTTTCACATGTGCTGAGTGTGAAAGATCTGCAGTCTTTAGCAAATTCTGCACAATGCTTTCATACTTTCTAGTGTCTGGACTACTACTTTGGGAAAAAAACCTCTCTTAAGAAAACTTATCTCTCAGGGCAGTGGACTGACATTTCTTAGCCACACAGTGCAGGAACCATTTATTACCCTACATTTGTATAGTAGCATCTTGGTCTATGTCTTAAAAGCTACAATAAATCAAAGAGGCGTTTCTGGTGTGACCAGGCTCTGCACAAGCTTGAAAATCCACGTTGCTGAGGTTTCTTTACAAGTCTGAGCTGTCCAAAGGTCGCTGGGTAAGACCATATTGGGCTAGAAAAAATCTCTAAAGTCACAACAGTAACATCACAGGAGAAAAGAATCATTTATTAGCAAGTGGTTAGTTATAGTCCCTTTGGGGTAGGTCTGCAAGAGGCTGCTGCCATTGGGGTTTACTGAACTGCCATGGCACTGCCACCCCCTGAAGAAAAAACCCAGTGCTACTTCAGGGATGCTGAGAAGAGCAAGAAAGTGCCTTATTCCTTCAAGTCTTCCAGAAACCAGAGCAGGCCTGTTGTACGCAGGATGGCTACATGGGCTCTTGCCTTTTGTCATGTCTGCCAGGACAGTACAAAACTCCTGAACGAGGGGCTGCGTAGCCCGTGATTTCTGCAGAAATCCTTGGTTCTGGGAGAGCTGCAGCAAAGAGGATTTCCACACAGGCACAGAATGCGCCCAGTTTCCTGGTAGCTGGAAGAGTGACCTGGAAAATAACCCTGTGGACTCTGAGGAACTAAGAAATGGGAATTAACATGGAGGTATGGCATGTAGATGGCCAACGTGTTTGTCTCCAGGTGGCTTTACACCCCTTTGGGGTGTGCTGCAAAAGCATTTCATTCCTACAAAATCCTGGAGGGTGGCATTGCTGCTAAAGGAACCACTTACACTCAGCACCCTTGAAAGCCAGATTCTGATGACCTCAGATTTGTCTGTCTGAATTTGATCTGCTCAAAATCAGAGTATCTTCATGAATTCAGTCTGAAATTCTCATTGCATGATGGGGAAGAGAGAGAGACACGCCACACAGCCTGTGTAGGCTGCTATCAAACTACAGAATAACACACAATTTACTTTTTATGTCCTCTCTAGCTACAGCATTGTTAATAAACCAGAGAATTACAAAGAAAACAAACCCAGTTGACAAAAACCAAAACAAAAATACAAAACCACTACGTACTACTAAAAGACAGATCCAAGAAAGCCAACATTTACATTGGCTAAACCAATAACTATTTGTTTACACCAGCAATAAAGGGACTGCCCTAGCTGCATGACAAGGGAGCCTCTCCGTTTTCCTTTTATAACTGAGCTCTAGGAGAGTTTATTTGTAGAAATGTCTGCAAACAAGTGTCCCCTCGAGAGCTGTTTTCCTGTTTTTTCACATTGCTGGCTGCCCACAAGCCTGTGGGAACCATTAGGATTATTCACTGGAAAGGTGCAGGGAACAGCTGTGTCGCTCTGTTACGTACAGCATGGGCCTCAGCCCAGGGACCAGCTTACATCTGCTCACTTGGAGAGATCAAAAAGAGCTGAGAGAGGAGAGGACAACTGATCTGTGGGTCCTGCACTTCCCTGTACATATGCTGGCCATAAGTGCGGGATGTAAATCTCCACTCACAAAAGGAAAAGAGTGTCATCTAAGCTGGTACCAGCACACGTGGCAGAGGAGGCAAAATGCCAGTTGGCCTCCGGCCTCTTCTCTTTGTGCTTTCCTCTTTCTAAATGCTATCAATCACTTGGGGGTTTGTTTCAGGCAGTACACATCACTGGCAATACACATTCACTTAAAACCAACCTGTTGTAAGTTAGAATAAATATACGTGTAACAACATTTGAAAGAGACTGAAGTTCAGAATTATCTATAAAAATGAACTATATATAAGTTAAAATGAGGCTTATATGGAAATAAAAGAAACGGGGAGAAATTAAAAATGAAACATTGTCAAGACCAGGACCCTAGCCTGTGTTCTGGGGGCTATCAAACTGCATCACCTCATGACTGTTATCCTGCCTTCACATTTCTTCATTTAGTTTGCTATTTACTTGAGCTATCTGTATTAAATCCAAATTTTTTGGAGGTATAAAATCGAAATTGGGTCAAGCCAAGGGCACTGTGACCCGTTAGAGCAAAAGAAAACATTGTTCTTTAACTATGTGTTAGGCTCTTGAGGGGTGGGAGCGCATCTTCTTGTGTGTCTGTACATCACCAGCAAAACCATTCCTTCATCCTCACTGGGATTTTTCTTTTTAGGTATGAGAAAAAGACAAATATAGAGTGAATAATAGCAGCTGTATTCCCCAGCCTAGACATCTGCATTATGCAAAACCAGAGGTCTCTGCTTCTAATTAAAAGCAAAGCCACCAAAACTCATTTAGTATGTGTGTTAATTACATGAGATTTTGGTAAGGAGGCATCATTATAATAGCAGCATACAAGAGCAGTAGCACACACCAGGGACTGTCATTAGTGCCACTGAAAGAAAAATCACTGGGGAGTTGTGTAATTGGACGGGCTCCAGCCCTGGGGCTGTGTTGGCAGGGAGACCCATCAGCTTCAATGCAAAGGTGCTTATCCTTGCCCTCCCTCTCCTACCACATGCAAAACAGCTGCCCCTATGATGTCTCTGTTTAAGGCCATGACTGCCAGATAGTTCTGGGGCCACAGAAATAGGCAAGGCTGTCAAACACCCTTTGTATCTTTGATTCTCTTGCTCAGAAAGAGGCTTTATGCACATTATCCTAAGATTCAGTGGTGTGATACCAGGGCACTCTCTGATTAGGCCAAAGGATACGGTAAAGGCACATTGGAGCAGATGGAAATAAGTCTCAGGAGTCTCTTTCATAAATTCTGCCTTCAAAGCCACCAAAAAGCAGCTACAGCTAAGAGTAATCGAGTTACTGCACATCAGCTGAATGGTGGGAACAGCTCACATGTGCACTCTTAACTGTCGACAGAAGAGAGCTAATTTGACGTCATTCTACAGTCCGCAAAGGTAATTCAGTTTCCCTCTCAAGTGCCACAGGCAAAAGGATGCATGCAGGCCCCAGCAGCTGGTGACTCATTAAACACAGCAACTTGATCGAGTTGGAGACCTAAATAACTTCTCTGGTTTGCAGAGACAGGTAGAGAGGAATTTTCTAACTGACGGAGACCCAAGTGCTGTATCGTTAACACCCACGGTAAAATCACTATTAGGAACAGACATGAAGACACTACAGGAGCTCTGGCATTTGAAGTAATTCTTCTCTTTACAAAAAACCAAAGTCCTAACTGTGACACTCAGCAACTCACTGTCTTGCCTTAGTATTTATTTCGCTCTTCTACAGCAGAGCTTTCCCTGCAGGGACCACTCTTTCATCTGTAAGAACAAGGACTAATGAGGCTGAAC
The DNA here is from genome assembly GCF_028858725.1 of Colius striatus. Classification (NCBI taxonomy): domain Eukaryota; kingdom Metazoa; phylum Chordata; class Aves; order Coliiformes; family Coliidae; genus Colius; species Colius striatus. The sequence goes on along the minus strand of NC_084763.1, from coordinate 43,868,969 downwards.
ATACACAAGTAGCCCTTTGAGAAAGAGGAGCTGTGGGACCAAAGGGGAGCCAGGGCTGGCTGTGCCTGGGTGGCTGTGGCAGCAGGATGGCACACAGAGGTCCATCGCTCCATGTGCCACCTTCTGGGAAGGCACCTGCACCCTTCCCAGGCAAAATCTAAAGGATGGCAACAGAAAATCTTGTACTCACCCTCACCTATGTTACAGATTGCTATTACAGTGCAGTAAGACTTCCTTTCATGTCTTTGTTCTAGGAAAATTAGCAAAGAAGCAGCCAAGCTTGTATGTGTGCCAGGCTCACTGCTCCTCACCATACTCTGTGAGAGGACAGCAGCACAGTACAGTCCTCACAATACCTGAGCAGATGCTGTACAATCACATGGGAGAACGCACTTCTGGCTTGAAAAGAAAATAGGAGGCACAAATCAAGCACAAGGGAAAAGTTTGCAGCACATAATTGGTTAAGTTTGTAAGTAAGAAAGATGTCTGTTTTCACTTTTCTAAAGGGCATACAGACATGCTTTTAGTAGGTAGTTCTGCAGATTCAGGCTTATAAGGAGAAAACAAGGGAGAGAAATATATTTCAGAAAGTCATGTATTAAATACAAAAGAACATAAAAGAGATGCAGAAAGAACTAGGAGAGGAAGAAGCCAAAAGGATATCACTACCAGCATTATTAGCGGGGGAATCCAAATTGATGCAGGCAGATATTGTACCCTCTGGGGTCTTGAGATCAAAGGACTGTGAACATAATGCAAAATTTGGCTTATATGGAGTAAAACTGCATTCAGGGAGAAAAAAAAAGATACTAAGATCTGACTGGACTCCAGAAGATGATGCTGTTAACACTACATAATTAAGATGGAAAGTGATCAGAAATTGGAGTTGAAATGTGGAGGTTAGAAAAATTTGAAAGCAGTAATATGAAAGAGCAAACCTTAAAGCTGAAAGACCAGTGAAAGAGTGGTACAGTTAAAGAAATCACCTTCAATCAGCCTGCAGTATGCAATAGACATTTCCACATTTCCACTTCTTTAACACATTTTTGACACTCACCCACTGCTTCTTCTTGGTCTGGGAAATCAGCTGCTTGTGCTGGCCTGCTAGCTTCTTAATTTCTTCTAAAAACTCTTCTTTGCACTTCTCCTTTACCTGCTTACACTTTCTGTCCATCTCTCCTTGTGCGTTGGCCACAGCTTTATTTACAGCCTGCCTCTTCTCTTCTTCCATCTCTGTACGCAGCTGCCACAGAAAGTCAGCAAAACTAGTCAATGGACAGCTAGTGGAATTAAAGTATCTTCTTTAAACCTCTGCTTTTTAAACCCCTACTTTTTAAACCCCTGTTACTGATGTGAGTGGAGGACACATAATTAGAGATTTCTCCTATTTAGAAAACAAAAAGTTCTCTCCTTTAAAGTTATAACAAAACTGCCATCCCATCAGATAGATTCAAAATGAAAAGGTCACCTTATTTCTGTTCTGCTAGGCATCTTCAGAACCAGCTAAATAGGTTCCATGGATGTTTTGTCAAAGATCAGTTTACAAATTAATGAATTTATCTTAGGTAAAGATTTTGATTTTTCCAAATATAGAACTGTATATAAATCTACACCAAGGGCACAAGAAAATGACAAAATAGAACATTGCTGAGTTCAGTCAGAGGTACCTTTCAGTATTCATTGTCAGTGGGATTCCTTTGACCTTGCTCAGGCTTCTAAAAGTCTGGTGCTTTAATCCTACAGGATTAACACTTATAGGTTCATTCCATAGCCCTTCATCCAGAAGGAAATGCACTTTGTCTTAAGACAGGTTCTTAAGAGAGGTCAGATTAATCACCTAAATCATCCCGCTCTCTGCAGCCAAAGGTGACCAGCTCAGGCTTAGATATCAAATTTTAAACAGGTTATCAATAGATAAGAACGTTGAAACAAATTTCAGCAAATCTATTTAATGTTTAGGTCAGAAGATTGACAAAAGAAGAATTATTTATGAATAGCATTGAAACAATGCCTTTGTTTACAACCACACTTGACAATGGAGACAAAGACTTTGGAAGCCTCATGAATGAACAATTAGTTTCATTTTTGAATCTCAAGCTGATTTCACTGGACGTGAATCAAGAAAAGTAGGAGCTTTCTGTTTAAACTAAGGTCTATGGTAAAGAAATGGTCTGAAAGGTAACAATGATGGCTATTTTTAATGTGGTCTCTTTGGAAAAGGTTTTTAATGTATTTCTTAAGGATGGATGTTACAAAAATAGAAAAGAATGTGAAAAAAGGCCACATTCCTCCTCTCCTGAAACCAGAGCATAGGTGGTGTTTGACAAACATTACCTTTTCCACTGCCTCTCGCACAACTCTCTCAGTTTCTCTTTTGTGGTCAGCTTTCATCCTGTCTTTGAAATCATTAAAGATTTTGGTGTATTTGTCATGGCACATGTTCTGACACACTCCATCGTTACTAGTCTGGGTGCTCCGATGCAGCATTTTTGGAGAAGAGGCACTTAACTTCTTGGTCTGAGTTGAGACTGAAACTTTTTCAATGGGCTGAGGCATTGTGGGGATTTCCTGGCTTGAACTTACTGCTTCAGTTTCAGGTTCTGGCTCCTACAGAGAAAGAAGAAACATGTAAATCCAGATATCAAAGTAGAAGAAGTTAACTTTTAGTTTCCTTGGAGAAAAAAAAACATTACATGTCTATTGCCAGCAATCAGTTTCACAATTAATGTGAAAGATGTCTGTTGAGGACCTTTGGTGCTAATGGGATGTGGGAACCCCAAGAAAAACCAGCATGACAGTGGGTAGCCTCTTTGGTCAGGCTTTCCTGCCTTCAGCCAGAAGACCTCCAGAAAAAAGCTCATGTATGTCATCAGTATGTCACACTCACTAGCCTCCCTTCCCAAAAAGCACGACCAACATCAGAGGCTATGCTGAATCACTGCAGACGCCTTGGAATTACTAGACTTTTTTTCCCCCCACTATCACTCTCCTTGAAGAGGCTGTAGCTGTGTGGCCAAGGTGCCTGAATTGTTTTGGCAAACTCTGGGCTTACTGTGGCCCAACAGGCTTCACTGGAGTCGGTAATATTCCACTGATTTCATAGAACTGCTGCAAAGATTGATTAGTACTTCAAAGGTGCTTTGAAGATGAAAAAGCTAACAAGCGCCTAAGTCTTGCTTCCAATAATATAGAACCAGACTTGGATGACCACAGAAGCCTTTTGTAAGTACACAATTATCAAAAAAGAAATCATAGTTACTGTAGTGTGCTGTACTGAATTTAGCTAACTGCATTACACTGTAACACCAATTGCTCCTGCTCCTTAAAAGAGACAGAAGTAACATCCTTGCAAACTCTTGACAGTTGAAATGTCTAAAGACACAGATGGACAGTATTTGGGTTTTCTTAGCTTAGATTTTTAACGCTGATTTAACAATGTACAGACAAAGCACACGGTCCTTGTAACACCAGACCTGCTTAGGACTGAATTTTGTGCCTGTCTGTGCAATGAGGCACTGCTCACACCAATCAAAGGGCTGTGTATTCCCTTTTGCAACCAATTACTTTCTAATAGGTCATGTTATTGACTTCTGCACCACTGATCACATATGAGCAGAGCTAAGAAGACAAATGTTGACACATAAATATATGAAGCAAATTACAGAATTTGCTTGACAGACAACACAATAAAAATGATGCAATATCCCAAACTGTGGTTATCCTATCTTGCACTCAAGTACAGTTTTTGCCTCAGGGAGCACAAACTGTGTGTCACTGCCTCCATCGATGAAGGTGCCTCCACGTATCAGATACAATAGGCAGGCAGGTGCCCAGATATGAGGAGTGCAATGTCTGTATTTCAGGTCCCAGGGCCATCCCACATAACTCTGGTGTGAAAATACCGGTAACCTCCTTTGTAACGAAGTCCTGAGTCCTCTTCCGAGGACGGGGAGCACGTGCAACTCTTTCCTAGTGTTCAACGTGCAGCTGAAACGAGACCAGGAAAAAGTACTCCAAAGCCAGGAAAGAGGAGATTCGGTTCTGTCTCGGTAACTGCCCCCTTGTGTACAAGCGTAATAATACAGCCTCTGGTGTGTGAGCAGTGGGCACCTTGGAGAAACAGGGAAGGGAGCTCCACGGACAAAGGGGGATATGACAGTTTATGAACTTAATATTCTTCATCGTGTGAAATTCTTCTTAGTTTCTGCTTTTTATACGCTTACCAACTACCCTGAATTTTTCATTTTAAAAAAATAATGCTATAAGCTGACTCTTGATTTCCTCATGACAGAGAACATTACCACAACGGCAGCAGTGGGCTGCATTGAGAGGTAACAGTTCTCCTTGTTAGCAAGCAGGACCAAGCTATGAGGCTTACTTCTTTCTTGAGTTCCATACTCTGGTTACGTCGTCCTTTCTTTGCTCTTGGTTCCTGAGTAACCTTCAGCTGTGAATATTAAGAAAAACATATTGAATCATTCCAAAAAAACAGTTAATGTAAGTAGCACTCACTGTAACATGACTGATGTACCTTTTATTTGTGATTACTGGCAATTATTTAATTCAGCAAATAGAAAATTGAGTACTGTTCTTAAATAAGAAATGCGCACAATAAACTTTCCATGTTGTCACCGATGACTATGATTGCATGAAGGAACAGAATTCATGAACAAGTTCTAACATTCAAGATGTATTGACTAAAATACCCTTAACTATTCTTCATTTCACACACAAATTCAAACACTTGTTTTCTGAAATATTCTGATATGGGTGACCTGTAATTAGGCAGCAGATCTTGCTGGAAACCAGAAAACAGTAATAATCATGAAGACTATGTAAAGATGTCAAGATTATCCAGACTTGCTGTAGTGGATTCTAACTATATGGTTGGAGGGGCATAAAACTTCATGCTTTGGAATAAAAGCAAATTTCCGAGATAGAAATAAGGCTGAGATGATGTATTATCTCAAAATGACTCACAGAGAAATTCTTAATCCTGTCTTTGAAGCACCTAGTACTAGCTAGCGTTAGTGGCAGGATACTACAGATTACTGCAGAGCACTGACTTTGATGGCTGCTCTTACACTCCTGTATCTGGGAAACCAGTGAAACAGGTATGAGCATTAACCAAGTGAAAGATCAACAGGTGGGCTGGAACAGGAAATGTGCAAATGGACACTTCAAACCCTATGACCGAGATTTCTGAATTTTTTTTTTAATCCAGAGTTAAAGAAAGGTTAGTGATTTTAAAAATGGAAAGAAGAAGTTGCCAGGGAAAAGGCTGCCAAAAATACAGAGAAGCATCCTGCAAGCTATGAGATTCTTACTGCCAAGTCAGTAATAGTGAATACATAACACCCTCTTGGACACTGAATGACTAGCAAGGTTCAGCTGTGATAAGGGTATTTCCATATGGCAAGGCAAAGTATTCTATCTTGGCCCTTTGTGCTTTTCACCTTTGTTAAAGCAGTGCAATTTTTCTTGTTTTGCAGAAATATTTTAATTACTTTAATCAGTTGCTGGCCACATGGTCCTCAAGCGCAACATTTGCATCTAACTTGAGTTGGACTTGCTGAAAATGCCATGGTTGGTGTTACTCAGGGATCTGTAACACTGATTACACTCCTAAGTGAACACAGTCCAGCTGTAAGAAGGCTGAACAGCTACAGGGCTGTTCTGAAGGGAGTCCAAGAAGGCAGTGTTGCAGTTATGCGATATCCATGACATTTAACTTGAACATTCCTATTTAACTTTAGATATCTAGGTTAGTCTCATCAAGGTGCTGTAGGTGACAAGCATTTTGAAACTTCCCAGAGGTCATCCAAGAAACAGAGGAAAGAGGAAAACTATATGCTTGCTATTGCTGAGCTATAAAACATAGAGAAAATAAGCCTTTGAACCCTTTTCTTGTCACAAAACTGCAGACAGAACACAAAACTGGTTTAACATGAGATTGATCAATAAGATGTCGTCTTTGTACTTTTAACAAACTGCCCTGATTGCTATCATTGTGGCAGCACTTACCTGCTCATTGCTGGTGGAGGAGATGCTTGACTCTGCCTCCTCTTCCCCTTTATCCTCATTCTTCGATTTCCAGAATCTCCCTTCACGAAGAAAACGCTGGTGCAGCTCCAGCTCATCACAGGCCTTCTTCCACCCCATACTGCGCTTCACGTGCAGCCGATGGATGTTAACTGTGATATCTTGAATGTTTTCAGAGGGGATCCAGGCCCTTTGAATACACAGCAGAGACAGGTTCATTAAATACAGACGAAGGATCTTGACTTGAGAAACTGAATTCAAAGCCAGTTTTTCACAGTGGCTGGCCACTGATGATTCCTTTTTACTCAGTTTTTTTGTATATTCAACACATTTGAGAGAAAAACCAGACTGCATACTGTGAGACATCTATGTTATTACAAACACTTGTTAGCAGTGGGTACTGTGGCTGAAAGTCTGTCATTTTTGGTGAGCACAAACCTCTCCCACTACCAAGAGCAGTCCTATCTCCTACCTGCTCTCTTGCTAATGCTCAGTCGGACACAGAAATTTCTTTACTGAGGTTCATATGCTAATCCAATTTAGCCCTTGACCTCTTTGCTAAAACCATCAAGGAATATATCAGATTACCACCTCAAATAGAGACATTTTGTAGTTTAGGGTCCTGTCTATCAGGACTGTACTCATATGGGGAAACTCTTTTGGATTTAAATAATGCCAGTGACTTGGTTCCAAAGGTACTCATCCTCTCAAATATTTTCAGAGTCCTGAGAGAGTTAGATGGACGGCTCTTGACATTTTGAAAGGTTATACCAAGCAACACAGGACATTAAAGAAAGAGTCACTGACATGCACATCTACATAATAAACAGTGTTACAAATTAAATGGCTGTGAACAGATTCTCAGTACTTGCAATATAAATTTCATTAGAGTGAAATCAAAGAAGCAATGCTAATTTACACCAACCAAGAAATTGGCCTTCTGTCCAAGTCCAGCACAGTTTCTAACCAATGACACTCTAGCAAAATGTATTTTGCCTTTTCTATCAGCACATGTTTAAGAAGTTACAAGTGCCTCACACCACAAGTTTCACGTTACCTTATTAAATAGTTTGAAGCTGTGTGAACTTAATGCCAGAACTACTAATGAGATAAGCTGCATTTGCAAACAGATTCAAGGTAAATCATTCAGTGACTGAGACACAAATAAAGATTCTTTACCCACTTTCTGCCTATTAGAAAATCTTGCTAGTTCATGTAACAAATGAAAACATGTTATACATACTATGCAAGTTACTCTAAAAGCAATTTAAATAAAGAACCTGATAAAACAGTCACTGAATTGTCTAGGCCCTTTTAGGATGCACCAAAACATACCACCTTCCCAACAACTATCAGTTACTTTGCAAATGTCTCCTCACATTACAGACATATAAATCAAATCTCAACAAAAAAATCAGTGCATCCACTGTAGTAACACTATTGTAACCCTCCCCAAATGCTGAACAAACAACTGGAGATGGAAGTAAAAGCTGATCTTGTAAGAGTGAACTTTCCAATGTATTCTCTGAAATTGCAAACTGGCTCACAGCAGGAGCTTTGTCAATGTTCTAGCAGCAAGACAGAAACGTTTGTGATGTATATTATGTTAATAAAACATAAAATTGCAATGTGCCTGCTCAAAAGAGAAAAATGCACAAAGTCAATACCACTGGGCTGTAAGAGTCCATTTCTGTCTGATTTTCACCTTAGGCTGGATTAGCACACTGCTACTGACTTGAAGAAACAGTTAAGTTCACTTGCTTGCTTTAATTAAAATGGCATTAAGTAACATCCCTATTGCAACTGTGGAAAGGGAATCTCTGAGCCATTTGGCAACTTTGGATGTGTTAGACTGAGCTTAAAATTTTATGAAACAATTATGGCAAAGTACTCAGTCTTTTTAATGTTGGCAACTAGCTGAGCCAGGATTTACAACATGATCGATGAGATAAATTATTTTAAGCCTTGTTTGTAAAAAGCAGCACATGGAATTAATAAATTACCTTTGGTGGTGATGGCCAAAAAAGCGAACATCAACTTGATTGTCCTCTTTCTGCATGACTTTGGCTGGCCAAAACCCAAAGCCTTTCATTTTGGCCCAAACCAACTCATGATTAGGTATCTGGAAAAAATGTGGTACTTGTTATTGGATATGAAGTATTATATCAATATCTCACAACTGTATTTTGCTGTAGCACTAGGTTAGCATCTTAATAATATGGCTGCTGTTCATGTCTAGTGTTATTTTCATTTTTATCTTCTTACAACATGTATTTCCCTGTTAGATATATTGCTTCGATCCAAGTTAAAAAAAAAAGCCAAAGCCTAAAAGGGTGCAGCTGTCTATTGAAAATAGAGATCTTAAGCAGCCCCACAGCGAACCTTGTCATGATAGCTTCATCCAGGAGCAAAGTTTTATTTCTTTGAGCACCTTATTTTCTTGTGAGACTGTTGTAACTGGCTGATAATCAAGTTTTATAATGTATACTGCTACAGCTTTGAACTTCAATCAACATTTCGCTTGTGTAAAATATCTAGGCTCACAGTGCCTTAACCGTGCTTTTGAAACAAACCCACTGAAATGGAATATTCAGTGCAATAATGACACCAAAACTGCAGGCTTTTATACAGAAAAGCAAACAAATAAAACTCTGTGTCAGCAGAGTTACATACACAAGGATAGCAGAACCAGTTGTCAGGTCGTGCATTTGACAAATAGAAACAGTTCTTGCAAAGCTGCAGTTCATCCAGCTGAAAAGAAGAAGAAAAAAAAGATAAATGAGCCCCTCAAATCCTATTTATGGGACTTCAGTAGTATCTGTCTCTCTTAAGTAGTAAAATTTTCAGCCCTGCTTGCTAATTAGGTGGAGATACTTCTGTGTACACAAACTAGAGGTGTGAAACTGAGGTGAGATGACAGTGGATGAAAGACAAGCTGCAGAAATGTTATTCATGTAGAAAAACAAGGCAGGAGGAGGAGACTAATTAATCTCAATAGTTTATTATAACTAAAATGAACAGTTCATTAAATTCATCAAGTATTTAAGAATACTCTGAAATAAATAATTCAACTGTACAAATGGACAAAGTGTGACAGCTCCCCTAGCTTAGCTTTATTTTCTGGTCTCCTCAAAATGTTGAGAAAGGCTTCAATGCTAATGACAGATTTTGGTCACAAATCTCACCTCAGGTTCAATTTCTATTAGCAAGTACAATTATTTCTAGCCCAAATACGTATTACTAGATTATTTTCAAAACTTAAATTTGAATATTGGTATTCTCCAAATGATAGTCTAGTTGCAAAAGAAGAAAAAACAAAGGAAAAGGAATTCTGAATCAATAGTGAGAAAGTCAGAGGAAAATTGATAACGAACTTCAAACTCTTTATTTTTGTAATATGAAGACTAATTTTCTTAAGATTCTGACATGAAAATCAACTATTTTGCCTATGTCTTGGTTACCTGGTAGTACTTACTTCATGACATGTGTCTTTGTAAAGCATCCTCGCTATATCAGCTTGTTCACTGTCCGCTGTAAATCAAAAATAAATCGTATGAACAATCACTGTATGATCACAGTGCTCACAAAGATCTGTAGCTCTCATTGATATGACCTTCACACTATAATTGTCTTGCTTGAGAACACAAAACATGATTTGGTCACTTGGAGAACCCTTCCATTTAACATTTTCTAACAATCAGTTCTATGTTTGTTTCCTCTCTCATATTTATATGCAAAAATACTGTAGGGAGCTTTTAAACTGAACTATACAACTACACAACTGAGCAGCAGCAGCAGGGAGACAGGGTTGCTCTTAATATGGATCCAGGTTCTTCCTCTGCTGGCCTCTTAACGAGACATTGCAATTGTCCTAAAACACGTCTCTCTGCCATCACCACTTGACAGGAACACAGGTGCAATCACAGAAGTATTTCTGCTCAGAAAAACGCTTCACTATGTGTTCCCTTTTACACCTGTGTATTTCTCTATTAGCACACTCACATCTCTCTCTACCAATGACAGTGTGGTTCTTCTGATGCTGCAAAGAGACTGGTCTCACCCTCCTCCCAGATTCCCTGATGTGGTCTGTGTCTGTAGAGGAGAACCACATCCTTCTGGAAATGATGACTCTGGAGAGCTTTTTTACAGGACCCAACTGTGGCTTCTGGACATGATGGTGGTGTTTTTCCACTTCTAATTGGACTGTCTCACCATATCAAAGTCACTTATTACCTTCCCAGTTGCTGGCAGCTTCTCTGATGGCTCTACCTCCACACATTGTACCAGCAGGACACTGCTAGTGTGAACGTAGCTGTATTTGCTGTCATAACATGGCAGATATTGCCCATGAGTGAAAAATACATGTCTATAGCACACGTTTCTGCTGATACAGCACATCAGAGATAAGACCTCCTTTTACTCTAGAAGAACATATATATATACTGGCAGAAATCTGCAGTATAGACTGATTTACGACTTAGTCTGCAGAAGAAACAGAATGGCAAAGGTGTAAATTCCCACTAACAGGTTTAACCGGAGAGCATGAAAATAGTTGCACAGTAGGTGGGCCAGAAAAGACCCTGCAAAGTCCTCTCGCAGCTTGCATTGATTTTTAACAGCTCTCAAATGACCTCATCCACAGTTAAGATTACCTAATACCAAATTCAATCCTGAATTTGTGAGTTTCCTACAGAAAGAGATAAATCAAATAAAGCAAGCAGTAAATGTAGTACTTTACCTCCATAGAAAATCACTGTGTTGTGTAGAAGCAGCTGAGCATCTGCTTTGAACTCCTCGTAACTCCTGTACTTTCCTTCATTTACTTTCTACACAAAAGAAAACATGGGAATGTGAAAAAACTGTTAAAGTGCTGTACTTGTTTCATGCAGAGAAGCTTTCACAGAAATAAGCATTATGCAACACAGATCAGACATTGCCTTTTCTGCATACAGAAGGAATACTTACAGCTCTTTGACATGGTTTGTTAGTACCTGAACATTGGCTCCATTGGCCCTTTTATGCAATGCCCAGAGGTAAAATAAGTGCTTTAATATTTGACTAAGTTTAAAAAAATACTCTTGTTATAACAGTAAATCCAGAACAGCTTCATCATAAGGTGTGGCCCAGAACACTTGCTCAAATTAAAATATGTTCCCTGAGGTGAAGATTTTCTACCTTAAAATGCCAGTTAGTTTCAAGTCAACATTGACTGCCTTTATACTTCCAGAATCTTCACTTGACAGTTAGTAATTTCTGATTAAGGATGATTATCTTAGTCTTCCAGACTTGTAACAAATGCCTACATGGAGCCATGCAGTTCACTTCCCTAGTATGGTCTTTTGCCTGATAAGGAATGCACCATTTTCAATTATGTTCTGTCAAGAACACTTAGGAGAATTTCAGTCATCAAACAAAACATCATCAGTTTCCAGGATGTTGTCAAGCCCAAAAGAGCTTCTGTGGAAGCAGGTGAAGGTGACACGGTGAAAGGAAGGCCTGACCTATTTTCAGGCTCAATCAGTGTTGCCAGTAGTTCAAGCCAGTCATTAGTGTAGGTCTCCAAAAGCTACTGTTTACCTATGTGTTTCAATAGCAATAACAAAACTAAAGCTTTTCACATCTGTGGTTGTAAAGGACAAGAGCACTGCATAGAAATCCAGTTGCAGGAATGAATAAAGACGACTATGCTGTTCACTTTGATCATGTGCCGTTGATTTAAATGAGTCATGGTCAGACCTTTGGTTCAGAAAAAAAGGACGGCATACTTCCCAGTATCTTATTTTTGGAACAATTAATGGAAAACAAATGTTTTAAGTGAGTTTTATTTTTCACGATTAACAAAATGACTGGTTCTCCATGAATCATTTAAATGTTTATAAAGTTAACACCTACACAAGGGCATAATTACTAAAACTGGAATATGGTCAAAAACACTGGGCCAGAAATGCAAACATAAGCACCCAAGTCCATATTCAGTGGCTTAGATAAAGAGTATTTTACCTACAACTCTTAGTAAAACCGTATTACAAAAGGAATTGAGGACACTCCATGTGTGAAAACTAGGCACCTCTCAAAATAGCTATAACTCGATTACTTATTTATGAGGAAAAGTTTGAAATGCTAAGCTCCCAAATCTGGATACAATACTGAAACACTGATCATAAGGAGAATTAACAGGATTAGTGCTTCAGCCCATAAAGTTTATCTTTACTGTTAAAAGACACCATAAACAGGGTGGAAGTTGGAAAGCAAGTCACTCTACCTCCTGTATAGTAGGAACATCAACAGCTGAGTGCACCAGCCTTCTATACATTGGGTGTTTGTTGTCCTTCCCTTTCTTGTTTAGATCTATAGCCTGAAAATGAGACAGTGTAAGTTACTGCATTTAGAATCTGCTTAAAATATGCACCAAAAAAAGATCACAGAATCACAGAATGGTAGGAGTTGGAAGGGACCTCTAGAAATCATCCAGTCCACCCCCTGCTAAAGCAGGTTCATCTCGATCAGGTCACGCAGGAACACGTCCAGGCAGGTTTTGAAAACGTCCAGAGAAGGAGACTCCAAAAAAAGATTTAAAAAATGCAATAGTTTGGAATATTTCAGGTGAAGAACATACAAGGCTAAACTGTGCATCCATAATCTAATAGCTTACAGGTGTCTCAAATCTGAAGACTGTCCATTTCAGAGGGGCCACAGGCCTATGGCATAAACTGCTCGTACCAGAATTATACTCATCCAAGCAACAAGACCTGATAAGTGCATGTTGAAATACACACTGCTTATGACAGGGGAAAAAACATGATTCTCTCTTATAGCCTTTCTTGCAGTCACACTTGGCCAACCAAAATGCATCATCTACAGTGCAACCCAGCACTGTGACAAACTTCCCTGTTTCAGACTCACCCGCTCCTTCATACGAGAGACTATGAATCGCAGATATGTGCTCATCTCTTGTTTACTTGTGTTTTTCTTCTTGATACTCTGTCAAAGAAAAACAGGATCATATTATTATCTTAAACTTGACTTCAAAATTCATCCAATAAAAACTGTCTCTGCATCACAACATTATTTGAAAAGGTAACTTTGACTCAAGTACTACACAATTTTTTAGGCAAAATCTTTACTAGAAAATTAGTAACACTAACATATCACAACAACTATACATGTTGGTTTGAATTATGTCTGGGATGAGGACTTCAGCTACAGAAAAATTACAGGTTTTATTTTCACTTGTATCCATAACATTTTGTCAAAATCTCTCATGTAAAAACAAGAATCAAATTAGAATAAAGTAATGAAGAAAGGCATTTTAGGGAGCAGTTTAAAATTTATTTAATGGTCTTTTTATTAGCAAGGTATTAATATTTTCTATAAAATAACACAATATTTTAAAAAGACTATCCTGCACCATCTACAAATTATGCGCTTACTAGGCAAAATGATGTAATCTAGGAGGAAGTCAAATAGGTTCTAATCAGTAAAAACTGAAGAGCAGGTTTTAGTGCTTGACAAACATAGCAGTTGGTGATTTTTGTGGTCCTTCCTCACAAAATCTAATCCAGATTCTGGAACACATGCTACTTCACTGTAGCAGTTCATGATCCAGAGTTTCTCCTCCTCATCTTAGACTTGTAGAGAGGCTTCAAAGTCAGTCCCCATCCTTCAAAGTCAGTCCAGGCTAACAGGAAACACTGAATTCAGGAAACATGCTGCTAAAGAGAAGGTGGCTCTCTGCATCATATGCCTAGTGTGCTCTTACAACAGCCTTTCCAATTCTAGGTCACAGCAGCTGTGCACAGTTCTGCATGGCCTTACACCAGCAGGCTGAAAAGTGGTATCTCCTCCTTGCTCTTGCCTACAGTAGTTCTCAAAACAAAAGCACAGGGAAAAAACAGAATGGGTTCCAGGTTTGTTACCCTGAAGCGATTTCCAAAAGCTCACATCTCTTGCAAAAACATTTACTCCTCCTCACACCTCTCAATGCACTGAGTGCTATGCTGAGTTCTGCCCTACTCATGCCTCACATCACCATCTGTATGCAAACTGTGTGGACTAAACTGTTCCTGTGACACCTCGTCTCCAAATTTTGCTGGTCTTTAGCAAGATCCACATAATTTTGCAGACAACTGTTGCTTAGCAAGCACAAGAAAAAACAGAACCCATGTTCTAACAGGTAGCTAACAAGGTAAAAGGTTTAAGAATATTAATAATTAGAAGTATATTATGTTTTACTAAATTACTTATCTATGACTCCGAACATATAGAAGGAGCAGATACACTGAGTACAGAGCAACTACTTTTACATACTGACTTGACAAGAGTAAAAATTACACATTAGTGAAAAAAAAATCTGATAGGATTTGTTGGTGTCTCCTCTGCTTGTATTTATCCTGCATGATAGTAAAGACACTGAACATTACAGGCTGCTCCTTGTGAGACACCAAGTGTGCAATTTAAACATCTCGGGCTGAACTTAACTACTTCCTTTTAAAATTAAAATAATACACAGTACTACCAATGAAGCTGTTTATGCTTAACAGTATGCATAGAATCATTACAAAATGTGCTGAAATATAGGTTCAATCGTGAACCTATCTAGATACTACAATATACATGACACCACCACAGCTTTTTCTTGACAGGACACTACCATTGCTGAGTAAAACACTATTGTGGAAAGGGCCGGCACCAGGTCTTTCTAACTCAATGCATTTAAGCATTCTTTTCGTAATATTAATGGTTCCCTGCTCTTCCTTCCAAATAAGACAGAATTTTACCCCGTGCTCTATGGCTAAATCACCTTCTCTATATTTATGTTTTACTTTGCCCTGAGAAGGTGCATTCTGCTGGAATTCAATTTGCCGGTTCAGTTTTGTATAAACCAATGTTTCTACAGTAAATGCAAACCCAAATGTGCATTAAATTATCTGCATTATGAAACACTGCTGTAATTTTGTCATTTAGGCACTGGAGCGCTGTATGCTTGCTAATGACACAGCATTTTAAAGGACTGAAACTTATTAGGCCGCAATAAAACTCACTTGCACTGACTAGTCCTACAACTCTTTTTCTGACATGGTTCTGAATTTATCATCCTTTGGAAGTACTTCAGAATTCATGTGAATCATTTTTCATGCCCTGCTGGGTAAGACAGTTTGTAGGAGACTGTGTTGAGATAGATGGTTTACAGTCTTATCCTTCAGATCATAAGAAAAGATAGATAGCTGGCTTTGTATTGTTATTGATGTCAGCAATTAATATCATTTTAAGCACCAATGAAAATGATATAATTAACTTGCCAATTCAGGCAAACTTGAATTTCACCACTTTTCCTTCAACTCCCTGTACTGATTTATTTTAAGAAAAATTTGATCTCCAGGTTCCTCTACTAAATGTTGAAAGGCAATAAATTTAGGGAATTGGAGCCTAAGAGCCAGCAAAATGTCTTTTTATGGCAAGGTTTCTCACCCTTTGTAGAAAGCAAGTTATAATCCAACTGCTCCATTCGCTTTTCAACAAAGATTAGCCCTTTAGGAGGCAGCACTCACACATTCTTTGGAAGCTATAATGAAAAACATGCAATTTTTTAATACCCCCCTTTAGTATTTTAAAGACTTGTAGTGCTTTGAGAGAAGTCAACCTGGAGCCACTTAAAGCAAGAAAATACTAGATGTGGGATATGATTTGCATAAAATCTATTTATATTGCTCTGACAGAAGAAAATATACTCACTTTCAGGTCCCTTTATAGTCAGAGTGATATATATAAGTATAAATTAATATTAGGTCTTTTAATTTCCTACTTTTGTGAAGCAAAACCAATAGTGGTGGCTTAGGAATCTGTAAAAGTGGCAAAATCCACTATGTATCTTTTCCCATAGTCAGATCTACCAAGATACACTACTGCAAACCTTAAGTACGAGTTTCTTTCAAGGAGAATGATAAGATTCAATCCAGTCCCAAAAGATGATAATCTTTATACATGTATATATTCTACTTGTGGGACATATTATCTTAGTATAGGATTGTAGTAGGTCTGTCAGAGATGAAGTTGTCTTCATAGGAGCTCATATGGTGTTGTGGTTTAGCTCTGTGACCAAAACAGCGCTCATAACACACTCATGTTTTACCTCTTGCTGAACAGTGGGCACAGTGTCAAGGCCTTTGCTATTTCTTACTCTACTCCAACAGGGAATAGACTGGGGAGTGCACAAGAGGTTGGGAGAAGACACAACCAGGCAGTTGACCTGAACTATCCAAAGAGATATTCCATGCCATATTATGTCATACTCAGCTATAGAAAGGGAGAGGAGAGGGTTTAAGGGGGTTAGCAATCTTTTGCTCCATTGGTTGGATGTCACTCTACCCATGGAGGGTGCGTCACTTGTTTTGGTTTTTCTATTCTGTCTTCTTCCATTACTTAACTTATTAAACACTTTTTATCTTACTTTTATATTTTCTTTTCTCTTCCTCTGTCCAATTGGGAGTTGGGGAGAGGTGAAACAGTGGCTGTGTGACGCTTACCTGCCTATTGGAGTCAACCAACAAGGATGACTCCTAAGTCACACTGTTTTTTAGAGAAATCTGTAATCCTTCTGCTTCAAATCAAGGTAAACTAAAAGGCTTAGTCAGGCATACGTTTTTATATAAGGGATGTAGGAGTGAAGTAATAACTTTCACATTAGCAATCCTCATGTAGAAGATTAATGAGATCTGGTCAGTTGAAGGCCAAAGCTGCAACCTAAATCGTTGCTTGTGGGTGCAGGAAATACCTTATATATGCCTTATGCTCTGTGGCACATCTATTTCTTAGAAGCTGGAACATGAAGGCTGGATTTACATTGCTGTTTGTACTCAAAATTCCAGATTAAGAATAGGTCTTATCTGTTAAAGAGGGTAGCAATATATTGCACTGGGCAGGTGTGACTTATTTAGCAATTCTGACATGCTTGTAGTGCAGGAATTCCCTACGAGACTTCACAAAGCAAAGAAGGTAAGCAGCAGCCAGGGGTACTGCCAAGAAACGCACCTCCTGCAGAAGCACTGTTCAAGATGGAAGTGACTCTCTGTTGTCCCATGACATAGCATGTTGCTCTCAACTCCCAGGGTGACAGTGGTCACTATGCTGCAGTTACTGCATGCAATCTTTCATTTGAAGATTAAAAAAATAGAGAAGCTCTAAGAAATGCAAGGCATTAGTGCCAGCTTTCTGTCTAGCTGTAGGCATTTAAATTACATTTTCTCCATGCAGAGTTTTCCCTATAATCTCCCATTAATGAGTATTTTGTTTTCCCTTCCTCTCTCAACCATCACATCAAAGAGCTTCGTTTCAGTTCAGTGATGGATTAGGTGAAGGCTGCTCAATGACACATAGATGTTTCTAAGGCACTCCTTCCATTTCCAGAAGAAATTCAGGTTTCCTGGGGTATATCTGCAGAGGGGAACTATGTGCATGAGTCTAACATACATTCACCGTTGCTGTTTAGAAACTCCTTGCTTTACCCATTGTCCCTTGGATTTTTTTTTATGGTTTAAATTTCCAGAGGAATTTAGTGCTACATATGGAAAGCTTTAGTGCTCTGCCGCCCTCTCAAACGTCCAACCCTCAGGTCCTCAGGTTTCCTGTGCCATTAAGAAAAGTATGCAGACATACAGGATGGGTCTCAGCCCTATGCAGCACACTGAAAAGCATCTGTGTGAGCAGAATATGGCATAAGACCTGCCTCTTTCAAGACCATATACAGTTAACCTAGACTTTTCAAAGCATTAGGTGCTTTTGGAAATGTTACAGCTGAATCTGCAAATTGGTTTGTACTTGTATGGTGCATTAAGCACTTTCTGAATATGAAACATCATATGAATTAAATATGCTTTTATGTGTACAGAGGAGGCGGCAGGAGGCTCTAAGGGGAGGTTTCTGCTTTTCTCAGTGCTGTGGATGAGTTCCTTTATCCTTTATTAAGCGAGCCCTACGCAGTGCCCTGTTGTGCCAGCCCCCTGCTTTACTGCAGGGTGTTGGTGGCTGCAAGGTGAGTGGGAGGGACCCGCCAGGCACTGACACCTCCCCAGGTGTGAGCTCCACACACTGAACCATGCAGTGCCAATGTGGATCCTTTACTAGGGTTTCCCTTCACTCACCGATCCATGGCCATTACTTGTGTGATTATGCGAAATCCTGCTTGTAGAATATGTTTCATCATACAGTTATCTAACAAACTCCTTCCATAACACCCCACAGAGTAAGTCAACAGAGCCATATTCCTCTTCCTTCCTTATATTTTACATTTTAAAAGTCACCGTCTTGACTGACTAGTACCTAAAACCTTCTAACCTAAGGACTTGAGTTGCTTCATTTAAGTATCCTTTATCTTCCTGTGCTTCTAACTTTCTGCTGTTTGTCGTTCTCACTTGTTAAATTCTGTCTAAAGTTGATTGTGAACTGCATGACAGTGTACTTTTATGTATTCTATTATTCTCTCATATATATAAACCCCAGAAATACTGAAACACCCACTATGATAAGCAAATTGGCTATAATTCCTTGCAAAGTGCATGCATAGAAGATCAATATCTGATCAGATGATGGTAAAATATTCAGGAGTCAAGTGAAACCAAATGGTATAATTCTCTCTGTTTCACAAATCAAAATTTATTCCTCTGGGACAAATTACATGTCACCATGCATAACACTGTCTTTCTATAAAATTATTTTAAAAGTTGAATTCCAACCCGACATGTGCTTAGTATTCTCCTATTCTGATTTCTGTATATATCTATCACGCCTTCCCTCTCCAGCCTACTATTTTTGCAGTACTTTCTGTAGTCTTTAGGTGCTAAATTAACAGTTAAAGAAAATTCCTTTCCTCCCAAGAGCAGCAAGAAATGTTCAAGTCTCTTGCATCCTTCAAAGATCAGGTTGACTAACGCTGTCTCAAATGGACCATTCCACTAGTGAGGAATGTAATCTCTAAGTTAATTCAATATTGAGTCTTGTGACCTGTCTACCAGGAATTTTGCTGATAATACCGATTTATTTCACTTAAGACAATGATTAGTCAGCAGTCAGGGAAAATTCTCAATCACTGCAATGTGGTTTGAATTGAACTTTGATTCTTGACTCTCCCTGAGAATTATGTAGGGTAAAAAGTATTCAGATTGGTACCAACTAGTTAAAAAATTCAGCAATCCAGGAACTAGATATTCTTGCTTATGGATACAGTGGAGAAAAACCACCAACAGGGAAATGGAGTTCAGAACAAGGTTTGCAAGGGGCTATAATAAATTATATGGGAGAAAAAATAGTTTAAAGTTATGAACAAATCCTTGGCAATGCCCTTTATAAAATGTTTCTGAGTAGTCAAGTGTGCAAGATAAAGCTGCAGAGGTTGATTGAACTAGTACAACCAGCAATTGTGACATGAATAATCCAAAGGCTTGCTGACCTTGGCAGCATTACAGAACCAATCTTTACATAAGAATGAAGTGTTCTTGGATTATTTATCCAAATACATTAGGTTTCAAACATACTTTTACTTCACCTTTGTAATGAGCTTTGAAATCCCCAGGTGAAAAGTGCTATGTCCAGTTACAAGAATAAAGTATGAAAATACATGTCTCTGTCCCAGCTATTATTTTTCTTGAGTGCACATATTTACTGCTGATAATGCAAAGTAAATTCCATTGTCCTTATGCAAGATAGTTAAGCTATGTAATGCCCTCTGGACATCAGCCAGGGCTCTCTAAATTACCATAGATTTCTGAAAATAGGTCTCTCTCTTGCTTTTAAAATAAAATTAGAGTAGTCATTTCCTAGGAAGGTGGGGAGAAAGTGGCAGAGCACTGAACCCTGACACAAGGATGCTAACTCGCATGCCTAGACCTCCTTTGCTTACTGGGCCTGAGCAAGCCTCCTTAGTCCAAATTTGTGGAAATAGGGCTTGAAAGTGATTCAGATTAATTACAAGGAAAACAGAAGCTGCCAGCACAGGGGCAAAAAAAAGATGTCATGGCATTCAAACTGTCAATATTCACAAAAAAAAGGTTAATCATTGTCTGAGACACGGAGCAAGCCAAAGATCTCTGAGGCAGGAAGTATTTAAGAATCCTCAAACCTCTCCTTAGTCTTTGTATAGCAAAAAGGGAAGCAATATGCAGAAAGACAGACACGGTGCATGTGGTCTGAGTTTCACAGGATTTTTTTCAAGGTAAACATTTGTTTAATATCATTTAATTTCATAAAGGCTTTCAAGCCTCCAGTATGAAAGTCAGACTGTTCTCAAAGCTGACTACCCTATCTATTTGCACATATTTCATGCAATGATTCAGCATTTCCACTCTGACAACATCCATCTTATATACAAGGTGGCTTAAACCACTTATATTTCCTACACTCACCAGGTGTCATCTAAAGTTATTGGTAAACTAGAGTGAAGACTGGATCCAGTTTTACTAACTGTAACTATTTATAAGAACTGTCAATACTTATTGCAAGAACCATCAATTATTGAAGGGATTTATTAAAAAATATGAAAGCAATTCACCTGTATGCGGTAATTTTTTGTTTTTAACAGAGAGAATCTTGAGTAGCTAAATTGAATGCTATATTGAATGCAATATTGAGAGGTATGGTACGTGGCCTTATTCTTTACTGTCCCTACTTTTTAAAAATTCCTTTCCACCTCCTTGAGGCAGGCTCAATTTTCTTGCTGTTTCCCTAAACTCTGCGAGCTTCCAATCTGAGGCAACAGGCTTTCCACAACTGGTTCTAAGGTAACAGCAATCAGAAAGTGCTATTTTGAAACAAAACAATCCACGTGTTTTTAAAAACTGCTTCTCTATCCTATGAAATGCCTGAACCCTTACATTCCTTGCATCACAGATCATCTGAAGGTCAGTCTGCTGCTCTGCAGCTAGATTTAAGCTTTTAGAATTTCCTCTCCTTCCAACAATCCAAGGCAGAGTGCAACTGGCAGTTTTATGCCTTTCAATGGCAATCATTTTATCTGAAACATTCATATGCATTACCCCCTCCATTTAGGGAAGCCTAAGAATGTGTTCCATTATGGGAGGTGATGAGATGACAAAAGTAAGAAGTATCTGGCTGATTCAAGGCCAGGTACCAGTAAGCACCATCCTGACTAGAATGTTTAGTCTTCTAATGACATGTAGACTCGTTCTTGGAAAAGGCATAAAAAATATTCTTTGCTGTCTCCCTACTGTATTCATAAGAGCAGCAATTTTTAAGAAATAGCAATATAGATATGGATACTATGGGTGAAATCCAGATTGGCCCTTTTGCACCAATAGAATCACTGAAGTAACTGAAAAGCAGGATTTCACCCCTTATTTAATAACACAATTGTGTCTTTATAATATAAAATATGATTCCAATAAAGTATTAAGAATGCAGTCATCAAAATACAAAAAAAGAGGTTACATTATGATTCATTAAAATGATGTTAAGTAAAAACAGTAGCATCTTATAAAGCAATTTGTTTACTCATGTTGAAGATTTGCATAATATACTGCATTCACACGTGGCATACATACGTACACACATTCCCACACAGTATACTCTGTGTGTTCAAATGCATAAGTAAAACTTGCTGGAGTCTTTAAAAATGACCATCTGCTACATGCACAATATTTTAGTATCACTGTATAGATGCTCTAGGTATGTACCATCATTTCAAAATTCAGTTCTTTATCCATTAACCTGGCCAGACCATCTGGACACCTTAATGAATCTGTTAATGAATATCAATCCTCTAATCAGCACATGAAATCTCATAGGTACTCACCCTGCAAACTGGGCACTGCCAGTGACTACTGCTGTCTCTAAGCCTGAACTCATCAGACAAACACTTGGAATGATACACACGAAAACACAGGTCACATATCAACACCTCTCCAGGCAAATGGCATTCAAAACAATACCAGTCATGATTTTCTGTTTCCCAGTCCTACAAAAAATACAAAATATTTTGGTATGACATTCTGTCAAAATCTGCAGGAACTAAGAACAAAATTGATATGTCTTGAAATCCAGCAGCAATTAGACATTATAAACATTTTACGAAGTGTATAATGTTTAAAAAACAGGGGAAAACCTACATTCTTAAATATCTTCATCAATTTAATACACACTAATTCCAATAGAATATGAATGCCAAGTTTTAGTTTTTTCAAGTGTCCGATTAGTAACAATTTCAAATATGAGCTCTGTCCACAATGAAAAGTGGTTTTGTTTTCTATTGTTGTGTAAAACACTTGTTGACCTCTCTGTATATAAACAAAAGTTTGTGCACTTCAACAGACCATACCTATTTCCTTGGACTATTTCTCTTTGTTTTGATTGTTACAGTATATTTTCAACTGTAATTTTCTGAAGAGTGGTCCCTTCCAGTCTTTACTCTCTTACAACTGAGAACTTTTCCACATAAAAGTATTGAGTTACATGAAATAATGAACCTACTACTGAAAGAAATGTTTCTGCTAAGCAATCCCATTGCAATTCAAAAGAGGAAAATGTTTCACTTGCAGTGCCCAACAGCACTAAGTTTACTCCTGAAATGGTCTACAGAAGACAAAGGATATGGTTCTGCTGATGCACAGATGTCTTTAATACACTCTTCCTTGAAAATTCAGCCCCAACGGCCAAATTCTGACCTTTGAAACATGTGCACAAGCTTTGCTGAAGTAAATGTGAGTAGCATACATATAATTTGGAAGCAGAATTTTGCTCTAGGAATCTATAGTACTAAAACCAAGCAGAATTGCCAGTGGCCACCATTAAATGTTTATGTTTGTTATCCGAAATGCCACACTTTTCCCTATACTTTAAGACAAAATAGCTGTTATATCTCAGATAGAACTTCCAATGCCTTTTCATGTCAAATGTCACTTTTCAATGGGTTCAGATCTCTGACAAAATTACTCCTATTCTTCGATAAATTATCTTGATGAAAATCTAATCAAGCTATTTTTAACATTGAGTTGTAAAGGTGGAGTTAGCAATTCCCACTAACTGCCAGAACTGTCTGGTTCTCCTGTTCCTGGGAACTACGGTTATCTAAGTCCTTCTGTGAGAGGTCTCCTCCATCGGAGCAGTGTAAGAAGTGCTACACTCAAGTGGCACTTCCAGTTGCTTATGCTCAAGTGCAGCTGTGTTGTGTACATAATTCATCTGACCAGAGCCCTCATGAATGTGACAGATTTAGGGACAGCCTCAACCCAGATTGCCTACACTAAAGTTTATATACCATGAATGTTGGACTGCGGGGGCTGTAAGTTTAGGGGAAGGAATGCCCAAACAACCCTCAAGCAATGATTTTTTAACTCAGAACTTTGCTCTCTTTTGTTGTTCAGATTAACAGTGTAACTTGACTCTTCTATTGTTTCTCCTAATTTAATTTTACTTGCCAATTGCATGTATCCCAGAATGGCATTATAATACAACCGAATTTGGCAACAAAGAACACATGCTTGTTTCACCAAATCTTTCCCATTCCACAAAGTCCAGTGGCAGTGTACTTTGGGAGCCCTTTCTTTACAATATTTTAGAAACAACTAAAGATACTGCATTGTCGATGTACTTGATTTGTCTGTAGACTGAGAAAAAGAAGGACAAAGTATTGCTTTACATTTCTTCCATATTAACTGTAATAGTGATTTATGAAACTAAGGGAAAAAAATCAGATGGCAGTAAAGAGCCAATCAAGCAGGAAAAAAAAAAAGGATTTTGATTAAAGATCTATCCAGATAAAAATCAAACTGAGAAGACCTCAATAGGTTCTGGCTACTTAGGAGCTTCACCACAGAATCAGGATTCCATGATTCTTGATTTTTATTCATTAGTTATTGGTATATCTCAGATATTCCATTGTTAGGAAATATGCTGGCAAAGAGAAGTGCAATTTTATAAACATATGAAAATATACTTGCTGGCAAGAAAAATGATACACTCAAGCCAGAAACCAGGACATTAAACAAAACTGCAGAAGTAGCTTCCTTCAGCATTCACACTGCAAAGTTTTGAAAACATCATTATTTCTAAATATAATCACCAGGTTTTTGACAGAAAAGATTTTTTGTTTAATGCAGTATATTTAGTGCATAAGTATAAAGAAAACATTCATTTGTGGAATATATTTGGAAAGTTAATAAAGACAATAAAAAAGGCACACAGCCCTTCTGAACAGCTACCCTATTGACTTCAATAACAAGGCCAGAGGCACTAATTTCACTCCAGCGGCACCAAAATGTTATTGCTTCTCTTGGTTTGCATAAGTGAGAATGGGGGGAGAATGTGCTCCCTCCACTTTTTTGGGGGTGTTTTTTTGGTTTGATTTTTTTTTTTTTTTTTTCATGCAGGAGATCAGATTCATTGAAACAGCTCAGACTCAGGCTGTCAGTGCTCGGGGTAGGACAGGTCAAAGCCCTCCGGCAGCTGCAAACACGGTTAAGTCTGCATTTCCAAAACACACCACGCGGTGTCATCAGCCACCCCGAAAAGGACCGATTAAAGGGCGACCATTGTAACATCTTCAACTGTAACATGTGAGTAACCACTTCCAGCCCCCAGGAGAGCGAAAAAAGCATCAAACTACATACATACATAATGTAGACTAAACTCAGAATTGGAAGTGATATGGATGATGGTGGTGGTTAATATAGTAAACTAAGCTATCCTAATGGAAGACAGAAACGTAATAGAAAATATGACAGAATTCAAAACCACATAGTGCAAAAATTGTTCACCTTGTTTTTTGCTGCTGTCTGGGAAAAAGGCTGCATACCGTAGGCCTTTCAAAATAAAAACAAAACAAACTTTGTATCTATACTGTAAGCCATCCAGTTATCAGGATATACACAAGGCTAGAAAGAATTCATGCACAGTGACCAGGAAATCAATCTGTTACTTCTAACATCTGGTTGCATACATTTCCTCCTGCATTTCTGGAATGCTACCTAAGGCTTTCACCATATTTTGTTTCTTTAAAATATCCCATGTACTTTTAGCATTAAAGAACCCAATACCCATCTTCTTCCCCATATACACACCCACCACCAGGCCAATTTCAAAATCATCAATAATATTAATGATTGTTAATTAACGCACTCTCTTTGATACATAAACTTTTTGGCACCTAAAGAAGATCCCTGTAACATCATTTACTGCACAGGGAGCAGCTCCACCAAAATCAAATCAACCCCTTCTTTGCTGCTTATTACCAAATATTAGGCTATCCCTTTATCAATAAAATTCATGTCCTTTTTTGTGTATTAAAGGTGTTACATTTTCCCAGGGCAATGTGGAACGAAGGAAGGATCTCTGCCTCAGGGACTCAATTTGCCAATTCCTTATTTCCCGAGGCAGGGCAGGGAAAGCCTCTCGGGTCACCGTGCTGGCAGATGATGGGAATCCTCCACCAGTAGCACTCGCCACCCAAGTTCAGCAGTTCAGCAGCACCCAGTGACTGGCCACAACCCCCAAGAGGGAGCAGATTTGGCAGCACAGCCGCATAGCTGGGATGTAACAGGAGGCCTTCCCCCTTCATTTCACTCAGCTTCCCATTGCGTTTGTGGATATATGCATTGGCAGGGCAGCAAATCTCTGTTTGGGAGATTGCATTTAATAGCCAAAATGCTACGCTCTGTTAAGCAGAGTGGGATCTTGCAGTGATATGGGTCACTTGTGGTCATTTGTTCTTTAGATTCAAATCAGTCAAACGTTATATCGTAAAGGTCACTTTGCATTGACCTAAACAATTGAGATTTCTCAGCACAATGAATGAAACAATGCAACAACTTTGAAAATAAAGCTTAATTTGTGAATGACATGTAAGCTTACTTTTCTGTGATTTGTCCTAAGTACGTTGTCTTAAAGTAAATATATAAATTTATTCTGGAAGTACAGAAAAATATCATGGGACAGAAAACATCAGGATATCCAAAACACTTGACAATTTAAATACAGACAAACCTAACAGAAAGAAAGGAATGAATCATCATGTTGTAGTTTTTACTGTAGAATAAAATATATAGTTGTTGTCAAGGAAAGAATGATTTTAGCACATAAAGAAAATGTCCATTATAATGCAAATGTATGTGGAAAATAAATGCTTACTCATTAGTAATGGAGATTTATTTAGCTGTAATTGAAATAGAGAAACTGTATGTTGGCGAATGTGACATCCTGCTGTACAATTAACATACCATTAAGTAGGAGATGTGAAGCACATACTGACAGTAAAATTAACAATAACTTAGAGGTCACAACTGTAATTATCAGGTCACTTCCATACCTTAGAAAGCCCACAATTATTGAAAAAAAAAAAAAAAGTGTAAAAACAATTAGTAAAATTTTATTTTCCTATAAATTATATGTAGGCCTGGCACATAAAAACAACATAACCTCCTTCTTAGACTTTGTCTACAAGGACCGCTTTGCCTTTTTATAATTCATATTCCATTAATATAGCTCATTTCTTACCTGTTAATCTGTTTTCTCCAAGTCCCTTAATGGTAGCCCAGATACTCGGTATTAAGTCACTCTACTATCAGGCGGAGAGAGGAAAAGGGAGGGGGGAAAAAAGGCAAAACTCTATTCATGAAACTCCCCTTTATGGGGATTGGCTGGTGTCACACTGTTGAACTAGATTTCCCAAAACATCCAAATTATGGATATCCTTTGGACCCAACCAGTAAGCTAAAAAAAAATAACTGTCACAGAGATGGGAAAAACAATTATAAGTCAGTTATCTCTTTGGTGCAATCATGTTTATTCATTAACAGTATACATACAGTTCCGTTGTCCTAAATTCAATATGACGCAAACGCAGGAAAGCACTTGCATGGAGCTCATGGTTCTCAGCATTTCCCGTGTAGCACCTGTCCCATAGCACTCTTTGGACTTTTTTTTGTACCCCAGATATTCTGTTTCAAGTACTTCTCCAGAGTTTCTTTGCTGCTTACATATGTGCTGCTGTGGTGTTTCTCTATATCTACAGCTCCTCCCAGAACACTGGATTTTCATTCAGACCCACCTATGTGCAAACTCCTGGTCAGCCCCAGGTAGTGCCTGTGCTTTAACAGTTCCTGCAGCTCCAGCTGTCTAGCAGATATAGCATTTAAAACAAATTTTCACATTTAGCCTAAAAGAAGAGCATTAGCAGACAGACATATCCACTTTGTATTGTAACACTTTTGGTCTGTCACAGTGATGGAATCTACAATGGCAACAGAGTCCAGGCCAGCAGAGAGATGTTTACAAAATAGAAACTATTTTAAAATGGTTGTATTTTCATGCTACAGTTATTTCAAGAGATTTTCAATCCACCAACACAAAACTTTAGTGTAATTTTTTCCTGACTATTTTATAACTCATTAGAAAACGAAAAAGTAGCTCAACAGGGTTCCTATCATTTCTCAGATTCCTGTTTCTTAGACAACTACTGAAATACATCATGTCCAATTTGAAAACACAATTTTTGGGCAAGCATTCTCGTTTCTGGCATTTTAGGATTTGGGAACAGCCACAAGGAACATTTCTTTCTCATCACCCTACCTCCATCAGCATTAACACCAGAGTTATTTCAATTTTTCCATCTTCAGCTAAGACAGCAGCTTTTACAGACTCTGCTGTAAAGGTTCCTTTGTTGGCTTTCAGTAATTCTTCACTGGGATCCAACAAAGTTGACTACCAGTCCACATCAAATCAGACAGATACATAGCCTTCCACAAGAATTACACTTCATTTTTTTCATGTCTTTGGTTTTGTTTTAGGCCTTCATAACCTGCATACATCATGATCTACTGTTGGGAAGTAATTTCTACCTTCTGTACTTAATCTTTCATATTTCAAACTTACTGCTGTATGATATTATGATAACAAGTCGTGGTACTGCATTCTAACATGGATGTATCTAGCATACCATCACTTTTCTCTGGTATCCAAGTTCTCTCCTTGAGAGATCTCAGAGTATGCCACAGCAATTCATGTCTCCATTGACATTAAAAAAAGGAGTATCTATTTCTTTCAAGGCACATTGTCCATTCTTAATCAATCAGTTCCTTTCTGTCCTTTTCAGGCAGCACCTGCTCCTATCAAAGCTTTCTCAATTAGACATAAGCTTCACTTTAGAGAACTGTTAAAACTTTGCAGCACTTTTTGCAGTCTTTATGAAAACAAAAACTGTGGAGATGCACTGCCTCTGTGCACTCCTGTCCTCCAGTGCAAAACCTGAAGGAAATGCTTCTTTCTTGTATGTTTGCTATAAATAACTACTGCACACTTAAAACTATTTGTCTGTTCATCAATACTTCTCTCAAAGTGTAAATATTAGAATCTGTGTCCCATAGAAAAGGCAGCCTGAAACAGGCTCAGACGGGAGTAGCTGTAAGCGCCCTGAAGAACTGTGGAAAAGCTAAACCGTGCTCAGCTTTCAAATGCCTACCCTTGCCCATCTATCCACTGCTTCTGCAAATCACTGCTCTGTAGTAAGAGCAGTTTTACAAAATGTATCTGTTTATCTGTAGAGCTGCACAGATTGGAGCCTTATCCCCTTTCTGTTTTTACAGAGGAAGACTAGCACCTTGCACATACACAATGGCCTCTTTTTTAAATGAGCTGTATCTTGTTAGGTACAGCAGCTAGTAAAAAATCTTGAGCTTATCATGGATCAGTTTTCATTCAGACACTAGCATGCATCAAACACTACCTGGGTCGAACAAACACAACGTATCACAGAATGTCATTCCCAGTATTTTTTCAGACACAGTGGGGACACTGTGTATGTTTTTTGCCAGAAGCCCTAGCCTGCTGTGAGGGCAGTCCTCCTCCTGCCCTTTGGGTCAGCCTTCTCTTCATGCCCCAACATCCCTGGCTCCATCTATTCCTTAGTAAGCACAAATCCCCTTGTAAATTTTCTTTCAGTAGCCCATTGAATCTACTTCTATTTTGCCATCAGAACCATAGGTTAGGCTCTGAACTAAGGAGGCACGATTAATTCCTTGATGGCTCAGAGGACTTACTCCATCTTTGCAGCAGGTAAATGGTGAGCTAGCTCTTTAATAAAGTATTTCCCTTTTATCATTGCTGTATAGGATCCATACTTGGTCAGGATGACTGCTGTGCAATGATAAACTTTCTCAGATCATCCCATGTTTTACATTTAATGTTAGAGTAATGCGTTAGAGCAAATGCAGCATCAAAATAAGCCTATTTTCTCCCCTGGAGTTTCCTTGTATATATGTATTTACTAGATACATTGCCTCCTGTTTTGCATCTATTTTTTTCCTACTGCTTTTGCTTATCAAAAGTGCTCAGCAAATAAATAAGAATCCATCTCTCCTTCAAAGTCAAAAATACTTCAGCAGCCAGAATCCTGTTATGAAAATTGTTTTACCTTATCTTCTCCTTCCTTTTCTAGAAAAATACCACAGCAGGTAGCTACAATGATGTGTGCTTTTACAGACAGGATAATCTGTCCATTGCAAATCAGTTGCCTTTACAGATCCTTTCCTTTGATGACCTGGGCTTCATCTTTAAAATGGATTCCCATAAATAGACTCAGTAGGACACTTTGTAGGTATTCATTACTCATCTTTTATCACATAGAAATCCAAAGCAATTATGAATTTCTACGTTCTCCAACTACCTCAGTATCTTGCTTAAATTCAAGTACTTTTATTTCCTCATTTGCTTATTATTTATTTATTTATTATGGCCAAGATTTTCACAATCTCAGCAATTATTTTTTTTTAACACTACTTTTCATTTCTTTCCTTTTAGAAATCAATTTTACTTTAGGAAGAATCAACACAAAACCATCAATCGGGAGGCAGACCAAAATCTCCTTCTCCATAGTGTGTATTGAACAGAGACGTATTTATAGACTTGTGATAATCCTTTTCCATTTTCTTCACTGATAACTGTTTCCTCTTCTGCTGCACTGATGCAAAAAGACTCAGGTTCTGTAGTGAACTCCACAGCTTCTCAGAATGCTTTTGGCTTTCTTTAATTGAGTTGAATCTGCAAGCCTAAGGTTATCTAATTAATTTGTTGTCTGTTTGTCTTAGGAGTCTTGTCTTTTTTTTTTTTTTTTTTTTTTTTCAGAAATCACCACAATTTCCTCTGGATTCCTTGCCAAGACAGGTAGATTTTTATTCCCTCTCCTGGACAACTCAGGATCATAGACTACAAAGTACAGAGACAGTGTCTAGCTCCCAGAGCTAAAGAAATGTAGCCTTTTCTAGAAACATAGTAGCATGGCAGCAACCAAAATGACCCTTAACCCCCTTGTCACGCTTATCTTCTCAGCCTATGAGCTGTGTTCCTGAAGTAATGAGTAATCTCAGTTTTACTCCCAAGGAGATCACATTTGGGTAGCAGTAGTTTAAATTATTTGTGGTGAGATAACACAAGCTTCTCCTCCAGGAGATTAGAAACAGAAAATAGTTTCACATGGAAATAGTTTTTTCTTTCTTCACATTCCAAGTGAGTTCAAGGTTAATAGAAACTTTCAACTCATCTCCTCAGAAACTGGATTTGCTTCTGCTATTAATGTCACCATTTTTTACTTAGGTTGAGCCAAGAAGAGGTTTGTAGGCTATTTTCATTAGGGAGATAAATTAGTGATGAAGTATTTATTAGGTGCAATGCCTTTTATTTCCACATTATGTATGAGAAGGTTTTGTTCCCTTAGAAAGAGGATGAATCCAGACCAGGACGAAACCATCTCTTTGCTTGTAGTTTCAGGTGTCCTTCCAAGAAGAACTGTGTACAAAAGGGGTTTCTTTTCTTTCTTAAAATACGTTGACATTACTTTCCTGGCCTTATTTTCTCCATGGAATTTTAGAGTGTTTTTTTAGGTTGATGTTTCTGCAGACACAGAAATATTTTATCTGAATGAACAGCAGAACCTCCTACACACTTTGCTTAAATCTCCAACTTCTTGCCCATATTCCCTGTGATGTAGGTGGTACTGTTTCAGCTGTCAGTGATATAAAGGCATGAGGGCTGCATTTATTGTGAATGAAGGATGAATGTTAATAGGCCCACCAACTTCAATGAAGTTTCATTCAATGACCAGTATGACATACTAATATGAAAAGATTCAAATCAGTTGCCAGAGATGCAGAGCATTTTGAACCCACAAAGTTAATAAAAACAACACTACTAGGTCAGTAGTTGGCACAAGACGGGTAGAAAAAAACAAGATGCATATTTTCAGAACAAAATCAAGATGGATTGATCCGTCATCTATTCCATTAGCATAACTTAAGTCCATTTATGGAAGCTTTATACAGACTAATTTCACTAGTTTAGTTAAAACTGTAAGCAAATTATTATTCTCCAAAACACACTTTCAATCAGAAAAAAAAATTTTTAAAATCTGTGAACAACATCATCAGTATCTCAATTCCAGAATGGTGAGTGAAAGCCTCAAAGAAGAATACAGCATTATGTTGACCAAATTTTGTAGAGTCAAGTTGGCAAAGCCAGGAGACACAAGTGAAGACATTGATGAGGTTGTTCTACCAGTTTAAAAGACGCATCATCTCTTAGGTATGCAATAAGATGGACTCTACAATGTCACCTTTGGTAATATGAAGTACTTCCAAGCCGTGTGAGCTCCTTTTTCAAGGGAATGATAAACAGACATAAGAGAGGAGAGGGAAGAAAGACTCTTGAACAGATGGGAACAGAAAAACAAGATTGGAAAAGGAATGCAGAGAATTGTTTATGATTCTTAACCCATCTGGAGACATGAAGAGCCACTGGAATGGCATTGAGGCCACTGTCATCAGCTGCATGCTAACAGCCTTAATGAAAAGACAAATAAGGGTCTTAGTTTTAATACAACAAGAATTTCTCATCCATGACGTGGGAGTACAAAACTATATTGAGAAATTACAGTTTATTCAAAAAAAGTCTATGCTTGGATTTGTCAATTTGAAAATATTTGATTTTCTGAACTTTCACAAATCCATAGCAGCAAATTGCACCAGCAGATACTAATTCTTGCTTCATTAATAAGCAGAATCTTACATCAGTGCACTTTGTGATAATAATTTGCAAGAAATATCATTTGTTTTAGCATACAGTGGATTGATATGGTGGCAGCCCCCTTGGCAAAATAAGCTCTGAATGATGGGGCCTTAGAGGATGGAAAGACAGACAGAAAACAAACAATCAGAGTTCCAGAAGCTCATTTCCCTTGAGTGCTCTTGTGTGAACTGTTATGTGGCCTCTTCATACTCTGCCTGAGGTGTGGAATAAGAGATGGAAGCCACTCTAAACTTTTCTCTCCCACAGGATCATTCATTAACTCTGAGTCAGTGACTTACCAAATGTAAAGAACACTGGTACTTTCACAATAATTATGAATTTACCTGGAATGTTCCAGCCTGCAAAATTCTATATTTGACAAAATATGTGAGAAATAGTGACTATGATGGTTTGGGCTACATTTGGCTTTGGATCAGTGGATTCAGACAGAACTTCAGATTAAAGGCAATATGGATGGATAAGACAAATGTAGAATTTTTTAAACACTGAGGAAATTTTTCTTCATTTGGTGTGACATGTTCTTCCTCTTTGTGCTCTCTAGTTGTAAGAGCTTTCATGATAAAGGCAGTGGCTGTCACTATTGCTGTTTCATATTATCCTTCTGCTCCTAACTGAAATGAATGGGATACACATTAAAACCATTCCTCAACCCAGCTAGAAGCCCGTAGCTTGCTAGCAATAACTGGCAGCTATGGAGGTTGTTTTTGGTTTAAAGTTTGGGTTTCTTATTTGCTTTTGCTTTCTGTTTTGTTGTTTGTTGTTTTTTCAAATGTAAACTGTATTTTATGTATAGAAAAGATTCAGACCCTCACAGTGACTGTTCTTAAGCTTTTACAATTATCTTCATATTTATGGAGACTCAAGATGACACAGCCAGTTCGAAAAATAGCTTCTGGCTACCAATACTGAGCTAGCATGGAAAAATCAATATAATTACAAAAGCAATTAAGTATGGCAAGTAAAGGACTGAGTCTTTGCTCAATCTAAAGCAATTTAGATCAACACAAACATAACAGCCAAAATGCTCCTTTCTCATAGATCGATCCTAGTAAAATTGAATCTGCAATACATAAAATCACAATAAGCACTGGGTGTGTGCCTAAGGTCACCGGGGTTGCAAAATCACCTTCAAAACTCATGGTGCTGTCAGGGGGTTACAACAAAGGTTAAAATGATGGGAAAGCAGCCAGAGTGAAGAGATGGATTATTTAGGTAGCCTTGAGACTTGAAAGTATCTGGAGTCACTTTGAGTAAGCATCAGTCTTTTCTACATATAAAATATCCGAAAATCCCCAGTAATGAGTTAGCAAGCTATGAATATATGGGTGTGTTAGCAAAAAGCATATTCTGTTTCTAATGTTTTCTGAAAACAGGAAGGCAAGCAAAGTGCCCCTCCAAAAAGCAGGCTCTCTGCTAAACAAAAAAAAAAATCTTTAGAGAGAAGAATTGGTGAGGCAATAATTTATATATGGAGAAGACCATATGCACAGGAAAATGACTGTGATTAAACCCCAAAAGCCAGACTTAACTAGCCAGAAGAGTTGCTGGCTTTTTTTATATGAAATCAATTAAAGAATCAGAAAATAGAAGTCTGCAAAGAGTAACTTCTTGAAAACATAATTACCTTGTATGTATTTGTCACTGAAGAAACAGCTCAAAGTGCCTCGAGTAAGTGTGAAGCCTCACCTCTTCACATCTCATTAGAGAATTTGGCCACTATGAAGTGACTTGAAACTATGGCTGTGCTAGGTGGTGTGTTGCATTCAGATGCAAACAATGAACTTGTGTTACTAACATGTCTCCATTTTAGGAGAGTACAATATTGTCTGGCTTTACAAACATATGAAAATTGAAATTATACATTCATAAGGCCTCTCTCTGGGTCACTGTAGTTTTGAGACTTTAATCGTAAGGAGAAGAATTACCACATTCAATGTTCAAAATAGCTCCACGCACACAAAAAAAATAATCCAAAATATGTAAATAAGTAAGACAAACTAACTTGAAGAACTGTATCTAACTTTCCATAAAGCTACATGCCACTGGTGCTTTAATTTGTTTTCTTTCATTGGGACTAGACTGAGTGCTATTTTACACAGATAAAAGTATAAAATTCATGGCATAACAGAAAAGAGAAATGAATAGGTAAGGCAGCTAATGATTCTTTTCTTCAGGAAATACACCTCCCTTCTATTTTATCGACTGCATTGAAAACACAGTTAACAACACTGATGAGCAAATTTCTTTCTAAAGCCAAAGAGAAAGGACATAATTTCTTTTATGTTTATAATAAACAACACATCTAAATTCCACAAGTTCTGTGAGAAACAGAAATAAAGCTTTTAGAAACAAAAAGTAAACTTCAATTACCAGATTTCAGGACTGACATTTCCCTTGCAAGGCAAGAAGGTGCAGAGATTTTGCTGAATTGCATAATGGCATCGATAGACAGTGAAAATGCAAAATTCCTAAATAAATCTGGGATAACAATGGAAAAGAACTTCTTCCCTCGTTTATTTTCTGTCAAATGCATTAATCATCTGCAGTGTGAGAAAGACTATAAGATGAAAACACATTTTGAAAATGTGCAAAACATCTGTAGAGATAGCAAACAAGCAAACAAAATGAATACCTGCACAATATACCTGAATACCTGGAGATGTAATATTTGCAGAAAAGTTCTTGTATAAGTACCAACTGTCAAATATCAGTTGGAATACAGTATGTTTGGCAACTGACTCCATATTTTATATTTTGTAACTTACATAAAAATATTTCTCTTATATATATCTGAGAGAAAAAGAACAATTTTACACTCTTTATACCTGATCATTCTTTTTCCCAGTTTTTCAGAATATTAATTTTCACATGACTTGTCCCTTTTGGAAGGGTATACTCTCAAATTGTTTCATCTTTGCACCTCAGCTTGTTCTTTTTTGTGACATCTCTAAATAGATGGGATTTTACATCATTTTTTTTTACCACAGTTTCAACATACTGAGAGAAAAATGTAACAAAGTAGCGTAAACACAATCTTCTGAAGCCTAAGAGTAACTCTACTAAAGATCATGTGCTCACTGCTTAAATCTATCATTATGTCAACCTGTATTGGATAGAACAAATATTTGGAAACACCTAAGTATGCACCACAGATTACCTAATGAATCTTTTCCAAATAAAGTTGTGTTTTCATCATCTGTATTCTTTGAATTATTGTTACCATTTAGCCATCAGCCATCATTAAAATCAGTCATCATTAAAATCAGCACTTTCGGGCCTTATGATGACCCCTAGTCAGGCACCTGTATGAGTAATAGACACAGGTGCTCAGCAGTTCTGAGGCCCAGGCCAGTAACTTATTTACTTGATTAGGGATTTAAAGTGCTAAGATTTAGATACAAAACTTCAAAAATGTAAAGAAACATTGAGCAAATACTCAAAAAATGTGGGGAGGGATGACAGGAATATGTTCCTATGCTAACTCCTTGAAACATCCAGTCTTTAATGAATCCTACTGTGGTGTAAGAAAACAACCTAAAATCCAAAGGCATTTTGTACTGATGTCAACAGGTGGCAGATCAGTTCTCAAGTTTTTCTCATTTTATGAGCTTTCCAAGTTCCTCTACAGTCAAACCCAGTTTGGCAATTGGGTCGAGGGTCTGTCTGTAAGTGCTAAAGTTTGATGAGCCTGAAATCACTGTTCCACATTAATAGCCCTATTTCCTACAGTTCTATGTCCTACAAGTGGATCTCCAAAAAGACTTCCGTGTCTTTGTCCTCACTGAAACAAAACTTGAGTTCATGGTTCAACAGTCATTAGTACCAGATCTGAGCAGTACCGAATTACAAAGAACTAGATCTTGATCAAGTTCAGACAAAGCATGTGTATAACTCTACAGTGTGCCTAACATAAATATACCAAATGTCATGGTTTTGCACCAATTCTTCTAGAATGGCAAATACTTGATCTGATGTCAAGTGATGATGACACTTTCCAACTCATTAAAATTTCTGAGTAAAAGAATAAAGAGAATGACCAAGCCAATGTGTTTTGCTTCATCTGTCTACAGCATTTTGATTTAGTATTAGGATCAAGAAGCTGGAAGTCGGGTACTGTTGAAACATGGCCTAAATCAGAAGCTGATTCCTATTTTTGCAATAAAACTGTTAAGTCAAGTGTGCACTGGTGTTCTGAACAACTGAGATGGCCATCAGACATATGGACACAGCACAAAGCATCAGTGATTAGCAGTCATGCTGAAAATAAAGTCAATACTTCTAACTAAAGGGCTATTCATAATGTGACTTTAGCAGCATCTTCAGTCAAGTCAAAGACAGCTCTTTCATTCTGAGACAAAATAATTACGTAATCCTAATGACTCACTGGGAATTTACATGCTGGTTATCTTACAAGTTTTGTTAGACAAATGTTGCTAATAAGCATCAGGAATATTTTTTGAATGACTGTGTAAAAAATGGCTATTGTGGGCATTTTTATTCTTTATTTTTTTCCTCTTAGCAATAGAGAAAACCAACAAACTGAATACTTGAGATAACTGCAGATCTCAGACTTTATGTCATGTTGAGTCTACACAGTTAACATCACCTCTAAATGGATAAAACTGACACAAAAAATATCTAAAAGAGCTAAGTGGAATTTTAAAATGTTTATCCCAGCAAGAATAATAAAAAAAAGCTACATACCCTTTAAAGGCTCTCTTGAGGATTTCTAATGAAATTAGAATGAGAATCTTAACAGTGACACAACGTACATAAAATACATATTTCAATACTCTAAATTAGTTTAACAATGATAATTGTAACCATAGTGTTTTCAGTTATAGATACTGCTTGTTTCCACTTCCTATTTCTTTCACTTTAAACCAAAAAATAATCTGTTGTTTCACTTTCAAGATCTTATTGATGTCTGCAATAACACAACAAGTATGTTGGTATTTTTCAGAATTTATTTTCCTGCAGAGTTTTCTGGTTTTCCTCAGAATGTAAATTATTATCTATGTCTGGGACAATTCTATCCATTTTACCACCACTGAATGCAATTTATATTTCAAAGCAACAGTTACTCAAGTATTTTAAAGCCTTGCCAAATTCTTTTTTTTTTTTTTAATTACAAAAACGTGGTCTTGTAAACAGAGACCTGGCTTCTGAACAAGGCAAAGCAATTGTGCAAGCTTTTTCCTAGTCTATGGGACTATTCTCAGTTAACTTTGTGAGTGCATTCCATTGCAGCTATGAAGGAACAGAGAAAACATGCTTTTCTTCCCTCCACATAACTTTCAAGCTATTTAACTTGTTTTAAATATTTCTTTTACATATCCAGTGGAACAGTGTCTGGATGCCTGCAACCACTTTGCTAAGAAAATCCTTCCTATCTGAATGCCCTGGTGTTCTCAAATATCTGTAAATCATTTTCCCCCCTGCCATATGTGTTTGGATACAAATGTACAACTTCTTGTTGCATTTTTGAATTGGAGTTCTTCCTTCCTCAGATTCAGATTAAGGTAAGATTAATAAAAAATTGTCTTTTTTTTTTTATATATATATACCATCTTAGGGATTTGAGGATGTCTGAGGATTTCAAGTAATACCAATAATATTTACTGTCTTCCTGTACAGCTGTAAAAGAGAATACTATATAAAAGTGAGGGATGGCTGAGCAAAGGACTTTGACAATGTTTCACAGCAGAAAACTCAGAACTTGAGAAGAAAGAGCTTCTATAGAGTAGAAAAGGTCAAAAAAGTTTAAGAGAGCATTAATTCCTTGTTCACAAACACCAACACAGCATCTATAAGTAAGTTTAAATAGAAATTAAAACAAGTTTCATGCTAAGACAAGAAACTGAGATTTATTTTCTCAAAGACTTTATACTCACAATCTCATCTCCTGGCAACCAATATCCTTCTTGTTCAATACCAGCTTTTGACCCTTTACACCCCACCGTCAGGGTTTCAACAATAAGACCATCCTTGACTGCTAAACTCAGCTGACGTGTGGTTTCTTTTGGATGCATACCATGGACTCGAGACATATACCTGCAAACAAAGGACAAAAGTCTTTCAGTGTTAAACTATAAAATGCATCAGCAAAGAAAAACCCATCTCGTTTCCAAATAATTTTAAATACTATATAGTCTAAGTTTTAGGTTGCTTTTAAACCCTCAAAATGTATAGTTTCCCCTCTTTACTCCAAATCATACTTTCTTCCCCTTTAATTTATCACATACATACTTAGACAAGTAGTAGCATATTCTAGGAATATGTAAGAATATTCTAGTAGGAATATTCTACCAAAAAAACATATCAAATCCCACAACTAACATGCACACTGCTTAGGCTTGTCTCTGTTAATTTCCACTTCAATTTCTATCCCTAAAGATACATCTTTAAATTAATTGAAACTTGCATTTCTGTAATACTTACAGCACACATACTACAGACAAGTCTGGAGATGTACCAATGAATGTATGTGATACGATTTATAAAACAATGTGGAATTTATACATAACATATGAAAACTGAACGGCCATAGAACTAAGTAGCTTTTCTTCTTCTCTTGAGATAACCACAATGATCACACTATGATGAACTTCACTAGTGAGAACAAAATATATATATGCGAAAGTGTGCATATACATGAGATTCAGTTGTGTAATGTTGACATTTACTCAGGACAATTTTCTTTTAGATCAAATACCAAATACTAACTTGGAGTAAACCACATAAAATGATCTTTCTTCAAATAAAGATGACCTCCCAGGTTTAAGCTCATTACAGTTCAAATTTTTTTTAGCAGAATTCCAAGAACATAGCTATGAGTCACTGCACATAGAGAAGTGAAGAGAGCTGTAATCTCATGATAAGTAAATTGGCTTGGAACCAATTGTTTTGTGGACACATTTTTTTAGTTAGAGCTCTCCTAGCTACAGGGCTAACTGAATTTCTTTCCCTCTTGGTTTCTCCAGGTACTCTGTCTTTATCTGTCTCCTAGGAGAGAAACCTGTAACTTGCCTGCTTTAAGATAAAGCTGTCAGCTCTAGTATCTTTCACTTCATGCTTCATAATAAATTCCAGCAACCATGACTCTTTCGTGACTGTCATCACAAGCATCTTCACAAAACACAATTATTATCAGAAGCAACTTGAGGAAAAGTTATTTTAAAGTAGTAGCATTACATGAAAAAAAAAATTACATCAGTTCAGATTTTTTTTAATAACATGGCTGATGGGAACTTCTAATGCCGTAGCGGTTATAAACTGTCATGGTTTGACATGATAGCCATTTCTGGTAAGGGGGAAGGGGCTGTAAAGATGGTTCCTGTAAGTAGTTGCTCAAAACTCTCCCCAGCTCTGAGACAGATCCACTGCTGGGGCTGAGCCAATTAGACGCCTCCACGATCATTTTTTAAGAAGAAGCCAGAAGAGGAGGCTTCTACCTCCTTCTTCTTCCTGTTTCTTCCTTCTTCCACCCTTCTTTTTCTTCTGGTTGGTGGTGGTGCAAGGAGTAGAAAGAATGAGAGAAACAACCGTCCAGACTCCAAGGTCAGTGATGAAAGAGTCTCTGCTGGAGCAGAGATTCCCCTGCATTCTATGGAGAGAACTGGTGAAGCTGAGATTTATTTTCATTTCTTTAAAGATCCCGCATCAGTGGTACAGACTCATTTTGATAATGACTCTGTATCAGGGGCAACAATTCACTTCATTAAAGGCCCCATGCCAGGGACAGTGACTATGGCTGGAGGGGGTTGTGTGCCTTGGGAGGGACCCAATCACTTCACTACAGACCCCGAGACAGGGGCAGTGAATTTCTTCTTTAAAATTATGGCCAGAAGAGGCTGTGTCCTGAGGAAGGGACCCTTTATCACTATGGCCGGAGGAGGCCATGTCCCGAGGGAAGGACCCAATATCCACAGCTGTAAGTGTGGGGAGGAACCCACGACAAAGCAGCTCATTAAACTTATGCCGAGAAGAGGCCTTGTCCCGAGAGAGGGACCCTGTAACTGTAGAAACTGCAACCGTGGTGAAGAATCCACGCCAGAGATATTCACCAAGGACTGTGTCCCGTGTGAGGGACCCTGTGTCGGCAGAAGTCGCAGCTGTTGGGAACAACCCACACCAGAGAAGTTCGTTACGGACTGTGTCCTGGAGGAGGGAACCCCATGTTGAAGCAGGGGAAGACTGCCAGCAGTTGTCCTCATCTGAGAAGACAGAAGCGGCAGAACCCATCTGTGAGAGACTGACCACATCCCCCACTCCCTGCCCCCCTGAGCCGTTGAGAGGGAAGGAGGTAGAGATATCGGAAGCAGTGAGCTGGGCCCGGGAAGAAAGGAGGGATTAGGGGGGGGAGATCTTAAAGTGCTGGTTGTAATTTTCTCATCATCCTACTCCCTTTTGGCTTTTATTCCATTCTGTTTCTTGTAGAATAAACTTTCCTACTTTCCTCTCTAAGTTGAGTACTGGAGTCTGTTTTGCCCAGAACCATAATTGGCAGCGAGCCTTCCCTGCCCTTGTCTTAATCCACAACAACCTTGCTTATCTTTTTACTCCCATTTCGCTGGGGCCTCTGCCATCCTAACGAGGGTGGGGGTGAATGGGGGCACCGAGAGAGAGACTGTCATGGTACTGCTGTGCTAGTGGGGCCAAACCAAGACATAAACTTACAATAAGGGATGAAGATCATTCTAGTGATGAACCCTCAAATCAACCTTTCTCACCTAAGACACATGCCTTTCAAACTTCCTATTGTTTTGGAGGCATAAAGGTCTTTTCCAATCCTGCATTCACTCTCAAGATGTTGCTGGAACTGGTTTACTCTAATCTTTTTGTCTTGTAGTTGTTTTGCCTGGGCCAGGTTTTGGTAGTGGGGGAAGCTACAGGGGTAGCTGCCAGAAGCTTCCCTTGTAGCTGACAGGGCCATTGCCAGTCAATTCTAAGATGGACCCCACAGCTGACCAAGGCCAAACCAATTAGTGACTGAGGTAATGCCTGTGTGATTAACATATTTGAGATGGGGAAGAAGTTGCTGCACAGATGCTAAATGGCAACAACAGCAACAGGGACTGAGACTGAAAGAACATCTCTGCAGACACCAACATCAATGGAGAAGGAGGTGGATGAGGTGCTGAGTCGCTGGAAGAGAGATTCCTGTGTAAACTGTGGTGAAGACCATGGTGAAGCAGGCTGTCCACCTGCAGTCCATGGAGGACCCACTCACAGCCTGTGGAGGACCCTACAGCCAAAGGAGGCTGTGAATCCATAGGAAGTTCACACTGGAACAAGTTTCTGGCAGGACCTGTGAGTCCAGGGGGAGAGAGGAGCCCACAAAAGAGCAGGTTTGCTGTCAGGACTTGTGATCCTGTAACGGACCCATGCCAAAGCAGTTTGTGGACTATCTCCTGTGGGAGAGACCCCACACTGTAGCAGTAGGAAGTGTGAGGAGGCCTGCCCTTGAGAAGAAGCAGCAGCAAAGTACATCTGTAATGAACTGACCACAACCCCCATCTCTCATCACCTGCGGGGGGAAGGAAGGAGAGTCCTGGGAAGAAGGAGAGGTGGGGGGAGGCGTTTTAAGATTTGGTTTTATTTCTCATTTTCACTGCTTTGTTCCAATTGTTCAATAACAAATCAAACCATTTCTCCCCAAGCTGAGTCTGTTCTGCCCGTGACACTAATTGCTGAGTGATCTCCCTGTCCTTAACTCACAAGCCGCTTGTTATATTTCTGTTATTCTGTCCAGTTGAGGAAGGGGAGTGATAGAACGACTTGGTGGGCATCTGGCACCCAGCCAGGGCTAAACCAACACAGGTCTAAAAGAAACTAAATGCATATAATCATATAGTAAATTTCTGATTGAGTGGAAGTATATATTTGTGTAGTAACTGATAAAAAATCCAGAGCCACACAGGACATTTACCAATTTCTTCCTGAGGATCTTGGGGTGTTAGGGTTTATTTAGGGTAAAAACTCTTAGAGGCAGATCCTGCCATTTAATGTATTTTACAAATGTCTATCATAACATGGTCCAAGTCTGGCTGGTTTGTGCATGCTAGCACTGCATTAAAAAGTAAGTAACAATAAAGTTCATAAGGAAAGATCAAAATTCTGTACGAGTCTGCAATCAAAGATAACATATATGAATTTTATGCTGGCCAGCAAAAAGGATCAAGTGCCAAGTAATGGCTCAGAAGATAGGCACATTAGTCCAGTTCTGTATTACACAGGTTGGATGTTCATTTGCCCAACCTGATCCCTCTCTGCTTCTGTTGAAACCAAAACTCAACATAAGAAGCTGTTCAAGTAATATTAAAACCATCAAATAAGTTTTCCAAGTTCTCCAAATTCCAAAGGGTTCTTAAGCAGGCAGTTCTTAACCTATCATTTCACTTTCAGAGTGCAAGTGAATATCATTAGTTTGCTGAAGCACTAAGCATTGAAGCTTTAAAAGTGCCTGAAATAGGGCAAACAACCCGTTTCTTTATATACCTATATTACATATATTTCCTGTGTGCGTGCACAACTAGCTTTTTTAAGTGTAAATTATTCTTTGTCAAGATTTGCTAATTTTATTGTTTTTTCTGCAAATTTCCATTTTAACTCTGTACTAAGAATCTCCCCATCAGAGGCACTGCATTCATATCTTCTGCAATTCCTTCAAGCCTTTAACAGGTCTCAAAATACATAGAATAGGTACTGTTATTCTTCTCATTTTACTGATAGAACAAATCAGGCACTTGAGCAAAGAAGTGACTTCCTTACAGTCGTACAGTAGGCTTCTACAGGGCTGAGAACAGAAGTCAAGTATTAACCCAATTCCATAATCTTCAGTGCATCCTGCTGAAGAGACCATGTGTTTTTGCATTGTATCATCCACAGTTGCAGAAACACAGTCCAACATAACTCTTGAAAGTAAGATATGCATTCTGAGATTATTCCTCACTCACATCTCTGAACAGAGCAGATATATAATACAAACCAAAAAGCCTTAAACCAACTCTAATCAGCTAAAAGGTTAATCTGCCTATTTCAACTGTGGCATGGTGTGCACCAGTGAAAAAGAGCACAAGGCTCAGGATCTCTCATTTCTCAAATCTGATCTGTGTTCTTAACCAGGGTGAAAGTACTGTCACCAACTAAACAACCTCCTCATTTCCTCCAGCTGTAAATTTGGAGCAATAAATCCCCAGTGACTTTTTGAAGAACATTTTAGTCAATGTTCAGACTATACAGTCTAGAGATACACAAGGGCTATGTTTTTTCATTTTTAAAATAAAACCATCTTTTGTAGCAGAGCACAGGAATGTAGAGAAAATGTTTTTA
Source organism: Colius striatus (assembly GCF_028858725.1). NCBI lineage: Eukaryota > Metazoa > Chordata > Aves > Coliiformes > Coliidae > Colius > Colius striatus. The sequence continues at coordinate 43,825,520 of NC_084763.1, read as the reverse complement.
GTTCAAAGAGCAGAACTGCTGTTAGAAAAGTTCCCCTTCCCTCAGATTTTTACTTATATCAAAATCTGTAACGTGTACGTGTCTAGATATTCACAATAATGATAAAACAACACTGTCAGGATCTGGAGTAAAACCTATCTTGTTTCTTTCCAGCCAGAAGGATAGCAGCTAAACTACAAAGTGATTAAGGCGTAGAATTTGAACTAGAAAAAGGTAGTTAAAGGTCTTCAATAATGAAATGTGAAACAGTGGCACAACATGTGAAAGGTGCTGGATACACTAAGTTAAACTGCAGCCTAGAGACTGAAAGTGTAATGTTTGGAGTCCTATCACATCAGATTCATCACTGGATTGGGGAAAAACAATATTGAAATTCTTTGAGCAGAACTGACATTACTAATTCAGGGAGCACGAGCCTTCTCCTGGCACTGGATGCAACTGAAGCATCTGCCACTAAGAAGTTAAAAATCAAGTAAGAGAGAGAAAGCAATTTCCGATTGCTGTTTTCAGCAAAAGCTGATTAGCCTTACCTTGGAGACAGGGAGTTGGAGCAATACTGGTTATGCTCTAGCCCAGCCCTTCATATCGACAGGTTGGGGAGTGCAATACAATCCCTCTACTGCTATTTTGTAGCCAGTCACAAGAAGTAAACCAAATACAGTCAGATGGCTGAGAGTAAGGCAGAAAGACACATAAAATCCCCTCAAATCAGCAAACCAGCCCTAGTCAGATAGTGGATTGAAACAAACAATTTCAAAATACAATTTAACTGTGCTAATCCCTACTATATAAAATGAGGGTCTGTTTGATGAAAAGAGGTATGGCCTGATAATCTGCATGTTAAATTCCAAATCTCACCAAATGAGGCTGTCTGTCTGCACGATACAGAAGCAACTGAACTACTGCTTAGTATCAGAATACTTTTAGGTTAGTATTTGCTCCATTTATAAACTGGCAGCATAAAACCTCCTTGACATTAGCTTAGAAGAATCTAGTAAATCCAGCAAAATTACAGTTTTGGTAGTCAACTTCTAAGAGGCTACTAAAGCATGCTTTCAATTACTGCACTATCACTTGGAAAGCAAAGAATAAGAATCTTTAGCATGTAGGTTGTTCATTAACACCCTTAAACAAACTTCAGTATTTTCACACCATCAAACATATAGGTAAATGTGGTAAAACAAGATACTACCAACAGAGCCAGGTAAATGTGTATCTGCACATAGCTAATCTGTGTGCATGCCTGTCTGAGAGTAGAAGAAAAAAATTAGTGCAGAAAATAATCATTAATAGATTTGTAGATTGGATATGTGTGTACAGGCTTATCTGGATTTAGTACACAAAATACCAATCAGAAAAATGTGAAACAACAAATTTAAATGTATTTAAGACTGTAGATAAAGAGTCTTCAAATTTAGCAGCAATAAAATATCATATATACCTTATATATCTTATTGTTGTTACCCATCATAAAACGTCAACCACTTCTCAGCATAGGGACAGCCCAAGTTGTCAGCACAGCTGCAGTAGTTGTCACAAGCCTCATGGCATGCAGCAGCCACAGAGCCATCTGCTGAACATCCCACCTGAGCCATGCCGCAATCATTGGGGAGGAATGATATGCAGAAAAACCCGCTACGTGCCCTTCCACAGTTTCTCTCCTCCACAGTAATGAACTACAGAAGCTCCTGTAACTCATGCCACTACTAAGTAACAACTGGATTGTGCCACCTCCTTTTGCTAAACAAAATTGGATGACAGGAATACCCTCATTCACCTCTAAACTGCTTGCCTGCCCAACATACAAGAGACATTATAGAAGCATCAAAATCTGTCAGCAAATGAGCAATTCACAACTAAAACTTAATTTTTTTTTCACACACTAGTCAGTGTTCAGCATGTCTTTCTAGTCAAAACCTACACCTAATACATGTGTTCACAACATACCTTAAAACTCAAGAAAAAGGTTTGTTTTGATCCAAGGGACAAAGAAGAAAGAGACTCTAGAGCTGCAATCACCATGGGAGCAAAACAGATACAAAAGTAGCTGGCACTTTCCAGGGGGATCAGATGGTGAACTTTTCGCCTACAGCTGTCACACAGCTCACAACTCTTGCTTAGTGCTGTGCAAGACACAACATGAAGCCAAACCCTATCCAAAATAATGCCCTTAAATAGCTAACTGTGCTCCCAAAGATTCCTCTTGAAGGCACCTGTGGGTCTAGTGAGATGCAGCAAACGGTTTACATGAGCACAGCTATGTTGTGGCCTCAAAACCAAAGCTGAGCAAGGATGAAAAGAATGAAGGTTACTTAAGGTGGAAAGTTGACATAGGTATTAGAAAAAAAATTAAATTCTCATTTCTTTTTGACTCATAGGAATTGCATTTTCAGCTGCCTGAACGCATCAAAAGGAAAAGGCTGAAAAAAAAGCTACAGCAAGCATCTCTGTAAAAGACTGAAGTAAAATACATATAGGAAATAGCTGCCTTATATAAAATACAAACGTGTGACAAGTGTAGGTAGATGCTAATTTTAGTGGCAAACACTGTAATCTTGGTCTGATCAATTATCTCTGTCTCTGCAGGATGCCTCCGCCCTCCACAACACGAAGGGAAGTAGCAGTCTGCTGGCAGTAACAGACTATCTGCTAAGCGACTCATCAGGGAGAAACAGAGGTCTCAGGATTTGCTTGTGTGCATAGCCCACCTCACAACCGATCTCTGCTAAATTACAGCGGATCCCACTACGCCCAAGTGAAAGACTGCCATTAATTTTAAGTGTTACCTACAGGTATATAAAAATGTCCTAGATTCAGGGACAGACTTTAAGGAATAATACATAAAATGGAAGGAAAGCAGCCAAAAATCTATTCTGAGTTTTATATTGTGTTCCTACCTCTGGTGAAAAATGATACCTTTTACTTTAGATTCTGAGTACAACAGCAGTTTTATAGAAGGCCCACGTACTTCTTTTAAGACAAGAATAGGCTACTTGGCCATACTGAAAGTAAAAATGGAATAGATGGCTGTGGTTTGTATATTTTTTAAAACACATACAGCTACCCAGTACAAGAACTTAAAATACTCAGGTTAAGATCTCAGGAATCCACTGTGGAGAGTCAGAAGATTTGTGTTCACAGTTGTATATCAAGGTCTCAACTCAGAAGTGTGGGCTATTTGCTCTCACTAGATGTAGCACTGTGGTACAAATCAACTTTCACAAAACACAGGCTAAACATTATGGGTATTTGTATTTCAGGACAAAATATCTGAAATATATATTCCCTGCTTGCCAGAAACTGAGAGCAGGTCTGAGAGCTGAAGATAACACAGATAACAGAGAGGAAGCAGAACTCTTTAGAGTGGGGATGTAGCAACACATTTTGGTTTTCTAAGGCATTTTTTAATACACTGAGTTTCTGAAGTTTCAGTTACAGATTAAATTCAATAAGATAAAGGCAATCAAAGCATAACATTCTTCTTCTATACTTATACCTCACAAAGCGAGATGTATGTATATGAACAAGCTGCATTTGATTCCCACTCTACCCTACATGCTAACAGCACGCTGCCTAGACCAGGCAGGTATTGACAGAGCTGTTGTCTATGCAATAAAACACTGATTATACAATCCACATTTTGTGAAGTCCAAAATTTCAAGTGGGAGACATAGAGAAACTGAATTACAGAGAAATGACGAATTTTCTTTTCCTTGTGACATCAGCATCTGAAACATTAATTTTGAAGACACATACACAATCTAAGTAGAAAACGTTTTAAAAGTGTGTTTCATCTCTCCTTCATAATCTAGAAATACAGCATTTGCATGAATACAAAACCTAATTTTTTGCAATGTTTTTATAAAGCAAAAAGAATATATAAACTTGATAGTGAAACAGTGAGATCCCACAGTTCCATGAAACTCACATTTGCCTGATGTTTCTTCTGCTGCTGCTAAAACAAAGCTAAGGAGTAATCATGTTTGTGTTTAGTTTATACACCCCAGGCACCACACAGTTTCCTATAATGTTAATCACTTGGGTCATTGCTGTCAAAAACATGGTGATTTTAACTCAAGTAATTCCCTGTTTCAGTAATTTAAAATCTCACCTATACACCTTCACTTTACACTTAAAAGTGTGTAACCCACCAATATGACCAGGAAAAGCAAGCAATTACAGTACCAAGCTATTCAATTCTTATCTACAAAAGTCTCCTTTTCAGAACACCTACCGTCTTCTAAAGAGGAACTTATCTAGTAAAGAGGTCTACTTTCCAATCTAAAAAGTTGTATGTTATACTACTGGTAATGTACAAGTACATGCACTGAGAAAGAGAAGCACTGACTGTTCAGGGGCATTGCATACATATGTATAATTGCCTGTGTATATGCAGGGCTACTGCTCCGTCCAGCACTATTCTGCAGATGTACTGGAGAGACAAACAAGTCATATATGACTCAGACTACAATGTCCTTGTTAATACCTTGCAAATGAAATATTTAGTCAGCTCATACTGAGCATCTCAATTCAAAATATGCTTACAAAATAAACATTCAAGTGCTTTAATGATTCTTTTTTTTTTTTTTTTTTTTAAAGAGGTTTTGTCTAATTTAATTTCCATTCTTACCTGGGTTAAAAGTAACAAAGACTTGGCTTTTTTCCATTTGGTCAGATTAGTTTTAGCTTGGCAAAGCGTCAAAATTATCACACTGTCTCAGAAATGTTCAAGTAATTACCAGCTAGGGAACAGTAGAATGTCTGGAAAAGCCATCAGGGCAGGACTGCTGCTTTTGGTGATGATATTGTTTATATGAATGGGAATATGAAACCACAGCCTAAAATAGATGGTACGAGTAGTGCTTTGGAGATCATTCTCTCTTGACTGATTACAGAGAAAGTCTTGATGAGCACTCCAGGCCAGGTAACACCCTGTTAAATGGCTATGTCACACTCATGTTTACCTTTTACTTTTATTAGAAAGTCACATTTATTTAGAGCCAAGAAACCAAACATAACTTAGAAGTTTTACTTTCAGATACTATAAAGATGCTATGAGTTGAGGAAAAATAGATACTGGTTGTGACAGAAAAAGGAAGTTGATTTGGTTTTAGTAACTGGAAATAAAGATCGCCTGTTAAGTATTTCACAGGGAAGTGCTGGAGAGAGTCCAGTGCAGGGCCACCAAGATGATCAGGGGACTGGAACATCTCTCATACAAGGAAAGGCTGTGGGAACTAGGGCTGTTTAGTCTCGAGAAGAGTAGACTGAGGGGAGATTAACATTTATAAATATCTAAAGGGTGGGTGTCAGGAGGTTGGGACATCCCTTTTTTCTCTAGTAGCTAGCAACAGGACAAGGGGTGATGGGATGAAGCTGGAACACAAAAAGTTAAACTTCAATATAAGAAAAACTATTTCACTGGAGGGTGAGGGAGCAGTGGAACAGGCTGCCCAGGGGGGGTGTGGAGTCTCCTTCCTTGGAGGTCTTCAAGACCTGCCTGGACATGTTCCTATACGACCTGATCTAGGTGAATCTGCTTCTGCAGGGGGGCTGGACTAGATGATCTCTAAAGGTCCCTTCCAACCCTACCATTATATGATTCTATGATTCTATGATTTCTCAGTGTAAACTTACACAATTTCATCACAAATACTAATAGAAGTACAAAGTACTTGAGAGTATTCATTAAAAATTAAAATGGGGGTAGTGATTTTTAAAGTAGTTACACTTCTATCACTTTCCTCCTTAATATTTATATTGGGAATTACCACATTAATGTTTACAATTACACAAAGGGCGGGTGTCAGGAGGATGGAGCCAGGCTGTTCTCAACTATGTCCAATGATATGACAATGGGCAAAGGGTACAAGCTGGAACATAAGAGGTTCCAAAGACACAAAAGGTAAAACATCTTCTCTGTGACGGTCACGGAGCACTGGAACAGGCTGCCCAGATGGGTTGCTGAGTCTCCTTCTCTGAAGACATTCAAAACCCACCTGGATGAGTTTCTGTGTGACCTACTCTAGGTGGCCCTGCTCTGGTATTGGAGTTGGACTGGATGATCTTTCAAGGTCCCTTCCAGCCCTTGAGATTCTGTGATTCTATGATTATGTGAATTCATAGTTTTCATGTATAATCTAAGGAAAATATTAAACATCAAATATTACAGTTTTTATAGTAACACATAGTAAGAACAGTTAAAATGAGTTTGCACTCATTAGCAAATATCAAACAAAGAGTATGGCTGTTGTATGACTGTTGTTAATACCCATGTGTTTGTGCTGTTAGCATGAATCATTTTGTTTACCAGTCAAACTCATGCTCAGCCCAGAGATGATTTCACCTACTGAATCAATGAAGAACATTGAACTTTGAGACAAAAAAGGAAAACTGCTTTACTAGTAATACCACACAAAAAGGTTCTTAAAAGAAGAGGATAAGGAAAACTGATTAGGCAAAATTTGTTAGAATAAAGGAGCAGCTATTTATTTTTTTTCAGAATGAATTTTAGATATTAAGATACGTATGTGTTAATATTTCTGATCAAAGCAAATACACAAAAAGTTTAGTGTCATCTCAAGCTCTAGTCGTCAATAAAACAGCCTTTTCTGCTAAACATCTACAGGACTAATGGTTGCACAGTCAGCTACAGCATCCTTTCCATCCTTGTTTGATGACAAGTGTAGCTATCTACAGGTAAAAAAAGTTACATTTAATGAGCACATGCTATTGTGAACATTTTTTTCTTAAGGGGCTTAAGAAATATGAGTGTTAAGCTTAGTTCCTCACTTCTCTTCAACATTTTTGTGAATCTGGATGTTAAAAATCCTGACTAGTTTTCAGAGTATTACCTCCCTGGCGAGTCGCAGTACAAATTCACAAGCAAAGTTGTATCACAGTTACGATGCAAAAGCTGGTGAGATTCCCTGTACTCTCCTTCATACGTGAAGTTTTCAGTGTTTCTTACTATTACTTTATAGTATATACCTGAACTTTTGAAAATGTCTGAAAACTTCAGCCTGAATGCATCATTTAACCTCAGTGAAGTCAACAGTATAAAAAAATAATATATCAAACAAATCAAACATTTTTGTGTCTTTCATATTTCTATGCAATGTATTGCTATGCTTGTAACTGATAGTTAAGCACACATAATGCAGAGTTTTTATATATGATCACAAAAGTAGTTTTACTAAAACTTTTGGCAATAGGGAGTGAAATGATCAGTTTCAGATTGCTCTTTGTTTTAGTAACATAACGATTGCTCAAAGGATTGTTGAAAAAGCCCAGAACTCCCACACATCCCCTTGGATTATCTATGACTAAGGATTTACAAGCTTTAAAACTTTAGACTTAGTTAATTATCTTGCTTTAACATAAAAATAATGTTATGAAAACAAACAAAAAAAAGCAGTTAAAAGAAGCAACTGAAGTTTATCGTGGGAAAGAAAGAAGGAAAATAAAATAAATGGAAAAGATGATTGGCTTAGTGAAGTCAGACAGAAAGAAGTGCCTTGTCCTTGACTATAACACAGAAAGAGGTATTTAAAACTAGGAGTTCTCTACCCCATCATTACCTGGTGGTGTGTTTCTGTGTTTGTTTTTTGTAATGCACACATCTACAATCAAGTCAACCCAATACAAACTGAATTGTTTTCTCAATAGAAAGGCTGCCACTAGGAGCAACTATCTGGCCTGCTGAGAAAGTAGTATCATGCTTCTTATTGTAGGACCTTCCACTTGACACTTTTGTTACCTTTGCACAATTGCAAACTGTTATTACACTTCATGGCAAGAAAAAAACCCAACTTCAGTGTACGGTTATTTCTCATCCTCTCCCGGTTGGCAAAAACTGAACACTCTTGAGTAGCTCCTTCAATACTGACCTGTCCCAACCGTAGTACAATTTACCACAGTTTGATTAACATGTACCAGATTTGTAAGAATTAGTTTCAATAGCACTATTTGCTTCTCATGTTCATATTTAAAACATACATGAGGGTGATGTAAAGATGTGGAAAAGGACTCAAGCAACCACTGCACTCTTCCAGCATAACAGGAGGATGTTTTACCTCTTTTTTTTTTTTTTTTTCAGGTAAGTCTACTCTCTGGTAACAAAAAGACAGATATTATAGGGAATGGTTTGACAAATGATAAGAAACCAACAGAGATGAACAAGATTTCAAAGTTTTCGTTTCAGAATAAGAAATATCGGGTGCTACAATACTTCTGCTCACGTAAAGTTAAACAACAGGATTATCTAGTTATAAATCCAGAGTCATCTGCTCTTCTAATCATTCTTAAGGCTTACTATTTTTGTTTATGCATGACTACTTAGTTGCAACATGCAAAATACTAGGCAGATTTAAATTTTCATCAAAGGTACTATAAATAGTCACAGACTTTTTTTTTCCTAGCAAGTTTCTGAGCTTTGAATGAGCAATCCTGTAAGAATCTTGTACTTTCAACTTTTCTTCTTGCCACTGCAAAGCATATTCTTATTTCTAGATTTGTGTGATTATCCCCTACCTGTTCAAATTGCTCATTTTCTTATTTATACTCTCTTCTGATTATTTTCTGTCTGTTAAAATTGCTCATTCTCCTCTCTGCTTTCATCAGTGCTTCTAGAAATTGTTTTCTGTTAAAGTAGACAGTCTAGAAAGAGACCAGCAAAAGAACTATGGCAACAGAACCAGATTTATGGATAGGAGAGTCCCTTAGCTTTAACTACTCTCAGAGATTGACTGGAGAAATTTTGCAGAGTGATATTTGGAGAAGCAATCCCCCTTCTTGGACTAAATGTCAAACTGAGAGGGTCACATACTCAATCTAAAATTGCTAGTGACTCTACCTCAACTGTGGGACCAGGAAATTTCAGTATTTTACAGTAATATTTCATACTGAGTAATTGTTTTTTGGCATGCTACCCCATCAACGCTGATTAATGTCAGGCTGCACAAAGCTAGCAAGGGGCTGACAGAGTGTACTCTTTATAGGCTTGGGATCTGCTCATTTCCCTTAGATATTTTGACTTAGCTGCATGTACATGAAATTACAATGTAACAAAAATGTGTCCTCAGAATAAAGATAGAAAAAATGGTTTTGAACATTTAGATATCTAGTGCTGCCAATTAAAAAATGTGAGACTCTTTATCTATTTATGAAAAAAAGACATTTTCTTGTAATGTTGTAGAACGGCTTTCTGACTGACAAAACACACACTTTCAGTTTTGCTCCATCTGAAAGTAACAGAAATTCTCCAATTACAACATAGCAGTTTCATCCTAGCTAATGGTCTTTCCATCAGTTTAATCTCCTTAAAATTTGGGGTATCTCTACCCTGTGTACTACGGTCACTCTTGGTTTCATTCCCAAACTAATTCTTGGTTTGCTCCTGATAGAGAACATGAATGTAAACCATGCCAAGATTGTCTCCTTTTGTGCTCCAACACTGTTTTTTGTGTCCTCAGATGCCTTCACATCATGCCCAATGGCAACCTATCATGCCTCTCTGGCTTCAAGTTTCAAGAATAGCATTGCTGTGGGCTGCATTATTTTTGGCACTTAGAACTAAAGAACCACACACACATATAAAACAAACGACGAAGATGTCAGGGCCAAAGAAACACTTCGTGAGCCAAAAGCAATGCAGTGTGGTCACAGCGTATCTGCTCCAGATGGTGCCAGGGCATTCCCTGTCATATTATACAAAGACAGCATAGACAGTCTTTATAAGAAACAGGGAGAGAAGTCAATCAACTTAATACATCATGAAATATATCAAAGAGAGAGAGAGAAATATATGAGGCAGGAAATATGGAAGAAAATAATTTCTTTGATTCTTCATATTAGTCTTCATGGAATAGTTTAGAAACCAAGACTAATTATCTGTTTATAATTACAGTAACTTGAAAACAGCCAATAATAGTTCTAGATCACTGTATTTGCCAATGGGGTATTTTAATAACATTAACTTAATAGATAATGAACTCTGAACTAATCATAAAGATCACGACATTGCTACTGAGGAAATCCAATACCTTGTAGAAAAAGAGTAAATAATAATTAATTGTTAATTAAATCCTAGGAATTATCTGTACAGGAATTATTTAAAAAAAAACACTATAAAAGAAATTGGAAGACTTAAGTTGACAAAAAAAAGACAACTTTAAAAACAATTCTCAGCAGAAATACTTACCAATCTGCTAAGCAACTGATTGTCAATAAAATATCCTACTAATTTAAATATGCATAGCTTTTTTCACAGTGTATTTAAGGCCTTTTATTCCACAGACTCAATTTTTGAGGTTACCCCAAATCCAAAACAGATGGAAGATAATGAGGAAAAAACATAAAAGTCAAAGCATAATTAAAGTTTTTAACACACTTTTAGGGATGAACAATTTGTCAAGCTGTGCTCTTGACAGAAATTCACAAAATATGGGAAGCTATTTCTCTGTTTGTGTTTACACCATAACTAATATCAATAATATGCAGCTAAATAATTGACATATTTGGGTCAAATTATCCAAATATCAAGCCTGGGAAAAAAAAGAGTTGTATTTCTTCGTAAATACCTCTTAGAAATATAATTTTGTTATTAAGTAATTTGGTAGTTTAGAAATTTTACATATTTCAATTAAATTGAAATGCCTTCAAACGAGCTCTACCATTCAATAAAAATGCACTGAACACACTGAAGCCTGTGTACAAAGATAGGAACTTAAAGATATATTTCAAAGTTCTCTTCAAAAGGCAGTTTGCACTTTTAGTACTAAATTCTTTAAATTCACTACACTGTTACTCCTTGTTAATATCAGTTTTCGGTCCTTCAAGTAGTTTTCAAGCTACTGAAGAATGTCTATGTCCAATCAAATGATATGTTTCCAACTATAATGTACCCCCACATATAATCACTAAAATTACAGAATCCCTTTCATAAAATGAATTGTTGGTTTGTTTCTTTGGGTTTTTTCTGAGATATCAAGCCTGTACAGTATGGTCTCTTCCCTAGCAATGCTTTTAAGTATTTATAATATTCCAATTAACAGTGTCATATTCTTGCCATTTTTCCACACAACACATTTTTAATTCCTTCAAAAATAAACATCTTTCATGTGTTTCTTAATACTCTTCTGTATGAAATGACTTTTCTACAGTAACAGACAAAAATTCAGGAAGTTTGCTAACTAATTTCTCAAGGCTCTAACTTGTGTATTCAAGCTTTCCATATGACTCTTTTTCTCAATTTAAGAGAGTTTTCAATCACATTCTAATCACATGTTTTTCTATTCTTGTCTTTCTGCCCCATCAATTTAAAAAGCAAAGCATATTTAATTTAGTCTACTTTTAATTAACAGGACTCTCTCCTTATAGGTTTTTCCTGATAATATTAGAAGTACCTTCTAGTGCCCCTGGTTCCTTCTACACTATCCTCCTACTCTTATGCTCTCAAGAGAAAAGGGGTGACGAGCTCTATAGTTTTTTTCTTGCATACTTTCCATTGCCTGTATCTTCTGGAAGTTTTTCTTTACCCTAGATATTTTTTAACAATTAGACATAAAGTTCCCAGGCTGCACTTTACTCGTTTTAATGTGTCATATAAATTTGTCTTTATGTTTATATTTGTCTTTATGTGTCTTTTTAATTCATAATCTCTAAACGGTGAACTCTCCTTTTCTATTATCAACATTTCCTCCCTTGTCAAATAAAGCAAATACTCCTTCATATATAGACTGACTTCTACTCTGTACTAGCAGACTGAAAAAAAAGCAAGAAGTAAATAAAATAAACATGAATATGTGAGGAAGATGGAGACAATCATGTTGAGCTGCTGGTTAGGAGAAAAGCCAACAAACTTATTTGCCTAAAAGCAGAAAACCATCTGATGAAGAAAATGACAACTGAGATTTTGCTATGAAGGTGTTTGCACTAACAGGTCACAAGATATACAAGATAACTTGTCTCTAGCAACAAATCAACCCTTAAACTATGGCAAAAAAAGTAAATAAAATAAAAAATGAAATCATGACTCATCAATTCAACTTCTGAAGTTCTCAGAAAGTACAGACCTTAACATCAACTCTATGACATGGTAGGATGATTGCCAGTTACCTTAAACATATATTTATTAAAAAAAGGGTCATCTTGCACTTTTTCACTGTCTTTACTCAGAAATATGACATGCTTCCATAAATTTCATTGGCACTACTACCTGCAAAGCCAGTAATGTGCAAAGCCAGTGTTCCAGTCAATACCAAGAGGTATTGGTGCTTCTAAAAAACGTTACTTATCCAAGTACGAGAATGCTCCCTTTAGCTCCAACTATTGATACATGCTCTTAATTGCCACTTTTGACCACTGTTTGGTTTTGATCTTTCTTATTACTCATACATTTGCATATCTGCATGGACACTGATTGTGCTTCTAAGGAATTGCAGTTGACCAAATGATCTTTGATCTTGGAAGAGTACATCAGCTGCCCAGTTTTCATCAGAAGAGACATTCTGATGCCCTGCTAACTTCAGAACTTTATTTAGACTATTACCTAATATGCAAACACATTTACTAAGTCATCTATGTTTCTTCATCAATGACTAGTACCATCAAGCAATTTAAAAGGTTTTTTAACTTTTCCTTGTCAAAAGTTATGTCCTTAAAAATATCATGTAACAGAAACCAGCTGAGTGCTCATCACCCTTTTTCACTGATGTGCATGTTTACAATGTTCAAGCACTTTCTAGGTTACTCTTCACTGCTAACACTTTGCACATCTTTCTGAAAGTACTAAGGCTGCTTGCATCTCTGTTCAGTCACTTATTTTTCTTCTAATTAGAGATGAGTCATACAATCTGGATCTAGACTGGTTTGTTTTTTTTTTTTAAATCAAACTACCCTTCAGTTACCAAGAGCAGTAATTCTTTTTCTAGAATATAATTACTTGTTTTCTCAGTCTTGTTTATAATGATAGGATTTGTCTTACCTAACTTTACCCAGATAAATGCTATTCACACTATCTTAAAATAGGTATCTCACATAAGAGTGGGATGAAACCCCAGCTAGACATGCCTGTCTCCCTTTTTTACATATAAAAAGAGTATAAACAGCTAACAAACTCAACTAATATATGGCCTGGAGCAAGTAATTTGAAACGTTTAAATGGAAAGTGGTATAGCACTAGTTTACCCACTTGTCTCCTTGGAGACATGATGTAAATACATATGCTTTAAAGCATTCTGAAACTCAAGTGCAACCTCAAAAATGAAATTCTCTAAAAGACAATCTACCCTTCAAGCCCATTTGGAGCTCAGTTTCTGGGATGCTGCTTTTCATTTTAATGGTACATTTTTCTTTATTGTAAGAGCCAGGCACAGAAGAATTCATTTGGGACATAATATTTTTTCTTTCTCCTGTTTATTGTTCACTATGTTTGGGGAACCTAACTATTACAATTCTTCCACTTATGAAGCCAGTTTTGCCTGTCACTTCCACCTCAGAGCTTCCAAACTCTGTCAGTGGACCATGTTGTAATGATTTTCACTTCGTTAGTCACCTGCACTGTTTATAACTCTTCCCTTTAGTGGTCTCTGGCCTCATTATCAGTTCACATGGGCTCTGGCAACTGAAGAGTTGCCAACTGGTTACTTTTGGTTTACTTTTGGTTTACAACTGGTTACTAAAGGTATTTTAATGTTGTACACCTTTTTATGTATTGCAAGCTTCATAGAAGTAAGATATATATTTTTCTGTGTATGCAGCACCCAATACATTTTCAAGAATATTTTAATATTAGCAATAGTATTAGGCATAGGTGGCAATAATCTCATGTCTTCTTTAATAGAATCCTATGCCCATCTCAACAAATATGGCTTTTTATTTGTCTGAGTAACCTAACACTTCAGGTTTAACTTAGACTTCTGAAAGAGCTCTCCACTAGCATATTGCACTTTCCTAAGGATAACTTGCAGATTTTATTGCCTTTTCTTCCTAATTGTCATATCTATTCCTTTTTTTTTTTCTTGATCAAGCTACCGATTGAGTACAACTCTGGCATGCTAAACTCAGTTCAAGTATTGAAAATATTGCATATTTCCTAAAGATGCTCATATAAAAGAAATACAGGGTGAGTAAGATCTCAGCTCAATAGATTAAACCTCACTTTAGGATTTGTTGGTGTTCAGTTCTGTAAGTTTGGGTTTTTTTATAATTAGATAATTAGCAAGACAGAGTTTGTTGCAACAGTCTCATACAAGGTTTACTATCTCTGTTTCCCAGGGCATTTAATAGCATCAGCCTTCCCCCTCACCAAGACATTTTTTGGAGTACATCACTTACTTTGTAATGCGGTCAATGTTAGCAATTTGCTTCTGGTTCCGGATTATTTCTATAGCTGCCCAAAGATGCTGGATAGCCTTTGTATCTGCCTGTCGTCTCTTCGTTAATCGTGCCATGACCTGTTTACTTGGTCAGCTGTAGCCAAGAAATAAAAAAACAAAACATACCAAAAAGTTAATAATGAATTATGAAATGGAATATATGCTGATCATGTTGTAATATGATTACATGAAAAATGTTGTTAACCTATAGCAATTCAATTTGTATACAGCCACTTGTTTTTCTAACCTTGAAGAGCAAGAAAAAGAAAAAAAAAAAAGTAGTTTATGAGAACTCCTTTCACATCACATAATCTGTACTGAAGAAAAAGGCAAGCAGTAAAAATTATCAAATCAATATCAAAATGATTTATCAAATTGGTTTTGAAAAGTCACTTAGTTCACATCTCAGTTCCCTAAAATTTGGTAAAAAATGAAAGGTTCCCTAGCCTGAAGCTTCCACAGCTTCCTGTATTGCCTGAAACCCTTAAAAAGGTGCTTGAGACACAGTTTAGTATACAATATAGTCCTCAGAGTATTACTTTCATACTTTTATCATTTACAAATATTTTAAAAATTCTATTATAAGAGCAGAAACTAGAGGTATATTTTAATGGATGATTAATATTTAAAAAAACCCAACATTGGAGCAATCCCATTTTCTATAACACGCTAAAACCCAACAGGACCAAAGTGCTTCTGATGGCATTTACCCATCTAATCAACCCTGAATGGGAACATAATGAGCATCTGGCTTTGTTTACAAATTTTCCAAAAGCTCGAGGCAATGAGTACAGATAAGCCATAAATCGCCTACAGCTCTACTACAGGCACAGAATCCCTTTTTAAAAGCCTAACGATGCATTTTGATCACTAAATAACTTTCTTCCAGTACCATCACTTTCTCAATGAAAAAATGACTGATTTATGACTGCTACTGAGGTCTATAATTTATTTTAGAGCTCTGTCCTCAAAATGAACTCTGTTGTACGCATGCGGATATTTGTAGCTAGCAGAATATTAACTTCAGTAACCCAAAATAATATAAAAAATGCAAAAACATTACACCATCTGTGCAATGTTAAAGATGGGAGTTTAAGTATTAGAAGTGTCCCTCCTCTCAAATTCTGAAAAATTAAACAGATCTGAGTATTCCATCAGTTGCAGCAATGTAATTTTCAAGTCTATGGGATCTACAGCTACTTTTCAAAGAGGATTGTCGAGTTTCAGATCTGATAATAGCTCAGCAATGTTCACTCACTCTACAGGTGTAATGAAAAGAAATGCAACATTCTATTAATAAAGAGAAGAAAGGATTTAACAGCATTATCCTTAATATTATGTAGACCATTGAAAAGTAAAAAAAAAAGGCAATGTAAAGTGATATGTGCGCATCCAGGTGCATGAGGCATCTCTGGCTGCTGGAGATAGCAGAGAAAGGTAGAAGAGAGTGGCATTCATGGAGACACGGTATACATTGACCCCATATTTCTCCTTTAGAAATCTCTTCCCTCTGGGATTTAAAACAAGGACAACTGGATGGATCTCCCAGTAAAGAAAGGCCAAGATTACATTTTTGAGGGAAGGATAAGAAGGAATATGACAGACATCCAGCTAAGACTGACAGTCGGGAGATAGCATCACCTAAGAATGATTCAGAGAAAGAAAGTCTCCGCTGGGAATAGCAGGAAAAGACACTGTATCTCTGTAAGATCCTTTGCATTCTTTTCACAGAACATGAGTGAGGCCATCACAAGAAAAAAAAAAATGTAAGAAAAACACATGATTATCTGTAGAATTTAATTGTTAGAGAAATTAGACTTTAGACCAGAAATTAGAGAATTAGACCAGGTAAAATAATGTTAAAAAAAGGTTAGATACTAACATGAAAAAGGACAATCTTTACAGCCCTTAGATAAAAATTCTTTCCTAATACAGAACTGGCTAAAAGTGAAATGATTTATTTTTATTCTAGCTTTCTACAAACTACCTGCTTTAAAGGTTGTTAGCTGATATGGCAGTCAACAGGCCGAACATGGAGCCACCTACACAGTACTATGTCCACATGTAAGAATCGAGGAGAAAAACTCACCCTCTTCAACCCTGACACCAGTGTGAAACAACAGACCAGTTCTCAGTTTATTTTGTAGTAAATGAAGTAGTTCCTGTTATTCCAATTACTTTGGAAATAACCGTTATTTTTGGTAGTCTGGCATATGGTGCCCATGTGAGACCTGCACTCAGCCTGCCTGTCAGAGGGAGAATGAGGTGGCCTGTCCCTCACACCCCCGCAACGCATAGGCCCAAGGGTCCCAACCACAGGGCAAGGCCTCAGGGAACCCATCTGCTGCCTCAGCATGGCCCCATGTCCCTGTGAGAGCGAAGGACCACTTGAATTATGAGTTCATGAACACAGAGCTGCACCTAAGATGGCTGCTAGCAGGCAGAGGAAGGCCTCTCCCTGCAATGGCTCTATGGGATCCCTGTTTCCTCTAGAGTGGGCTTTTGGAATAAATGTCCTGATAATCCTCCTGCCCCATCCTTATCATGCTTCATTGTCTTGATGCATGCAAACACTATGCCCTTTGCCATGGCTAACTCAACCCACAGTACAGGCATGCAACTCCCAGGCCCCAACTGCTACAGAGAGGTAACTCCTAGTCCCACTGGATCTGGTTTGAAGGAACTCCCCAAAACAGAGCTGGTGCAAATGCCCACCCCAACTGCTCCCTCCTGCCCAGCCCTCTGCTCCCCATCACTCCCTACACACGTACAACCACAGCTCTTAACCTCTCTTTATCTGGAAATAAAAGCAGTAAGAATTTTGGCACGAGTGACAGCAATCATACATGTTCCATTCTATTTTTTCTTAAGACACGATAATTTTAGCAGGTGTTCTGCCTTAAAAGAATCTATGTTTAATTTTTAAAGCTATGGTTTACTATTTAAGGCATTTGTACTAAATTCAGGAGTTGATACTCCACTGTTGAAATAGCAGTTCTTATACACCACACTTCCAAAAATATAAAAACAGGTATTTTTTTTTTTTCCCAAAACACTCAGAACACTTTAGCATTGTTTTTGGCTTTTAATTGTGTGGTATAGAGGAAATACAGAGTCTTTTTCCATGAGAGAAAAAGATAAAATTTGTGGCATATTTCTTGCTGTTTATTGCAGTTACTCTCCCTCCATGGTAAAACTAACCAAAACATTTTACACCTTGCATTCCTGCAAAAATATAAGCAGTTTTCCATATTATTATAATAATCTTAAAGATAATTTGTATCAGACTGCTTAGTTTATAAAATGCTTTGAAGTGCTACTTCCAAGTAACAGAAAATGCTCCAAATGCTTCAACTTGCACAACTTATGCAAACACTAGTTTAAAGTTTAATGGGAGACATTAGATTTTTAAATCCATATTTTTTAATCCTGATTATTTGCTTATGTGTGGGTGAATGTGCGTGCACACACAGATGTGCAGGCAAGAGAATGAGCATAAACATCCAGTGCGTGTGAGTATGTGTAAGAATCTATGGCTTAGAGGTTAAATACCGAAAGAGGCTGATTCATCCATACAATGTTTAAAGAACTTAGAACTCCAGAGACTTTTCAAAACCACAACATTGAAATGTACATTTACATATAAAGGCTTTAATATGTTTATCTCCCCCCTCTTTTGTTATAGCATTCATTTCCATATCCTGGAAAGAAAAACTAAAATCTGAAGTAAACATTAATTTTCTGCTTGTAATTTGTAGGTCATCACGCTTATTTAGCTATGGTATCCTCTGTCCATACAAAATTATTTGCTTTACGACATTTCTGTCATGTTCTGCTAGCAAGATTATGCTAGAATGCAGCTTCTTGGAGAGAGGTTGGTAAACAAAAAATGGCTAAAAATCTAAGCATTTAAACCAGTGGGATGTGTCTTAGGTTTTGTAGACATCCATAGGACCTGCAGACTATAAGGAGGAGTCTCCTAAAACAAGGAATTTTTGTTTGGCTGATGTGAAACACACTTCCATCACATGCTCACTCACAGAGGGCCCAAAGCAAATAATTTATCCTCTCAATTTTCAACTCTCCAACTGTTCCTCAGTGCAATCTGAGTAAAGTTTTATTGTATTTTATATTTTAAATCGCTCTTGAATGTTCTATATACAACATTTCAAAAAGTACACCACTTTATTGTACACAACTTTTCTCAAGAGCTAAATGTTACTTATACTTCTTACACGTAAGCTCAGCAAACAGCGTTTTATCTTGTGAATACACAGAGCATGGCTTACTTTCTCAAAGCCCGTAGCAAAGCATGCATTGCCATGTGCTGACAATGTTACAGCAGTAGTAAACTAGACTTGTCAAAACGGCAAGGCTACTAGTTATTAGACATGCACTTGGCCGAATCAAATGCTGTACAGCTGCCTGTTGCAAGAGCAGTGGATATGGAAATCTCCACTGCAATTCAAAATAAACAAAAATCACCTTGCAGCATGTCTAGGGATTTAGCCCAAGGAACCTCCTGACCTGCTGCTTGCATCCAATTTAGCAGAGACTATCAGACACTAAGTTTAGCTAGAAACTCTCCCTACCGCCAGAAACAACTGAAAGGTTGTCAAACCTTGCTATCCTTTAGCTGTTAAATACCATGGTCCAAGCAAAATATGATGCTTCTGAAAATTTAACTAATGAATTGGACTTTGCACTGAAGCAGACGGTGTTGCAGTTGGGTGCTGCTGCTCTGATGGGAGCTGCTAATTAAGAGTTGACAAGTAGTAGCTTGTTAAACCTTCTGTTCTTACTTCACTGTAAGTGAGGCTACCTGTGGTGCTCATCCCTTTCAATGCAAAGTCAAACAGGTTAAACTTCATCCCTGCTATTAGCCACCATTTGGCTGAAATTTGGTATGTAGTTAATTGCAATGGAAAGACAGTTTAAGAAGCTGATCCTAGCTACTGCTCAGCTGCTAGTTTCTGCCTTTCAGCCCTCCATCCCTAGGGCTTGCAATTATTTCTTCCACGCTACATGGTGAAAAGTTTTCAGGCTCAACAGGAGGAAGGAGTTAGGCTCAGTCCCAGTTGTGGCTTTCATGCTGTGAGACTGGCTGAGTTTGGGCTGTTAGGAAACTTGGACACAGACTTAGCTTCATATTTAAATGCACATTATAATAGGGGCCTCTAGTACTTCTTAAACTGTAACTTTTTATAGTAAGCATAAAACTGTATATACCAGGAGTACAAGTAGTTCCAAATGTTTAGTCTTTGTTCTTGTATTAAGTAGGAGTTTCATATTGAAATCCAAACTACAAATTTGAGAGTTGATCTAGAGTTGGGTCCCTGGAGTTTATACACATCTTTGTTGTACTCTGAAGTTCTGTAAGTTTACAGTTTACAATTTAAATTGCTGTTAAAATGCATCTTTCATCACTAGCTTAGTGGGATGGCAAACTGTACTCTTCCCCTCCTAGAACTGTGTACAGAAGTGATTACTGCTCTATTTTTACATGCTGAAGGTGCATGTGAAAGTGTTTTGACTGAACAGCAGTCATATATGCAGATAAATACAAGACAAAGAATGACTTCAGGTCTGCCTCCCAGATCCGACAATCCAAAAGTGTGGGGAGTAGCTGCTAGGGTGAGGACAAAGCCTTTGGCGAGAGTAATCTCACATTTTGCTTACCATTCAATTGTCTTCCTGAGAGCTCATAATTATGAGCCATAACCTAGGATTAGCTGGGCATCTAGAAGCAGGAGACCCTCTTTTGCAAGAGTGGAGCATATCAGAAATACCAACTTTGCATGCAAAGTCATTTTCAAATGTTTAAGAATAAGCAAGTGGTTTAGTATCATTAGATATTTATTCTGGACCCAATCCAAATCCACTAAAATCAACAAATGCCTTTCTGCTGACTTTCCAGGGTTTTGGAGTAAACTTTTGACTGCCGATTTCTCTTCCACATTCTCACAATGAAAAACTTAGGGAGGTGTTCAATGATGTTTGTGAAGCTGAAAAATGTAACAAAGGCTTGTGGCTGAAAGAGGCAAAATTTCTTTGTTAATTAAACAAAACAAAGAAAATTACACTTCAATAAAAGATAGTCTTCAGTGCACCTCTTGTATTGAGTTCATGTTGTAATGCTTAATAATTAGGAAGTTTATGGAATATTTTTTAATCCTGAATGTGTGGCATTTCTAATGAAAATCTTTTCATTTCACTGTTAGATCGTGTACACAGTCTTTTCAAAAGAGATACTTATTATCACAATTGTCCTAAATATTTCATATGTGCAAGTGAAACAATTTGCTGTTATGTGCAAACCCACCTTTGCATTTCCTGATTGTTAGGTTTGTAACCTTGACATCATGCAAACTTTTGAGTGAGGTTTTGCATAGCTCCATAAAGTGCAGTACAGACAGAAAAGAGAGCTACATGAATACAAAACTATATTGTTTTTCTTTCTCTCTGCAATTTAATTTATTTTTCCAACTTCAGCTCACAGAATACTATTATATAGATATACTATGGCTATTACCTTGTGCCATTCCAAGATGGCAGTGAGCCACTGTAGAAATCAGAGCCAAGGACAGTACAGAATTAAGGCACCCAAGAATACTTTTACTACACATATTTGTAAGCTCTATTTTAACATTTACTTCATTTGTATTGTATTTCATTCAAAATTATTAAGTAGAGTGTCCTTCACTGAGGCTAAATCATATGATACTTTAATTTTAAGCTGAGACATTCTGAATCATCAATATACAAAGAGTAGAAGTCCTTCCTTTGCAATCAAACCTGGACTCTCTTGTTTAATTAACTCACTCTGCTAGACAGAACTTGACACAAATCTTCAGGTGCCATTCCAAAAGAGAATTTCTAAGAAAGTGTAAGTCAGTGTAAATGGAGAATAACAAAACCAGAGATGAAGCACCAATAACAGCTGCTGAGAAAGACAGAATAATAGCCATACACCCAAAACAAAGGCTGTCAATGTGGTTCTGTTTGCTATAAATACACTTACAGGGCTAAAATGTAATCCTGTATTCTGCTGCCCCTTCAGCCAATCCCAGCCTGGAATTTCCCAGACAGTAGCAAATGCCATCTGAAAACCTGGAAGGAAACTATCCTTTGTTCCCATCTGGCAGAAATCACTGAATAAAACTTTATCTAGCAAAGTACATTTGGAGAAGAGAACAACACAGCTTCCAGAGAAAGTTATGTAGTCTAGAGGGCTGAAAGCAAAGACACAAATCTGTTACTAGCTACACCAACTTCTTTCTGTTGGCTCATTTTTTTCTTGGTAATGGTCATGTTTTACTCCAGATAATGTTTCTAGGTAAGCTGAAGTACTTGATACATTTTCTGCCACAGATTTGTCTCAATACAGTTTTTCATGTGTACAGGTTCCACATTAAGCCTTTAAAATAGGCAGTATTTTCCTTACTATTTCAACTTTGAATAGCTGTTAAATATATGAAGAAAATTTAAGTTTTTAGTAACAAAATTACAAGTTACATAAGAACATCACAAACAACATAAACTTTTGTTTATTTGAGAAAATAATGGTCCAAAGCTGCATCTTTGCAGGTAGGTTTAGACTGGACCTTAGGAAGCATTTCTTTACCAAGAGGAGGCCAAACAGTGGAACAAACTTCTTAGAGCTGGCTGATGCCCTGAGCCTGACAGTGTTTAAAAGACATTTGGACAATGCCTCTTTAACTTTTGGTGAGGCCTGAATTGGTTGGGCAGTTAGACTAGATGATTGTTGTAGGTCTTTTCCAATTGAAATATTCTATTCTATTCTATTCTATTCTATTCTATTCTATTCTATTCTATTCTATTCTATTCTATTCTATTCTATTCTTTTCTATCCCATCCCATCCCATCCCATTCCATTCCATTCCATTCCATTCCATTCCATTCCATTCCATTCCATTCCATTCCATTCCATTCCATTCCATTCCATTCCATTCCATTCCACTCCACCACTGAAAATTCATATACAGCATTTCACATCACTGAAAATGCAAACACTGTAGCAAACTTATGAATGAATGCAACTTTAATTAATTAGTGTGGTTTGGCTAAAGATTTGTTAATGAAATTAAGCTACTTTAAATGAAGAGTTTCCATAATGGAAGTTGCACTCATATAATTTGCTTTAAAAAATACGTTTCTATAAAGTGATGCAAGTTTCTCCTGAAGATGAGCTTTAGCTGCCATAGTAACAAAGCCCCTTATTTCCAGGATGATGATGCACTAGTATTAAACAGCCTTTAAGCTGTTCATCTCCAGAAGACTACTCATCTTTGTAAATTGAAATTTTCTATACAAAGGATGGTGTAACCCAACTAACTTCAACATCACTGAATAATAGATGGCTTATATGAGGTGTAGAAGATCCTACACACTTGTGCCCTGCCATGATTGAAAAATAATGAGTTCTCATCAGATTTGTTTACTTGGGGAGTTATCAAAAATAAGATCAAATTGCTATCAGTGACACTATGGCTCCCTTGTATGAACTAACAGACACATGGATGCACAAGCAAGCTATACACACACGCCTAGATATAAAAGGCTTGAACTTGCCACAGACTAAGAGCATGAAGAGTGTCAGCTACAGAAAAGTAATGTGGCAACAGGATCATGTTCCAAACTCAAGCTGCATGCTAATACAGGTTTTCTGTGGTTTAATTACACTCACTACCAAATTCTGTATTTTCCAAAGCTGCCTAAAGCTAAATCACAGAAAGATGCTCGAGGAGAATCCATGGAAGGAGTTAACACCTAATGCAGAGTCTGAGCTATTTCCTCACATAGACAAGCCCTTAGTAAATAGATGCTTCCTGTCCACTCTCTTGGCTGTAGTGAGCAAAGATGATTAATGCAGCTATGCATCCTGACAGGCTCCAGTGCTTACTTGGTCGTAAAGGGGGAAAAATCATGGCCAAAGACGGCTGACAATGAGGGCTGGTATTTCAGTTTGGATGATAAATAGATGCCACTTAGAATCTGCAATTCTCTCTAATAAAAGTGAGAGGTAGAAGACATCTTAGAAAATGCTAAGAAATGTAAATGAGAAGAGTAGCTCTTTCTCTGAAAGCAAGCTTTTGATCATCATCTTCCTTTCTCTTCTGAAAGCTGAGGAGGTTGGTTATTCTGAACAGATGCAATACATTTCCCCATCAGTAAGGAAGGTATTAATAAATAAGGTATGATGACATAAATAAATCATTTTTCATAGTATCTTAGCAGGGAAGGTAATTCTGCATAAAGTCTGTTTCACACTAAACAATGAGAAAGGGAGATATATTTCCAAGGTCAAAGAATTAGGAATGTATGGAAAAGCACTAAATCATGAAAAAAGGTAAATTCATTGCACATTATGTAAACTTTAAGGTTAAAAAGGAGCTAATGTTGACTTTTTGCAGTGTAATGTGAGATTCCAAATTGCTGGTTCTTTTTCTCTCAGCTATACACAAGCGGTAAGTATCTCTAAAGTAAAGATTGTGATTCTGCTGCCAGCAACAAGACTTAAACCTTAGATGTTTCTAAAAACTATTCCTCCACCAGGCTGCACTTTTATTGACAAAAGGAAGCTGATTCAATTTTTATTGCTCCTTAACAAAAACGAAGACAGTCTGAACTTGTTTGTTTCAAAGCTATTCTCTTTGGCCTCTCCCTCTGTATAAATAAAAGCTCAACTACGCAACTTCTACAACTGCTCAGATACTGCATTATGTGAAAGTTGGTGTGTTATGCTCGTGTGACCACTTTTCTCCAGAAATCAGACCATGAGTAGCATTAGCCCAGAGGAAACTTTCTCTGTCAACAGTCATCTCGAGGAAAGCTGACACTATACAGAGAAAACAAGTGCCCTTCTGAACCAACTAAGGTTTCCAAACTGAAGCTCTTTCAAGCCCAGAATGCCTGGGCTCACCCTTAGAAACCTTCAGAACTCACAGAGTTAAAACACATTGATCTGTAATGCAGGTAAGATGAGCCAAAGACAAACACTGCCAAAGCTTACAGGATTTTACAGCATTAATCAAAATAAACTTTAAGGCAGAGAGAGGATCTGCTTTAAAATCTGAGCTTTAGAATCCTGCTTCTGAAATTCAAGGTGAATGTTAGAAATCCTGGACCTGAAAGTTTCATGCAACATTCCCCCAGATGTTCATCAAAACAAGCAACAGACAGAAAAATATATTGTAGAACTGGAAGCCTTTCCCCAAGTCCTCAACATGCTTGGTTTTCTTCTCTCTGTTTTTTAGACAGTGTATTTCCTAGGTTGGGCAGAGACATCTAGCTCAAAAGTACTCTGAAGTGCTGTCTCCCTCATAGGCAGTATCCAAACTCACTAACTAGAGACATTGTGAGAAAGCTTTCCTCTCATCCTGCCCCAAACCAAGTCTATTATCAATCCTTAGTGAAGCCTTAATCCCCATCCATTTCAAAGGTCCATTTTGATTTTTTTTTCACTTTTTTAAAAAAAATACCTCAAAATCAGCTAATGTATATTGTTTGCAGTTTCTCACTTCAGATTGCCCTCACTTCTTCACTTCTCCTCTAAAATGTTTGTATCCAGACAAGAACAAATCTTGCCATTTACAGACCTGTGAGAACTGCAGTTTTCCTGAAAACCAATGTACAGTGCTAAACAACTGCATTCATAACTAAACAAATCTTTAAGTAGAAAACAGTTGAGTGTAATTACAACACTTTTCATTTTTGTTGGTAAAAGTAGAAAATGATAAAAGGTAAGTTTTGAAACCACAAACGTTATACAGAGAAAAGAAATTGGTCAGGTGATGAAAATATATTGCCATTGCTTCAGACAACACCAGTTTCTTAGGAAACCTGGCAACAGATGACATCAAGAAAACTCTGCCCTATCATTGCAGGATAGTATTTCCTTCCTGTAAGTTCAGGTTGTTTAAAAGAGAAAGTAGTGAGCACAGTAGGAAAATACCTTTCAAAACAGCTCTTAGTGTGGCTGATGGTATAGGGGAGGCTGGACAATGGGCTTTTCCAGCAACAAAATTTTTCGCCATACCATACATGTTGTCTTGGATTGCAGTCTCAAATTGTTGAGTTGTTTTTTTTAAAGATCCAGTGTGATCTTCTTTGATCCATTTTCTATTACCTATGATGCTTCCAACTCTTTATTTCTCATCTTCTCTCACCTGAAGGAAACTTATAACATGCATTTATTTTTTAATGTGGAGAATTCTTCTCAAGGCTTTTCTGGGATCAATTGTGAGTGAACTCAAATACGTATTTTTTGATAGTGAAAATCCATTTCACATCAGCATGTTTCTTGCATTATATATCTGCTCCACAATACTTGTATGGGAAACTTACTACTTTGACTGATGGTTTGCTATTAAATTCATATGCACGTCCATGGCATTTGTTAGAGCTACAGGTCAGAGAGACTAAAAGAGCCCTCTGCAACTCTGCAGGATTATGATACTTCTCACTCCCAAAACGATGTTCTGCCTCTCCTCTGGCAGGTGCATCTGAAACCTATTTCTTCAAGCACTGATGATGATGGCGATAGAGCAGATTACAAAGGCCCTTTAGGGAGGAAATTACTTCCTGAACACTCAAGAGCTCTTCCCGCTGTATCATTATCTAGGGCTGAGGTTTATTAAAGGCAACAGGACCATACTGTTCTCAACCAATTCCTTCAGATACAGAAACACAGAAATAATTTTATTAGCAAAAGCAGGACTTCATTTTTCAGATTATTCCAGTTATTTTACTGCCAGTATTTAGCTGTGTTTTTATTTAACTCCTCTAACCTGAATGCAGATGAATGAGCTGGACAGAGACATGGCCTTACAGAGTGAGGGAAATTCATGAAAGTGTATGTCATCCCAACAGAAGTTACAGTCCAGAAAAATTAACTAATCCTACATGAATCTAACATGAATTTGAGAAAAAAATCATCCACGAAATAAAGCATTCTGCTGTGATTTCTGCAAAAATCTTTTCTGCCTAACTTGAAGAAAATGAGCTGAAGAGTTTCATAACATTATGGTTGTATAAGAAATGGCAATCCTTTCAAATTGAAGCTTGGATTTACAGTATAATATTCTACAAGAAACTAAGGAAATAAAATGTTGGAATTCTGGTAGTCTCTTCAATCAAGATCTTATTTTGTCATGCCGTGTTTTTTCAACCTAGGCAGAAGACCTAGAGTCCACTGTGCTGCTGAAGCACCTGTCTGGAACAACTCCAGCTGTGATGCCTGATGCTGAATGAGGTATTTAACTCCAGGCCACTTCACCAAGCACTAGAAACGACCTGAAGCACAGTCTAACACTTCATCATCCTCTTAAGCCGCTTCCTGTCCCACAGAACCAAACCCAAGTGGAAACAGAGAGGTTAATTTGCTCATGACAGAGTTTTTGAAGCTGGATTACCAGATTACTTGATTTCAGACAGCTGGTCTTTAGGAAAGTGGTTATTTTCTTGCAGGGGTGTAACTTGTATTGTCATACAAGTCAAATTTATTAATTAAAAAAAACAAGTCCAGATTTTGGAAGATTTTGTAATAGGAATTTCCTTAGAGGGTAATGTACATCTCTCTGATACACTTATGTGCTAAAATTCTTTCTAAAATAGTTTACAGTGTGCTCAGCCTCTACTTCTCTTTCACTTGTTCATGCCCATTTAATAAAAGTTTAATTTAGTTTTTCATTTTGCTTTCTCAAGTATGACATGTCATAAAGTGGGACTATGAGAACTTTTACTCTATGGAGCAAAGTTTACTTCTTTTGGTGATGCTGAGGCCCTGGTGGGTGCCCCCAGCTGAAGTCACCAATGCCTTGTTCTACCTTATACTAGGAAATCCAAGATGTTTTTCACCTCCAAAACCAGAAACAGAATGTGTCTATCCAAGTGATGACATATGCTGAAGTAAAAAGGTAAGAAATCCTGAGTTGGTCATTTTAAAGCAAAGCATTTTAAAATCCTTTAAAGAACTTTGTCCATTTCACAGATATTCCTCCAGTGTTGAGAAATTTTGAATTTTACCACCTTCTTTCTGTTGAAGACAGTTTGCTATTCTATTTTTAGACATGAGATTTCCTACCAAAATTAACTGTGTGTTTACACTATTGACTGAACTCCAACAACAGAAAGTCTCCTTTTGGTTAGACTTCTCAAGCAGCATTTAAGGCTGCCGCCGCCACAGTGGTCACCTGTGGTTCAAAACACTAGTTTAAACTAACCGCAAGAAGTTTTACCCCCCAGTCTAGCAGCACGGTTGTTAAACCAGATTCTGTCCTTTGTTAGGGTTTGAGCTCTTCCAGAAGCCTTCAAGTGTAACTGTTTCCATGTGCTAAAGAAGACACTGACATCCATGTCAGTCTCTGGATTGCAGCTTCTGAGTTTATGACAGATGGAAAACCAATAGAGGAGTTAAAATCCTGTGAATCCACACACAGCTTATAGCCAGTAGCCATCTGGCTGGAGATATACATAATACCACAAAAGGATGGGGGGGGGGAGGAATAAAAAAGCATCAACAAAAAAGGCACTTCCATTTGCACTTCTATTTTTCTTCCCTTTCTTTGTGCTTCCTGGTTTGAATATATTTAATAATCACATTACAAATAGTCTTTCAACTATTTAATACATGTTAAAACAACCACAGTGTTTTCTTACTACCACCTTCCACACAGAAAATATCAGTGCAACACATGTGTCCAACACATGACAGCACATGAAGTTTGCTTATGGTAGGTAACAGTCGAACAAGTAGCATTTAACAAAAGCATACGAATTTGAAGGGAGAACAGAGAATGGAAAGCACCAAGAAACCTCTTTCAGCAGGGCTGACAGTTGCTCTATAAAAACAAATTAAGGCAAAAGTTGTAACATAGATATAATTATTTGGGAAAAAAATGTGGCAAACAAAAGTTACCTAACCTGTTCAGAGAAGAAAGCAGCTATTTACCCCCAAAATGTGTTGGGAAGGTTGAAAATCTGGTTGTCATAGGAAAAAGCATAAGCTTTATTAAAACCCCTATTTGCACAGCAGTGTCTCCTGTTAGCTAGATGGGAAAACCCCATTTTTCTCCTCAACCTGCTGAAACGTTCAGCTAGGTGTTTTCAACACATTATTGTGTGTTTTTTGGCATTTTAGTTTTCTGAAAGGCAGATTTCTGATGTAAAGGAAGAGCAGAGCCATGAGACCAAGAATTCTTTTCCCTGCGTGCCGTGTTGCAAAAACGAGAGCGTACTAAGCAACTTGAGAACAGGAAATAACACTGACAAACAAACTGATGTTCTTTCCATAGCAGGGTTGCTCAGAGGAGGACATTTGAAACTTCATCCCCCCAAATCAAGAAATGTTTATTCTACTTTTGGCGAGGCTATTGAATGCTGATGTACTGCTTCTAGTCCAACTGTTTTATGATCCTTCCATGAAGCAGATAGTCACACGAGTACAAATGATCACTGATCTGATTTCTTTTAAATAAAGTTTTCAGCTTTGAAAACTGTTGCTTTATTGACACCTGGATGGTTTGTGGAAACACATCAGTTACAACTGACACGTATGTGGGAATGTATCTTAGACCCCTTCACCTCATCTGGAGTGTCCAGCACCACAGATGAATGTTGTAGAAGCTCTAGCTATATAGCCAGTGTCCTTACAGTGAGTTAGGACATTAACATTTTGTTAATGTAACCTCCAACATGAGAGAGAGACTGGAAAAAAAAAAAGGATTAAATGCAGACATCTATTTCTGAGCTAATCACTCTACACTCCCTTCACACTTGACATGATCTACTCAGTGCAACAATTCATCTTGTTGTGAAGCAGACACTGCAAATAGGTCATATGAATTAAGCCTTAAAATTAACCATTTCTCTCCACAGAAGATAAAGTGAGATTAGGATGACTAGTTAAGGTGGCTGGACTTAAATCACACATTCCACTCAGGTTGTTTCTTTTAAACCATCATCTGCACTTACCTAATTTAACATCCTGCTTGAAACTGAAATTTTTACATCTCAACTAAGGGCTCTAGCCATCACATTGTTGATTTTTCTGCTACTGTGTCATTTTTTGATGAAAATTTTCATCAATATGTTTTCAGTTTCCATATGGACATCTTTGAATAACTGAAGACATCTTATTTACCCCATCTGTTTAAAGTAAAATAAAAAAATGCAGTTGTGTAATTCACTGAGAAAAGCTGAAATAATTGCATTTTCTCCTCAAAAATAAAAAACAAACAAGAGACATTTCAATTATAACTCTAGTAATATCACTGCAATTCTAGTGAAATGGCCAATTAAAGGCAATGGCTGATATATATTCTAATTTTCAATGTGAATAATGTATATTTGGAATTATTCTTTTCTTGGCAGATTGGCTTTTTAATTATGAAAAAATTGCAGTGTAAGAATTTTTTTTTTTTCACTTTTCTTACACAAAGTGTAATTTCTACAAACATGGCTACCTAGCCAGGCAAAATGATACTGTAAAAGCATAATCATAGTTTTTTTCAGTATTTTACAACAATACCGTGATCAAGTAGAAATTGTGCTAAGAAAGAAAATGAATATTGTTACTTATTTCAGGATATTTAAGTAACTTTAACTCCTAGGTCAGAAGGCTGTTTATTTCACAACAGTAGTACCTTCATTTAAGGTAAAGTAAAAATTTTTCATCCCTTTTTAGAATTCTGTAGCCTTCCCCTTTATCACTACTGCAACTTTAATCTCGCTCTCTTGACTTTATTACTGTGCAGCTTATCAAATCTATTTGGTTAGTTGGAGTTTGATTTCTATACACACTGCCTGTGACTACCTCCAAACAGTTTAAGAAGTGCAATAAAAAAAAGTTTCAAACACGTTAAGTAATGGAAATTTTCAGTAATGATGTCTCTGTCTTTAACAATTTAAAATAAATGCCGCCCTTTATTCGTAAGAGTTCCTTTGATTTTTCCTTGACTTTCATGGACTTCACAGAAAGCTATAAAATGGAAGGTAAAATAAATAAGAAAAATGTTGAAACCATAGGTACAACATTCCTTCCTAGACAAGCTGTATGTGGAAATGCATCCCATGAGCCAGCGAGCAGCCCACTGAAGATTCACCCTGCTCACACACAATGCCGCAGTCTGTTCAAGGGCTCCTCTTTAGAGAGGGAGTTGGAAAAGCAGTTTGTTTAGGATTCATCTTACTCTGTGACTCAAACCTTCAGCCTCAGAAGCCATCTGTATCTCTTTCTGATTTATTAAGGGTTAATAGCATGTTCTTCTGCCTGTTAAAACATGTTACTCTTTTTTAATTTGCTAAATAAATACTATCTAAATTCCTTCCTATAGGCTTTACTTACAAAGGAGGAACTCAGATATGATTCAGCCTTGCGTATACTCCTCATATTGCATTTTAAATAAAGTATTTTAACTTCAGTAGTTACAATTTTGAGCAAACATCAGAAATAAAAAAAAAAAAAAGTAAAATTCAGATATAAAATACCCTTCCATTTTTCTTTAAAAAAAAAAAAAAATTGCCTACTTTTGTGCATTCAGTTCTTATCTTACTACTGCTTATAAATGCACCTTTTTTTTGTGGGAACTGTAACAAGTGATTTATAAGAGAGCTGAATTAAATCCCACGCTAAAATGTGAAAGGCAAGTACAGAGTCCTGCACCTGGGGAGGAACAACGTCACACATCAGCATAGGCTGGGGAAAAAAGCAGTTCTGTGGAGAGAGACCTGGGAGTTCTGGTGGACAGCAAACTAAACATGAGCCAGCAATGTGCCCTCATGGCCAAGAAGGCCAATGGCATCCTGCAATACATTAAGAAGAGTATGTCTAGCAGGTCGCAGGAGATTCTATTCCCCATCTACTCTGCCCTGGTGAGGCCTCATCTCGAGTCCTGTGTCCAGTTCTGGGCTCCCCAGTTCAAGAGAGATCGAGAAATTATGGCAAAAGTCCAGCAGAGGGCTACCAAGATGATTAGATCACTGGAACATCTCTCTTACAAGGAAAAGCTGCAAGACCTCTGGCTATTTAGCCTAGAGAAGATTGAGAAGGGATATTATCAACAGTTATAAATACCTAAAGGCCGGGTGTTGAGAGGATAGGATGAGTTTTTTTCTCTGTAATGCCGAACGACAGGACAAGGGTAACAGGCACAAGCTGGAATACAAGAAGATCCACCTGAATATGAGGAAAAACTTCTTCGCTGTTCAGGTGAGGGAGCCCTGGCACAAACTGCCCAGGGAGGCTGTGGAATCTCCTTCTCTGGAAGTTTTTGAAACCTGCCTCAACATATTCCTGTGTGACCTGATCAAATTGAATCTGCTTTAGCAGGTCCCTTCCAACACCTATCATTCTGTGATTCTGTAAAAAAACATTCAAGTTCCCTTCTATTTGATAGTGGATCAGGCAATTTGTGTGGTTTTCAAGCTAGCATCACCACCACATCACTTTTGTTTCAGACCATGCTGGTGTCATTCAACACAAGAGCACAAAAAAGCAGGCCAACGCTTTGTGCAAGCATTTGATACGATGTGATGACATAAAGAAGACTGTATCCTATTCCTCAGAATTGTGAGTAGCAATGCTTCAAAAAAATGAGACGCTACAAATACCCACAATGATCTTTACTAATTGCAGAATGCTTTCCAAGTGACAAGGAGAAACGAGGTCTTTCCAGATGCTCATAGGTAATGCGCTTATGTCTTAAATCATGAGATTTGATTACCCTTCTCTAAGCATGCTTTGCTGACACTGTTATTAGCCTTTATATCATCAAGCCCTTTTTGAAAATTGAACCACTATATTTAACTATATGACCTCCACAGCGAATTCTACAGGCTAAATGTGCATTCTGAAAACACTATACCTTATAAAATTACAAGCTACTCCTTAATTTCTGTTTTCTTGACCTTCTTTTATGAAGCAGGAAAAGATGTAGAAAACAATACAACCTGATCATTTCTCCTCTTATTTCATATTACTATACACCTCAAAACTATTTTTTTTTCCAAAAAAAGGGAATACATTCCCACCCCCATCCTGTCATCTCACTGGCAGGACCTATTACTCCTCTCTGTACTACTTAATAGTCCTACACTTGACAGGACTTTGAAAATTTAAAAATTTAAATTTTATACACTGAAACCATTAACTCTATCTCTCCCTCAGTATTTGGGCTCTCTTATGGTTGCCAGCTGCAACAAGATAACTTCCTGATAAAATATTTTAATCCAAACCCCTTCAGTAGGACCACAGAGGAATGAAAAGGAGTTCCAGAGTTGTTTTTTTCCCCTTCAGCTATTCCCTTAAAGAGTTATGGATTTTTCTTTACTCTTTGAAGACATCTGTATGAAATTACTCACACAACAGTAATCCTAACAAAACCAAGATTTTATTAAAACAAAGAGAAAATGGAATTAAAACAAAATAAATTGTTTGCTTAACATAGCTGAATTTACAATTCCCATAAGTTAAATTAGATAAGGCATAAACCAGATAAGCTTCAGATAAAAAAAAAAATGAATCCTGTAGTTTAGCCTTTGAAATTAAATATCCTTTCTGACCATACCAGTCAGCCTGTCAACGTCACTTGCTGCTTGGAGACCAACAATTCTCTCTTTTGTCTCTCACAGATATGCTTAATAAACCCTGGTTTGAGTTTCCCAAGCACTTTTCTGAAGAAAAAAAAATGAGCTTTGGTAAACAGTTTCAGTCTCCGTCTCTGAAGAGTTACACCACTGAGGAAATGAGAAACCTTAATTATGATTTATGACTGCCTTTTCAAGGTTTATGACCCAGCTTAAATATTGCCTTTGCTAATCATCTTGGCCAGCTCTATCTAGGTTTTGGTTAGACCCATGGGCAAACCTCAACTTTCCTTTTCCACTTGTCACAAGTGATGAGTTATAGACAAGGGTAAGGCTGGTTCTTACAATCAGCTACGTCTCAAAAGAAAGTGCAACAAACCTTTGAAAAATATCAGACTTAGCTGATGTCTCAAATGACAGATTGTTCTTTGTTTCTGCCTTTATGGGTTTTAGGACGCTCATATACATAGTTTTTGCTTGAGTTCGCCACATCATTTAGTGTGTGATTTTTCCCTGACATAAGAAGAGTATGGCTCTTGGACAGCTATAACAAAAATTGATCTGTAACAGAAACTTTTGCCACTTTGGAAGTACAATGAAAATGGCAAGCTTGTTCCTTCTCGTATGTAACTGTGGATGCAAGCATGCTCGCAAAAATAGCTTAGACAAGCAGAACTTCTTTCCATTAAGCAAATAAAGACAAACTGAAAACAGTCCTGCTGAACAGCCTCCACATCTGTATGTACCAATACAGATATATCAGAAGAGTGAGGAGGGCAATGGTGAACAGATCACGCCTGTAACCTGCACTATTAGTTCAGTGGAACTGTTCTCAACCTAGAGCATAGTTTAAGCCACTCTCAATCCTTTGTATTTCAGCCTGTTCAATAAATCTGAAATGAAAAAATACAAAACCAACAACCTCTACAAGAAATCCTGAAGGCATGAAAATTATGGAGATATTATGAAGCTTCTTAACTTTTTACTTATAGGTTTGTCTGATGCAATACAGTTCAGCGCTGAACCAGGACTACTGTAGGCAGGAAAGAAAAAGAACTAATCATGGCTCAAAAGCAGATTCCTATAGCAGAAGGTTAGCTTGTGACTCCCAGAGCTGGAACTATGTCACATACCATTTTTTGGACATAACAGGATGTTTGGAACAAACTCTTCTGCAGCACAAATTCTGAGTGTGGCTGCACTTAGGTTCCCTAAAGCCAAAAGCAAATGAATGGTAATCTGAGATCTGTTTGATAGAACATTATATTAATTAAATTATTATTTAAATTATGAAATCATCCATAGTCTTTCCAAGTTCCAGATCAAGTTAATTTCATTCATTACAGAGGCACATAGAGTTACTCAAACATTCAATTAAAATAACCTTACAGAACTGCATTTAAATTGTGTCATCACTCTGATGAAATCCAAAGCAAACATAAAATAAAGGTCAAACTACAGAACACTATAGACAAAGTTAATACTTCTGAAAAATGAGCACAAAAAAAAAATAAAAACTAGTCCCCAGTGAAAAATGGCAGCAGAAGATGTGAGAAGGAATGTTATTTCTCTCCTTTATTGCTGCACATCTAACAGGGGAAGAGTCGGAGCAAAGGATCTTCAACATTTGTAATGGGAAAGAAAAAAGACAACTCTGCCTTACCCCGTAATAAGGAAAGAAAGAGAAAACAAGGTGCATGACCAAAACAGGGCCTCACTGCTTGCACATCTCTTTTGCAAGCCCTAGGACACACAAAACCTGCTATAGGTGATTTTGATTCTGTTTTTAGTTTGTTCAACAATTTCTTAAAAGAAAATAATTTTGTAACTGACTTCAGGCAAGGATTTCTTCTTAAAAACAACCAGAAAAAATCTTAATGCTTTGGTAATCTCTCTCTCAATCTGCTCTATACATATAATTGGAAAAGCCTTCAAAAACTGATTAATCCAAAGATAATTATACTCAACTATTCTCCAAAGAGGAATAAAAATGTATTGGAACTCAGCTAATACATGTCTTCCTTAAAGAAATAAATTACTTAAATACTCTTTCAAAATGCTTTCACATGTAGATATTGACAATATCAATAAATTAATGAATCACACCTTAATATCTCTAGTAGAGTCTTTTCAAAGTAAAGTTTTTCTTAATTTTATAGAGATTCTGCAGGTATTTGAGATGAGTCCAAGAATCTACCTACACATTCAATTATTTTTAATGTAGAAATGTTTAGATAGCATGCCTGTATCTGTGAGGATAAAGGAACATCCCTCCTTGGTTTCGGAGGAAAAGTATGTAATATATTAGTCATAAATTAGCATGATACTTCAAGTAGTAACCATGAAAAATCAATCTTGATACAAAGTTGGAATTATTCAGAAACGTACTAATTTTAGATACTGACCTTCTGGCTACCACCGCAGCAGAATACAATTAACTCTTCTGTGGCTCCTACAATGTATATTCAAAGAGGGTTTTATGACAAAGTGATACATGAAATGATGTAAGAGAACTCTTTGAAGTACTGCACACTAACAAAACATTTAAAACCAGTATCTGCTGGATTGTACACAAATGTTCTGCATAAGCAATGCTGAGCTAAACACACCACCAGGATAGACTTTCTTTACAGGTAGTGAATTTGGACAAAAACTATTGGCTCTCCATTAAAAAACATTCCAGAATGGCATAAGTCTGTTAACAAGGGAATGTTTTAGACTAGAGGATTCTCTTCAGTGAGGACAGAGCATATTTTAAAGAGCATATTTTAAGTTTGTCTTTCTAAAGACAGAGCATATTTTAAAGACATTAAAACACAGCTATCCACTAATTGAGGTGGACCCTAGTACAGTGAGAGCTGGGGCTGCATTTCAGTGATATGTAGGTGTGTACCAATGCTGTTAAACATGCTGGATTTTTTTCTTTTAAAGCCAAAGTCATTTTAAAAACTGATTTATCCTATTACCCACACACAAAGTGATCAACAATTGTGAACATGCACTTAGGTTCTGTACAAGCATTTAGGGACCTCCGCAGGATAACCAACAGATAGACAACTCAAAGCAAATACCTGTAAGATCTCTGGCTGAGTATTTGCAACCATTTACCCGACTTAAAATTGGACTTTTCGACAACTGAGTGTTAAAGGTGTGATTCACCAGGGCAGTTGACTACAACATGGTTTTACTTGAGATTCAGAGAACCCTCAGCAGCACCCTCCATGGCAAGGAGATGTTCCCCCCAACCCTGGAACAGGCCAGGCTAGGGAGTGCTGGACTGCTGCCACTTGCATGAATAATTACTTACTCTAACATGGTTCAAATCCCTGAATCCTAGATAGCTGCACACTCCCTAAGGTTGGAAACCTGTCTCCCTTAACCACTAAATGAAAAACCTTAAGATCATACTAGGCAAGAGAAACTAATTCTCCCATACACTATAAAAACCTCCAGTGAAAATATATTTATTGCTGGGATACTGTCCATTGGTTTCAACATGGAATTTTATTTTTCCTCATCTCTTAAGTAAGGAAAAATGAAAATTACAGTGCTTTGTTGTTTTTATTGAGTAAAGAGAGCAAAGCTCTCATAAAACCAGATATTTGTTAAAAAAATACTACTTCAAACTTCACAAAAGAATCTGGAGAAGAGAAATTATTTATTACATTTTCCTAATACATAATGCCTTCAGTGACCTTCAACTCTGATGAAAATTGACATCATTGATTTGTTTAATTATTAACTGTAAGCTCTGGATTAGTTAAATTGTTTATCAACTCTTCAATACTTCAGATGCATCATTAAAGCCAAAAATGTAAATGGCCTTCATTCATAACATTTTAAAGATAAAAGAGGACAATTCCCATAATGGCACTGTAAGAAAACAGTGGAAATTGCATGTGGTACGTTTTGAATTACACCAGGCCAGAAGCTGCCATGTCCAAACCAGTCCAAGAGTGAAGGAGATAGTTTTGAGATGCCCATGACCACCACCCAAGATTAAAAGGTCTTATTCACACGTGCCTGGCAAAGGAGAAGCCTCCTGAAGACATAGCCCAAGACAGAGAGTGCTCCTTGGGCAGGTTCCCACAAGAAAAGGGGTATAAAACACCTTCTTTGAAGACAGAATGGCAAAACTGTCTGCAAAAAGCAGCATGATCATCATGGTAACAGGAGCTGCACAGAGGTAGAACCTGGCAGAAGAAATACTCTGTGAAATGACTCTGGCTAATTCCAAGGGAAAATGTTATCCTCCACCATTGTCACAGGCAGATCATGTCCACAAGGCGATCTAACTGTAAAATCCCACAGTTCAAACCATAAATGGGAGTATTTGGCCAATACACTCAATACTGGACTTGGCACACTTGGCACTAGCTCTAATTTACTAAGCATTGTCCAAAGCCCAGAAAAGTATTTGATTTCCAAAAACTCACAGATAACCCTTCAAGAAAAACTGCTAAGACTGGATGACTGAGTAACTAATTTTCTCTAGTGTAGTTTCTAGTGCCCTAAAGAAGTCAGGTTTTTTTCTTAGATCTTCTGAAGTACTTCAAATCCCTGCCCACAATCTAAAGCATGGCAAGTTGAGTCTTTGAAAGGTTAAAGGGCTTGCTCAAGACCTGTAAACACCAAAGAAATCTCCAAGCTCCATCTCTCCTCTCTTCTTCCCTTACTCCACTGTCACGAATCAGGTATAATTGGGCACTAGAATTTTATCACAGGGATTACAGAAATTACTTTAAAAGGCATATGGGGAAAAAAGTAAGTAAAAAATCCTGTCATCAATTCTAAATAATGAAATTTTAATAAAAGTAGTGTTTCATTTCTATTCTCAGGTCCAGTTATATTCTCTCTCTTAAAATCAAGAAACACATTTCAAAATAACCAAGATAGATAAACACTCTTTTCAGTAGAGCAGCAAATCAGATAGATGGATATCTTAAAGATACATGTTCAAAGTTTCGCATCTTGTCATTGCCTACAGTCCTCCACTCTCAGTTCTGACAACAGTCAATAGCTTTTATGAATAAGTATGTTCTGGAAGAGATGCCAGCCTACGTGGCTGGATAAACAGGCAGATAAGATGGTAGAGAAATACAAAATGTCAGACATCCATTTGCTACAGGTATCAGTCCAGGAGCCTGCAGTAATGTTTATGCAGATAAGAAAAAAAGACGAAAAAGCAAGCTACGCAAGTAGTTCGGTTCTATTATTTATTATATGATTTTGGCTTTGTAAATATAAATCAAATACAAACGTACAGCACTGCCAAGGAAATAAATTATACTTGATATCTATACATTAATATATTCCAGTAAACCAGACTAAGGAACAAATCTAGTCATAATTCAGTCAAGAATCTGTACAGAAACATACTATTAAATTTGTATGGTATGTGAAGAACAAAACAAGTTTAAGCAATACAGTTCCTCAAATCATATCAAAAGCAAAATGACTGCAAACTCCTAAAGCAATGTTACTAATTTATCATTGTTACAGCCTAAGAACGTAGCCACATCACATAAATTGCTTCTCCCTCATGTAGTATCTTTGAATTGTTCAATCTGAAGAAAAAAAATCAAATCCAAAGTGTATTACAAAGAGACTGCACTTTACAGCACAGGAGGCAGCAGATGGTGAAACAAGAAATAATATAATGGCACAAAGAATTATATGCATTTTTTTCATTGGACATCATTTATGTGATAAACACACAAACCTGAAAAAAATGAGACACTCAATTTTTTCTCCTGAGGGAAAAAAAAAAATCTATTTGATATAGGGTAACTAGTTAGAAGATACATGTTTTTTTTTAATAATTCTGAAAGGGACTGCAGTAGACTGAAGTAACAGCTAAAACCTAACTCATACTGCAAAATGTCTTCCTAACAATTTTGGGGTGTTACAAGATACAGATCTACTTTAATTCCAAATAGGGTAAAAGTATTCAGAACCCTACACAACAGGCACCTTATCACTACAAAAATTTGCAAACAAAATTCAGCTTTGCCTTTCCTGGATCTCATCCAGGAAGAGTAGTGGACTTCAAAATTCTTTCTCTTGTAACTAAAAAACAGTCAGAGTGCTCTTATACTCAATCAGATATATTTCTGCACATCTTTGCTTTCAAAAAAGAACAAGGGAAACAACAGGGGATACTTAATTTCCTTCAGGTATTCCATTGAATTGATACAATTTTGTACCCTTAATTCTATGATGCATCCAACCTGCTTGCTGCTGTTCTACTTAGCTATAGTGTCTGAGTACTTCTCTGCTGACTTCAGTTATATCAGTCATCTTCCTGCACACCAAGAGCTTCTTCAGTTGTCCAGTTGATTTGCTGTAAATTTTCATGGATTATAGGCCACTTCCCTGACATTCCCCTCATTCCTTGTTGCATCTTGTTTACTGCAATTGTGGTAAAGGGATACAAGACATTTCATCTGTGCTCTGCTTGATTTTCTTGGTGATCCTTATTTCCTTTAATTTCCCATTTGACAGTATCTCTAAAAAGCCCAAAGATTTTCTAAAAATCAACACCAATTAATAACTCACAAATATATTTTTTAAATAATTCCAAAGCTGCTTGGAAAGTTGAGTGCATATAGTGAACATGAAAATGTTAATTATCAGGAATAAAAAATAAACTGACTTGTGTTTTTAATTAGCCACAGCTAACAGCTAGAAGAAAACAAGCAACAGACGTACATATTGGAAAGTAAATTTGATTATTTAAAAATATAATACATTTCATTGGGACTATTTTATTTGCTGTTTCATGTAAGCTTCATGGGGAAACGTGAAAAATACTCATATTGTCTTCAAAACCACTATTTTTAGTAATTTACAATCTTAGATGATAAAGTTTTCTTCTCAGTGTTTTTTCTTGTTTTTCTCCAGAAAAGTAAACACTTGTGCAAAATCTGTGCAACCACTTTTATGAGAAAGAATTAAAAAAAAATGCCTGACCTGATAAACACTCTGGAAGAATCTGCTAAAAGTCTTAGAAAAGCTGAGCTGCAGGAAGATTGCACTGACTATTTTGGTACTAAGTCTCATGTCTCATGTGCCACTCCTATCTGTTTTAAGTAGAAATGACAATGCACGGCTAGTTGCTGACAGCCAGTTTCAACAGCATAGCAAATGAAGTTGTTTAAGAAGGTTTGTCCTGCAGGGATGTCCAAGTTCAACTCCTGGCTACAGACTTGCTGTGACACCAGGACGCTTCTTAACCCCAGTTAAAAAGGAAAAAAAGGAATAATATATT
Source organism: Colius striatus (assembly GCF_028858725.1). Taxonomy (NCBI): domain Eukaryota; kingdom Metazoa; phylum Chordata; class Aves; order Coliiformes; family Coliidae; genus Colius; species Colius striatus. The sequence continues at coordinate 43,785,266 of NC_084763.1, read as the reverse complement.
TGATATCTATATTCTTTAGCAGTTCATAAATTGTCTTCTTTTTTGAAAACAGGAAAAAACCCAACATACACATTCTGATTATAGTATTCTCTAGTCATTCTTGAAAGGTGGTTGGTTATTCAGATTCAATGAGTGAACACTGAAGACGCTGTTCCTGTTTAATCACACTCTACAAGGAAATCCAAGAGGGTGTTCAACAGTGCAGGGCTCATGTTCTACGGTACAAACATCCTCTGTGCTGAAGTCTGAAACCTCTCAATTTCTGTAAGAACAACAATATTCATTTCTCTAAAAAGCCAGGAGGGCAGTTCCAGATTTTATCACGGTAAATACCTCAACTTGTTGATGACAAGAGAAATTCTGATGTCATAGAAAAAGTAAAGAGTAGGCTATGGGCAAATGTAAATTGAAACACATTTCAGTCTTCCCAGAGAAGAGACATTCACTCTCCATGAAGAAACAGTAGTAGAGTATTGGTAAGAGAATTGCTAGGAAAATTTGTAGTCTCTTGTTAAAGATTTTAAGGAAGATTTTTCTCTTGAGGAAGATGCTGCTGCCTGTGACATTCTTTCACAGGTTATTAGCAGTTTCTCAGTTTCAAAGTAACAGTTATTTAGTTACTAAGTACAAAATTTGCTACCTTTAATCTCCTTTAAAACTAATTCAAAATCATAGTAGCAAGCATTTTTCATCATTTCTATGGCTTAAGCACAATTTCATTTCTGGCTAATACAGAGATACCATCAACTTAAAGTTTCAGCCATTTTTTCAGACTCATTAAACAATTTCGTATATAAAATCTGCTTGCCATTTACTTCTGCACGTGCCTTCATTTGTATCAAAACCACTTTCTCTCCACTCATTGCTCCTATTAAATAACATGCACTATTTCTTACTTCTGTTTTTCTATTCTTCTAGTGCAAAAAATATTGGTATATTATCTTCTAATTCTGGTCTCAGAAGCAGGCCTGTCCACAGAATAATGTTTGTCTTAACAACTTCTCCCCTCTAATTTATACTCTAAATGCCTCATAATATAGCAAAGTGTTTATACTGCTAATTTATGGGGAGGAAATCATGCCATTGAGAAATGCCATTCAAAATCTGTTACAAGCATGAAAGTAAGAGCATGACTGGTAAATCATTTCAGACACCTGATGAGTTATTCTCACCATACAGAGCTGCTGAAGCCAGTGGTGGCCAGTATGTATCTCCTGAATCACTCCTAGCTCAAAATATTTCAGGTGTGTTTCCCATGAGGCTTCCAGTCATGTATGTGGCAGCAGAGCCATGCTGATGATGCAGGGATGGCTGAATAAATTGAGATTATTGGAACTGGAAGGAACAAGTCAACAAAGGTTTGCTGAAGTAAACATCACCCTAGCACTCAATGCTGAGACAAGTCTCCACCTGCATTTTGGGAACTCTCAGCTCTTCAAAGCATATAGTATAGGGGTTTTAGCTCTAATTCATATAGGAATTTTAGTGTATAAACAATCCATACAGTGAGTAAGTTTGGTCATACTTGCCTCATATACTAAACACTGAAAAGCAGTCATGACATGACACACACCTAATATACACATCATAGCAGGTTCTTCCATCTGAAATGCTAATGATTAGAAACTACAATCTGCATTTACTCAGATTAGCTGTATACAGTCATCCTCACACCAGCATTGGTCTGTAGTTTAATTGGCTTTTAGCTCTTTTCCATAGTCACCTCCCTCTAGACACATTTATAGATGTCATAAGAACCATTGAGACTGACCAAGGACATATCTACCAAATTCCTTCAGTATGACTTGAAGCTACTCATAGGATAAAGATGCTGAAGGTAACATAGGTAACAGCATAGTTTCAGCCTCTCTGTTGGAACACTAGAGAAATAGCAGACTGTAAATAAAAGTAATAAAGATTAGATATTTTTACTGACTCAGCAAACAGACCTTCATGTTTCAACCAGTTGCCTTCCTGTCTGACACACCTGTAAGACCTTCAAGTATCAGTTCTTTCTCTAAATCAAGCTCTGACTAGAACTGAGTATGCTATGAGGAATCTTGAGAATCTTTTACTTTGAAGACAACATGAAGGAAGTATCCTGGGTCTCTCCTGGGTAGCCTTTTTGTTGTGCCCAAGAGACAGAATCCTAAGGACAAATATGTTCTAAGCTTTGAGGCTCTCAAGGTAATTGAATCTTTCAGTTGAGAAAATTACAGGAATTAATTTAAGGAAGACAGACCACATGTCTGTCCTCCTGACTGAAAAGTTTACTATAATGCACTCTAAGTGATGGGGGAGAGAAAAGCAAACCAACTGGGCAAAGAGCTCCCACAGTACTCACATAATACACACAACATGCCCCAGTGTCCCCCCTCTACAGTCAACTTTAAGAAAGCAAGGAGAAAAGAGCACCAAGTACGCCATTATGAGCAGCATCTGGATAAGGTTACCAGTGTTTTTTCCACAAGCCATCTTGGCTGAGCATCTTGCAGCTTTGAATGTTTTTATGCTCACAGCACTTTGTAAAAATTATTTTTCAATTCTTTCATTTTACAGTTGGGGAACCGATACACAAAAAGCTGTATTTGGAAGGCCAAGTGGAGGTTTCCAACTTCAGCATCACAATTACCAGGGTGTGCAATTTCAGGAGTCTGACAAGTGGCTTTTAGCCTCTGCCCCCAGTGAAATCAAAATAATTACATCCAACAACTAACGCTATCCAGGCTATTCTGCTGTGAATAGTCCTGGGCATCTCCAGCTAGCTTACAGCTCAATGCATTATTTTGGTGACTTATGCAAAACAGAAATAGTCCCTGACAAAAATTTCTACTATAGACAAAAATAACATGAGCACATTAAGCTACTTTCGCTTGTCACCTCTGATGAACTTCATATGGCAACCAAACCAAAAGCCCCTGCTGAGCCCCCGAAGCTGAATGTGAAACGGAAATATCACAAAAAACCACTACCAGCATCTCAGAACATGACTCACACTGTTTAAGTATCAAACCACTACATTTAGAAGACTTTCATCTGGACACTTTGTATGCATTGATCAAGCACTCCGAAAGTATGTTTGCTGAAGAAAGCACACTCGGAGACAGAGCTCCTAACTTGGTACGGTCTCCTCCCATGTTGGTCAACTTCAGACAAGTCACTGCAAATCTTTGTATTACCATTTCCAAATGCAAAACTAATTACACTAAGCTCCTTTGTGCAGCACTTAAACATCTATGGATGAAAAGAATTATGCTAAGAACTATTTATGTTATTAGAGCAAAGAACTACAATACTATGTGGAAAGCCAAGGCCAAGCCTTTTCAGTCACTCTACCTCTGACAGGTATGAACTCTAAGTTCAGAAATTACTACAAAACACTGCTTATTATTGATGGACCTTCCTGAGTATAATGGGGAATTGGTAATGGAAAACCACTGAAACAACACAAGGAATGTTTTTACCTGTCCTAAGTGCCAGATTTTCAAAGACATCTGAAGACATAGATGAGGTCCATACATAGTGGAACTTTCAGAACTAATGTTTATTCAAATCCCTCTAAAATCACTGGGAACTAAATAGAGTAACCTTCACAGACAGTCCCTGCAACTTGAACCACTTTAATAATTGAAAATTTGACCACAAGTAAACAAAAAAGACATTGTTTCATGTTACTTGCATGACTATTGTGGAAAACTTTTTTAGAAAGACATGTGACTTTTAAATTGCAGTTTAGCAATCCATAAATGCTAATTAAATCCTGTGCTGTCTGCCCTGTGATAATTTTTTTCCTATTAAAAGCTTGTTCTTTTTTTTTAATCTAATAACCACATCAGTAGTATAAGCACAATCATTGTTCAAAGTTTTAATAGATAGTTAAAATTAAAAGGAAAGTTGCTCACTAGTAACCAGAATTCTTTGAAACATGAATTCTTCATGTATATTCACACTAATGAGCTACATATATGTCCTTTCCCTTAAGACAATAAGTATATAAGGTACAGACTGTGCTGCTTTCAATTTCCACAGAAATAAAACTCATGGAACTTTAAAAAAATCTGAAGGTGAGCAAATTAAGTAAAAACAAACAGAAAAGTAAACTATATCTACATATATATTTATATGTAAAAAAAATATTGTCTATTGGTAAATCTCCTCTTTTTCTCTTTTTGAGTGACAGCACACAGGTACAGTTTATCACAGTGACTTAAAACAACTACACCTGGCCACTAAGCACCTGGGTCCTGGAGTCTTTTGTACAAACCACTCCAGCTCTTATATACAGGTTTGTACAAACCACTCCAGCTCAACATACAGGTTTGAGTAATGCTACAGAACATGGAGAAGGTAGGGATGGAGCTCCAGAGAGCATCACCTCCAATATCTCAACTATTTAACAATGTTGTGTGCTCTGGAGCAGTACTCTATAGTAAGAGCAGGAAATTCATCTTAGCAGTCTGATGGCAAATTTTGACACAGTCTCCAGTCGACTTCAACAGTCTGTGTAGAAATGGCTGAATTGTTAAACCCTCAGAAAACACACACGAATAGCCTGAAGCGTTTGAAAGTGTGACAACCCCTGGCACAAAAGTAAAAGAACTCAGTTCTGCTTCAGAGGCAGAACACTAGAAATAAAATTTGGAGATTAAATAAAACCTGCTGATTAAAAAGTATAATTCTACTCTGATGTGAGACAGAAAATGAAAAAGGTCATTCATAAGAACATATGTAGCTCCTGCAAAAGCCTCTGAGGAAGTGGCCTTGATGAAAGCAGAAGTAGTAAACACCAAGACCAAGACCTTAATGAGGCTAAGAGAGAGTTCAAACTCTTTCGCCTTAAGCAGATATTCCATAACAGCTTAAATAAATTATACAGAAGGAAAAAAACATAATGTTAAGAAGCCACATGGATCTTATTCCCAGAATGCACAGCATGTGGGAGCTGAATGGCTTTCCTCATTGAAGTATTGCTGCCCCTTTCCATAAAAAAACCCCACAAATGACAAAAAAGGAGCCAACCAGACAGCTACTGGTAAATGGGTAAGATCCCTGTTTGGCCCACAGTGCTGAAGGATGGGTTTCAAACCCATTCACTTACAAATGGCAGTCTGGCTGCTCTCACAAGGGCTTGTGATGGCATTTTCAGTAGGCTTAATCCAGGAGAAATAGGTAAAATTATTTAAGCTGGGTTACACAGGTGCTAAAGGAGGTCAGAATAAGTGATCAGTGTAGTTCTGCTAGAGAGGAGCTTAAAGGTTTAGTACTACTGTGTATCTGTGACTGAAAGTGAAAATAATTTTGTTGAAGTTCTTTCCAATAACAATGCCAAGACAGGTATCTCCAAAAACAACAAAAAATACAAAGAACTGCAACTATCAAAATCACATGCATTGTCCTAAATCTCTCTTTTGCCATAATACATTATGTGCTACTTTTATAAGCAAATGAAGTCACAAAAAACAAATCCTGACAACAAGAAACATCAATGTTAATATGTAGACTCCAAGATACTTTCAAAACCATTTTTTCCCATTTCTAGGAAAACCAAAAGCCCCAGACCCTCTTTTTGTGAACCATTTATTTGAGATTATTTCACTCAGAAATACTGTTCAAAAGCATTTCTCTTGAAAGCATTTTCAAAATAAAAACTGTTTAAAACTTTTTTCCATGTACTTCTAATGTCTGTTAAACGGGGTACATCTGGGCTGTGAATGAAGCATCTCTAATTAACTATTTCTGGAAGAACATTGGAACAGCTCTTGTAGATATTAGAGTGTTATGATTATGTAATATATAATATGTCTAATATTGGGTTATTTGGAGGTCCTCTGGAAATACATTCCAGGTGAATACTGATTATTAGTATCAATCCATTTTAAGAGTAAACTTGTAGCTTTAAAGTTCCTATTTCTACAGAAAACCTCACCACAACAGGATGTGGCTTGGGTCTTTTTATCAGCTACCAGCTACTCTACAGTAATGCACAGCAAGTTCTTCCCACTGTAATTTTAGTAGGATCCTGAGAGACTAAGTGGTAAATGATAAAATGTGCCTTTGGATGTAGAAGAGGAACATTTCTGTGCCAACAGATCATTGCCACGTGTAGATACGTGATTGCCTAAATGCTATTGGCAGGCATGCACACCACCACATAAATTGACTCCCTCTCCCTTGTTGACACACATGTAAAATCCATGCCAAATAACCTTGTAAAAAATAAATATAGTTTTAACTACAATACAAACAAGTAATATTTCTCCTATCAGTTAATCATACTACACAATATATCATATGTTTAACAGTGCACAGTATTCCGGACCTTAACCCCTGTTGTACTAGCTTTTGCAGAACTTGAACTACACTTCATTCTGTTTCTTTTCCCATTCTTCCTTTTTCTACCTAGTTTTCTCATCTCTCTCTTATGTCTCCATCACCCCTCTTCTGTTTTCTTTTACACTTGCACTTCATGGATTGTACTTTCTCTGAAAACCTGCCTCTTCTATGAATGCCATTACTGAATGTGCCACTTCATGTTTTTTCTGTACTCTATCATGCCACACTGTATTTATTCATGCACAAACACTAAATGTAATTTGGAGCAAGGATTTTTGTAAGTTTTTTATCCTGTGCTGTTATTTTGCAAACTACCAAGTACATATGCATTATTATGTAAACATACAACAGTAACTAAATCCAGATGAAACTTTACACAAATGTCGGTAGTGAGAATGTGATTACCCAAACTGGATCTCGGCCAGGATGAGAGGGCAAGCAACCTTACTCTTCTAGAAACTGCCAACAGATCATACAAATGGCTTGGATAAGTCAAAATCAGAACTACATAAATATATACTTCAAATGAAATTTGTAAGCACAGTACACCATCATCTATCCCTTTTTAATTACCTAGCATATACCTGTCAAGGGTGCTAGAGCCTCATTAGCAAACACTTTCTCAGGCCTACCTCCCCTTGCAACTTGCTGTAGCCTGAGATGGCAGGAAGTGAAGGTCGTCATTTAAATTCAAGACAAAGTGATTGTAAAGCAGCACATTCTGCCCGAGATGTGGGGTTCCTGGACAGGAGCTAACTGGCAGCTCACCACTGAGGTTGGCAGTTTAGTTAATTTCATTACTTCAGTACAACTCTGCAGAAATGCTCAAAAACACAGCTGTAATTTCAAACTGTCCAGAGCTCTTTTGTTTTTCCAGTTTAGTAACACAGACATGACAAGGTCTGATACCCACTATAATATTGCACTTCATTATTTGTTTGATAATCAGCTGGCCACCACACACACCAGAACAGACTGAACTCCATGGACACTTGTTATTTCTCCCACACAGAAGCGTTCAGCCTACTTCACCCACAGCTAAATATCCTTTCCCTTAATGACTCCTAAACTGTAATTCACTGACCCAAAATTTCAAGAGGCACCTTGAGCTCCTGAAAAATAACTACGAGTCTGTTGCATTAATACTGACATTAACACTGCATTAACACTGCTTTTATTATCACTAAATAACCAGTTTTCTTTGTCATGCAGATGGATTTCAGCATTTTTTTTTTTTTTAACCTTGCTGATTTACCTTCCACAACTGAAGCCTCTACTAATTAGTAAAGAAACACAGTGTGGACACAGCACATTCACGTGAGTTTGCAGCCCACTCAATACTCTTTCCACAGAAAGAGAGCAAAAGTATCAGATCTCTCTCTCTGCCTTGCTGCACTGAGGTCTTATCCAGCAATGGGATGGCATTCATAAAACCTCTAGCCAAATTCCTCTACAGTTGAACTCCCATGCACATACATCATGGTGTGTTACTTAAAGGAATCACATCCCAGAGTGCCCTTGTGAAAGTATAACAAGAAGCTGTACCAAAATTTTCACAGACTAATACAATAGAGTAGAGGGGCTATTAAAATAGTCTGAGAATTAAACCACTGAGTAATTTGCTTATTAAGAAAACACTGCAAGTAAGATGAGTAACTGACCCCTTCCTCCGGTGAGAGTCTTTTTGCTGAAGGTATTGTAACACTGAAATATACGCAACATGATCATAACTGCATATTTGATGAAACTTTCAGTGCATATCAGGAAAGCACAAGGAAATAAGCCAAGGGATCCAGACACAGACAGACGGAATCTACATCTCTGAATTCTTAGCTCTCATGTAACAAAAGGGAAATACAGTTTCCATCTTTCTATGAAACGCAACTTTCTTGTTCCACCTGCATTCAGACAGACTGAAACAATACCTCAGAAGAGCATGAACTTTCCTTTTCATCTCTGTAGGGAAATAACTGAAAAGCACATGAGTGATCCTTTAAAAACTGCTGCTAAGTGCATCACTGCCAAAGAATTAACTGACACTTTTTGTATAAGATACTTGCCTACTGCATACCAAGAAGAGGTTTATTTCTTTGAGTGCATCTCCTTCTCAGAAAATACAGAATTCTTAAGAGCATCATGACAATCTTTTCCTCCATTTTTCACTGTCACACATTAGCCATTGCCACATTTATTACCCTTTCTATACAACTAGACCAGTGGGCTTCAACTATTGCAGTACTTAACAGTCCCAGAAACCAGTTTCCTACTGCTGCTGAATACCTAAAATACAGATTTTTTTCCCTACTTTTTCAGATTTTTGTACTTAAAAAATAAAGCATAAGCCTTCTTTAAAGTATGTTTTAAATTCAGAAAGTTATTTGGGGTTATACTTTTTAAATACGGCTATCATTTTCATGCTCACAAACTATATCTGTTATGAAAATATTTAATAGCAAGCTGCTGCCTAATTAGATGACTTAATGTTGCAAAACCCTGCACGTAAAAGCAAAAGAACTGCCAAAGAAGATAAAAATCAGGGTTTTTTCTTGTTTGCTATGATATGCTTTTCTCTATATTATATACATTAAAAAACTCCAAAGTAATTGAATGATAACAACATGAGTTCACATTCTGTTTTTCTTTGTACTGTTTTAACTGGGCTGTTTATAGCTTGTACAGTTTTTTCTTTTCTTTTTCCCCCCCACAGTGACATTTAAAAGCCAATAACCCAAAGTATATTACTGAACTCTTTAACAGTGTCCAATAGGTAGATGACCCAGCAGCAGTGTGATTAAATAATCTAACTGCTAGATCAATGAATGCAGCATGAATTAAAATGGCTGCAAGCTTCTCCAAGCATAAGATTAGAGATCTTCTAAAGGCTTCTCTTACTTTTTATTTTACATTTCAAAGAAAATGCAACCATTTATTTTTAAAAAGCTCCACGTTTTCCTGACAGAAATAATACTGTATTATTCTAATATATGGTGACTAAACCATATATTTTTATTGTCAAACATCTGACTTCATTTTGCCACTCTCATAATGAATAACCTCATTCATGGAAAAAGCCGTCTCTGCTCAAGGAACATAATGGTGCTAGGATCTGGTCCAAAGTGAACTGTTATCTCACGCGTGAAGATAATGAATGCTAATTTAAAATAATGTTCTTTCAATTCCAGGGTTTTTTTCACATAATCAATCAGGTCTGAAAATGTGTGCATGCGCTCTTGCTCTCACATGCGCTCTCTCTCTGTCACTCATCTAGAAACATTTCATTGTATGTTCTCATTCCAAGAAATTCAGGAGAAAATTTTATGCAGGTGTAAACTAATATTGCTTCACTAAAGTCAACAGAGCTGTAGGACTTATGTTAGCAAAGACTGGTCCTCTCTCATGTATACTGTGACATTTGCACCTTGACTTTCACTTAATTTCACACCAAACTGTCCCTTTCTTCCTTTCATATGTGCATTTCTTAGCTCTTATTTACACTCAGCAGACAACTACTATGGCCTTTCATTAACTGGCCCCTCAAGGTCTCTTTTCTCCAACAAATACCAAACAGACAGGCAGGTATACATGGCTCTTTTCTGCAAGCAAGGAAGGAGCTGGAAAAGAAAGCACTGCAGTGGGAGGCTGCAAGGCATTTGTAGAGGACAGAACAGGCTTGACCTAAAAAAGAGTAGGTTTTAATATTACTGGCTAAAATGTTCCATTATTATAGAGAATTTTAAACATTCCAAAATGGAAAATGTAAAAATTCTACATGTGTACAGACAGAAACCACCATCTAAACTGTTATTGTTTGGGAACTAGTATGGAAAAAGTATTCTTCAGCTTTCTACACCAGAAAAGTAGCTGATTTTTGGCACTTTTGTGGGAGATATCTGAGATTGGTAATGGCTGGAGACAAGATTGTGGATTACACAACACCCTGGTTTGATCAAGAAAGGCAGCCCTCATGTAAAGAGAGACAAGCAGAAATTTGGATACTATTCCTTCCCACTGGCCCGGGAAATACTGTAACTGCATATCCATTAACTTGGCAAAACAAATCATGTTTGGCTTCTGGGCTCCTTGGTGCACCTGTATTCAAAACATCTGTACCATCAAGTCGCTTCAGCTGATATCTATCAGTATTTCCTGTGCCACTACAAGGGGCAAAAATCATTCAACTTTATCCAAAGTTACATGTCTTTAAAAATTAGTGCTACAAGTTAGGCTTATACCTGGATGATTTTTAAATGCGTTAGTTTTAACAAACTTTTTGAAACTATTGAGAAAAAGATTGTCATCATGGATTAGAAAGTTTAACCAAACTGGCACCTGGAGATACTTTACTGATAATCCATACTTCCTAAAAGGTATAGGTTGAATAACAAGAGGAGATCTCATGTCAGGAATCAGAGGCAAGTTCAGAGTATGCTGCCAATTAAGAGCTTTTAAAAAGAAGTGTCTGGGAGCCAGGGAACTGGAAAGTGTGCAGGAAAAGGAAGAATCTTTTTCTTAGAATAATTTTTTCCCATAAGTCTATTCACTTCAGGTCAGTGTAAAAAGAAGAAGAGGACAAAGCTAAAAAACCGAAAGATTGAACTACAGACTGAGAGTGTCCAACTTTCTTGTTTTCCAACACAGTCAGATCAAAATGCTTCCAGGTATATAATAGCTCTCTCCTTCAGAAATATATGTCAGTGAAACAAAATAATCTTTTAAAAAACCCCAAAAACAAGCAAGCAAACAAACAAGATTTTAATACGGCAGCTTATAAACAACTTGATGTTACACTCCAGTCAGACTCACAAGAAGTCAGACACCGTGAGTTACCAGTGAGAAAAGTGTACATCCCTTCTCATTCTTTCTCACATTTTAACAAGATCAAGACAAGTTTTCATAAAGCTACTTTGATTGGTGAAAAAAAAAAAATTCTCCTTTGTTAATTATTGAGAAAAGTCTTGTGTCAAGGCCAAATTATTCAGTGTGCCATATTATCTTCAAATGTTAGCTTGTACACGATGACTGACACTAAAACATTCAGTTTCCTGAGAAAAAGTTCACACAGTTGGTGCTTAGGAACACCCTAATGTCTTAACTTAGTTATATGAAGCTAAAAATGGAGTCAGTCTGGTTCCTGTGAAAACAACTAATTACAATTCTTTACTTTTAATTAACATAGAAAGGAAAAAAGTTTTCTGAGATTTTTGAATTGCATAATAGAAAAGGAATAGAGGTACAAGATGAGTAGAACATTACTCTTTCTAGACACTGTTGCACAGAGCAAAAAGTATTGCCTAGATTTTGCAGGTAAATGCTAACAAACCGGATGAGGCAAGGTAGTTTTCAGAATTCCTAGGTTTTTAATTTATGTTCTGTGATTAAAAAAATTCAAAACCATGTGATTGGTAAACCTGCTTTCACATACACAATTTCTATAATTTTGAAACTACGTTAAAACCCTCTGTTTCCTAACATATTTGTTTGCTAGCCTTTCTTTCTTCTCATAATGGTATCAGCTTTTCAAGTAAGAATCTTTGCATTTCTTATTTTACCAGTTTCCATTATTTACATTATTAATGTTTTCTATAATATACAGGATTTGAGATATATAGAAAATGTTAAAAATCACTAATAAAAAAATGACTACCCGTGTTTCCTCCGTTCTTTCCATGGATACTGTAAATTCTTTCAAAGATTAATGTACACTTAGGAAAAGTGCCTCAACCTCAATCATCAATGTAAAACTCAGTATGTGCAAAAATAACAATAATTGTACTGTTGATATTCAAAAGGTATGAAAAATCCTACATAACTTCACATATTCCAGTAGAACCATCAAAAGCATAAAACACATAAAATTATACAAGCAAAACAAAGTGTAACTGTGTTCTTCCTTGAATGCTGGAGTTTTACGGAAAGTTTTAATATTAAAAAATATTTTATGAAAATAAATTTGATTTATTGCTATTGTCTAAGGCCTATGCATATTTATGCCTATGGAAAACAAGTGCTTACATGATCAAAGTTTCCATCGCTATATTAATATTACTCTATTGGTAACAATTTTCTGCAGTGAATTTCATTAGTTTTCATCATTGAACAATCAATGGCCTGTGATTATGTTTTACCAACTAGCAATTCTCTTGTTTTGATTTTGTACAATTTTGAACCTGAATCTTAAGTAATTGGTTGGGGAGAGGGGTTTATCCTTAAAAACCGCATTTAAGCTTTTGTCTGAAGTCAGTAACAACTCAGAAGACTCAGAAGATACTGATCACAAAATTAATCTACCAAAAGGAAAACTGGAGAAACAAACCCCCCACTATTTTGAGGTTAAACTTCCACTTTAAGTTATGTGTGTGAACATGGGCACTGCAATGTTATGCAAGGCACAGGCTATCTCTTCTTCCAAAGTTTTTTTTTTACTGGCAATGAAACCAAGAAAACAGAAAATAAGGCACAGTCTTGGCTGTTACTTGGTTTCTGACTCAAGAAGTATCTGTAATTGTAGACAGGTATCTGTAGTGTGAGTGTCTCTTACTGAATGCATAAATGCTGTGTGAGACTTAATAGAAAATGATGATAGCGTGCTTAGAAAGATAAAGCTTTCTTGTCTCAGATCTTGTCAAAGATTTGTTGAGCAATAAATGTATCTTACATCCTTTTAATTTATTTTTCACTGTATATTATTTCTAGCTACTTTGGGATTCTGCTAATCATTTTCTCTCAACTCCATTTTGTTTCACTTCACTGCTTTTCCAAAAGGTTCCAGTAAAACCTTACGCTAAAAGATAAGAACTGCTCTGCTAAAATTAGTGAACTAAGTACCATATCCCATGAGTCACTGCATGCAACTCCCATCCACCTATCTTTAAAAGACCAGAAAATAATGCCATGCTCTAAATGCATGAGATCAAAGTACAAATATCCACTTTCTAAAATGCTGCTTTTGAGTACTACAATACTAGCAGACTTCTATGGTCTGTAAGCAAAATGTTAGCTAACTTAGTTGCACAAAAATAATGTATATGAATATAAGGCAAGTTGGTTCCATGTTTATCTTTAACATACTAACAAAGGAAAATATAATGATGCATACAAGAAATAAGAATTAAACATCAATATGTTTAACTCTTCAAAAATTACCAGATCAATAGGATCCTGTTATGGACAAAAAGTAATTAACAGAGTGAGACCACCTCTTTGCATGCAAAAAAAGCAATTTCCGTAGGAAGGGTGAATGGGATGTTACTGGTATTTTTGAAGGTATGCTTGACCTCATTTTTTCACCAATAGCGGTCTTTAGCAGATTTCACTGTCTCTGATGCTAAAATTATTTGTTAAGAATCTGAATTATATCATACTATAACTGAGAGTTGTATGAAGAGTCATGATCATTAATTCACAATGGTTTATTCCACAATTGTTTAATTTTGGAATTTAACACTAAATATAGTGTAATGGTATATGCAAAGATATTCTGACTGTTGGTACACCAGTAACAATACTTTAGCCACATTTTAAAATACTTTTGTAATTGCAAATATTATGTTTCTGCTATTTTAAACAACAATGTACTTTAAACTCAAATTACATGTCTTTATACTTCCAGAGCAGAAACTTCTGCACTTTAATGAAATGGAAAATGAGAGATTGGAAGAAAATTGACACCAGTCTTTTCATATACAAAACTCTCAATAACTACACTTTAGATCTATCTGCATGGTAAAGCTATAGGATCAGGCTCTGACAAGATACTATCAAAGCTGGCTGACCTAAAATTAGATATTATGAGCTTTAACTTGGGTTCATGGACATGTCACAGTGTATCACTACTGTGCCTGCTGTCACCTGCCCAGGAGACTAAAAGACTCTGTTCATCTCAAGGAGAAAATAACAGGAAAGAGACTTAAGAAATATGAATGAAATCTTACTAAAACAGAAAAAAAATCAGTCTCTAGAATAGCTTATGATTCAAGTTGGTTAACACTTCAATAACTTGTGTATTTAAAGAAATTGATTGCAGCCATCTTACATCAAAAAGCACTTCAAGTCAACTGTGTGTGTTAGCATGACTTCGGACACTCAGTGAAAAGATATAGTTGGAATATGCAGCTTATTTCTTCCTTTTGAAACAAAAATAATGCTAAAAATCTATTATGCAGTTATTTTTCTGGTTTTACCTCTACAAAATTTTTCTTCCTATAATTCAATATTCACAGCTTAGTTAAAAATAACTGAGTTCAGGGTTGCTCAATTAACTTGATGGGAGACATTGGTCTAAACAGATGATAAAACTATGTTAAAGACTAGAGTTGAAAATATAAGAAAAAAAAATGGCTTGACCCAGCCCTGGTATTGCAGGGAGAGGCATGCAGAGGCCCCTCTGAAGTCAGAGAGCATCGTGTGTCACACAAGTTCACCCATTCAGGTTAAAGGCTGCAGCGTTTATTTTACTGTAGATAGCCACTCTGGTGTCTATCAGTCTCCTCCCAGTTACCACCACTACACCCTGGAACAAAGGGGTTTCTTTGAGAAATATTTTTTTCCATAATTTAAAGGAAAATATGAGCTTTATTTCAAAAATGCTTTCCACAGTTGACTTGCATTTTGTATAGATAACAAGAAACTCTTTTCACAACTCCTGAATTTGCATCTTTATACTGCACTGAAAATCGCTGAAAACTTTTCAGGAGTGTAAGAGTTAATGTTACAAAATTCCTGCAAAATGGAATCATTACCTCATCTTACAAACTACCTATTTTGCAGTCGATATTTTCCCAATTGGCAGATTAAACTTTTAGAACAATAACCCAATTATGAGCTAAATTTACATTCAACTGATCAAAAATCATCCAGAACCTGATGACAACAATCTTTTTTCATAACATTCAGCATAAGCAACACTGACAGACTAAAATGGACGAGCTAATACAAAAGATGACATGCATTGATGCAATCACTGCCCAGCTACCAATAGCACCATGCTCCAAGGTACTACACAAGTACATCCTGCAACTAAAAAACCCATCAAGAACCAACACAAAAAAAAACCCCTGCAGATAAAAAACATGATCTGACATTAGCTCCTCAACAGTCAGTAAGAAGGATGGCTAGAGAAAGTGCTATTACATAGAAGGAAAAACACTCCAATTCATAAAATCAGTGGTCAGTATTGAAAGAAATGCATGTATATACTGGAAAGACATGGGAAAAATAATTCTTCCAACAATTCTGACCTAACTCCTGAAAAAAAACCAAACTCACCTTAGTTCATTCAGGAAAGTAAAGTCTTGTAAGGGTCTGGACAGTAATTTGAAACAATGCAGGATTTTATGAATCAAGTTCATCACTAGTGTGAACCACATACACTTTGCACAGACTAATATTGTTTACAGTTTGACTTAGTATTTGTAACAGGCCACATTATGGATAAAAGACTTCTTTTACTGACACTTTTACCGCCACTCTGAATCTAGCCAAAAAGCTATTTAAGAAGAAAATCAGAAGTTTACTTCTGATGAAGGCATCTTCATCATCATCTTGTCCTTCTTTCAGAACTTTTATCCTGGACAGATTCACTGCCTGAACAATTTACACACTTCCAGAGCTAAATGTCCTGAAAGATCATGGAAAGCAGTACCTATGAAAATTAGATCCAGGCAAATCCAAAATTGGTGAAGTTTACTTGACTGAATTCGGGTACTCAATTCTAAAACAAGTATCCCAACTCCAAAATTTCCTGTTTCTTAAACTGTAGAGAATGCAGACATTTATGGGGACATTTAGATGCCTAAATTAAGATAATATTGCCATCTTTTATCTGTTTCTTTTTGAAGTACTTAATTCTAACTCAGAGACTCCAGACAACACAATTCAGTGGTCTCCAAGCTGTGGGTCACCAGCAGAAATGCACAAGTCTAGATGTAGCCTATGCCACTTCAAGGTGAGTTTCAGGCCAAATTCATTGTACATGCATATAATTTTCTTCTTCAGTAGCGCTACACCACTAACAGTACCCAGTAGGTTATATTCACCTGGAAGGTGGAAATGCTGAGCACACTTCACAGACTTTCACCACCTCATTTGCTCTTGAGAAGACATTGGGCTGAAAAGATGATTAGGTTCTTCCCTTGCAGAAGCCTCAAGTCTCTTCTACTCTCTGCTACAAGAGCAGGTAGGACTCCAGGCAACCTGAACTCTCCCTGCACACCGACTGCTTACTACCTACCAATAGTATGGACATGCATCCCCAGAACAAAGCAAACAACCTGGCAGTTGCATGCTGCACAGTTATGGTCATGAAATTCTTGTTGCTTACAGTGTTCACTTTTTCCAGAAAAGTTAAGAAGTGTTGCTATGGCTCACAATACATAAGGACTAAGGCAAACTACTAAGAATTTTAGTTCATGGCAAACAAGCTCTTTTTTTTTTTTACATATATTTAAAAAGAATAGCTCTAAGTGAGAATAGCTCTTAGATTAAAAAAACCCAAACAAATGAACAAACACACCAGTTTAACTGTATGGACTGTACTTCCCTGTTAAATTAGTGCTAAAAATCTCCAAACTGTGGAAGAAGACCATCTTCTAGCAGACCACCAAAGTCTTCAGACCACCAGCCAACATCCACACACTCACAACTCCCCTTACATAGATGAATTCATCACTACGTAATTTCCATCACACTACCCAGCTCATGAGATTGAGTGTACAGAGTCATTTTTCTCATAGAGTCCCTTGGTGCTGAACCCAATAACAGATACCAGTTGCAGATGCCCCTTCTTGACAGCAGAGACCATTATCCATAGCACAGTCATCAACATGGTAACCTTTTTTCCCCCCCACTCATTAAAACCAAGCTCACCATCAGAAAGATAAAGTGATCTCTGATGTTACTACCTAGTCATGAACCATTTCCTTCCCTATACAAATATTGGGTCAAAGCAGAGGGTTTGTTTAGCATGGAAAAATTGCCATTAAACATCAATCCACACTGGGAATTATTTTGTGGGTACTCTCACTTTTATACAAAACAGCAGTCAGCAAATAGTCTACTTCCCTAAAGACTTTCTGTCAGACATCTAGAATAGTTGATAACAAAATTTAAAAAGAAATAAAAAAGATGCAGAGAGATGCCAGGTCCTTCAAACTAAAGGATGAGGGACTGGAAAAACCCAAGGGATTGCAAACTGAACCACAAGTCAGCATTTCCACTCCCATTCTTCCCCATTCCTGACACCTGTCTTAGTGTTCACTGCTGAAGAATTAAACAATTTCTTACAAAGACTAGCAACAGAAATACTAAAATAGAAATCATTTTAAAACCAGCATATCTAGGACAAGAAAGCATTTTGTACTTTTGGTTTCCACTGCAGCAAGATCTTCTCAAAACTACAACAAATAGTATTACTCCTACAATACCGAGATTGTGACAGATGATTTCAGCATGTAAAAATGTCAAACCGTGCAATTATAAAACCATGCAGCACTACAATAAATAGTTTTTCACCTCTCTTCCTCTTCTAAAGCCATCTCAGCTCTAGCCTTTGTAAAGTTTTGTTAGCCATGCTTGCAGAAACAAAAATCAAAATTCCCAGTGTCTCGGGATAAGCTCCAGAAGACATACAAAGTTTATCAAGTCCTTAACATCAGTATTTTACAGGGGAACTGTCCTCTAAAACGCACAGAAGGTTGGGAAAGCGTGCAGAAACTCCCCATCATGCTTACCATAGGAAACCCCACACCTACACTTGCATCCTTTCCCGGTAAAAAAGACAGGCAGGCCTCTGGACAACCCCTGAGGTAGGGAAAGAAGGAAAACATCTCGCAAAGTGAACCGAGGGGAGTTATCTGGCGACACGGTTTTGAGGACACACACAAACACCACCACCACCACCTCCTAAAAAAACTCGTAAGCACCAAAAGTAAGCCCCTCTGTAGTTCATTTCTCCCGAAATCCGACGCCGGCGGGGTTCAGAGAGGGCCCTTTCTGGCCGGGGGCTTTGAGTGAGCTGTTCCTGGAGGGAGCGGGAGTGCCCCGGCCCGCAGGCAGCCGAGCTCTCCGCACACCCCTCGCCTGCGGCTGGGAGAGCCGGAGGGGGGAGATCGGAGATATCAGTACCGTTCCCCCTCCCGCGCCCTACCCCGCAGCAGATAGGGAAGGCGAGGAAGCCCCCGGGGCTACGCCGGGGGCCGAGGCCCTCCGCCAGCAAGGCGATGCGGGTCCCTGTCCCCGTCCCCTGCCTGCCCTCTGGCCGAGCTCGGCGACGAGGCCGTCCCCGCCGCGGGGCTGGCACAGCCCGCCCCCGCCCGCGGAGAAAAGGGCTGCGGCTCTAAGTTCACCCCTTCTCCCGTCCCCTCCTCTGCCCCCCGCAGGGGGAAGGAGACATGGCCCCTCTATCGCCGCGGCCGGCCTGCGGGGGCCCGCCGTCTCTCTCCCGTAGAGACTCGGCGCTGTAGAGCAGCTGCCATTACTCGGGCCAAGACCCGTCCTCCAAGCAGACATCCCTCACCCCTGCGAGGAAATGTGGGGGCGGGGGGGGGGCGGAGGGGAGGATGGTGAGAGGAAAGGGGTGGTGGAGTGGGGAGCAAAGCGGTTGCCCCGCGTGCGGTTAAAGAGCCGGGGGTGTGTGGGGGGGGAGGTGACAGGGCTGAGGCCGGGCTGCGCCACACCCCGCTCGGCCTCGCCTCTCACGCGAGTCCCCGGCTCCCCTGCTGCCTGCAGGCCTGCGCGGAGCGCTGAGAGCAGCGATTCTCCCGTACGCCCCTCTGCCCACCCCATCTCCTCCCGCCCCGACCCCGGGCTGCCTGTAACTCGGTACGGAGGCGCGAGGGACCCGCCGCCGCCTCCCAGCCGAAATCCGACCGGGGAAGGTGTAAGGGGCAAAAATAATCGCCGTTAATAATCACACGCGCTCCGTCGCCGTCCCCTTCTCCTCCTCGATTTCCAAGCGGGCTGCCAGATAATCCTGCCCACTCCGAAAAATGAAATAATAATAATAATAATAATAAAAAATCCCGCCTTCCGTCTGCCCCCCCGCCTCCTCGCAGCCCCACCGATTTTATTATGGAGTATAATTGCTCCCCCCTCCCCGTACGGCAACCCGCGGGGCAGGATTGCCCCCTCCCCTGGTGCCCAGCCCTTCCCCTGTCCCCTCTCCCCCATCTCCTTGGAACAGTGTGTACATGATTTTGTAGTTTTTTTAAGGCGCCATGTTTATAATCCTCCATCATATTAAAAAAAAAATCCACCCAGCATGAGACACGGCGTCTCTCGCACCCCAAAGCCAGGGAGGCAGACACAGAAATATCTACAGGGCTGTAAATTCACCCCCCCCTCCCGCACACACACCCCTCCTCCCCAGACTTAAAAGTCTCTCTCACCTTGTGCTGCTGGCGCTGCTTCTGCTGCTGCAGGGAGGGAGAAGTTAAGCCAGGGGAAACTTTTCAATCCCTTCCCCAGGCCGCTGCTGCCTCCTCCTTCCACATATTTTTCCCCTCAGAGTTTTATTGTGTCTGAATTTTCTCTCTCTCTCTCCTCTTCTGTCTGTCCACAGTTCAGGTTTCTGGGGTAAACAGGGTTTAGGATGGTGCTAGGGATATTTGGGAGAAGGAGAACTCTAGTGGTGTCTATTGGAGTTGCTGTTTGTTTCTTTTTATTATTTTTTTTAATAATACATTTGAAACGGATCTTTAACTATTTATTATATATGTATTTTGTCATACTCTTGGATCTGGACCCTATACTTATTGCAGAGGAAAAATGTGACGCTTATGGCACATGATATAGCCCTGATAGCAAATTCCTCCTATCATTAAGTCCAACTTTGAGAAATTCCAGATAATATTTTTGAAAATGGGTAACTCATCCTGAGAAACAGAAACTAAAATATACACAATCAGTGGTCTATCTCAGAGTTTGCTATATGTTGCAAGGTGTAGATACGCACTTTCACTGCAGGATTGGGAGATACATAGTAATATGAAGTATATGTTTGTAAGCACATATACATGTAAGTAGCAAGAAAACATGTACATTTTATCCTGTTTCTATATGTACTGTGAGACAAATATTATTAATAAAAAAATGTCTAGGCAAATATGTTCTAAAGTTGATTAAGTACTTACTAAATGGAATTATTTACTGCAAAAATAACATGATTATTAATGAATCTTGAGTGGAAAAGTGACATACTTTATTAAAATACACTGTAAGTTTAGTTCTAGAAACATTTATGCCTGCAGATAATTATTAGTAGCCACTAGTATTACTAAAATAGTTTTGGACTACTAATGATGAAAAAGCTGAATCCAGTGTGCCTCGTCAGTCAAAGATTTAATAGTTTCCACTCTGAACAGTGAAAGTTTCTCCAGTGTGTTTAGTAAATAAGATTTCCAGTAGTGTCTAAAACAATATTTTGTTTGAAATTACTGTATCAGGACTTTACATATTCTTTTAAAAAAGAAAATGTAAATAACAGTTAGTTGCATAGCAATGATAAAGCATTGCTTCTATTATGTATTTAAATATGAAAGAACATTTTACATTATCAAAAACAAATAGGAAAGAAAGTGCTGGTAATCTGCTTTCAAAGGGTGAGTGAGGGTTTGGGCAGATACTGAACAGTGGTACTATAATTTATTAACTGCATTATATTGCTTGTATTAATAAAAAAGGAAATGAAGTTTACAAGCAATTATTGAAGTAAGAAGGGATTTACTCTCAGTGTAATTACAAAAAGGCTACCTTATGTTAAGCATTTAGTTGTGATGTTTGGCTCTGATTTTATTACAGCATGGAATTTTCAAAAGAAGTTTGATAGAAATATATGCCAAGTTTCCATGGGATATTGCTGGCTTGGCTGTCTGAGGTTTCTTTGAAACCTCTGTACACATTGCATCTAAGCTATATTTATATAAGGAAAAAAAAAAAAAGGAAAGTTTGTGTCCTTATCATTTCTACCATTTCTACCATGCAAGCTAACAGCTCTGCTCAAGCTGACGTGGTTAAGGCACACCCAGTTTTGCATCCAGAAGCAGACAGGAGAAGCTAGTGGTGTATGTAACTGTCTTTATTTCTTCAGCCTCAACAGCCAGCTGCCCCCTACAACTGGGTCAGCTGGAGGGAGCTGCCATAACTACAAAACAAAGCTCCAATTTCAGTCTCGGGTTCTTTAGCAAAGAGATTTACTGCTCTGCCATAGTGCCTTCTCCTTACCTATGTAAATATTTGCTTAAGGCAGAAGTTCAGCTGTCTTCAGTATAAGAAGATTTCAGCCCTTTATCTCTTCAGCACCTATAGAGAGCTGTCAAATCAATATTTAGGCCGCAGTTTCACCAATACAAAAGCATGCATGGGGCTGAAGCCTTGTGGTTTGCCTGCCTTACAGGTTTTTACCTGGATCCTACTGCTTGCCAACAATTTTCTGTACTTAACATATTTGTAAAGGCTAGTCTGGACTGTCTCCAAATATTTGTTTTGGGATACAAATATTTGATTTCGGAAAGAACAAGGTATCCTAAAGCAAACATATAGGGAGTGTCTGCAACCGTAGCCACTTTACTTTGGCTGAGCTAGTGGGCGGTGAATTAAATCAAGTATAGAAAGGCTTGCATGTAGCTTATATATGAGTGTCTGTGGGCCTTGTTTTGAAATATTTTGAGATCCCTGTTAGGTCCCCTGGGTAACTGTTTCTATTATACAGCCTTCAGGGAGCACATTGAAGGATAAAAATGATGCATTTTTTGGTCGTTTTCACTAATTTGTATCTGTGTTGGAAACACTTTTTAATGCTCATTAATACTTAGGTTTGAAGCCCTACTAGCCGGCCTTGGTTAGCCCCGACTCTTGCGTTTGTTCGCCTTGAGTTTGGTACCGAACACGAGCCCTTTTGCTTCTCTCTTTGGCCGTGAACCTCCCCGCAGCGAGAAGCCGGCAGCCCGGCACCGCTCACGCCGCAGCCGGCGCGGCGGCCGGGCGGGCTGAGACCGGCAGACAATGGGAAGGAAATCCCACCCTCCTCCAGCGCTGGGCAGCGGCCGGGTTCCTCATAGGCAGGGGGAAATGTTTGTTAAAGCGAAAAGCGGGCTTAGGGCCGTCTCCAGCTCCCCCTTCCCCGGGGCGAGGGCTGGGGGCGGTGCGAGGCCCTTCGGCCGTTTCTTTCCTCCTCTCCCTGGCAGGTTCCTACAAAGGATGTTCAGGGAACTGGGGTTCTGGAACAGGATGGTATTGCTCGACCCGAAGTGGCTCTGTTGGAGAACGAGTTTGCTTTTCAAAAACCTCTTTAGAGCTGCAACCAGCAGCTCGAGATGTAACAGTGAGAGGTCCAGCCATCTGCTTGCTTGCTTATGGGGTTGTGGGGAAAGAAAATGCAGCACTACGGAGATAGCATGATAAAGTTCCTTCCTTTTGAGTAGAAAGTGCTTACCATAGGAATACATCAGGCTGTGTCTATGTTACAGGCTTTCGTCAGTATTACTGCACTGGTGTGTAAACAGTAGGTTTGTCGGTACTGTTTGCTTCGCTCGGAAAGGGGCTTTAGAGGGCAGGCAGCAGAAGACACTAAATAGGCAGAAGCACAGTTTTGATGTAGTAAGCGGCATCTGGACTGAGATGGGAATCTCTTGCCCTGAATTAAAGGGGACATCAGGCAGGCTCATAGGGAAGAAATCCCTTCCAGGGTGGAGACACACAAATCATGACGAGATTGGAGACTGGGGCATAAATACTAGCTGCTTGGCTGTTACCATGTTTCCCAAGGGACTACTCTGTCCACCACACTTTTTGTGTGTGAGAAGACTGACACTGCTTAATAACATGCAGGCTGCAAAGTGTGCCTCCATTTTCCTTTTCAGTGATCCTCCTCCTCTTCTCCTTTTCAAAAGATTATTTTATTTTTCTTTCTAATACTGTGTGACCTTTTTATTCTTGCAACGCTCTTGCCATTCTGTTGGTTCAGTGGTACAACCATCAAACACAAGGGTGACTAAGGAGATCATTGCTGGTGGGTTCTAGGCACCAGGCTTGGGGACTGTGGAAAAAGCTGAATGCTGCCCTTATTAGTGAAGGGAGTGTTGTGTTCTCCATTGTAGGACTTGTGCTAGGCTAATGAATGCACGGTCCAGCCAAGTTCTCCTTCAGGACTTTCTATCATCTTGCTAGCCGAACCAAACCGACTCACTCTATGCTCAAGCCTTTATCTGGCTTTGTAAGATAGTTGTCTCTTGCTGTTGGTGCCAACCCACTTTACTGTGTGCTCTACTCCCAGCTGCACTGAAACAAAAATAATTTGAACGTGTTTCCTGAGAGGCAGGTCTGCTGTGTTGTGATCACAGAAGTATTAATGCAGAAAATCAGTGTAAATTTTTCATTAGAACAAAGTTTAGCAACGTAGTTTTCTTTGCAGTAAAAAAATCTCAGCAATGCATTTAATTTAGGAAGCTGGGGGAAGGGAACAAAGCCTTAATAACAACAGAGTCAGGAAATAAACTGAGCTAAAAACAGTCGGAAGATTGGAGAGTCATAGGGAGAAACTTATGCTGATTTCCCGGCAACCCCTCCACCCAGGCATTGAAAAGACAATACCAAGAGGGGGACACAGAGCAAAGAGTCCCCCCAAAATGTCTGCTGCTCCATGAAGCTGTCTAAGAAATTAGTGCATGCCAGCCAGAGGGGCTGTCCTTGCAGGCTTGATGTGTTGAGGATTGAAATAGACTCCATAGTAGCTAGAATCCTTCCTCCCATTTTGACTTCCTTTGCCGTGCTATGTCCTCAGCCATGCAGAGTGGCCGTGCAGTGCTGGCATGCTGCAACACTCAGAGGAGCCTGATGAGCAATTACGTGACTTGCTGAGGCTTCAGGAAGTAAATAAAAAGGTGGGAGGAAAAGTATAGGCAGAATTTATGTAGATGTTCTGGGGTGTTTATTGGAGACATTGTAGGGAGGCAGATCTTTGTCTGACCCTCTATGGCTCATACTTATATGTGCATGTAGATTGTGGGTATAATAACTAGTAATAACAAAAATGGAAAAGCCTGCCAAGTATAGATGTAGATTAAGATACAAACCACTTTTTTTTTTTTCTTCACTGTGTTGTCTCTTTACATTTTCATGCACAACTGGGAATAGAAGTTTATCCTGAAAAAGTTTACCTGTGAGTAAACTGACATATGTTTATGACATATGACATGACATGTGTTTATGCCAGCATTATGCTTCATGAAAACTGTATGCCTGATTCAGCACAGAGTCTGCCAGAGGAAATTTATCTCCATATTTTTTTAACTAATTCAAAACAACAGAGTGAGTTTGTACCAGTTTCATACTTTATGTCATCTTGCTACTGTATTTTCAAAGTGAGAGCAGGTGCCATAATCCCAGAATCATGTGACACACACACAAAAATTGATGTCCACTTCCAAATCTGTCTCACAGAGATTTGTCCAGTCTTTCTGTAAGATCTAAAATAATTTGTATTTATGCAAAATAAATATACAAAACTTACATTTGCTTTTAGACTGAAATAGACTGAAATATTGTTATTTTATGAGGATACACTGACTGGAGATATATCATTTGCCAGAAAAGCAGCCATGAGTAAGAAGATATAGGCAATCCCTTTTGTTATTAAAACAATTACAAAACTACAGTTTTTACATAAGAAGACATTATGAATGTCATAATTGCAGGGAAGCATTACATTGTGCATCATATTAAGTGCCAGCTTAGCCAGTAATAAAAGAAAAATATCCTATATTTCAAGTGGGTGGGATCCTTCATCCCATAACTGTGGAAATAATGGATAAGGGAGGTGTTACAGCATGTGTAAGGCGCATGAAGAGATGTCCCAGTGCCTTTGCATTGAGTCAGTTCACGACAAGCCAGGCTTGACCAGATTTGATCCAGCACCGGCTTTGAGCTAATTATTGCAGAAATGCTCTGTCTCTACCCTGGACTTCAAAACCTTCCGTGTCCAAAGTTGGCTTGTTTGCTCTGATGGAGTGCTGGACCCAGGCTGGTTCCACACATTCATGTGGCACTTCTCTGGGATCAACAAGCCTTCCCAGTAAACAGACTTCTGTCGTGTATACAGCAGAGACATCCAAATGTTTCTGAAAGAGATAATGTGTTATCACTAGTACTTAACTGAAGCTAATAAGCCTTGTTTGGCTCGAGCTGATCATATGCAGAGCTACCCAGCTGTGGCTCTGTACAGCTTTTTCCCAAACTCAAGTTTCCAGGAGCACAATGTTTTACATGGCATTGACTCTCACACAGCTTATTATGCCAGTTGTGATGCAAAAGAGACAAAATTGTTTCTGGAACAGAGCTGCTTTTGAATCTAACACGTTGCCAGAGCTAAAGATCACTAGCAGACTGAACCTGGTTTGGCATGAGGCCATCTTGATATGCTTGCAGTTTTGAGGTATCCTGATGTGAACTGCAGCTTGAATAAACCTCATAGAGGTATCACTAATTGGCTCTACAAGATAGGTATAATTAATAGGAACATTTGTGTCAGTTTTGAACTATTATGGCCAAGATGAAAGCTAATGTAGGAACAAAAGAAATCCACATCTGTCATTCTGTGGTGCTGACCCTCTATTTAAAGGCACATTCTATTATCCAGAGTTAAAGATAATATGTTGGATAAGATAAATTAGTTTTGATCCAGCATCACCAGTTTAATTTTCATTGTGTTCTGTAAGAAATCACCTGCTCAAAACAAACTAAAATGTTCCAGTCCTATCACTAACAGCCTTCTTACTTCTATACTTCTGATGGAATTGGAAGAGAATGTCATGACAAGTTAACCAAAGTAGGACTTATACACTGGGACTATTTGAAATGATGAGATGTGAAAACAGTGCTGGGACAAATAGATTGTATATTGTTTGATCTTACATGTCATGTAGGATACAGATTATGTATAATTTAGAAGTAATAGATATTATTTATATATTTGTCTATTTATCTTAGCTAATAGCTGCATTATGTTCAGCAGATGGCAATGCAATCACTTAAAAGATTTCTAATTAAAAAAAGAATTTATTAACACCTTATTAACTTTCATAAGAATGATGTGAGTTTTTTGATGTATTTCCTAAATTTAGCAGGCATACTATTCAAAAGTCAGTTAGCTATTAGCAGGGTAACAAAAAAGCAGTTACTGTTGAAATAGTGACTTTGAATGTCCCAAACGACTGAATTAAAAAAGTTCCACTGAGTTTCTGCAAACCTGAATACAAAAATAAAAACAATCAGATATTGACATACTGAACTGTATGTGCATATCAGTGTAATCTTCCTAATATGTTTTATATTTAATACTTGCACTTACTACATTTTTCACACTGAGAAATAAATCCACATATTTTATTTCTAGCATTTGCATGCTTTATAGTCTCTTCTTAGTGGTGGACTAGTGCTAATTTTATTCATTTGTTAGCATAAAAGGCAAAATTTATCTTTCCCATATTTCAGTTCTTATCTGTAGGTCATGCTGCTTTTCATCTCTGTTATTTATGTGAACATTTTCACTTTTA
Organism: Colius striatus; assembly: GCF_028858725.1. Taxonomy (NCBI): domain Eukaryota; kingdom Metazoa; phylum Chordata; class Aves; order Coliiformes; family Coliidae; genus Colius; species Colius striatus. Next base: position 43,758,390 of record NC_084763.1, on the reverse strand, counting down.
GGTGTGAGCTATATTGCATTCCCTTTGGAAATGATGTTGCCTTTGAATGGTTTCACCTAGCACCCAGGTGCTTGGACAGACATACAGACACGTTGTTCTTTCTTTCTCCTATAAGTCTCTAAAGACATAGGGAAATCTGCTCAAGTACCAATTAAATAAGTGTTGTGGTCTTCTTTTTCTTTTTTTTTTTAAGAAAAAAAGCACAGCATACAGTTCTCTAAATACTGTTTGTGGCTAACAGCAGGTCCACATATTTAAGTTTCTTTGGACCATCACATCCATGTAGTATTTCTGTCAGACGAAGAGAACAGGCTACAAACACCAATCCTGCAAGCACTGTGTCACGTTTTGAGTGTAAAAACTGTGGTTAAAACTATGAAGCTTCATGTGAATAAAATGCTCCTGTTTTCACATGCAAGCTTTGAAGCTTATGATATGCAAAATTACAAACAAAGGAGCAGAGCCTGGATGGAGCCTATGAAGCCCTCTGAAGTCTCTGCAAAGACTTTTGTTGCTTCAGTATCTCTGGGATCAGAACATAAGTAATTTTATTCTGGACCAGACAGGATTTCCAGATCATTGGAAATCCAAAAAATTTTTCTTTTGGTTCCTTCCTGTCTCAATTCTGTGAGATGTCATCGCACAGGACTTAAGAAATTTTGTGTCTTCACTCAACTTCTCAAAACGATGTACCAACACTAGTTCTGAACTAGTAGAAATGTTCTGCATTACATGAGATCACGCTAAACCTGAAGTGCTGGTATAATTTTAGAGTCTAAGCATTTTCTATGTGACTTTTTAAACAAAAAGAAGACATAGTGTTAGTTCTGAAATCTAGGGGTGAAGTAAGCAAAAAAATTGTGAAATACCAAAGATAGAAAGTATGGTATTTGGAAAAAGAATCAACAGAACTTGGTGTTATATAATCATATTATTCTTCTATTAAAACTATTTTTCTAATGCTATGAAGAAAAGTTGCAAGTGATAGGTGTACATATGGCAGAGTTCTGCATATTAAAACTCAGGAAGTTGCAGAAGTTTACAAAAAAATCAAAGGGAATCCTGTAATAATCAGTAAAGCATTGTAATAAGTAATTATATTATTATTGGAATAATTATTCTCAAATGGATTGTCAAATTATCAATTGGATTCTCAATTTGAAAAGGGAGCAGATTGCCCTCCAGTCCTCTTATTTACTATGCTGCATTTTAGAATCAAATTCATAATGCTTGTTAATAAAAAAACAGGACAAATCAAGTCACAGAAAAGTCTGTGTTTGAATCCTTTTCCTGAATTAATCTGTGTCCATATGAAACTTTTATAGAGCTTTTAGACAAAATATTCTATCATTAGTTTCCTGAGAAGGTGACCGTTTACTTACAAAGTTGTATTTGCTTCCTAGTACTGAATTGTGAGTGTATAAGGTGATAGTGCACACTATACATATGAGGAATAAAAAAGATAATATATGTCTTCTGCAAATCAAGGGGCTCAAAATTACTCCCAACATGTGGTCAGAAAACCACACTCAGACCAAGACTAATTTTTTCCTAATGGCCAGAAGACTCAGAATAAACCATCTCAAAATATTTTATAAATATGTAGGGATATATAAAAAGACAAATTATCCCTTTCTGTCAAGTTGGAAGTACTGTACAATGTGTATGAGTATAATGTTCAAGCAAGGATTATTTATACGAGCAAAGTCTTTCCTTCCCTAGGAATTTAATGGCTAGAGAATGAACTGAAAGTATCTTTATGGTAGCAGTATGACCACTATGCACTTTAATATATGTGAATTCTGGAGTCAAGAGTCTTAAATTTGTATGCACATTTATGTTTCAGTGGTTAGTAAAGGTCACCTAGCTGACAGGTGACACTAGTACCAGCAATGAATTCTCTTCATCACAGAGAAAGCATTCAAGTCTCCCTGATGGTAAAAAAATATAAAACCTAACAGATTTATGCACATATGATGTGCATAGGGAAAAAAAAAATCTACAAAATCCATTCAGAACAGGAACTGAATTGTTTAATTGTACTATTTGCAAGCATTTTCATTCAGTCCCATGGTACTCTCAGGCTCAGGGAGCCTGGGGAGATGTGAGCTGTTTGTAAGCAATTAACTTGCCGTGAAGTAATGGTGGCTGTTTGTCTGAATATCTTCATGGAAATGAAGTGTGATAATGAGACATACCTTTGGAAGATTGGAGTCTCCATTATTTTTGTCTCAGTTAGTAGATTTATATGGCATAATGCAAACTGACAAAATTCTGCTCTTGAGATCTATCTTACATTCCTGGGAGTGAAAAAGTCAAAAATGAACTCATTACGTATGGCAGCAATGTAATTGTATTACGTTTATGGTAATATCTGATCAAATGTGATATTGAAAAATACAAAAAAGACTTTAAAAATTGGGAAGCTGACAAGCTGCCAAAAGTGTTTCAAAGAGATGCTTCCAGCCTTTCTCACAGGTGACCCCTTCTTTAAAAAGAAAAAAATCATTCTTCCTTCCAGAAACAAAGATCAGACCAGAGTTATAAGGCTAGAGAATGTATGACATGATTCAGTAGTTTAGCAACTCTGAAAGGTGCTGGGTAATTAGTTGTAAGTGAAATTGTGTAGTTAATGAAAAGATATTGTATATTGTAGCAATAAGTAAGGTAAAATAGAGTGGATTAGAGGAGGAATCGAAGGAGTTGAAGACCAAATGAAGAACAAAAAACCTTTGCTGTATTTGAAGCCATAAGTCTACAGGAAAGTTATTATGCCACTGGCTTAATGTTTAGATGGTGAATATGGACATTTTTGAGAAACTAAATTAATTTGTTGTAGCTGAGGCTTCAAGAAGAGGTGGTAGAGAATAAAATGTCAGAATAAAATGCCCTATGTAGAATTTTTTAGTAGAAGTTTGGGTTAGTACTTTGATCATAATATTGATTAGTAAATAAAATGTGTCTCTATTATCCAGCTCTGATACCAACCTACACAACATGGCTCACATTCATCTGGCTAAAGTCCATTGCCTCTACCTCTAGAATATGATATTCTCATCTAAACAGCCTATTGGGAATAGTGCCTGGATTGTACTGCCTTTGAGTCTTGCTTGGATTTTTTTTTTCTCTTCAGAAACCATCTTAACCATTTAACAAAACTGGTGATTGTGTGCCAGTGCCTGTGCTTGGACCTTAGCACTTCTTAGTTTATCAATATAGACATTGTTTCTTTATTTATACTACCTGCATACTCTGATTTATGGAAATGCATGTGAGTCAGGTTATTCCTAAAAAAAAAAATTGTCTACAGGCAACCCTGAAATCAAAGCAGAATTCCCACAACCACTACGCTAGACACATAATTTTTTTTACCACTGATGTGAGCAACTGTTTGCAAGACCAGTAAGCAATGAGAGATGGATTTGAATGTGTGTTCTTGGGAATACAGTTACCAATTACTAGAATGAAATGCATCATGTCTAGTGCCTGTTTATGTGTGAAAGACACTAATTTGATCATTTACTATTTAGGGCTCATCATAATGTGTATAAAAAGAAAATAACAACAACCTTATGTTCTGTGTATTGAAGGCCCATGATATTCAAGTGTTTCGGAATTTTTGCTTCTTAAACAGCTTTTTTAGCTGGTCAAGACATTTGTGAGTTACCAGGCACAATAATAGCTGAATAATTTATTTAAGTGTACACTGTCTAAATTAGCATTAGAAATGTTAAAAAAATGTATAAAGTTTTCCAAGTCAGAAAAGTTAATGCAACCTTAAGCTCCTTATATCCAAATTTTTAAAAGAACAGTGTGAAAAAATGGAAAATAAGAAAGTAAGGCCTGTAGTAATAGCAACAACTGTCACACGTTCATTTTTCTCTCTCAGATATTAAAATTAGCTAAACAGCATTGATTAAACTTTTCTTTAGAACCACCCTGGAAAGGAAGCAGCTATAACAGATTTCATCCAACAAATTACATGTTTTTTAAATTGCAGCTTATAATGAAAATTATTTGTGTTATTATGTAGTGTTCCTCCTATGGTACTATGAAACGGAGAGGGCATAGTGAAACTCTACTGCTCTTTGTCATATTAGTGCTGTAGAAGCCCTCTGCATTCCAAAAGATTATTGCTCAAGTTGCCTGTGGTTTGCAGGAGCATATCTGTGAGTCTTTTAATTGAACAATAGAAGACAGATCACACTGATTATTTCTATTACACAGAGATATTACTGATCTTTTCCTTTTCCACAGAATTATTTTTGGAAAATAATTCTTATTTTCAGACAGTCTAAATATTCATTGTGTAAGCACATTTAAAAAGCACAAATTGTAACTTAATACCATTGGAGTTCAGGGAAGGGACAAGGGGGAAAAAAGGAATCTGCTCCCCGACGTCTTGTTCTGAACATGACAAGTAATAGTGTATCCATCTTTTGTTTTTTAAGGCCATGAAGATTGTAATATTTAGATAATTAAACAGAAGTATAAGAGTGTAAGTTTAAAAAAACACATACAATTTTTTTGGCCATGAACAAATGTCAAATCTTTAAACCTAGTACATAGAGAAAGAGACTCTACGAAATTTGAAGTTGCAATGCTATTTTAAAACACTTTGTTAATTGCTGAGAACCGTTCATAAATGTCACAAATTTTCAATGCTCTTTGTAAAATTTGTAAGTGTAACTCTGAGAGTCAAAAATAAAATAATCACAAATGATACCTTATACTTTCATACGTCTACTGCATCTATACTGTTCGACCTTCTGTTATGCCACACTGTACATCTCTGAACTCAGAAAGAATTTAAAGCTTAGAAGTCAGGAAAATTTAGCTTAAGTAAAGCCTTTTAAGTTGTTCCATTTCTTCTGTTTACACCAAAATTTGGCAAAATCCTGGACTTCAGTAAGGCCTTCAACACAGCATCCTCCTGGAAAAATTGACTACCTATGGCTTGGATGGATCCACTCTGCAAAGGGTGAAAAACTGGCTGGATGGCTGGACCCAGAGAGGGGTGAATGGAGTTAATGGTGAATGGAGTTAAATCCAGTGGGTGGCTGGTCACCAGTGGTGTTCCCCAGGGCTTGGTGCTGAGGCCTGTTTAGTGTTTAACATCTTTATCAATGATCTGGATGAGGGGATTGAGTGCACACTTAGTAATTTCACAGATGATACCAAGCTGGATGGGTGCATAGACCTATTTGAGGGCAGAAAGGCCTTTCAGAAGGACCTAGAGGTTTAACAAGACCAAGTGCCAGGTCCTGCACTTGGGCACAACAACCCCAGGCAACACTACAGGCTTGAGACAGAGTGACTTGAGAGCTATCTTGTGGAAAAAGACCTGGGGGTGTTAATTGACAGCCAGCTGAACGTCCAATGGCATCCTGACCTGTATCAAAAACAAAGTGACCAGCAGGAGCAAGGACGTAATTCTAGAGAGATTTAGATAAACTGGATGGCTGAGGCAAGGCCAATTCCATGAGTTTCAGTAAGGCCAAGTACTGGGTCCTACACTTTGGCCACAACCCCCAGCAGCACTACAGGCTTGGGGAGGAGTGGCTGGAAAGCTGCCAGGCAGAGAGGGTCCTGGGAGTTGACAGCAGTTGAACATGAGCCGGCAGTGTGCCCAGGTGGCCAATAAGGCCAATGGCATCCTGGCCTGTATCAGGAACAGTATTGTCAGCAGGAGGAGGAAGGTAATAATTCTCCTGTACTTGGCTTTGGTGAGGCTGCACATTGAATACTGTGTCCAGTTTTGGGCCTCTCTCTACAAGAAGGACATTGAGGTGCTGGAGAGGATCCAGAGGTGAGCTACCAAGCTAGGAAAGGATTTGGAGCACATATCCTGTGAGGAACAGCTGAGGGAACTGGGGCTGTTTATCCTGGAGCAAAGAAGGCTCAGGGGAGAACCTATTGCTCTCTACAACTTGTAGCAAGGCAGGGCTCAATAGCAAGCAATAGAACAAGAGGAAACAGCCTCAAGTTGCACAGGGGAGGTTCAGGCTGGATATGAGGAGGAATTTCTTTACTTGTCAGGCATTGGAACAGCTGCCCAGCGAGGTGGTGGTGTCACTGTCCCTGCAAGTGTTTAAGAGACAGTTGGATGTTGCACTTAGGGAAATGGTCTAGTGGTTGATAGGGCTGGGACAAAGGCTGGACTTGGTGATCTTAAAGGTCACTTCTGTCTGAAATGATTCTGATTCTGACTCTCTCCTTGTACTTGGCACTAGTGAGGCCACACCTCAAATACTGTGTCCAGTTCTGGTCTCCTCACTCCAAGAAGGACATTGAGGTGTTGGAGCATGTCCAGAGATGGGCAACAAAGTTGGTGAATGGTCTAGAGGACAGGTCTTAGGAGCAGCTGAGGGAGCTGGGGATGTTTAGGCTAGAGAAGAGGAGGTTGAGAGGAGACATGATCACTCTCTACAACTCCCTGAAGGGGAGGTCCAGGCCAGACCAATCTCTTCTTTCCAGTAATAAATTATAGGATACAAGGAAATGGGCTCAAGTTGCACCAGGGGAAGTTTAGATTGGACATTAGGAAGAACTTTTTCACAGGGAGGGTTATTAAGCATTGAAATGGGCTGCCCATGTAGATGGTGGAGTCACCATCCCTGGAGATATTCAAAAGACATGCAGATGAGGTGCTGAGGGACATGGTTTAGTTTAGTGACGGGCTTGGCAGTGTGAGGTGAGTGGTTGAACTTGATGATTTTAAAGGTCTTTTCCAAACATAACGATGTTATGAAAATAATTTAATTGTTTTTACAGACATGTATACAAAAGAGAAATAGGAGCCCACTTTTAATATTTTACAAAATTGATTTAGCAAGGCAGAACAGGAAACTATTCCTTCCTTCTTGTGAACTCAATAAATCATTCTTGTTCTACTAAGTTTCAAATTTTATTGAAGTTCTGAGTCGTAAATGAGCTGGGGCCTGCATCTTACCTTGGAAAGTTTTTGTATATACTAAAATAAATGTGAGAAGACAGAAGCCTCTCTATGATGTAGTAAGAGCCTAATAAGAATTCCAATGACACTGCATGAAGAAAGTCTTCTGTCTTACATGAGAAAGATGCCACAAAAGAAAAGAAAGAAAAATTTAAAAAGCATATGTTCACATGCTTGTGGACACTAATATTCCTTTTCTGTCTTTTCTGGAATAGTGTTGGTGATAGTCAAGGAAGTGAAAACTTTACTGTCTGGGTAAGTCTTGCATCACAGAGAAGGACTTATGAGGACTTCAAGTGAGGAAGGAAGACAGTGGAGGCACAAACCTTGCCATGTGAGTGAACATTGGTCAGGAGAGGATCAGCATTATACTGGTGTGGCCTTGATCAAATGTATAGTTTCACACATTAGGAACACTTAGAATCATGGATTCAACCCATTACTCCTTGTCCTGTTGCTAGCTACTATAGAAAAAAGGGATACCCTAACCTCCTGACACCCTCTATTTAGATATTTGTAACTGTTAATAAGGTCTCCTCAGTCTCCTCTTCTCCAGACTAAACAGCCCCAGTTCCCGCAGCCTTTCCTCATATGAAAGATGTTCCAGTCCCCTGATCATCTTGGTGGCCCTGCGCTGGACTCTCTCCAGCACTTCCCTATCTGTCTTGAGCTGAGGAGCCCAGAACTGGACATAGGACTCCAGATGAGGCCTCACCAGGGCAGAGTAGAGGAGGAGAAGAATCTCCCTTGACCTGCTGGCCACACTCTTCTTGATGCATCTGTCTGCAACTGGCTTAGTATTTTACTTTCTATGTTTTTTTTCCAAATATTTTGTAAGCTATCAATTCGACGGGAAGAGTTGGGGAGAGTGGGGTGTGTTAAGCCTTTACACAAAACACCCAGCCCTATATATTTGTGCAAGATGTAAAATAGATGCCTGGCAGGCAAACAGAGTACATACTGCCACAGTAAACTGGAGATTGCTTTCAGACTATTGCTTTCTACTTCATTGCACATAAATATGATTCTCCCAAACCCTTTGCTTCATTTTGACAGGAAGAAAATCACAAGACTTCCATGCAAGAACAGCAGAAAGCAATCTAAGAAGGAGCATCTTAGAGAAAATGGCAAATAAAGCTCATTGCCATAGCTATGGGCCCTAAAGCGTTGGTACTCCTGATGTGTATGTTCTAAGATATCATTCTCATGGCCAGCTCCAAAGTATGAATAACTGTAGCCAGGTCTGAATTTGAAAGAACTCTTTGCTATGTCCTGGTGAAGCACAGAAAATAGAAAGCTGACCTGATTATAATGTCTGTAAATGGCTGCATGTTTTTTAATCATAATGAGTGATTTTGTCATCTTGAGATGTTGTGAGTTAACCTCACTAGGCAGCTCAGCCCCACACAGCTGCTCCCTTGCTCACTCCATCCCAGTAGGAAGGAGGAGTCAGATGGGTACAAGTGAGAAAACTCATGGATTCAGGTAAAGACAATTTAATAGGTAAAGGCAAACCTGCACATGCAAACAGTGCAAAATAAGGAATTAATTCAATACTTCCATGAGCAGGCAGATCTTCAGCCATCTCCAGGAAAGCAGGGCTCCATAAAGGTGATCTGGGAAGACAAATGTCACAACTCCAAGCATCCGCTCTCCTCCTTTTTCCCCTGGCTTTATATGCTGAGCATGATGTCATATGGTGTGGGGTATCCCTTGGGTCACAGGTCCCACCTGTGTCTCCTTACAGCTTCTTGTGCATCCCCAGGCCACTCTCTGGTTGGGGTAAGGAGCAAAAAAAAGCCTTGTCTCAGTGTAAGCACTGCTCAGCAATAACAAAAACATCACTATGTGTATCAACACTTTTTTCCACAAATCTGAAACATTTCATCTGTGAGCTGCTGAGAAGAAAATCAACTCCATCCCAGTCAAAACCAGTACGTGAGATTATGTTACTAAAATTCATCATGACTCAAATCCATTTAGAAAGGGGTTCAGCAGCATCTTTGCTAAATGGAGTATATACCATAAGCATTGGACAACATTGCTCCTCTGATCACCCTAATAAAGATCAGTGTTGACTCCTTTATAAGCTTTATAAGAGAACTTCAGGCTTGAAGTTCTGAGATCAGAGGTGGAAACAACACGTAAAGCTCTAAATAGGCTGAGACATTGCTGAAAGTATACTCCATCCACTTTAGTACACGTATCAAAATATAAATGAGAGGAAATCAAGTCTTACTATGGGTACTACCACTTGTACATCAGGATGTATGAATTTTTTGCATGGGCATCTTTAAAAGACTACTACTTTTTCCTACTAAGTTTTATTACATTTGCAGGTATAAAAATAAGGTACAAAAATCCATTCAATTACCTGGTTTTAAGATTTATTTGTAATATAGGGATATTTGTACAGTCTTTGTTTGACTCTCCTCTCTCTGAAAGAACATGAGAAAGTTAAGAAGCATTTGCTGCACACATCTTAGGTCTATAGACTGCTTATCCAATGAGGCTACTGTCAGTGACAGTCCCATGCTTTAGCCTTCAGTGTTAATAATATTTTTTGTCCCATTTCTTCCAGACACTGCAAATGTTGTACTAAATCAATTGTTGACATTACAAACAGGAGTAAAATAATCAAGGGCAGTCTGGAAAAAATAGTAGTGATGATGAGAACATGAAAACATCTACTGGGTTTGTGTGCCTTGCAGAGTTTGAATTGTCCTGAATCTGAGTACCTGAAAGATCGTTGTTCCTTCACAGCGTTCACAGGCGGATCTCTCTCTTCCAATGCCTGAGCATCTCCTTCTCTTCTTTCTCTGCTGACCTTGGTGTCTGCAGAGATACTGTTCTCACAGTCTCACTCCTTTCTGCTGCTGCTGCTGTTTAGCAACTGTGCAGCAGCTTCTTCCCCTCCTCCAGTACATTATTCACAGAGAAGTCACCTCAGTCACTAACTGACTAGGCCTTGGTCATCTGCAAGTCCATCTTAGAATTGACTGGCGTTGGCCCTGTCAGCTACAGGGGAAGCTTCTGGCACATCTTTCTTTAAAGAAGCCAACGCTGTAGCCCCCTGCTACCAAAACCTGGCCCAGACAAAACCACCTTACTTATGTTGAAATGTAAGAGTGTCTTTGTTTTAAGAGGAACTGGCACAGCAAGTGAGGGATTATTTGCTTAGCGATCTTTGTTAATTTCTGTTACTTAACTATTTCAGGTTCCCACATGCCACACTTATTTGGCATGGTAGTACATTTCAAAGTAATGGGTTTTATACTTTAAACAGTGATTTTGAAAATTAAAAAAAAAAAAAAGAGAAAGAAGAGTACAAAATGGATAAATGATTCAGACACTGGATTTTCCATTCTGAGATAAACATCAGATAGCAAACTGAGGCCCAAAGGGTATATGTTGGCAATCAATTCTGCTCAGCCAGACATTCATAAATATGATTTATTTAAATTACTTGCTGTTCAATAAACATATGAATCTTTATTTATACCTCTTGATTTGCCAAAATGTTTTGCTAGAAATCTAAGAGGATGAGGAAATATGATAAGAACTGCTTTCACCATCTGTTAAAGTAGAAATCCTGACTTTTTTTGGTAAAAAACATGCATATTTTCTCTGAAAAAATATTGTTAAAGATTGCTTATGACATGGTCAAGGGGCAAAAGGAACATAAAAATATATTAACCTACTCTTTATAGGCAAGTAGCTAAAATAGAAGAGCAGATTTATAGAGAGGTAACAATGAATTTCAGTAATCTTCCACTACCTTTCCTTAGACAAGGTTTGTAGTTGGAAGACAGTCTTTGGCCTTTCATTTCCTTACTGTAGCAGTTTTTAATCACAAAAGCAGGCTAGTCCGTGCATGGAAGGGACATGTCATTTCAGAACATTATGGGGAAAAAAAAATAATGTAAGTAATTTTGTGTATAGCAAATTATAAACAAGCAGGAACATGAAATTTTGGCACATATTAGCAGGTAGAACTCCAAGAAACTTGTTGATTCCTATTCACAGTGGTCCCTGTAGATATTCTTGGCTTTTCTTTGGCTTCAGTTCACTTTACTACTGTGACAGCTAAGAGTTATGTGTTATTTTAACTCTCAAAAGCCATAAAGGGATTAGGCCCACATTGTGATAAATTCTGCAAGGATAAATAGAAAAATGCTTTTCCTCCCTGAGGATCTTACTGTGTTGTCTTTAGCTCACAGAGAGAAAAGGCAGGGAGATGTGGTATGTATGTAGAAACAGTAATGTAGCGTGCAACTTCAGTTTGGGATTTTGATTGTATTTTATTGTATTATACGTAAACAATTACTATAATTTCATTATTTTGTTCTACAGTGGTTTCCTTCCCGAACTCTTTTTGAGTACTTCCTCTCTCCTTTTACTCTTGCTTTCCTGTGGAAAACTGAATTCCCACTTTTCATCCTTGTTTACTAAGAAAACACACAGTCACATTTTGTTTGTCTGAGAGGGAGAGAGAGAGAAAAAAGAAGTCATTGGTAGGAGTTTTGTGAAAGTACTAGGATGGATAGAGGAGAGTCTGCAAAACTCTTTTATGAGGTTATCCATATCCATATTTCTACAAAAAGCCACTAGAAGCAGTTCTGCTTTATCTAGAACTCCTTGTGTCTATTGACAAACTTCCTCTGTGCTGGCAGTTTGTTTCAGCAGGTACATATTTGTAGTTTTAATGATCAGTTCCTGGAGGTGCAGTTACATATTCTGCACAAAGAACTGTGGTGTCTAGATATACAACAGAGTAGTTAGGTACTCAATTTTTTGAACACATTCTCTGTGTTTAAAATTCAGAATACTCTGTTTTCCTTTACAAACTCCATCCTTGACCAAGACATTAATCACAAAGGATGAAGAATGAATTTGTATTTGTATTTGTATATGTATTTGATAAATATTACATGTTGAATATCACTAGGAGTGGTAAAATAACTAGCTAGTCACATGCCATGTAACAGGCATATTGTTAGGACTATCAGTGATGGTTAATTATGATTTCCTAGAGGCATATATTACACCTTTCTATGTCACTTGTGCTCAATCTACTGTGTCTGCAAACAATGTGACCCTCATTGCATTGCAGACATAAGAATCTGAGAAGTAGCCCTTTGTGGGCACTTTGGTGAACTTGGAAGTAATAACAGTTTCTGAGAAGACACATCTGTCACTATTATTTTGTTCATGTTCAACTATCTGGAATGCAAAAAATATTGAAAGATTTCAAGAGATTTTATAAGATAATTGTAGATGAGATACATTATGTCTGACTTGGCTTAGCTTAGGGAATGATAATCAATTTTCCAGTGAAGACACTTTAGTATTACACTTTTGAGAAGCTTGTATTAATCATAAACCCTTAGACACATCTGATAGGAAGTTTTGTCGTGAAGCAATATGCTTTCAGCTACACCTGTGCAACTCAGCTGAGTCCTGTATGGAATGCTTTTCTCATTTCACTCTCTAAAAGTACATTTATAGAACTGAAAGCATAACGGAAGAACAATGAAACTGGGTGTTGATGGAAACGGAGCACAAAGACCTGACATATTCCTTCTCAAGAAAGCACAATGCCTAGATAACCACACCAAGCAGCACTTTTGGTGTGGTCAGCATAGGAAATTATTGAATTTCAAAAAATATCTGATAACAATCAACTTTTATTTAGGATTCATGAGATGTTGGTGTTCTGCTGGTAGATTAGATGTCCTCTCCTTTCCCAAGTGACTTGAGATAATGATGCCTTGAGATTTTCTTTGGGCTAAATTTGAGAATCCTCTGAACATTAAATCCCTTCAAAGGGTTACAAAGGGGACATTTGAAAACTGCGAAATCCCAGTCAGTGCCATTTAAAAAAAATGGGTTCTGAAAGAATGAAGAGCTTGCTTGGTTTAAAACCTGGTTTTGTTCCCATTAAAATTAATGATAAATATCTTACTGTTTGAAATGGGAACAAGAACAGATTCTTGATGTATTTTTCATTTTGCAAGCTTTTTTTGCTTGTTCAGTGCTCTGAACTATGGTTTACTTGAATTATGCTCATAGGAGTTAATTTTTCAAATATAAAAAAGTATACAATCTGAAGCTTTCTTTCAAGTCTTAGTCTGCATATTCCTTTGGGTTTTAATACTGTAATTTTTAGTAAGCTATATGTGCAAAATCGTAAGGACCTCAACATTAAAAAAGCCAGGATCCAGATATATATTTGTATGTTGCCTGATAATGAGACACTTCTCTATATATCTAGAAAATGGAGATATACTAGACTTGTTATTTATAATTTAAGTCCCACGAAGCAATTTTTCAGAGGAAACTCATTATTTCTTTGAAGAAAGGCTCAGCTGGCATGGATTTGCTACTGGTTATTAGGATTAAGAATAAAATGAAAGTAGTGAATCCTCTTATAATGGGGCCAGATCCTCAGAAGGTAGAAATCATAACAGGTCAGTTTAAGTAAAGTAAGCTCTGACAATTTACATCGGTTTAGAATTTGACCTTCTCCCCAGAAAATAATTTCTCTGAAGATCATACTTCCTGTATTTGTCTTACTTTGTGCCTGGCAGAGAATTAATTAACACATAATTGCTTTGGTGAACTCAGGATAAAACTTCTCTGCTCAAGAACTCTATTCATTTACTGATTAACTTGCTTCATGGCTGAGTTAGTTCTGCAGGGTCATGCTGTACTAATGACCAGAGCACAGGAACATTGTCAGACCAATGAGGACAAGGTAGGCTTGGAAATATTCCAGATTCTCTTCAATTAATCACTGAAATTTCAGGACCTTTAGGGACAGAGTTGCAAAGTAAGTTGAAGAGAAAATACGTGAAGAATTAGATTCATATTCCAGACGGAGAGAGTGGGAGGGAGATCTTACTGGATAAGATCCAAGGAAAGATGAGTTGAACAAAAATGTGAAGAAATTTTTTTTTAATATGAATAAAACATGTTACTGATGATTTTTCAGAGACTGTGATTATTTCTTCTTTACCTTTCCTTTTTCTTTAACACTATCTAATAGTGTAATCTCTATGGCAGTGTGAGTACTTGCATACATAGATTACATATGCATGAGGGCTCATAAGATCTCGCTTAGATCTCTTTCGAAAAGTTTCCACTTGCTTTTTCACAGTCCAGATTTTCTGCCATGACATGCTACTATATGTAACCTAAAAAAAAAAAAAAAAAGTTGTGTATAAGACTCAAAACTTATTCGTATTAAGGTCAATGAGAATTGCAAATACTCAGTGTCTCTTAAGAGAAGTTTCAGAGACAGGCATGGACTCTGGACACATGGCTCCAAATCCTATTAGCACTACTGAGATAGTAGCACGTGCACAGGAAGGAAAATTGGTTGCTCAAAGATTAGAGAAGACCGTGTTTTTATCATAATCAGCAGCTCAGTTATAGATTTTAAATTTTTTTTTAAACAACATCCAGCTGAAAATTTTCAGCAGATGCAGTACCATGCCAGCCTCACATGGATTAGGGCAAAAGCTGAATTTCAGGAAATTGGGCAGAATCTTCCTATTTGTGTCAGATTTTCAGCTAATCTTGTTAAGGCTGCTGAGCACTATTCTATCAAATGACTTAAACTTGAATTGTAGATACTAAATAGATCACAAATGTCATTTAAAAAAACCCCCTATTGCTGAATTTTCCTGGGGAAAAAAACATTGATTTCAGCTTTACCTAATTGAATCAATTAAATTCTATTGAAAGCTAAACTCTATTTTTAGTTTTCACATAAATTAGTAGATCAAGTTAAAACTGTACCTATGAGCTTATTTTGATCTACCAACTCATGTCAAGGTTGCAAACAGGACCTTGCATTATTAAACTTGACTTTATAACTCAGCATGAGAATTCAGCTGTTTTTTCTTGGAAAGATGAGACACTAGTATTCCAGTTTCTCACTCTCTAGAATAAGCTCAGTATTTTGATTTAATGTTTTAAATAAGAAGTGAAACAAAATTCATTAAATTTGCCTAACTTTCAGAGTATTGGTCAATAAAAACAATGGAGATGTTGTTAATAAACTCAATTTCAGCACTGGATGTCTAATATTGTAAGGACATTACCTTTGTGCAGCACAAATTCTGAGGACAGATTTGATTATCTTTTAGACAAAGATCATAATATTGAAACAGTTTTAGCTTAATTACAATGGCAGATGAAGTTTGAGTCTTTTCAAAGAAAAGTAAGTTTCAGGGAAAAAAAACCAAACCAAACCTGTTTCTGGGGTTGAAATTTTTCAAGCTTTTTTACTCTACTGAAGCCAGTGTTATAGCATGTAAATGACTTTCTGTTCCTAAGTTTGCTGACATGCAGGCAAATACAGACTGTGAAGTGCCTGTCATTAGCCTTTGTAGCTTACAGAATTAAGATTTATGGAAGACTTTGGGAGGGTCACCATGCTGTAAATCAGACTTAAGTGAATTTAGATAATGTAAGATTTGCAATAAACCTTGGGGAAATGGTATGATGTTACAATAATACAACATTTACCAGAAAGAAGTCTGAGTCTTGTTCTTTAAATTGGTACTTAATACCTTGTTTTTGCCTTTTACAATGGGGACAACATGAATCTAAACGAAGGTAGGTTTACATTCACAGAATCACAGCATCTTAAGGGTTGGAAGTGACCTTGAAAGATCATCAAGTCCAACCCCCCTGCCAGAGCAGGGCCACCAAGAGTAGATCACACAGTAACTTGTCCAGAGAGGTCTTGAATGTCTCCAGAGAAGGAGACTCCACAACCCATGTGGGCACCTCATTCCAGTGCTCCATCACCCTCACAGTGAAGAAATTCTTCCTTGTACTTTGAAACCTCTTATGTTCCAGCTTATACCCATTGCCCCTTGTCTTATCGTTGGGCAACACTGAGAACATCTGGCTTAATCCTCCTGACATCCACCCTTTACATATTTGTAAACATTAATGAGGTCACCCCTCAGTCTCCTCTTCTCTAAGCTGAAGAGCCCCAGCTCTCTCTGCCTTCCATCATAGGAAAGATGCTGCATTCCTTTCATTGTTTTTGTGGCTCTGTGCTGAACTCTCTCCAGCAGCTCCCTGTCCTTCTTGAACTGAAGGGCCCAGAAATGGACACAATATTCCAGATGAAGTCTCATGAGGGCAGAGTAGAGGAGGAGGAGAACCTCTCTCAACCTACTGCCCACAGCACTTCTAATACACCCCAGGATGCCATTGGCCTTCTTGCCCACGAGGGCACATTGCTGGCTCATGCTCATCCGGCTGTCCACCAAGACCCCCAGGTCCCTTTCCCCTACACTACTCTCTAGGAGTTCATTCCCCAGTCTGTACTGGGACATGGGGTTATTATTACTCTACCCTTGCCCTTTGAGTTAGTTATCCTGGTCAGTGGAGAAGTAGCTACTTTTGTCAATGCAATCTAGCCATAAATTCATCTTGTCCTTCAGCTAGATACCTAGAGCAGATCAGAAAAACATCATCCCAAACCATAGTTTAACTCTATAAAAAGTTTAGAGGTATTCTCTATTGAAAGTTTAGGACTTTGTATGTGACAAAATATTCCTTATTTTGCAGCCAAATCATATGAAGAGACAAATACATTTTCCAAGTCTCCAGAAGGGCAGGAAGAGACAAATCCTAAACCCTGCCATAGCAGATACTAATTTTATGAAGAATCACACAACTCAGTTGCACATCAAGGAAAGGTGAACATTGTCAGTAAAAATAAAGATGCCTTTACAAGTTAATTATATCAATAAAATGTTCTGAAAGTTTTAAAGCATAGGTGTGAGCTTGTGCTTTTCTTTAATTTTTGAACTATAGATCAAACCCAAGCACAGAAGAAAACTGCTAAGGAAATACACATGACTAGTCATGCAAGTAAGCATCAGTAATATGAACACATTTGCCATGGATGTTGAAATCCATGTTACTGGATATATGTAGGTGCAGAGATAAGTAAAACACTTTTTTTCTCCATTCCTTTAAATTTGTATTTTCTGCACTTTTATGTCTCAAAATAAATATATCTCAAATAATTAAAATACAGAGGAAACATTTTTGTATTTGTAAAACAGAAAAAGAACAAGATCTCTTGTCTGGGTGATTAATTTACCCAGACTGGCCTTCCAAGTGGGACTGTGAACAAGTGGTAGATGGTTAGCCCTCATCAGTCTGGACTTTACATCAGCACTTATCACAAGGATATTCAAGATCTACAGTTCCCCACTGCTCCCCTCCCCTTTTAACAATCTGCAATCTCTTCTTTGCACATTGTTGGGCAAAGGTGGTACACTTTCACATCACTGACTTTCTCACCACATCTAGGTCTCTTTGGCAATGGACAAAAAGAAGCTCTTCAGAGGAAGCAGCAGCAGGTTTAGAATAGCTATACAACAAAAAGCATGGAAGTCAGCGTCTGCTGCCATGAAACTGTCTTTTTCGCTTCAGTAATCTCATAAACTACCTTTTGTCATTACTATTCTGCTGACTCAGATTTTTAATCTAAAGTCTCGAATCTCAGCATTGCTAGTGTTTTGTTGAATAATTTGAAACAGGCTACTGGTAGTTGAATACAACTTAGAAGTTGATACAGAACCTTTTCCATGGCTTAGGTCACATTAAGAATGGTAGTCTCAGCTTATGGTCTCTCTTTTGATTTCCAGCCAATGCTAGTTTAAGGTTTTAGTGTTAATTTTCAAAGCAGTCAAAGATTCATGTCCCCAGCTTCATGAAGGAGGAATTTTTCATATTTCAATCTTTTAAATCAGAAATGTGGCATCAGAACAACGCAAGACTAACATCTGAGGACTGGAAGCAAAGGACTGGCAGCTAGAAAGGTCCAAAGAAACTCCCAAGAGGTGAATTGAATGTAGTAGCCTGATGCTTTCTGAGAAACACTGCACTCTGAAAGATTTTTTTTTCAGCAAGTGAAGGGCATTTGAAGTCTTCAAACTCTGCCATCTTTCCCCCTCAAAAGGGAAAACAAACAATAAAATTAAATGACTTTTTTAATTGGCGTGGCTTTTTCAAAACTTATCCATTGTTCCCAGAATTGACCCTTGTTCAAAATGCGATACAGATGCTTGTAAAGACTCTGTGACTTTGTTACTGCCTTTGAATTTGTTTGAAAAAATGCTAGAAATTACAATAATGCACGGATTTTCAAGATTTCAGATGAATAAACTAAATGTAATAAATGACCTATAGCTAATTAGCAGACTAAATAGCAATCGCATGCATTAGTTTTCAGAAGCATGTTATTGGAAATTGCTCAGAAATCCGATTTAAATAGTTGCAAATCTATCATAGTGGTCAATTCTGAGTGCACAAATTTTACCTTTGCTTGTCAGGAGATGGCACTATATGAACATACATTGCATTTGTTCACTGACTGCTTCAGTTGCCACAAAGTGTTGCCAAACTCACCTGTATGTCATTCAGACATTGACAAACTTGAGCAGGGCAGGTGTGTAGAGATCTGCTCCATCCTCGCAACACACCCTGCCTGGGTACACTGTCTTGCTGAGCATCCCATAAGATTGAAGGATACCTTAACGACTGCACATGGAGACTTTATGAAATTCAAAGTTTACAACTTCACAATAGGGAACTAGCCTGGCACACATCATCCCTCTTTTCTTGATCCCAGACCTTTAGGGAACTGTTTGGGCATAACAGTCTATTAGGTACAGATAAGTGTCTTCATACCGTGGTAGGGATGGCCACGACATGGGATGCCTGAGCCTGCTGATGAGAGGCAGATGGGGGAGGCAAGGGGAAATGAAAAGTGTGTGTGAAAGTCCCCATGCTACATTTCTGCAGTCTCTGCCGTGTAGCGCCTGGTTTAAGAACTTCCTGCTACCTCAAATATCCTGTTAGAAACTTCTAAAGGCAATGATAAGTGTCATCACATCCTATTGCTCATCTACACTGTTATGATTCTAGCTCTGTGTTGTCAGGACTGCTCTAATTGCTTTCAACTCTCCTCCCCATCTCCATACCACTGAGTGTCTGCCCTGGGGAAATTTCACCTCCATCTCCTGTGCCATGATGTGATCAGGGGAAGTCTTAGCGGAGGCAAGAAATTGTTGGTTCAGCTGAGAGAGTGTGCAAGAAGAGGCTCCAGTCTATGACCTCATGGCTTCCCTATGCTGCTGTGTCTGGAGGGTGTCTCGTGACCAAGTGGCAAGCTTCACCTGGCTGTGTCCACAGCTTGCCTGGATCCCCCTGTCCCCAGTCTTCCCTGTTGGACTGACAGTGCCTTGGTGTGCATGTCACCTTTCCCGGGTTGAGGTGGCACGGGGGACAGGAGGAGCCCACAGAAGTCAGTAGTACAATGATAGGGAAGGTGCACAAAGGCGGTTGTGCAGAAAAGCAGGAGGCTGTGTAACCACTGCTTCACCGGGATGTCCCATATAAACCCAATAAACTGCCATCCTGACAACTTGTTTCTATCAAAAAGGGTGAAAATTTCTTTCTCCATCCTTTCTGCCACCAGCTTGCAGACAGTCCCAGGCTATTTGTGGAAGGAAAATAGTAGGGAGAGTCTACATGTTTTCCTGATAGAACAAGACTTGTCTTTGGTTTGGGAGGCTTACACAGAATGGTGTTCATGACATATATCTGCCCTGCTTGGACTGTCAGTAGCACATTGTACAGCTGCCACTAAGCATCACAAGTGACTCTGGTTTGTGAAGAGATTCCTCTCCTCTGTCTGTGTAATGCTGTGGATGGGGGCATAATGAATGGGTCAGGCTAATTCTTGAAACCTCTTCCCATCTGGGCAGAGAGGAACCTCACGAGGTTCAACAAGGACAAGTGCAGAGTCCTGCCTCTGGGAAGGAACAACCCCACGCACCAGTACAGGCTGGGGGTCGAACTACTGAAGAGCAGCTCTGCAGAGAGAGACCTGGGAGTCCTGATTGATAATAAGCTAAATATGAGTCAGCAATGTGCCCTCATGGCCAAGAAGGCCAATGGCATCCTGGGATGCATCAAGAAGAGTGTGGCCAGCAGGTCAAGGGAGGTTCTTCTCCCCCTCTCCTCTGCCCTGGTGAGGCCTCATCTGGAGTCCCGTGTCCAGTTCCGGGCTCCTCAGCTCAAGAGCGACAGGGAAGTGCTGGAGAGAGTCCAACGCAGGGCCACCAAGATGATCAGGGGACTGGAATGTCTTCCTTATGATGAAAGGCTGTGGGAACTGGGGCTGTTTAGTCTGGAGAAGAGGAGACTGAGAGGAGATCTTATTAACATTTATAAATATCTAAAGGGTGGGTGTCAGGAGGTTGGGACATCCCTTTTTTTTCTATAGTAGCTAGCAAAAGGACAAGGGGTAATGGGATGAAGCTGGAACACAAAAAGTTCCACTTCAATATAAGAAAAAACTATTTCACTGTTCAGGTGAGGGAGCCCTGGCACAGGCTGCCCAGAGGGGTTGTGGAGTCTCCTTCCTTGGAGGTCTTCAAGACCCACCTGGACATGTTCCTATGTGACCTGATCTAGGTGAACCTGCTTCTGCAGGGGGATTGGACTAGATGATCTCTAAAGCTCCCTTCCAACCCCTACCATTCTATGATTCTATGATCTCAGGATACCATACCTTTTTTTTGAGATCTTTTGTCTGTCCGTCTCACACTGTCTTCTAAACTCAGTCAGAATACTTACTCTTTTTTCCCAGAGTACTCTATCAAATGTCAGAGAAGATGATCATTCATTGTCAAGTTACTATCATGGGCAAAACAGACTTCAACTTCAGGAAAATTAATTTCTTACCAATTAAATCAGAGTAGGATAATGAGAAAAGAAATCTTAAAACAACTTCTCCCCACCCCTCCCTTCTTCCCAGGCTCAACTTTATTCCAAAATTCTCTACCTCCTCCCTGACACTGGTGCAGGGGGACAGGGAATGGGAGTTGTGGTCAGTCCATCATTGTGGTCTGTGCCACTGCTTCCTCTCAGGGGGAGGACTCCTCATACTTCTCCTGCTCCAGCTGGCAGTCACTCTCACGGGACACAGTTCCCCATGAACTTTTCCGGCTTTCTCCTTCTCATGGACTACAGTTCTTTACAAACTGTTCCAGTGTGAATCCCTTCCAAGAAATGCAGTCCTTTAGGAACAGAGTGCTCAGTGCGGGTCACCCACAGGGTCAAAATCCTGACAGCAAACCTGCTCCGTGTGGGCTCATCTCTTTCCATGAGTCCACAGCTCCTGCCATGAGCTGCTCCAGTGTGCACTTACCACGGGGTCACAGCCTGCTTTGGGCATCCACCCACTCCAGTGTGGGGTCCTCCATGGGCTACAAGTGGATCTCTGCTCCCCTGTGGCCTCCATGGCTGCAGGGGGAGGGCTTCACCATGGGCTGTACCACACACTGCCTGGGGAGCCTCCGCTCTGATGCCTGGAGCACCACCTCGCCTTTCTTCTTCATTGACTCTGGAGTCTGCAAAGTTGTTACTCTCTCATGTTCTCGCTCCTCTCTTCACCTGCAGTTGGTCTGGCACACTTTTTTCCCTTTTTCTTAAACATGTTATCCCAGAGGCACTACCACTGTTACTGATGGGCTTGGCCTTTGCTAGTGGTGCATACATCTTGGAGCTGGTTGGTGTTGGCTCCATTGGGCACAGAGGAAGCTCCTGGCAGCTTCTCATAGAAGCCACCCCTGTAGCCTCCCCCTACCAAAACCTTGCCATACAAACCCAACCCAAACCTCCTGATGAACTAGGAAATAAGTTATATAATGGTGCTGTAGATGAGACAGGGCCCAGAGGAAAAAGGGAGGTGAGACAAATTGGTAGTGTAGATCCACCACACACTGAAAGTACTGATGTGAGCAATTTATCTCCATTCAGACAGTAAGGATATACTGTTTGTTTAATTTTCCACCCTTCCCTTGACTAATCAAACCATTCATAATCCAGAATTTTATCTTCTACAGATTTATAAGATACTGTCATTGTATCTATTCCACAAGCTAAGCATTTTTTGTTTGTTTTTTAAAGTGAGCTTGTGCTTTTGTAGTGGAAAGAATTCATCTTTTGTGCTGTGTCTTGTATGTGCAATGTTTTCCTACTGGCCCATGTGCAGTGGAATAAGAGCCTATTTCCTCCTATTGCTGTGGTATTTTTAGGCTTTAAATCCCAGTTTGCCCAAGGACATTTCCAGTCCCTGGACCACTGTTATCTGTCTGATAAATGGTTGGAACTTTACAGCAACAGCTTTGCCTGTCCCAGGTTGGACTTTCTTTATGCTCACCCTCAGAGGAACCACTGGCAGTGAGGGTTGCCAGGAAACAGCCCAAATAAGCATTTGTTTGCAGACACTACTTTTGGAGACAATGACAGTTTGCTAGCACAGATGCAGTGTGCTCTGTGCCTCTAGGTGTATGTGCCCAGCCATCTCCAGTTTAACTGGGGCAGACATAGTGCTAGAGACCCCATTTCATCCCATCTGAATACCTTTGACTTTTCAAGTGATATCCGTTGTCTGAATCCCATGGACATAACTTTATAGTCTTATTTGTCACATGCTTTTATATATTAGGTGACTATGCTTTTTGCACAGCAGAATGTTTCTTAAGCACTACCAATACACTTTAGAAAATAACAGAAGTGGTGAGTTAAAGGACAGAATAACAGAAAATTCCAGGCTGGAAAGGGCTTCTGGAGATCATCTGGTACAGTGTCCAGCTAAAAGCCAGGTCTTAGGTTAGCTTTTCCACAGTATTGTCTAGCCAAGGGATATTTCCAGCCAAGGAGATTCCACCACTTCTCTGGGCTGCCTATTCCACTGTTTAATTCTTCTTGGGGTGAATAATTTTTTTCTTAAATCCACATGAAATTTCCCCTGGAACAACCTGTACCTTTTTTCTCTCCTCCTGCTACTGTGCATCCTAGAAAAGAAAGTACCTCCAGCTTCTCTGTAACCTCCTCTAAGATGTTGGAAGAGAGTGGCAAGGTAGAAGCCTGATTTCTGGTAGAGGTGAATGCCCACCACCTGTCAGAGATTTCTCTGTGGTTGTGGGCACTGTCTGTTAACTCTCTACAGTGAACACATGAAATCTTCAGCACTTTAAAAAAGTTTTGTGACTCTATTAAATTTTTTGAAGATTCAGGTAAGAGGATGGTAGAAATACCTGTATATGACGGGCTCAAAGCCCACACCTTTTGTTGAGAATTGAATCTGAATCAAAATCTGCATATTTTTAAGTCCAAGTGTGTATCATAATTTTAAAAGAGTCACCTCTCTCTCTCTCTCTCCCTTCTCTCTCTCTGAGTTTTGAAATCCTAACATGAGCTGTAAACAGTGTGCCATGTTTTCACTGTGAGCATTGGAAAATCACTTAATTGAGTTCAGTTTCTCCTTACCCTGTCAGTGTTGGCTCTGCTTGTTCTGTTTCCAATGTATCCCACATTAATAGCTAATAAAAAAAATCAATCAAATCTTTTCTGTTCATATTTTTTTTTCTACGTCTGTTTGTTTTCTGTGGGAAATTGCTATCACTAAGCTAGTTCTGCTGATTGAATTTTTCATACAGCCCTTTTCAAATGAAGAATTGTGTAAAAGCAATAAATGACACTTAAATAACATAACACATCTTAAACATAGAAAATAATGAGGCTATCAGCTTGTTGGAGCTTTCATAATGCTCTTTTTGCTGGAGCTGAGGTAGTAAAGAGAATAAATTTATAATCTTCTTGTAACCTAAGACCTCTCCAACAGAGGCAGGAGTGATACCACCAGATTTTCCAAGGCCATTTATCACAGTCAAATCTTTGACTCAAGTGCAAAAATGTAGAAAACTGAGGTTATATCAGGTCTCCAAGAAGGATTAAAAGAACCCAAACAGAAAGGGGAAAAGAAAAAAAACCAGCTAGCCATGTAACTTTTCTCTCACAGACTAAAACATTAGCTAAATTTGCAGCTGAGATGAGAATATTTTCCATGGAGAAAAAGGATTAAAAAAAAAGGGATAAAAGATATACACAATCTTATTTTCCCTGAAAATATGTAATCCACTTTCCTGGTAGTGATGTTATGAGATGTGTAGCTGACATTAACTTAGTTTCCACAGTCTTTTTGAAAGATAACTTGGTGGAGGGGGTTCGTTTAAGGGGGAGTTTGGGAAAGTACCTTTCTAAAGTTTGGGCAAAAGTGGCCTTTCTAAAATCCATAACAAAACCCCTGTTAACATCAGTGGGGCCATATTATCCAAATAATCTTTTTCCAAACCAGTAAAATCTTTCAAAGTTCAGGAAACTTTTAAAATGTGACCAGTTCTGTGGTAGATTTTTGTAAACTCAGGAAGGATTTATAGCAAGAAAAATATCTTCAAGATTCATGTTAGTGAAATGTGCAGCAGGAGTTGTCAGCATGCAGCAGTGACATTCATCATAGTCAGACAGCCTCTTTGAATTCATATGCTCCCAAAATATTAATGAGAACTTTAATCTCAAAAGACAAATCTGTCACACAATTGAATTCATGTGGAGTTGCATTCCTTATGCATGAGTATATGAAAACCTTGCAAGCTCTCAGCAGAACTGTGAAGGCCTTTGCAACGGTATGTGTGCGTCCTCCTTGCACTGACAATGTGCCAAACCCCACATTTTGTGCTTTGCACATTCAGAATAAATTCATAAGCGTTTGGGTCCTGTATGTGCAGGCACGAAGTATCAAGTGCTTTTAGAAAGGATAAGTGCCAAGATTAGATAATAATTGTAAATATTTCCATTGATATTCAACTTATAGGAGAATAACAATAATAATAGTCATTGTTTTTTGATGCCTGTCATGACAAATCCTCTGTGCTCTGTAAAATGTTTTGCTGTCATTTGCTTCTATGCAAACCTGAGGTCTCTTGGTAGAGGTAGGGATGTATGAATACTGATGGAATTAGTCAACCTTTAAAAAATCTAAACTCTGTAACCTGCTTGCAATGGTTAGGAATTATTTTTTTCCTCATTATATAAAAAGCCATTCTGAAGAACTGTGAAGCTAATGGCACTCTCGGTTATTTTTCTACATGGATACAAAAAGAGTTTAGGAGTTTAAGAGTTCGCACAATCCATCTCTGAAAGAAACAATCTTTCAATATGTATACAGAAACTAGACAAGTTTTCACCTATAAACTTCCTTTACATAAAACAAACAATAATGACTTTGTAAATAATCTGTGTCATAAATATTCTCCTAAAATAACTTGGAAATATTATTTTTTTTAATTTTAATATTCTGGGGATATTAAGCTTCCAGCTTGGATGGACCTGATAGTTTATGAACTCCAGTGATGGTGACTGCCACTTTTTTCAGGAGCCAAAATTCTTTCTTGTAATAATACAACAGATCAATTCATAAGAAGATTTTATTTGTATTTCAAGGAGTTGGTGATTGGGTGATTTGTTCCAACTGTGTCAAAACATGAAAAAATGTCCTGTGTGACAAAGAGTTGATATAGGTTAAAACACAGCTTTGGTAGTATGAGCTTAGTAGCTCATATCTTCAGGTTTTGGTTTTGTTGGAAAAAAGTTTAGTTGCTTTTTGTTTGGTTGGTTGGTTGGTTTGGTTTTATCGTTTGTTTTCTTTGTGTTTCTGTGATTGCTGCCTTGGGCCAGTGCAAAAGGCACAATTTATGGAGCACACAGCAACAGCTATTTTAATGGCATTCCTTCCCTGATTGCCCTTATTATGAAATTTCATGAGAAAAAAAAATTCTAATTATTTTGGACTTTTCCCTTTCATACTGCATCTTCAGAAGATAATTGCTGTCTTTTTTTCCAACTATCTCACTGGCTGAATTAGGTATACTCCTGCAGTGTCTCCTCTCCTGCTTTACTCCCTGTCATGAATTATTTACTTTACTAAAAATCTCAGTTTTGTGCTGTCTTAAAATACCTTGCCTTCTGCTGTCTCTGCAAACTCTGGTATCTGCTTCTCATTGCAGTCATTTCTAGAGGCTGCTCTGCTGTATCCTATGTTCCCCTTCTATGCTTATGTTAACCCATGAAGAATATAACTGGGAAATGGGATTTGTTTTGTTTTGTTTGCTTACACTTTTGAAATTTGTGTGAAATTTTGAAATATCTGTCTTATTTCTTAGAAAGAAAAAGGATCTAAATGTAAAAGTATGGTATTGGTTAACCCTAGATGAATAAACAATAGATAGGTAGATGGATAGATGATGGATAGATAGATAGTTGATAGATAAAGAGGTCCCTTCCAATCCCTCCCATTCTGTGATTCTGTGACTTGCATCTACTAGTAATGGCACTGCAGTGTTTCTCAGCCCACTGCCAGGCAATTCAGAGATGAGAGGAGCTCTGATTTCGACTCACACTAGTCTATTAGACTCTAGCCAAACTATATAATTTTTTAGGAATTATTATACTCTTTGGGAAGACAAAAAACTTAATAACAAATTGGGGAGAGTAATAAACAGAAAATACTAACATCTAGGTTCCAGTCCTTCATTTATTCCCTCTTAGTTCTCTGTAAGCCTGGTGACTTGTGTGGATGAAGACTGAAAGGTGTGTTCACGTCACATGAGGGAAGCAGCTTCGGGGCTTTCGGCATATGTCTTGAATTATTGTTCTGAAATATACAGGGCCTGTAAAAAGAATCTGGATTTGTCCCAGAGCCTGGCATCTAGTAGGACCTCTTGGGATGAAGAGTCTAAATTTGGAAGGAGAACATTCACTGTTTCCCATCACAACAGCAACGAGAGTCTACACACTGACGAGCACGGCGCTGCCTGGCTTCTCTGGGGTGGGAACTCTGCAGGACATACTGACAGCAGGAGAATCATTCTGTGCACATTCAAAACACCTGCTCCTCAGCTCAGCCTCACTCTGACAAAAATGTATACTTTATTCTTCTTTAATAATTCCCTACAAAAATGTCACTTGAATCCAAAATATTTATTTTGTCTTGTTCAATACAAACAAGCAATATACACACAAATGAAAAGGCTATTTGAATGGGAAGTCAGTTAAAAGCCAGCTGTACATCTGCATTACTCGAAAAACAAGGATATAAACATTGTGACTTGGGCTCATCTTTCAGATAAATAGTTCAGTGAGCAGTTCTGTTCGTTATTATTATTATTATTACTATTATTATTATTATTGCACATGAATTGCAGTTGTAGAGTGCTGAATTATTCAGTTAATACCCTGCTAGCAATACCCAGCTAGCAAACATGAATTTATTAATTTATGCAACAGAGAATCTTAGTTACTTTAAATGTAAAATCCAATAAAAAAAATCTAGTAAAGCTATTTCCAGATTCAGAACTGCCGTACTATTATGTCCCTCAAGCAAAGTGTATACAAATCTAGGCGCTGGAAATAAACAACCAGAGTCTCAGAGCTACAAATTCAGATGTTGTGACATGTGCGAAGGATGTATTTTATACTTCAGCATGCTAATACCTTAACACTGTCTCCCTAGTGTTGCTGCCAAATTTTTTCTAAGTCCAAATATCTATAGATAGAACCAGAAATACTATATACAGAAACAAAACCACTTGGTATCTAGAAGATGAAACCAAACACATGTTTCTTAAAAATATAAAATTGAAGATTCACTAAATTTTTAAAGGAATCAAAGAGAATGTAGGACATGGGAAGGTTAGAAGATACTTTAACATCCCAGGAAGCAAGTTATGGTTAAGTGTAGAACTTATGAAAGGCAAAGCCGAAGTAATAAACTCTCTCGCAAAACCATAAAGAGTTTCTGAAAAGTTCAACCTGGATAAAGAGAATGTGCCATTTCATAGAATCATAGAATCACAGAATCATAGAATGATAGGGATTGGAAGGGACCTTTAGAGATCATCTAGCCCAACCCCCCTGCAGAAGCAGGTTCACCTAGATCAGGTTGGATAGGAACGTGTCCAGGTGGGTCTTGAAGACCTCCAAGAAAGGAAACTCCGCAACCCCTCTGGGCAGCCTGTGCCAGGGCTCCCTCACCTGAACAGTGAAATAGTTTTTTCTTATATTGAAGTGGAACATTTTGTGTTCCAGCTTCATCCCATTGCCCCTTGTCCTGTTACTATCTACTATAGAAAAGAGGGATGTCCCAACCTTCTGTCACTCCCCTTCTAGATATTTGTAAATGTTAATAAGATCACCCCTCAGTCTCCTTTTCTCCAGACTAAACAGCCCCAGTTCCTGCAGTCTTTCCTTGTACGAAAGATGTTCTATACCCTTGATCATCTTGGTGGCCCTGTGCTGGGCTCTCTCCAGCACTTCCCTGTCCCTCTTGAGCTGAGGAGCCCAGAACTGGACACAAGACTCCAGATGAGGTCTCACCAGGGCAGAGTAGAGAGGGAGAAGAACCTCCCTTGACCTGCTGGCCACACTCTTCTTGATACATCCCAGGATGCCATTGGCCTTCTTGGCCACGAGGACACATTGCTGGCTCATTATCAGTCGGGACTCCCAGGTCTCTCTCTGCAGAGCTGCTCTTCAGCAGTTTGACCCCCAGCCTGTACTGGTGCATGGGGTTGTTCCTTCCCAGATGCAGGACTCTGCACTTGTCCTTGTTGAACCTCATGAGGTTCCTCTCTGTCCAACTCTCAAGCTGGTCGAGATCCCGCTGAATGGCAGCACAGCCTTCTGGGGAATCAGCCAGTCCTCCCAGTTTGGTGTCATCACATTATAGATAAAGAAAAAATCTATATAAATCTATATAAATCCACTATAGATAAAGGAAAAAAACCCAAACCCGGCTTGAAGACTTATATCCTGACCCTGTGAGTTGTGCTTTGGTTATCCAGTATTCCCAACCCAACTTGTTCCTCCCATTTGCAGGACTCACACTTCTGTGGACTCCCGTTTTGCACTTTCTGATACAGGTAGACCTGGTATTCAAGGTTGTTACTATATTTTGGGTGATTTGCCATGCTACATTGCTGCATTTAGGTTCTCATCTGGGTTATATTAATGCTACTAAAAAATTTGATGAAATCAATTGAATTATTACTGAGATGGATGTTTAGTACGAATAGTGTGATTAGTCCTTTGCTACAGTGTATGATAGCATTATGTTCCTGTGTATTTTTTGGCAGTTTCATTGTGGATGTATAGCAAAAAAGGAGACTATATCACACAGAGCTGAACCAAATGGTTTTTTACTTGTGCCTGCAGCTCAACCCCACCATCAGCATTTAATACTTTCTCAAATGTATGCATTTTTTTTGGTCATCTGTCTGAAAACTGCCCATTCAGTTCCTGATATTTCACTCCTTTGCAGTATGTATGTAAAAACACACTTTTTTGATTTTGCCAAGTGTGGCAATACTTAGTTCACCTCAGAAATTTTGAGAAGGAAATTGTGAAGCTTTTGAAGTTTAATCTTGTCATTAAACCACACTTCAGGGTCCTTGGTTCCTGCTAGTATGGTATAAGAGAATGTAATTTCCCCGGCATTTTTAATTCCCTGCAGCTCCTCAGCTGCCTGTCAGGAACACAGCCTGTATTTCCTAAGCCTTTCCAAAATGCTGTCTTTTTTCACAGTTGCAGTTACTACAATGTCTGTCCTTTATTTTAAGTATAAATGACTGAATTGTGTCCAGGAACCATAAGAAGTATTTTTCATTTTAATGACTTTGAAAATGTCTGGGAAGATAAAATTTCATTAAAAGTGTGGGTTTTTAAAGATGAACCAGGACACATAGCCTTTCTAGGACCTGCTGTTAATGAATTTCAGAAGTATTAGTTTGACAGAGAAGCCACTGGAAAGGGTATTTTGGATGCCTGGATATGCAATGGTGGTAGTGATAACTGCTGTAGGAATCCTAATCGTGGCTCAGGCATTGCATAAAACCAAGGCAAAAAAGCCATCATTGCCTTACAGCAGTGAAAATGCAAAATATTAGACAAGAGGCAAAAGGCTGATTGTAAGCTAAATGCCAAATGGAATTAACTTCAGGAAAAGGTAACTGTCTTGTCCTGTGAGGTTCATCTTCAGGGACATTGCTGTCCTGAACTACTTTGCAACCACCTGTGCCTAACCGAAAAAGAAACAAAAGGTGTCAACTTTCACCGTCCTTTCTTTTTCACTATAAATGTTGGTTGTCACTCTTCTGGTAAAATGTCTACTCAGCGAGGGGCAATTACTTTTGATAATATCAGCCCTTTTCTACCTTCTCCTGGGAAAAGTGTACTCCTGAGGTGATGCTGGGATGCTAATTCAAGTACTTGTTTGATGTTTAAGCACACCTTGAAGTAAAATGAACAGACAAACATTGCCATGGTTAGAAAAATCACTAGTGTTTAGTTCTCAGCTACCCGGGGAAATACAGCTCCATATCCATTCCTACTGGCATATGTTAACTTGTCTTTCATTTTAAACTGTTTTCATTAGATGAAATAGAGTGTGTCAGGCCTTAAAACTCCTAGATAATAGGACATGGCAGTTTGTCATTTAGGACAGAAATAAACTCTGCTTCACCGTCAGAGTTCATTACTGTCAGTTTGAGTGGATCCTGGCTTTGGTTACCATGTACATGTCTGATGACATGCTATGTCCTCTTTGTATTTGTGGAGGGTCGTGTGTACATTATAAATATACTGAAGATAAGCACTGCACACCCAGGCCCTGGGTTCACCCCGGGCCCAGGGTGAAAAGACAGGAAAACTAACATGAAGTTTATGACTAGGGGCTGAAGCCTTCATAGCTGCCAGTTTAAACTTGGACTAAATCCTTTTTTAACCTTTATCACTAGTGAGATGATTAAGGTCACTGCTTTTCCAGATATTTAATAAATTAGAGTTAGAATAGGAACCTGTAAATGAAGTAGGTCTGTTTTCAAATATGCTTCTGAACATCACTGGATTTCGAGATACCTGGTGATTTCAGGTAAGAGACGTGACCTCAGCTTATCAATGCCAATATTTTTCCACATATTTGCTTGTGAAGATGCCATCAGTGAACTGAAAGTACCTAATCAACATCTTTAACTGCAGAATGTAAACGTTAATTGATTTTTACCAACCAAATTCATGAGTACAATGTACAAGTCTAATATGCTTTGACATCCAGGCCAGAACAGCAGCCCACAAATATGTCAACATTACATTATAAGGAACAGAACACACTTGTTGAGATCTGATGAGAAATTTTCTCATTAGTGTATTTTATTGAATGATAACTACTAACAGCTTTGTGCTCTGCATGAGCTGTCAAAAGTTCCCATAGCTCTGGGAACTTGAACAATAATAATAATGTAACAGTAGCAAGTTTCACTTATTTATTCAGCCCTGGAATGAGGAACTTCTTTGCAATATGTTAACATCATGGAAAACTAAATTTCAGTAAGAGAAATGAAGAGGGTATCAAACCTGGTAAGCAAAGAAGGATAATGAAATTCAGGAGCCAGTCATACACAACTTTAACTCCTACAGACAAGAACAAATCACTTAAGGTGGGTACAAAAGAGGCTACCCACAGTCATTCTTATCTGAAATCCAGAAAAGGATCTAGAAAGCTATGTTTCAGAGATCCTCAAATGTCCTGGGCACTTGCATTTTGGACTGCAGGGTCCAGTACATTGGTAATTGCAGGAATAGTTCTCTGTGTAAATGGGTGCCTCCCTCACAGCTCAAACCCTGCTGTGCTTTGGGTCAGGAGGCACCTATATTTTTACCATCAAAGACCAGGGCTTCAAATCAGCAGATAATGGAAGAGGCTTCACAGGACAGTTTTCCCCTTAATGCTGAGGCATGGAGTAACCTCAAACACAAGAAATATAAAATAAAAGGAGAAAAATTAATGAACTGACCCTAGCCTCCTTTTGAGGAAAGAGTTGGCCTTATGTTCCTTCGTGTAATAGTTATTTTTGTGTTTCTTAGTCACCGTATTTTTTACATAATGTTGATTGCATGTAAAATGCATGAGCTAAGATGCTGGCAGTGAGTAGGGACCAAGTGTTCTCTCTCTGGTGAGGCTGCTTCTGGCTTCCTATTGAGTTTGAGAATCTGTTGATATAATGTGGAGTAATTAACCCTTATTAATATTTCTTGATTTGTCTTTCACCAAATCAAGATGAAATGAAGTCATAACCTTGCTTAGAAAATGTGGTAGAGTGAGCATTATTTATTGCCAAAACAGGCAAACCATGTTTGCTAAGCAAACATTGGCAGCACTTCTGACCTCTCTTAAGCATTCCACCTATTTGGCAGAACAAGATGATGAACAGATGTAATAGCTACCAGTTTGGTGAAAGCTCTAAAAAAATCAAATCTATTTTTAATAATACCATATTACGTATGTATCTGTTGCACAGTACACATGGACTAGCTTTGCTTTTGGTTTCAAACAACATTTTTGCTGTATTTCTAACATCATTTAGATCTTCTTGAGTTTACAACACTTTCAGGGCTTTGATAATAGGTTTTCAAAATAGTGTACTCAAATAGAGTCTTGAAACTTCCTGATCACCTAAATTAAGGCATCGATTCTATACCAACTCTTCTTGCTTTGTGCAAAGCCGTTCCTGTCTCTGTTCTATCTATCTAGATGATGCAGAAGGCAAGTTATTTCCTAGCTATGCTTCCCCAGTTAACACAATCTTTGCGCTCTGTATAGATTTCCTTCTGATTTCTTACAAACTTTTCCTGTTTTCTAGCTGTAAGCATTTTTTGTTGGAGGGATCTAATTCTTTTCAGCCATTGAACATTGCCATTTGAAAGATTTGGCTCTTCCCATTGACTGTACAGAGCAGCTTTTGGCTCTGTTAAATTATCCTCTGACTCCAGTCACTGCGTTTTTAGGCACTGCAATGCCCAAATTCAAGAGTCTTCTTGTCCTTAATAGATAAAAGATGGTGATCATTCACAATTTAAAGGCTGCTAAAATGCTAACATGTCTATGAGGTTAAGGTGTTCATGTTTACAAAGTGCTTTCATCTATGTAAAAAGAGATACAGGGGGCTCTGCTGTATACAGTGAGAATTTTGCAGCAAATGATTTAGCATTAAAATATGCATTTATTATATGAAACAATCTATCTAGGTTGTGGAAAGCAGTCTCTGTAACAGAGTGAGCCATTAATTCAAGTTGCATTTACCACCCTGAATAAAAGTTGCACAATTTTTGCTATTTATTTTGGGCACTGCGTGAAGGAGGAAAAATCTGAAGATGGAGTGTTTACTACTAGAGTGAAACATTCTGACAAGGTATTTGCTTTTAGAAGCTAAGTTAGTGTACTTTTTCATGGTTTATACTTGGCTGAAGCAAGTAAGCAGAAGCCATTTCGTCCTGAGTAATGCTCATATATCTCTGCAGTTCTGGTGTCATTTTTTGCTTTGTAACTATGCAGGAGTTTTAGTTATGTGGGAAACTATGAGAAAAAACAGCTGTCTGGCACGCATAATGGCTTATCTTAAAGTGGATGAATCAAAGTAAAACTTGTGGTGTTTGACATACAGATGTATTAAGCCTGCTGTTATCCAGAGGTCAAAAAGATATTTATAGATTAACTAGTGTTAACGAAAATATTAACTATTTACAAACTTAGGATACATTCACAGTCAGGGGAAAAAACCCCACACTTCTGTAGCTTATTTCTAAGGCATTTTTTATCCTTTGTTTAATTAAAAGACATATTTACTTTTACTTCTTTTGTTATTTTGAATAGAAAGACAAAATATGCACTTACCCAGAATAGGATTGTTTATGCTTGAATGAAAACCCTACACACTGACTCTTCAAATACAGTATTTAAAAGCTCCTATATACTACTTTAATATTCCTTTAACTCTATCAAAAGATGTATCAGTTTTGTTTCCCGTGAATTATGAGGAAAACTATAGCAACTTAAATGCTATTATACAGGGATTCTGGAGACTTTAAATCTTTTAATGAATAAAATATTAATAAAATTTCATTATCCCTTTTAGGACTTTCCTAGAGGAGTAAGAACTTGCAGAACACATTTGAGTCAGCAACGAGACAGATAATTCTTGGTTTAACTAGTTGTAAAGTTGAAAGAGCCTCTATTTGAAGTAGCTGTATTGTATACATCTTACATTAGATATATTTTGTCAGTAGCATAATCACAGGGACATAGGATTAAATGTGCTAATCTGAAAGGAGTGTATTTAGAACATATCCATTTAATAGCTTCTTAGTCTCTGGGGGCCTGTGAAAAAGAAATGTCTCTGGACATGTGCATGGTCCCTGAGAAAAAGTAGAAAGCATTCTGGAGGGATTCAGCTGGGCTTCCTTAGAATGAAACACCCAGGATATCATAATCATCCCAGTGTTTAGATAGTAAAAGTGTTATGGATTTCACACATTTTGCAAGAAAGTATTGAAGTGAAAAGGCAGCTACACCAGTTTGCCCAAGGTACAGGAACATCATCTTCCAAAGGCCCCTGTATTTTTGCAGTTCAGTAATATCCGCATGATGGCAGAAGAGAACAGACAGCTGCAGACACAGCCTGACAGATGAACTTAAGAGAAGCAGCAAGTTAACTTCTGGTATTTTTGGAAAGTACTTTCTATATTTATAAGTTAGAATATAGAAGCATCTGGAAGCATTTAAATAAAACTGTATTGTATAAATGAATATGTGCATAGTGTGTGTATATATATAGGATACATTTATAAATATAGATTTCTGATAAGCATGAGGAAAACAAATGTGTGTTTAGTTTTAGATGGGCCTTACTATTCCTAGGAATCATAGAATAAAAGAGATATAAAAAGAATTGATTTAAAACCCCTTCTTACTTTCATTACTAGAAGTCGGTGATTGTTTTTTCTTCTGTTAAACAGGTAAAAATCTATGATTCAACGAGACTAGAATCAGACTCTGAAATGGAGAAAAACATAATTTGAAGGACTTCCATAGTCAGTGACACTCCAATTTTACTTAAAAGCTCACAGTTTGGTGTCTACCTAGCCGGTATTAAAGAACAGTATTGCTGGTGCTGTGGCTTTGATTGCCATTGTAGTTTTAAGGAAGACTACTGAATTGGAAGAAAAAATATGATTTCCAGAAATGCCTGAGATCAATTACCATGCAGCCTCTGTCTAAATTGATCTTTCATGAACTCTCTGGAGCTCTTAACTTCAGTACCAGTATGCTGCTTCTTCATTTTAAAAAATCCATCATAAAAACTAATTTTCCAACTTTAATTTGCCATTGGAGATGAGGTGATTACTTACACTCTGGCTTCATTAAAGCTTCATTTTGTGTTTCCAGCTGCCTCCACACCATTGAAGACAAAGTAGAATTTGCCTTGGTGGAATCAAGAACAAGACTTATTTTGTAATCTGATTGTTTGATACTAACTGAAAGGAGTATCCAGCTGGACTTTTTGTTTTAAAGAATTTGATTCCCAGGACAAATCTAATAACCTGTGGGGAAAAAAAAAAACCATCTTTTTGTTGCATACTGTCTGTTCTTTCCAATAGCAAATACCTACAGCACCACTGATGAAGTCACACAGCTGTTCCTTTCACCATGTTTTTACTTTGGAAGTTAGTCAGCAGGACTGAATTGTTTTAAATTTATGCAACAAGAGATGTTCTGTGCCAAACTCTGGCATTACCTGAACATGCTTCTGCAGGGGGGTTGGACTAGATGATCTCTAAAGGTCTCTTCCAACCCCTATGATTCTATGATTTAATGATCTTAATCATGAAAATGTTAGTGTTTGTAATGTAATAGGTGTTTGTAATGTAAGAACTCTTGCTAAAATAGAATTGCAACATGTAGTCTTAACAAGTTAACAAAACAACACACAATAAGGGAAAGCTGGATGCTGGAAGGCTACTTTAATTCCCAGAGCAACCTAAATGATTCTGTGATTCTAAGAAGTTTTAATGAATTGCTAAGGTAGCTAAAATCTTTAAATTGTGAGATGACTGAGCAGATGAAAGAATATGATTTGGGTTCTAAGTCTGATTTTACTTCTACACTACAAAACAAACAACAAAGTTGAATAAGGAAGGTTTGTCTCTCAAATTAAAGCCAATCCATAAAAGGAAAAATGCTGTGAATTGCTTGATTCTTTGCTTCTTTGTTTAAAACACAGCCATACTCATTCTGATGCTCATGAGTGCAACAGTATTCTTAATTAAATGTGACATTATGAATTCATTGGTGGGTTATAGGCATATATTGTGCATATTGAGGAAAATTATGGGAAAAAAATCAGGATAGAAGTGGTTTTCTGAAATCTGATGGCAGCAATCACATTTAATTTGGATAGATGTTTCTTTGCTGCTAACATGGAACATCGTAGCAGCTTTCTTTGTGATGGCACAAGATTAAGAAAGCACTCGCTATCTCTGGGCAAATCATTAAGTTTGATAGCTTCTGTAAAGATACCTTGCCAGAGCTTCTCAGTAATGGAGGAAGACATTCTAAAGCCCAAAACAATAAGCAAAAGAAAGATTAAAAAAGACAAAAATTGGTAAACACAAAGTTAAAAGCTGTCTCAGTCCTGACATCTAGAACACTGTCTATGGACAGTTGTATTTTCTATCTTTCCGAGGAATTATTTATCATATATTTAACATATTTATCTGTTTCTCAACGTTTCTATTATTTTATTACATTAATAAAATGATACAGTCTCAATATTTAATTTGATTTTATAGCCCTTTCAGCTAATGGCACTTTTTTGTTTGTTTTTTTTTAATAAGCACAAATTTGGCTTAGAGGAACCTATGTTTTGTTCAAAACTGATAAGTTCTATGTAAATGTTTTGTGAAACTTAGTTTCCATCTATGATGATCTTGAAGATCAACTCACAGTCATACATTTGCTGACGGAATCTGGCGGTGATGGGAAAACCAAGTGTTGGGTATTGATTTTGATACATACTTCTGGATATTTGCTCAATTCAAGAGACTAAAGTGTTTCCCTAGGTATCTGGCCTTTTTGCTTCAGTTGGCCTGGACTTTCGAGGGCATG
This sequence comes from Colius striatus, assembly GCF_028858725.1. NCBI lineage: Eukaryota > Metazoa > Chordata > Aves > Coliiformes > Coliidae > Colius > Colius striatus. Next base: position 43,721,488 of record NC_084763.1, on the reverse strand, counting down.
CAACAATGTGCATTATCATACCACTCTGCATATTTGGAATAGGATTAAATTAATCTTTCCATGCAATCTCCCTGGGAATCCAAAGTGGGAAATAAGACAACAGTAAATTCTTGAAGCTGATTCTTCTTCTCGCTTTCCTGTCCCTGCAAAGTCAGAGAGGAGACTCCCAGAGGGATCATCACCCTCCTGGAAAGCAGATTGGGAGGCTATTTAGAGAGGTATGCCCACTAGTAAGTGTGTTTTACTCCCAACAAAATGTCTGTGCTGGTGCGTGAATCTGCTTCATGGTTTGTCCTATACTGATGTTTTTGCTAGTTGTGGGTTAAACCTTACTCTCATTTGCAATTAAGAATTAAGTAACCTGGCTCATGAGGCCAGTGGAGCTGCTTCCAACTAACAGTTAATAAGGATCACCAGAGTTTGGACCTCTAATTTTGAAAAGATTTAACTTTTGTTACTTGAAAATGCTTGGGACAGACTGATACTGGTCAAACAGTATTTTTTCAAAAGTGTCATGAAAGGAATGACTGAAATGAAGCTATTCACTGCTAGGCTGTAAGTTTGGGGAGTTTTTTGGTGTTACTTTGTGTTACCTTTTGCTTGAATAAGCAGTTGTGCATGATGGATTTTGACAGAATCAGGGAGGATATTCTGAAAGGCAAAAATTACTTACATTTCACAGATGACTGACTAATGGTCTGTTTCTCTACGCTGAATTCAGCAGTGCAAGTTCTGTCTCTGGTGCTCTTTATCTAGCACAAAATCAAAACAACAACGTGGCTTTCCAGGCAAGTATTTGGGCAGGGAGTTCTTTGCAGGGCTTTCCATGGGAAATCCATGTGACCTCAGCAAACCTATTTGGCAGCAGTGAAGTCGGTGCCATGCTTTACTCTTTCTGTCATTTTGCCATGAGAGGGGCCTCAGGTATGTCACTTTTGAAGACAACATGGATGCAGAATCACAGAATCTCAAGGACTGGAAGGGACCTTGAAAGATCATCTAGTCCAATCCTCCCGAAAGAGCAGGACCACCTAGAGTGGGTCACATAGGAACTTGTCCAGGTGAGTTTTGAATGTCCCCAGAAAAGAAGATTCAACAACTCATCTGGGCAGCCTGTTCCAGTGCTCTGGCACTTTCACAGTGAAGAAATTCTTCCTTGATGCAATCTTCTTAATAAAGTGTGGTGATATTTTATAGTGCCATTTTAAAGCTATAGTGTGCCAATATTTTAATAGAAAGTTTATAGTTAATCTGGAAACTTCAAAAGCCAGGTTAGCTAAGTTACACAAATCTGAGTGTCTGGCACTGTTGGTTCCCTAGAAGATAATGGTTGATACTACTTCTAAACTGTGGCAAATAGTTTCTTGGTGAAGTTGCCATCATGGTCTGAAATATACTAGTTATTATACTGTTATAAATGTTGGATGCCTCTGCAGGGAATCAATTTAGAAGAATCTACTGAGTGAACCCTATACCTTTATGAGTTTAATCAACTTAGAGTGGTTTAAAAAAGGGGGGAAGAGAGGACTTCTTTTGATCATTCCATACAAAGTTTGTTGACATTTCAAGTTGAAAATCAGTCTTCTAAAAGTAATCACTGTGAAACCCCCTAAAATCCCAGTGTGACTTCTCACTTTTACCATCTCAGGAATCCAATGTACCTGACACCATTGCTCACAGAGCAGAATCAAATCTGACTGCCCTGGAACAGTACTGGTATAGTAAGACAGAACTACTTTTATATAGTCTCTAATAGTGAATAAAAGCTACTTAACTGTATTATCTATTTTTAAATATATAAGTGTATCAACCTAAGAAAGAAAACAATCTGACATTTTCCCCATATATTGATTACTGTACACTGTCAATTGTCTTTATTTATAGCAACCTGAGATAATTTTCTTTGTAAATGATTTAAATGAAAAGAAATGCCTAAATGTAGTCCTTGGAGTCAGTCCAGACTGAAGCTTTCTGTGTGGTATCATTTTGAGATCCAGATTTATGTGATGTATGATTACATCCAGAAAATGGGCAACAGTTTGGACACACTTTTCAAAAGCAGTGAGTAATGTGAGATTTTTCAAGGCCTAAGTCATTTCACATTGATTTAATGGGACTTGCTTTTTCAGGGCTTGTGTTTGGTTGCCTTCAGTGATGCAAAGGTGCCTAGCCCCTCACTTCCAACATTCTGAGTACTCTTCAGCATTTTTCAGCATTCTGCCCAAATGATGGAAGAACTTGGACCTTGTTTCCAAGCCTTAAGTTGCGTTAAGACTCTCCTAAGCCACACAGTTTGAAAATTTACAAACCCAGCTCTTCCACAAGGAAGGCACATCATTCTGGGTTGAAATCTATCTTCCTACAGAGGAAGGCATATGTGTGAGTCTCATTTGGACTGGCTTGCACTGAAAGCTGATTCCCAAATGACCGCTGTAAATTGCTTTTAGTTATTGGGACTGGAGAGTTCCTCCGTATGGCATCTGCTAGTTGCATCATTTCCTTGTGTTTTGCTGGCTGTCGGGGTGCTTTAACACCGAAGCACTTAACACTCTGTACATGGTGTTGTCTTCATCTTTCTCATTTGTTTCAGATGTCAAAGCCCCCACAGGAGGAAGCTGGAAGAAACAAAGCTTTTGAGAGTTGGGTCTAATGCATGTGCATTTTTCCTTCTGAAAAATAAATATTTTTGTAGTTATCTACAAAACCCCTAAAGCAGCTGGGAAATGATCTATCCATAAGATCTATTGAACAGATCTGGGATGTAGGAAAACAGCCAGCAAAATCTTGTTTACTCTGTTTTGAGAATACTAAAACTGAAATTATGGATATAACATCTGACTGAGATGATAACACTGAATTTGAAATGTAGTTGTAGAGTATATAACTGTAGCTGTTGTGCTAGTGGTAAGAAGAGGCTTTCCAAGGGACACAGTGACCAGAAGGGTGCTGGGAAACTGTTGCTCTCCCTCCTGTGAACAGCTCATTCCTGATGCCAGTGTTGTGCCCCTGTGTTTATTCAAATTCAACTCTGTGTAGTGTGCAGAGTCTGGCCTTTTCTCAGCCTTGACCTTGCCCTTGAGTGCCTCCCACTGATTTCCGACCTCCAGCTACCTTTTCTATGCTATTTATAACACACCAGCTGGGGGACATTAATGTACATATCCGTTGTATTTATATTTTGAAGAATGATTTTGTTTTTTATTTACTTTCTCATTAGTTCAATAAGTCATCTGGCATAATTTGGAATTTTCTAGCTAGACTTCCCTTGCACTGCATTTATCATATTGTCTACTCCAGTTTTGTTTTTGTTTTTCTTTCCCCTACCACCACCAGAGTTCTCTCTGTCCTCCAGCTTTCCATTCAACTGTCTCCTTTGTTTGGAAAAACGTAACCCAGGGTATATTCTTTCTTTCCTAAAAGGGTCATTTGTTACTAGGAAATAAGCATACAGATCAGCTGGAAAGTAGACCCCAAGTCTCAGTATGCTCATCCGATTTCTTTTGGCCTCCTGTGCACAGGATGGATGTCTTGTAAATGCTATGTGGTATCTTGTTTCAACACTTTGATCATTGTGCACTTCACTCATCTCCAACTTGTTTCCAACCAAGCTGTTCTGCTTTGCCTCACGTGTCTGCATCTCTTGTGCTTTCAGTGGCCCTTTCAGATGCAGTCTTTCAGTTATATCAGATTATATGTTTTGACTATTCCAACTTCTCAGACATAAACTCCTGTAATTTGGGTCCAGACTGAATATTGTATATGTATAGATGGGTTCATACTCAAATGAAGATCTGCAAAGGGAGCAAAGACTTTGGGTCTAGTTCAGTTATTAGTTTTCATCTTTTTTTTTTTTGCTTAGCAATAGAAAAGGAAGAATAATGCTGTGCATGTATATAATGTTAATAACTTTATGTCATTATCTCAAGTGTTATTGTGTCCTTATAAAAAAGCATATGCTTCCACTGTGACATGAGACAGTATAATAGACTCTGTATGCAGTTTTTATTTTATAGAACCTGTGAATAGCACATAACACCTCTGTAATGGTTTAACCCCAACCATCAACTAAACATGGCACAGCCACTCACCTCCCACCCTCCCCTCCACCACCGCCCACCAGGGGGATGGGGAGGAGAGTCAGAAAACGCATGAACCTTATGGATTGAGATAAGAACAGTTTAATAACAAAATCAAACTAAACAAAACTAAACTATAACAGTTTAATAACTAAACTAAACTAAACTCACAATCACAGACTCTTAAGGGCTGGAATGAACCTTGAAAGATCATTTAGTTCAACTCCCTGATAAATCAGATTCCACTTAATCAGGTTTGAAAACCTCCAGAGAAGGAGATTCCACACCTTCTCTGGGCAGCCTGTGCCAGGGGTCCCTCACCTGAGCAGGAAAAGGTTTCTCCTCATGTTTAAATGAAACTTCCTGTCTCCCGGCTTGTGCTCGTTACCCCTGTCTTGTCACTGGGCACTGCAGAAAAAAGAGTTGCCTCATCCTCTTGACACCCACACTTCACTTTTAAGTGTTGATAAGATTCTCCCTCAGTCTTCTCTTCTCCAGGGTAGCCAGTCCCAGATCCCTCAGCCTTTCCTCAGAAGAGAGATGCTCCAGTCCCCTGATCGTCTTGGAAGCCTTCCACTCGACTCTCTTTAGAAGTTCTCTCTCACTCTTGAACTGGGGAGCCCAGAACTGGGCAGTACTCCAGATGTGGCTTCACCAGGGCAGAGTAGAGTGAAGGGATAACCTGCCTTGACCTACTGGCCACACTCTCAACGCACCCCTTTGGCTGTGAGGGCACATAATAATGATAATAGCAATAATAATAATAACAATAATAATAATAGTAATGAGAAACAATACAGCAAAAAAGAGAGAGAAGGGGAAAAACAAAACAAAACAAAATCCCCAAATGATGCCCAATGCAATTGTTCACCACCAGATGACTGTTGCACAATGCAACATCTAATCGTTTCTTAAGCACCTCCAGGGAAGTGACTCCACCACCTCCCTGGGCAGCTGTTCCAGTGTCTGACAACCCTTTCAATAAAGAAATTTCTCCTCACATCCAGCCTGAACTTCCCCTGGTGCAACTTGAGGCCATTTCCTCTTGTTCTATTGCTTGTTACTAGGGAGAACAAACTGCCCCCCACCTTGCTACAACTTCCTTTCAGGTAGTTATAGAGAGCAATAAGTTCTCCCCTGATCCTTCTTTTCTCCAGCCTAAGCAGCCCAATATCCCTCAGCTGTTCCTCATAGGAGAGGTGCTCCAAACCCTTTACAAGCTTGGTAGCCCACCTCTGGATCCTCTCCAGCACCTCAATGTCCTTCTTGTAGAGAGGGGACCAGAACTGGACCCAGTATTTGAGGCATGGCCTCACCAGACCCAAGTACAGAAATAACTCACAGAAATGGCAGCACTAGACATAAATAACACTGTATGTACACAATAAGGGTATCTGACTGAGTCAAATCTGTCTCAACCAATTGTAATCCAAAGGCAAAATTTTTGGCAACTTACTGGCTTGACATAATGCCAAATCTATCTCTTCAGGATAAAAAAATCATAAACAATACAAACCTGACAATGCATATCAAAAGATCATGTTTTCTTAAGATGTGAGATAGTACAATTCTTGTAGCATTTTCTTTAGGAAATTCCAAAATAGCACGTAAAAATTCTGCTTTCCTTCCTTAATCTACTATTCTTTAAAATCTTGAAAAGACAGTGATGTCTAGACTATAGATAGAAAGCACTTTAGGATATGTCTGCACCAGCAAGTAGAGCAGATATTGAGCACAGATGCATATAACATTTGATTTTGGTGTCTGTACTATACACATTACACTGGGTTTTAATTTGAGTTAGCTGTAGGCTGGCCTCCTGGATTGAACTGCCCCTTCTGTCTAGAGCCCATGAGGAAAGAGCTTGGAATTACCTTATGGTTTAATCCAAAGAAAACTCTGTATGCTGTCCTAGATCTCTCCATGAAGTGAATCAAATAGTGTGAAATGGGAACAAAGAACTCTATTGATCTGGACTAAAACATTAATGTAGAAATTATCTTAGATAAGTCACAGAAACTCACTGGACTTTCTTGTAAAATAAATAATCATAGACTACACTTGATACAGTTTGGTCTATTTTCTCTCAAAACAGTATCTTGTTACTTAGTAGCTTGACCAGGAACTCTTACCTTCATGAATTTAACTTACTGTTTTGTAGAAGATGTAAAATTTGCATGTTTTATTCCATTCCACTTCTCAGACTAAGATTTAAATGTTTACTTTGCTTATGCAGGAGGAATGCTATCTAAGGAGTTTCACTTCAGCTGTGAAAAATATTAATGACTCTTTTTCAAAGTTTGTGGAATCAAAATAGTCCTATCAGCCATAAGCCCTGGGCCACCAGTCTTCCAAGCGTAGGAGAATGCAAACTTGAACATCTGTTATAACTATATTCATCTTTTCAGGCCTTGACTGCAGTTGGCACATACTGGCACATAAATGTCCATACTGATAACTGGTACCATTTTCTTGTCTTTCCTGTTCCCTGAACTATGCCTACACCTTGCCTAGGAGAGCCAAAACCATGTTAAGAATTTGATGGCTACTTCCTAGCTTTGTTAGCTATGTCTTTACTAGTAAACTAAGCAGGCTCAGGGGATAAGATCCCAGCACTACAATTGTCCCAACCATTGAGATGTAAAGATTGGCTTTGCATGACTGTATCTTGCACTCGGTGGTTTTCTGCCATGAGATGCGCCATGCGGGGATGTGTTACAGACTGGATCATCTCCCTACTAAGGGGGCTGGATGCATCTGCTCACTCTGGGATGTGGCAGGGGACAACTGTACAGAGGCCACACACATTCACAGCCAGCAGTGGTCTGTGTTATTTACCACTGTAGATGTACTGGTTAGTTTACTGATATAGACGTAGCCTCATTGACCTGCCTGTTTAATATGTACTGGAGAACTACTATGGAATAGAAAGTCAGATAAATAAAACTTCAAAATGAGAAAGCATCCTCCTTACCAGCCACTCCAGAAGATGTGTTACAGCTGTACTTGCTCTTCTGACTCATCTGACTTCCTTCAGCTGCCTCTTCCACACCACAGGACTTCACTCTCTCCTTCAGATTTCAACCCCACCATCAAATGTTTTTCCAGCGTTGCAATCACCATCTTGAGGTGAGTTGACCTCAACACAGACTCTCCTGCATGGGGCAGCCATGGTTCAGACACAAAGGTGGGTGTGAGCTGGCATGAGCAGAGGAGCAGATAGCCAGGCCACTTTGACTAACAGGGCTACTACAACATACCACATTAAAGTATCATCCAGGAATAGCCCATAATTACTGGCTGCAATGTTTATGTCTGCCAGGGAGCTGTTTTTTTCACCAAACAGTTCCTTCACAAGGAGGAGATTCACCAGGAGAAAGGACATCTGCTTGTACCTGTACTGATAGTGATAAACCCTCTTTGACTGGAAACTGAATGGCTGCAATATTCTATTGGCAGACCTTAATCTTTAGATTTTATCATAGCTCGATCAGTGGTTGTACCTCAGTGCATGAAAAATGATGATCTTTACCACTGAGGATTTAGTAGAACAACCCTTTCTTCTACCACTGAATCTGTCTTTCCCCTCTCATTTCAGAAAGAAAAGGAGATCAGGAAAATCCAGGAAAATAAAACATGTCTGAAGTTACCTAGATTTTCTGAGAAAAATAAATATAATTCCAGACTCTGATGTATTGTTGATCTGTCTAGAAATCTGAATCTGATGAACTCTCAAGTTCAAGCCTCCTTGAAGTGTGTTGCTCAATTCCCCAGAGCTGATAAAAAATGGACAGCACATGAAGTGTATTGAAAAGCTAACAGAGCGTGTGTACTTCTTGAAGAGTACAAAAAGTGCCCGATCCTCATTGCTTCAGAGGGAGAAAGCTGTGCTCCTTTGTAATCATGTCACAACCCCAGCTTGCTGGAAGTTTCTTGGAAAGCAAAATGGCAAGTTTTCCAGTTCTGTTTGTCCATAAAAGTGATCATTATGCAACATTCTGGCAATAGTGTTTATAACTCGTTTATTTAATATTTTTCTCTCCATGATGTTTTCTCTGTTATGCTTTCTTTGGTTGTTTTATTTTTCCCTCACCATTCAAAATGTGGATATACAGTTCTTAGTTTTCTTCTCAGTGGATCTATTTATGTTCTCCTTATGAGAAGTGTGACTGTTATTCCAATTTGTTTTTTCTAACAAGCTAAAGCAGTGTTTCTTTAAGTATTCTCTGCCTTGTATAATTGTTTAATAATTAATCATTGTTTGCATTGTTCTATTTTAATGCCTTTATTTGTGTTTTAGATCTAATACTAGAATCTGATTTTATCTTACTATAGGACATTTACACCTTCATTTAAGCCCAATTCTAAGGACTAAAATACAGTTTTAGATCTAAACTTCAGTTGAAATATAACTGAAACTAGTTAGATTTTTTTTCCCTCCTCATTTTGTCCTTTCATTTAGCTCAGCACATACCCCACAATTGACTTGTGACATCTGTTATTCTTGTCTTCTGAAGTGAGGAGACAGCTTTTCCCAAATGCTATAGTTTTATTTTAAAGGGAACATATTCTAGAGTGAATCAAAGTTTTATTTTCTCTTCATTTTTGCTTGAAGTTTAAATTTGTTTCATGGATGTCTATAGGTAACTCCCAGGGCTATCAATGTGAGGTGTAGCTACCCTACAGGATTAGCCTTAGAATTTTAATTCTCCTGTGGCAAAAGAAATGTGTTTATGTAAAATTGAAATATTTTCTCTGATTTGTTGTTTGTTTTTTCCCCCTATCAGGTCCAAGAGGTTGATTGCTTTAGCTGAGATACTGATGCTTCAACTCTGGGTTTGGAACTGATACATTGAATCAAATGTTCTGGACAAACTCTTTGGGGGAAATGTCAAGCCAATTTACAATCAATTGCTACAGACCATAGAAACATCTGCTTCCCATCCTCTTCCTTTCGTTCACCGTTAGAGACAATTTTGGCTAAAGTGGAACAAATTGTAGGATGCCCATTAACACACGTTACTTTATTTAGCATCTGCATTTTACTCCTCTTTCATTTGTTTCTAAACTAATCTTCATCTGCTGAGCCAAGAACAAATGACAAAAAGTACAAAATCTGGCAAGGCAGCAAAGAGCGACAAGTAACTGCAGGGGATAACAGAAGGAATTAGTTTCACTGAGATTTTCAACCGACATCAGATAAAGCCTCCAAGACTCCCTGTGAAAAATATACTTTTGAAAGTATTTTCTTTTTTAAAAAAAGGAATGATTTCTATTTTATTTAAAACAATGATGGCCAGTGTTCAATTCTGTTGCCCACATATAGGTGCAAAGCGAGATCTGAGATCTGATGACCATGGGCCACCTTGGCTCCAGAAGTGTGTGGGTATCACCACTGTTTCTCACAGCTCCATGTCCGTGCCTTGGGTGTTCTGGGTCATCTCAAATTCCATGACAAAATGGTTACAAGGCAGGTGAATAGAGTGCTGAGATTCACTATCAGTGTTTAAAGACAGAATCAATGTTAGCAGGCCTGAAGACCTGATGAGAACACGGTGTAAATGTAAAGTTCAGGTACAGCTTTTATAAACAAATTTCAATTTATACATAATTTACATTAAAAATTTTCATTTTTAAGATGATGTTTAGGCATAGTCTCATGGTGACTGACATAGCCATCACGTGCAACATATGATGAGGAAAGGCTGAAGTACTGAAGGATGAGGAAAAGGTTGAGGTAACTCAATACTTTCTTCACCTCAGTCTTCAATGGTAAAACCAGTTGTTTTCTCAGTACTCAGCCCTCTGAGATGGAATATAGGGACAGAATGAAACCTGCTTAGTCCAAGGGGAAATGATGTGTGACCTGCTACTCCACTTAGACACACAAGGTCATGGGGCGTGATGTCAGATGAGAACTACCTGAGGGTGCTGAGGGAGCACCAGCAGTCCTGGCTCACCAGAGATATCCCAGTGGACTGGAGGATGGCAAATGTGACATCCATCTATAAGAAGGGTTGGAAGGAGGATCTGGGGAACTACAGGCCTGTCAGCTCAGGAAAAAAATATAACAGTGATATTTTTACTTCCAATACAACATAAAAAGATAAGAAAAATGTGCCTTTTTTCTCTGTCACAAGCATCCAAGGTTTAAGCATCATCTATTCTATGATCCTCTGTCTTGTACAGCTAAGGGAGGATTCTCAAAGAAGGGACAAAACTCTCATCACAAACTAAATCCTCCTCCTCTTTCTGACTTAGGAAAAGGCAAGTTTGTTCATTCTTGCACAAGGTACATTATATAAGGAAAAATTTTAAAATGTCATTTCATAGAATCATAGAATGGTAGAGGTTGGAAAGGACCTTTAGAGATCACCTAGTCCAATCCCCCTGCAGAAGCAGGTCCACCGAGATCAGGTCGCATAGGAACATGTCCAGGTGGGTCTTGAAGACCTCCAAGGAAGGAGCCTTCACAACCCCTCTGGGCAGCCTGTGCCAGGGCTCCCTCACCTCACAGTGAAATAGTTTTTTCTTATATTTAAGTGGAACTTTTTGTGTTCCAGCTTCATCATTTACTCAATACCTACTCCTGAAAAGAAATCTCTTGACTCTACACTTTAGGCTGAATGTGATCCTTCTTCAAAGTGCATGTCAATATTTGCCTATGACACTTAAAACAGTTTGCATTCTTTCCAAAGAGGTCTAGGTCTATGAATGGTTTCTTGTAATAACAATAAGAAATAGATACATTTCCTTTGAATTTAATACAAAGCTCTCTAAAGGACAGAGTGAATCTCCACCACCAAAATCATTGACTAACAAATGTCTGCATTTTCAACTGGAGACAAACGTATACATTTGTTTGGCTGACTATTTTCTAGACCACACATTTTTATTTTTCATCAAAACTTAAAATCTATGTTTATTTTAGGCTTTCATATAAATAGGCTGAAAGCTCTAGATCATTAGTTTTTTCTGCTTTTATTTACTGGAAAATATTTCATACCACTTTTAGAGATTAAGATTTGCTAACACTTTATTTTATCTGTCTTATTATTTTAATTTATGTGGTCTCAGGGATAACTGAGATCATAACAAATTCCTTTGGTATTAAAGAGAGTGATGTGTAATAGAGTCAGCTACAGATATTTCTTTCGTTTCCCTTAAGGCTCTACTACACTGATTTTGAAGGCTCAGACAAGAAATTAATCTGAAGATATTTAATTTTTGGTTATTAGTCAAATTGACCATTTGAAAACTGTAGTGTAAGAAGAATTCTTTTTTTAAAGTTAAAATGGGAGGAAGTTTGAGGTATAAGGGTAAATAAAATAGTCAGGATACTGATTCTTAAGGTATCTTGGGAAATACAGGTCATGCTTAAATATCAAATGACTTACCATTTTCTTTACCCTTCCTAGTCTTCACGCAGGCTGGAAATCATAGAATCATAGAATCATAGAATGGTAGGGGTTGGAAGGGACCTTTAGAGATCATCTAGTCCAACCCCCCTGCAGAAGCAGGTTCACCTAGATCAGGCCTCTATCTGAAACTGTATTGAAAGTTTACAAGAGACTATGTTGAACTCAACATAGTCTGATATTTAGAAGAATTGTAGACTAGTTTTTCAAAGGAAGCGGAAGGAATGAGATTCAGTTTTCCATGAGTTTCAGTGGGTCTTTAGGAGACTTACAAAGCCTCTGCTTTTTCTGAGTACAGATCCTATCAACAGTAACCGTTCAGCAGTCAGGAGGAAAAAAAAAAGGAACATGTTGCTGTCTAAATGAAAGGAGAAATGAGAAAGATTTGGGGAGAAAGTAGACCCTGCAGTTAAATAATAGAGGAGTTTTGAATCTCTATCCTAAAAGAAGAGCTAAAAAAAAGGGAAGAAAAACTGCCTGAAAATATCACAGGAATCCTTGTCTAAGCAACCTATTACATAACCATAAATCCTGGCAATGAATAGTGAGCAAACACAATGTACTACTAAAGCACTGGAATTGGTCGGAATACAAAGAGTAACCTACTTCCATTTATGTCCAGGTGTAATATTGTCATCCTAATGTCCCACTGAGATAAAAGATTTATACTGCAATTACCTGGACTTCTGTCATGGTTTGACATGAAGCTGTTTCTGGTAAGGGGGAAGGGTCTGTAAAGATGGCTCCTGTAAGAAGTTGCTTGAAGCTCTCCCTAGCTCTGAGCCAGAACCATTTCTGGGGCTGAGCCAATTAGATGCCTCCACGACCACTTTTTAAGAAGAAGCTGGAAGAGGAAGGCTCTTCCTGTTCCTCCTTCTTCTACCCTTCTTTTCTGGCTAGTGGCGGTGCAAGGAAACAGAGAGAAGCAACCGTGTTGGACTCCGAGCTCAGTGAGGGAAGAGAGGAGGAGGTGTGCTGGAGCAGACACCTCTGCATTCTATGGAGAGGACTGGTGAAGCAGTGATTTGTTTGCATTTATTAAAGACCCTGCATCAGGGGCAGTGACCCACTTCACTAAAGACCCTATGCCAGGGGCAGTGACTATGCCCAGAGGAGACCATGTCCTGTGTGAGGGACCCTGTATTGGCAGGAGCTGTAACTGCTGGGAAGAACCCACGACAGAGATGTTCATAGGGACTGTGTCGTGGGGGAGGGACCCTGTATGGGAGCAGGGGAAGAATGCCAGGAGTCGTCCTTCTCTGAGAAGAGAGAAGTGGCAGAGACCATCTGCGAGAGACTGACCACATCTCCCATTCCCTGTCTTCCCAGGCTGTTGAAGATGGGGGAGATAGAGATATTGGGAGCAGTGAGCTAAGCCCAGGAGGGAAGGAGGAATGGGGGAGGGAGATCTTAAAGTGCTGGTTGTCGTTTTCTCATCATCCTACTCCCTTTTCTGCTTTTTGTTCTGTTTCTGTAGCTAGTAGAATAAACTCTCCTTACTTTCCTCTCTAAGTCGAGTAGTGGACTCTGTTTTGCACAGAACCTGCCCTTGTCTCAATCCACAACAGCCTTGGTTATCTTTTTTCCTCCCATTTCGCTGAGGCCTCTCCTGTCCTAATGAGAGTGGAGGTGAACGGCGGCATCAAGTAAGAGACTGTCATGGTGCTTCATTGCTGACTGGGCAAAACCACAACTGCCATGGGTTAATGCTATTCACAAGAACTGGGAATTTCTCCAGAAATTGTTCCTTACTTTAATAGTGGATCAATGTAACTTAAGATTAGCTCTTTTTTTGGTATATTTTTTAAAATGTGGTGATTCAGTGATCTACACAAAATCTTTTCAGGGCCTGTGAATGTTGAGGACAGTGAGTTACTGCTGGAGGGTAACGGGAGTCACCTGGGATGTACCTGCCTGGGAGCCACAAGTTAGTTACTTCCAGATTGTTCTTGAGTGCAAGTTCTCAATGTGGACATAACTGTGGATTTTTTCCTGTTCTCTCCATAGACTGTTCACAAGATCATTTAGGTAGATCTGACATAGTTAATTCTCTGCCACTGTCGGTATTTGGATGTCTCATTATCTCTGTGCCATGGCCTTTATCAACAGTTGATTTAATTCCTCAGTAGGTCAAGTCTTTAGCAAAAGGCACTATACAAGAAGTCAGACTAACTTATCCTATAGTTTCTTCTAGTCCAAAACTGCTTGAAATTTTGTGAGATTTTAAAGTTAATCTGAAGGGTAAGCAGCAGTGTTAACACATTAGAGTCTTCCCCAAAACTTTATTTACTCTATGGAAAATAACAGACAGTGTTCAAACATAACTCTGTATCATGCAGCAGAGGATTTCACTGTGGATTAAAACTTAATCCTTTTAGTATGAACTTTTTCTCTTAGCCACATGTTAGTCATTCCTAGTCAAAGGTGGTTGGTAGGGGCAGGGAGAAGCATCATCACTCATGCATATGAGCAGCAGCAAAAACACAGTAACAACAAAAATGGGCTCTCCTCATCCATATTTAAGCAGCTAAATAAGTGGCTTCACTTGGAGCTGTGCTGCACACTTGAAGATGTGCCCAGTAGTGTAGCACCCACAACAGATGCTGATTATTATTAATATTTGCTGTTAGCCAAACATAAACCACCCAGCTGACAGCTGTACTGGAAATTTACTATTAGCCCCATGGAGGTCATGGAGCTATATGAAATGTAGTAACCACCTTTTTTCTTGATCTGGCATGCAGCCAAGGGAAGTTATAGAGTCCAATGTGCAGTCTTCCTAGACAGAACAGTAGAGTCACAGAATCAAAATGGATGATAAAGGCATAGGCGGTCAGTCTGGTTAGGTCACATTTTTGCATTAGAGAAGCTGATGACTGCAGGAGGACTAATTATGGGGCTCATGGTCACAGCATCTTGTAGTAAAACTATGATTTCTCCTGGGAAAAGAATAAAAAATCCAATGAAATATTCAGTGCTGCAACTCCTAAATGTTAGCTGTCTGGCATCAAGAATCCACAATGCTTTGATGAACAGCTAAATTGCTATGCCTTAAATAAGTAGTAAGTGGGGCAAAGACAGAGATTTAGAGCAACCATAAGCTAAATCAGCTGGTAGAAAAAGCTAAATTGAGGACTGCAGAAATTATTTCTCCCTTGCACACAGATTCCCTATTCAAAACTTTCCTCAGTTGCTTCTGAGTGCTTTTAGTACTACATAATGCAAATTTAGCTTCTGTTCACTGACTTTTGGTCTTCCCATTCCCTGGGTCTTGAGTCAGTTCTGCGATGCAGATATTTTGTTGTGGATTTTTTTTTAATCATCTAAATAATGGACCTGTAATGACTCAGGCTATATGCAGACATAGTCATCAGAAGAGCTAGGGTCCAGAGAGCACTGCAAGGAGACATATTTCCAAGCCAATGCGGCAATTCTTTGCTTGGGACTGATAAAACTCAGTATGTTTACTGTAAATGTGGTTATCTAGATAAAGATAAAATGTTTTTCCTTCTTTGTTTTTTCAAGATGACCTGAATTTTAATACTTTCTTAATGGGTGACATATATCACCAAACCAATGCCAGACTACCTTTTTTTGAGCTCACAGCCTAGAAAGATGCAAAAATTATCTCCATTTATAATGCTACTACACTCTATAATTTGATCATTTCCCTCTTTCAGAAAAGAAGTTTATGTGTTCTCCATGGTGAAACTCATGACATTGTTTTCAGTCATTTGTGTAACTACCTAGAAAAGATTTGTACCATGCATCTAAATGAAGTGGTTACTTGTCAACATTTGCTAATTGAAGTAAGCAACTAGTTTGAAAGATTTAGAACAATGCACATGAAATTTAGGAATTCTGAATTGTTTTGGAAGGGACAATGAGAGGTGAATGAGAATTGTGAGTGAGCAATAAATAATGAAAACTGGTAGAAACACAGCATAAACTGCAGACCTCGTGACTGTCTCAACCTTAGAAGTCCCTACTGGGGAAACTGCAGAGATGAGGCTTGTGGAGGTTTCATAGCGCTCTCTAACATAGATGTAGCAAGTAAGCAGTATTTTTATTATTAAAAAGAGAAACAAGTGAAGTTATCCCTTTGGTTCTTGAGTACTGGATTATTACAGGAATAGGTGAAGGAAAACCAAGAAAACGTCTGCAGTCAACAGAGTGGAAGAAACTCTCAGGTTTAAAAACAACACGTGAGTGGAGATTTCTTCACATTTCCACTCCCCTGTCTCTGTCCTGGAAGGTATGCCAACAGATATATCAGAAGAATTAGTATCTGGTGTTTATATTAGGAGATAAGTACATTTTATTCCAATTGTGTCGTTCCAGATAAGATATTACAGTGGTACATATTAATCTAATATTTAGAGACTGAATCTTCTTCATCCTGCCTAGAGCATTTTCATATTGAATCTCAGAAGACAATAATTAAAAAACCCCACAACTGTGATGTCAAATTAAACACAACAGAAAAAAAGAAACAGTGAACAGGCTTAGGGACAGATGCTTCTGGGTGCTTAACAGAGTAACCCCACTTAATAGTTTGTGTCATGATTTGTAAAGTGCTTCAGGATCCTTCCTAACTTGAATAATGGCAAACTGCCATTAGAGTTATGACAAAGCTAACAAGGCAAAGCCTGATATGTTATAGACTGGATAGCTCAGTTCCTTTGGCTAGAAAGAGCTTAAACATCAGAGACAGAGGGCATGAAGCTCAGAGGAGGGAGATTTATTTGCTTTCTTCTACACTTGAGTTGAAAATTTGACCATTTCAGACATTCAGACTGTTGGCAGGCTCCTAGTAAGCCAACCTTTTGTTGCTCTGCATAACCTGAATAATGCTGGACATTGCTCTTGCATACTTGACTGTACTTTCATGCACAAAAACTTGACAGAATCACAGATTTACAGGATCTTAAGGGTTGGAAAGGACCTTGAAAGATCAACTAGATCCCCTGTCAGAGCACGGCCACCTAGAGCAGGTCACACGGGAAATCATCCAAGTGCATTTTGAATGTCCCCAGAGAAGGAAACTCCACAACCCATGTGGGCAGCCTGTTCCAGTGCTCCCTCACCCTCACAGTGAAGAAGTTTTCCCTTGTGTTTCTTTAGAATCTCTTATGTTGCAGCTTGTACCCATTGTCCTATCATTGGACATCATTGAGGACATCCTGGCTCCATCCTCCTGATAGCCACCCTTTATGCATTTGTAAACATTAATGAAGTCATCCCCTCAGTCTCCTCTCCTCCAAGCTAAAGTGCCCCAGCTCTCTCAGCCTTTCATCATAACGGAGAGGCTCTGCTCCCTTCATCATCTTTATGGCTCTGTGCTGAAGTCTCTCCAGCAGCTCCCAGTCCTTCTTGAACTGAGGGGCCCAGAACTGGACACAATATTCCAGATGCAGTCTCACAAGGACAGAGTAGAGGGGGAGGAAAACTTCTCTTGACCTATTGTCACAGCCCTTCTAATACACCTCAGGATGCCATTGGCCTTCTTGGCCACAAGGGCACGTTGCTGGCCTGTGGTCATCCTGCTGTCCACCAAGACCCGCCAAGTCCCTTTCCCCTACACTACTCTCTAAGAGTTCATTCCCAAACCTGTACTGGTGCATGGGGTTATTCTTTCCCAGATGCAAGACTCTACACTTGCCGTTGTTGAATTTCATTAGATTTCTTCCCACCCAACTCTCCAGCCTGTTCAGGTCTTGCTGAATGGCAGTAAAGCTTTCTGGTGTGTCAGCCACTCCCCCCAGTTTAGTATCATCAGCAAACTTGCTGACAGTGCCCTCTGTTCCCTCACTGAGGTCATTAATGAAGATATTAAAATTATTGGTCACTGGAATAAACCCCTGATGGACTCCACTAGATACAGGCCCCCAATAAAGCCTGCCCCATTGATCACAACTCTCTGCCTTCTTTTCTTCAATCACTTCACAATCCACCTCACTACCTGATCATCCAGCCCACACTTTCTCAGTTTTGCTGTGAGAGTGCTGAGGGAGACCGTATCAAATGCTTTACTGAAACCAAGATAAACCACACCCACTGCACTACCACCATTTATCCATGTGGTTACATCTTCATAAAAGGCTACCAGGTTGGTCAAACATGATTTCCCCTTGGTAAAGCCATGTTGACTGCTCCCAATGATCCTCTTGTCCTTTAAATGCCTGGAGACAGCATCCAGAATAAGTTGTTCCATCACCTTTGCAGGGATGGAGATGAGGCTGACTGGTCTGTAGTTACTCAGCTCCTCCTTCTTACCCTTTTTGAAGACTGGAGTGACATTTGCTTTCCTCCAGTCCTCAGGCACCTCTCCTATTCTCCACAACTTACTGAAGACTATAGAGAGTGGTTTAGAAATGACTTCCACCAGCTCCCTCAGCACCTGCAGGTGCATCCCATCGGGGCCCATGGATTTATGCACATCCCGACTGCTCAACTGATCCTTAACCCAGTCCTCATCAACTAAACAAGACTCCTCCTTTAACTTGACTTCCTCTGGAGTCTGGGGCTCCTGAGGACAGTCTCCAGCAAAGAGAGTAACTCTGCCTTCAGTAACTCTGCCTTCTCTGTATCCTCTGTCACCAGGGTACCCACCTCATTCAACAGTGGGCCTTACATTGCCTCTAGTGTTAGTTTTATGTGCAATGTATTTGAAGACGCCCTTCTTTTTGTCCCTGACCTCCCTTGCAACGTACAACTCCAACGAGGCTTTAGGTTTCCTAGTTGCCTCCCTACGTCCTCTGACAACAGTCTTATACTCTTCCCAAGTCTCCATCCCTTCCTTCCACGACCTATAGACTCTCTTCTTCCACTTGAGTTTCACCAGTCGTTCACTGTTTAACCATGCAGATCTCCTGGCTCCCTTGCTTGATTTCTTACCTATTGGGATGGTCTGATCCCGAGCCTGGAAAAAGTGATCCTTGAATATAGACCAGCTATCTTGAGCCCCTTTATCCTCTAATACCCTATCCCACAAGATATCCAAAGTTGGCCCTGCTGAAGTCCAGAGTTGTGATCCTGCTTGGTATTCTGTTCCTACTTCTGTAGAGGGGTTGAATTAGATGATCTCTAAAGGTCCCTTCCAACCCTATAATTCTATGATTTTATGATACCATATAAGATACTGAACTCCACCACCTCATGGTCTATACAGCCAAGGCTACCCTCAACCTTTACCACTTCAACCAGACACTGCTTACTTGTGAGTACAAGATCCAGCAGTGCTCCTTTCCTAGTTGGCACACCCACCGTTTATATCAAAACGTTATCATCCACGCACTGAAGGAACATCCTGGACTGTCAGTGATTAGCTGTGTAGGTCTTCCAGCAGATATCTGACTAGTAGAAATCCCCCATGAGAACCAGGGCCTGTGATTTTGAGGCTGCTCCCAACTGCTTGTAGAAGGCCTCTTCAGCTTCCCCAGCCTGATCAGGTGGCCTGTGATAGACATCCACAACAGTGTCACTTTAGATATTCTAAAGATTTTCCCCAAGAATGAAAATACAACCTAATATAACACTCATCTAATGGAAACTGTAATACCTGTGGTCCTCAATGGGAACATACTACTATAACTTTAATAAAGTAGCTAATGAACAGCATTATTGAAGAAACTCAATCTTTTGGCTCACTTTTGCCAGTCCTGTTGGCAAAGGGAAAACACAGGAGAAAGTTGCCTATGAGAGAGAAAGAAATAGTCACTGTTGGATTTGCTTGCACATATTAACAGAAGCTTTTAGCAGAGCGAAGCATATAACAGGAAAAAAATGCTAACCCCAGCAATAATAATTTTATATAGGAAATCCCTTCAACTCCATAAAATATCTCTTAATTAAAATAAATAGATTCAAGTTTCATAATTTGTTCTTGTCCAATGTATGTCTTCATCTTTTTAATGAGAAAACAGTCCAATTCTCCGTAAGAGTTGCAAATGTGGTCACTTTATGCAGCTGACAGCATTTATTATGTAATATGAAGAATCATTGCACTGCTACATGACTGTGATGAATTTCTCCAGCACTGAAGAATGCACAGGGCTGATATATTACCAGCAACTTTATTATGTGGGCCTGACTACATTTTTTTTTTGCTTTTGCTCTCCTTCCTTTCCTATCTCTCCCTATCCCATCCTTTTGTCCTGAAGCCTCAAAGGCTTTTAATCCCAGTAGTGCCATTCAGCACAGTACTCAAAGTCATCTCATTACCCCTCTTCAAATCACTTCTGCCATGGGTCCCAGTAGAGCTGGTGCTTCTAAGCTAAAAACTCCTCAGCAGTCTTCTGTGCAAACAGGGGGTGCAATCTCCACCCCACCTCCTGGTTTCTCAAGGTCAGGAGTCATTGTACACTTCACATCAATGTCAGAGGTTACTGTGACTACTGAGGAAGAAACTTCAAAACAGTGAAATGCTGATATCTTGATGGAAACTGACCTAGGAGAAAAGCAAGGCATCTATAGGCAGACAGATAAATGTATGAAAAAAAATCTGGGCACAAATACTAAGGGAACAAGGTTAAAAAAGAAAGAGAAAAAATAAAGGAAGCATGGATTAGTAAAATAAATATGCTTGGAGTCACTGAAGACTCATCTTGTTAACATAAACCTACCTATTTTATTTTCTCATTTTGCAGCAAAATGCATCTTTCTATTGCTACTACTTTCATCTACCAAGAGATCCACCTACAAGCTTGAGTAACTAATTTTCTCCACACTGAGCTTTCTGGTAGACATAAATGAAATGTGTAAATTCTCAATATTGTCAATGGAAAGAGGAAGATGCCTCTAAGTGTCAGTCCTCGAGGAGGCTCCATGTGCCTGACATGCTGACGTACATATTGTCTGTGGAGAGGAGCATGAGCTGTGGTCAGACAGTGTAGATTGCCTTGGGAAAACTGCTACAGCCACTCTATGTCACTAGCCTGAGCTTTTTCTGGGCATCAAATGACATACTCTCCTGGCACAGGTTTGGTTTTGTTGTGATTTTTCAGTTCAGAATACTAAAATTGGCGAGAGTGCCATGTAAACAAACCCATTTTTGTTCTCAAATCATTGTTACACTGAATGTTTTATACTAATTTTTACTGATTTGTAATCTAAATAAGAATACCAAATACATTGCCTATGAGAAGAAACTAATTTCTCACTGTGACAGAAAGGCTTGCCTATACTTTTATATGTAAGTACATATATGCATATTTCTGTGTATGCAATTAGGCCTAAATACAAGCATTTGTATTCAATGAGTATGATGTCACTCTGGAGGTTTCAAAGGTACCTGACTTTCTGCCTATATGGAAGGCACTGTCAGCACATGCTGTGTCTGATGTACAGATCCAAACAACTGTCAGCACATACTGTGTCTGATGTACAGAATCAAACAACTACTTTTGTTGCTTGTTGCACATTATTTACCATGGATCCCTTGTAAGCCTGAAATGTCTGCTGTAAAGTGAGAGAAAGATCCTTAAATACCAGCTGCAATAACCATGCAGAAACCTTCACTCCTTCCCCTTCTTAAGCTCAAACCTGCAAAACTCAACTGACATGCAGATGTGAAGCAAACACCTCTGAGTTTTAAAAAGTACCATAGCAAGGATGCTGAATTCCCATTGTAGTCAGCTGTGTGTGAAGAGTCTAGGTCTGCTAACACGGGAAGGTATAAAGCTAAAGAAGGCTGCAGAGACAAGAGACCATGACAGATATGATCTGAAAACTGTGTGGGAACATGCCAGCACTTGTACCAGTTTGATCCTGCAAATAGTTACTAGTAAACACAGTTTATAGAGGGAAAGTGCTAGCTCTCATTGACTTTATTTTGCATAGTGCTTGTAGTTCTCCTTTTAAAGAAAAAAGAAAAAAAAAAGAGTTCAGAATGAAAGACAATCTGTCTTATGTTATTTAATAAGTTCCCCCAAACACATGAGCTCAATTCTTCTTCAGCTTTCAAACAGATGTTATCTTCTTTAAAAATGACCACATCTCAAATGCAGTAATTTTAAGTGCACAGGCACTGTCTAGTCCAACACTTCTTGGGTTTAAAACTGTATTTTATTACAATCCAGAACACTAGTATCTTGAAATAGAATGTGTATGTATTCTTTGGAGCAGAGATTTAAATGAGGATATCCTTGGTTCCAGATGAACCATGAGGCTGAAAACTCATTTTGCTCTTCTGTCCATCCCTACTGCTTTATCATATGCACCATACATATTTAATTTTCCTGTGCAACGAAACACTCCTTCCACAGGACAGCTCATAATCCTGGTCTGTCCTCCTACCTGGTGAGTTAGGATTGTCAGTTAGAAGAGATGAGTTAATAAGTCCTGGCAGAGAAATTCTCCACTCCTATTCTGCAGCATGGCCTTCCCTCTCCTACAGCTGAGCACTGCACAAGTCCAGCCAGGTCAGGGTTTTCAGAGCAGGACTTCCAAATCCAACTCAGAAGGGTTTCTGGATATTGTCAAACTTTTGGAATCAACTCCATGCCTAACTGCTCAGAACTATTGAGACACATTGTTCTGGGCATGGCCAAAGCACACGTGGGCTTTGAGGCTACAGAGCTTTTGGAAACTAGGACATTTCATTCCAAAAGTTTCCTCATTCAGAACTTGGAAACTTTTGGAACAAGTTGCCTCTTTGGAGATGTGGCATCTGAACAGATACATAAATTCTTTCTATTTCAGCAAGTGGACTGATCCTGCCTGAGAGACTTATGTGTCTTATTGGAATACCAATCATGAGTAGGGCTTGAAAGTAACAGCAGCTCCTTCCTTGAAGTGCCTTGCCCCAAGGAAGGGGCTGCAATGCCTAGAACAAGTTGCTTTTGTGCAGGTGGAGTGAAGGAATTCGGCCCAATTGTACACATGGAGAGAAATGGCTTCTCTTTCTATTTCTCTTTCAGCTTTTTTCTATATTTTTGTTTCCTTCAATTTGTCATTCATGACTGATAAATCTGGCAGACGGGGAAGAAACTGATTTTTTGTTATTATCAGCCTGAAAGAATATAAACTTTTGCAATTCACTTGCGTTAATGCTGCACAGCTGTTTGATGGTCTGGCCGTAAAAGATCGAGAAGATATTTTAAAGCTGGGAGTTTTTAAGACAATGTGCTCCTGATTGCTTTTCAGTCAGCTCAGAAGCAGCCTGGTTGCAGAGACAGGCTGAATCTGACATTCAGACTGCTTTAAACCAAGGCACAATATTCAATGCAGAGTGGAATTCAGTATTTAGTGAAGAACACAAGTGTAGGGAGAAGAAGCCAAATGTAAGGAGAGGACTTGGAATCGCCAGGAGGTTTACCTTCATGCTGTGTGTTGCTAGAAAGGGGCTAGGTTTATGAGAAGCATCTCACAGAATCTGTAACAGTAAAATAAATGGGATAAGGCCTCAAGAAACTCAAACAAAATCAACATTAGAAATGTTATAAGGAATGATACACTCCTTGATTGCCACATATGAAGCCACGTGAACTAGTTTAAAGTCCTTGTATGGTTTTGGAAACTTTTAAATTAATAATTACAGCATAAAAGTTGGTGAAGTCTTTTTAAAATAAAAGATGACAAGACTGTGAAAAGAGTTGAGTGGAGAAAAATCCAGTCTGGAATAGCAAATGATAGAAAGGTCACCCCTCACTGGGGTAAAATCCACGTTTCAAATTGGGTTATCAGGCTTTAATATAGAGTTAGATGAGATTTGGAAAATGATCCTGGATGAAATTACCTGAATACACTGGCAGGTTTTGCTGCCTTCATGTTTTGCGCATTCCTGTGTGACCTGATCAAGGTGGACCTGCTTTTGCAGGGCTGTTGGACTAGATAATCTCTAGAGGTTCCTTCCCACTCCTACCATTCTATGATTCCATGATAGCATTAATAGGTTTTCTCTGTCCTAAGACTAGGGCCCTCACCTATTTCCCATCCAAATTATCTGAAGAGTTCAATATATTTCTCACCTGAGAGAAACCTTCCTTTCTGAGCATACAGCTTTCTCCTGCATTCCCAGCAATGAGTTGTATTACTGCTGTAGTCAGAGTTAACTTAAGAGCTTTGTTGGATTGTTAGAGGAAATGTGGATAGGCAAATGGAGGGTGTTCCTGTCAGTAGGGAAAATGACATTTATTTAAACAGAATATGATTTGTTTAAGTGGATTTACCTCTTGAGGTCATCTGTCAGATTTTAAAAACACCACTTGCAAATTCTTCCAATGATACTTTTGAAGCATAAATAGTGTTGCTCTGAGTTTATTACCACTGTGTAGGGAATTAAGCAAGACCCTTGATTTTCATTACTTTGCCTGGCCTGATCTTTCTCTAAACCTTTTCCCTGACACAATGTTGCAAAGGAAAATGCTGAGGTTCTGACAGCAAAAATTAAACAAAAATCCTGTTCTATTTTATTTTTTTTGAATTGGAGGTGAGAGGATGGGGACTGCTGCATATTATGCTCCATGCTAGCAGTGTCAGAAGAATTATGTCACTTTTCCACAAAGCAGAATTATGTTTCAATGTGCCAGTTGTAATTAGACCTCTCCTTTTATAAGAAATTCCCAGTGTGTGTAGGCAAGATCAGCTGCTTGCTTTTGTGTGAATTCTCAGATTGCACAGCTACTTTCCCCTAGTCCTGTTTCTTTTGAAAAAGCCTATTTCTTTAGACTGAATTCATCCATTTACATTGTAAATGTAGTACAAAACATAATTACTTTGTAAGAGCTGGAAACTCAGAATGGACTTATTTAGAAAGCATAACCCTTGGGATTGTTCTCAATTTGTACAAAGTTATGACTATATTGCTGAGATCTGTCGAACTAACAGGAATATTGATTCACTCGCTTTAAAAAATAACTATGAGAATCTTATCCTGGATTACTGTACTCATAGGTCCCAAATAAAATCAGTAAAAGTGGATTAATCTTTCCTCTTCATTTTCAGATGTGACAAAGATATTTAAAAGGTTTCTATCTGTTAGTTTTCAGTGTTGGAGGTTAATGTGATACCAATGAGGTGAAAAGGGATTTTTATTTGTTGTTTTGAATTAGTTAGAATGGCAAGTAAAGGATAGATTTAAAGATGACAGAAAGAGCTGTGGGGGTTCTTGGAAGAGGATAAAGAGAAGTCAAGGGTGGTCTGAAGGAGTAGAGGCAGAGTGAAAAACATAGACACAGCAATGAGAAGAAAATTGAGGAACCAGCCAGAGAGGCACAACATAATTAGAGGCAAAGAATGAAAGCTTTTGCATGAGTTTTCTCAACAGATAAAAAAACCATTAAAATATTTGGAAGAAAGAGAGTGAAAAATAAATGTAAATGAAATAGTGAAGATGATAAATCAAGAGATAATTGTACCCCACAGACAGACAAAAATTTTGTCAGTGGAAGGGACCTCATTGTGCTGGCAGAAAAGCTGCAGTGGTGATGGCAACTGCAGAGGAGCCAGAGCAAAAAAAGAATGATGAGAACTGAAGATAGAGCTGAGCAACAACGAGCATGGACTTGGCAAGAACAAATAACATCAAACCTTTCAAATTTCCTTCTGTGGCTCTGTGAGTGAAAGAGAGGAAGATACTCTGTGTGATGTCTGTAATAAGACTTTTCACATTGCTTTATAGAGCATTCTCATGAGCAGGCTTTGAAAATATGTTTCTAAATTGAACTACAATAGGCTTAGGTGTAAAACAGGCTGGAAATACCTGCTTTGAGGTGATAATCAAGGGGGATGCTTCAGAGCCTGTTTTCATTAGCTATGGAAGAATACAAATGGAAAATGCTCATTAAACATACAGACGATGTGCAACTGTGAGGCGTTACTAGGAGATTGTATAATATGATCACAATCATGAAAGAAAAAAGGAGAGAAAAAGACATCATGGGAGAAAAAGCCTTAAAATTAGGGCACATTTCAATGAGAATAAATTCTGGTGCACACTATCTAGGTAGGTATAATGAGCTACCATGTAGGAAAGATCTGATCAGAGAGAATCTCAGTCTTCTGGATGGTTCTTGCTAGCAAAAATCTTAACTAAGTGTCCACAGGGAGAAAATCCAGACATCAAAAGAGTTTTCTTCTCTCCTTTCTTTTCACAAAGTAGACATCCTTTTACTTTTAGCCCTTTATTTTCACCAGCACTTTTAACTGTAATGGTTTTATTATCTGTTGATGGGACTTGATATCATCTTGTCTTTCCCTTATCATACTAGAGCTAGGAGATCTGAAATCAAGTCTCAGTTATTTGCTCTTGCAAAATTTGTTTCCCCTGGAAAACAAGAAAATGAATAATTAGCAATCCAAGCAGCAGCAAGGTCAAACTGTATCCTTAAGACTATGCATTTAATAATTTAAGCTTTTGTAAATCAGACTGATAGTTGGACTCACCAGTGTATTTTTTTCTTAAAAGTCCAGACATTTTTACATGTTAATTTCAATGTTAAAGGACAATAACTGTAATGATCAGATGGTATCTGTCTCTCTTTTTCCTAGCAGAGATTTGTAATGCCTTTCTAACACCTCAAGTCCTGCTGATCTGTGCTGGAAAAACACGTTTACTTATATAAAGGTGGGCTTTACTCTCCAAGGACACGATTTTTTGGTGGATGATATCTTTCCACAGAACATCTCTGTACCCAGAAACCCCGGGAAGCATTACAGACTCCTCCCAAGACAGCTCGTTCCCCAGAATCTCACATCACCTGAGATAAGTTTCGACTGGGATTAAGAATACATCCGCTTCCCTCTTGAAACAGTTTTAGAAGCCAATCTGAATGAGGATCCCCATCATGGGTCCTTAAGAGTCAGCAGAGGCTGATAATGATGTTTAGGTTGTGTATTAGTTGCCATTAGGTATTTGCATTAAAGAACTACAAAACCACATAATTGTAAAATACTAAAAATCATCAGATCCTGCAAATAATAAGCCCACCCGAAGCATGTGTCTTTAATACTATTGTCATAGCTTGGAAATCATTGTTCTTAAATGTAACATCCCATCTTTTAAACGTGGACCTACTTTAGCATAATGTCCAGAGGGCAATTGATCTGAAGGTTTCCAAGGCCATCCATTTTCTGAATTATGTCCTGAAGTTCTGCAGAATCTCTATAGTTTCTGTTTTGCCTTGGGCTCCTGGGAAGTCTCTGAACATTTTCATAGATGTCATTGAAGTATGAAAGTAAGTTGGTATTTCCCTGGCAGTTGGTTATTCCACATACATTAAAAAAAAAATCCATAATTATCTGTCACAGGGTTTCCCGCCAGCATTTGGCATTTGCCACTGGAAGGGCAGAAAGTATGTTTAATGAACCACTATTCTTACTCGATAGACCAACTCGTATGTATCTGTATTTTCTGCCTGAATGCAACCAGGGAACAATGATTTTAGAAAAAAAGGAACAGGAAACAAACCACTGAGTTGTTCCCTTCCTGCTGATAGTTCTGTAAGTCGCTGATTTAAATGATATTCGTGGAGCTGTTAGTTGAGTTTTTGTAACTTACATGTTGGTAGATAATTCTATTTAAGCTTTTAAATGAAACTTAAGAATAGATGCATAGAGATTTATGTGTGCACTCAGAAACACAAAGTTTGCTAGAAAAGTGCAAGTAAGAATGTTTCAAATAATCTGCTTGTTTGTTTTCCAAACCATTTTCGTATTGTGTTTCCCTAATGACTGTTAAAGAGAAGTTGCTTTAAAAGCACAAGCAGTAGGGGCAGGCGGATGAGCTCCCACATGTAGATTGCACATTGCTCATATGGGGGATTTACAGTTTACAAAGAACAGTGCAAAAAGCACCACTGGGTACAGATGGGTGTGTATTAAATCCAAGTTCTATGTTAGCAAAATGAGTATTTAAAGCCCTTTCTTTCCACTGGGCTTTTACCGAACAAAAACCAGTTGACGAGTATGGACAAAAAGCTCTGAGCGCTTTATGTTTGTCAAATTGCCTCTTTAGTGACTGCATTAGGAAATCAGAAGCACAAGAAAAAAACAAATTGCTTCAGGCTTTTCTGTTGAAACTTCTTTAACCAGAGGCCTTAATTGACCTTCACAACATGCACATCTTTCATTAACCTGATGATCTGGCGACATAGTCAGGTTTGTTTGAGGACAAAAAAACATTAAGAGGAAGGAATGAAGGACATGTAACTCATTAAGATTCATCTCTTCTTAGACCTCTTATCTCACTAGGCAACATTTAACTGCTTCTGCAGTGGTTCATATCCCGTATTTTCACAACAGTGCAAAATTACATTCTCTGCAACTTCAGTGTCTGCATAGATGTTTTTCTTTTGATTATTCCTTATTGTCTTATAATCTTTTATCTTTATTAGTTAAAATAATTGATTTATTAATATAAAATAAAGGGGTACATTGATATAAACATTGGTAAAATTCCAGGTTAAAATTTAAATCTCTAAGTGAAATGGATGTGATTGAAAAATTTGTAGTGAATAAGCCCTTCTCTATTTATTCTTTGGGAATTCACTCATCGTTAGTGAGAGCTGCAGATAGCTCCTGGACTAGAGACACTGTGCTAATAAAATGTGTTGGAAATAAATTAATAGGTAAATGAAAAGCACTTCATTTCATCATTTAAGGATGAAACAAGGGTGAACCCCAGGGTTTTCAGCTCCTGCAGAAAAAAAATTAAGCCTCTTAATTTGAAAACTGATCTCCAGTTTATGATAGCCAAAGAATCTAGAAACATTAGTTCAGTTTCTCCTTATATGAATAGCAGCTGGAACAGTAAACAGAAATGGACCCCAATGGCTCCCTCCATCATCAGGAGTCTTTTCGAATGAAGTTTCTTTAATCTCACAGGCAACAGAGAGGAAAGTTCATTGCCAGCCCTGGAAAAGTCAAGTGTACAATACTATACACAGTATTGCTATATTGTCATATAGTATATCACATAGAATTTTAGAATCATTTTGGTTGGAAAAAAGCTTTAAGACCATCAAGTCCAATCACAAAGTTAACACTGCCCAGCCCACCACTAAACCATGTCCCTCATCATCTCACCCATGTTTCTCTTAGGCAGTCTGTTCCAGTGTTTAATAATATGCATGGTATGCATACAGAAATGCTAATAGATAGAGTGCTATACTACATGTAAAGTGAAAGTTTCCCTTATTGGATCTAAAGAACTTACAGTGGTTTTCATCCAAGAAATGAACAAACGTGTAGAAGAGGTAGATGTGAGCAAAGGGCTACCAAACATACACAAGATACAACTGTACAATGCCATTGTGTAAACTGGCACAGGCAGGACACAGAAACAATCACAGAACCACAGATGAAATGCAAAGAGTTCATTTATTTGTGTTACCTCACTGACCAGGGAATCCCTGAAGCAGTACTTGAGCAGAGGCACACAAGTGGGGACACAGGCACTGCAGAGCTCAGTCCTTGCTAGAGGATCACCTAACCTGTAGCTCTCCTGTGTTTCAGGAGTAACTTACCACTGTGCTTTGATCTTCCCTGCAGCAGAGCAGGAATCTCAAGCATGTTTGATAGGGTGCCTCTAAGTCTATTACAGGCCTGTGTTATCTAAACATAGATGTTCTGCTTGTCCAACGCACAAGGCCAAACAACAATTAGTATGATATATGTAGTTTTTAACACCCTAGCTGCAAGGCACTTGAGTGTGTTTACAGTCCTCCTTGCCCATCTACTGTTATTTCTCTGCTGCTATATTGCTCTCTGACAATAAAAATTAAGACTAGAAATTTTCACAGGTGTTTGAGAACACAAGAAGTAAGGCTAATCTTAACCAAATTTAGAATCAAGATCTGAGTCACTCGTTTGGGTTCAGTAGATGGTCAGTGGAGAAAAGGTGGAATAATTTAACTTGTCTCATTGAAGGAATCTTAGGTTGGATGAAATGCCTCCTGATTATGCTTGTTTCTTTCCACTGCCTATATAGAGTTATTGAGTGACCAAATCAGAAACAGATGTGTAGAAACAGATGTCCACAGCTGGTGAGACAAATCCCACCAGTGGAGTTATAGGTCCTCTGGAGCTGTGGTTATGCTGCTATCAGTAGGTGATGTTGGGAAGCAATGCTGATGGCTCACCTAGTGATGTGTATTTTTGAGTGCCCTTGAAAATGTCTGTCTTATAACGAGTGGATTTTAAAAGCTCACATGACAGCTTTCAGAAAAACTACAAGTCAAGAACAAGATGTTACCACAGTTTTTCTCTTCTTCAGTGTCATTCCTGAAAATAACAGCTCTTGAGCTGTTTTTATCATTTGAGCTGTTGCCTCAGGTACATAGACAGCCTAAGACTGAAGAGAGTATATAAATGTGATGGATGTTCAGAGGTATGGAATGACCTCAGTACAAGTAGTAAGTAAATGAACTGAGGCTCATCAGTCTGGAAAAATTAAGAAAAGTATACAAAATCAGACAAACTTCGTGGATAAATAGGATCTTTTCTCTCATCATTCTTCTTTGTTTCATGAATGCTCCCCTGAGGCAACAGATTCAAAACATACAATGTAGGAGATGTGTTTTGTTTTTTTTTTTTTACATGATATGAGTGTGTCACAAGACTGAATGCCTAAAGACCAAAAATAAATGAGACCAATACCTGAAAGGCATTTCTGGCAATATCTATTGATCACATGGAAAACATCTCTGCGTCAGTAAGTTCCAAAACTGCAGAGTAATGGAAGGCAGGAGAGCATGTTTCAGGAGCAGGCACTTTATGCTTGCCTCTTTCCTATAATCTCTCTTTGCATCTTCTATTAACAGCTACTGGCATCAAGGTACTGAGCTAAATGTGCCAGTGGAGGCACATTCTTTTGGATAAAATTGTTATGCCAGGATTTAGTTATTTATTTATTTGGAGTTCCCTGTACTTGAAGCATGGGGCATCCAGGGATAGGAGCTCTTGAAGCAGGTATACCATGGGAAATTAGAAATAATAACCTATTTTATTGAGATGCCACACAAGCACCTCAGTTCAAGTATGCCTAAAGTTAATTAAAGTTTAATATTTAAAATAAAGAATCCAACTCCTTGTGCAGACCATTTGGGAATCACAATAAAGCCAGCTTGCACAGCTCTGGACTAAGGTAAGGGAACATGAACATCAGCAGCATGACTCTATATGACTCCTATGGCAATTTCAAACCATCACCAATTGAAGCTGGGAAGAAAGGCATCCAATATTACTCTCTTTAATGTGATTGCCTTACACACTGCCTTAAATTCAATTGGAGAGACTGCGTTCAAAACCAGAGACATTCCTTTGAAGCAAAGAGCTGGAGGTTTCAAAAGAGGGTAGGCTCTTTGTCAGCGCTTGCAGCACCATGTTTTCAGAAGTTGCCACTGTCAGCTGGAAATGACTGTCCTGCAGACCAGGCATGAAGACTGACTATGTAGAAACCAATCCCAGTGTAGTGGGAAATAAAACAATTCTACTGAAAATCTTC
Organism: Colius striatus; assembly: GCF_028858725.1. Taxonomy (NCBI): domain Eukaryota; kingdom Metazoa; phylum Chordata; class Aves; order Coliiformes; family Coliidae; genus Colius; species Colius striatus. The sequence continues at coordinate 43,690,550 of NC_084763.1, read as the reverse complement.
ACTGATGCACTGCAACTGTTTAAGCAAGAATCTTTTTGTTCACATTATGTAAAACAAAAACTGTGTAATTGCTCCAGCATATCTGAGAGAAGGTAGCATCATCATATATGCCACTTTGTTGCTTGCAGTTATATCATCCTAAGAGACTCATCTCAGTTTTACTCAATTCTGGATCAATGGCAAGCATTTAATACCTTGGAAAAGAGAAAACAGGAGAAAAATTACTGGGAAGAAATTTATCTGGTGATTATCTGTACCTGGGTTTCTTTTAGCTTTCTGGCAGGTACCAGCTACTGGGGCATACAATGTTATAGCCTAGCTTATAGTACTGGAGTTTCTAAGACTATATTCTTCCTGAAAAGAGTTATTTATGGTAATTTAAAATTAAATTGAAAGTCCAATGAAAACATTTTTGTAGAAAGCAAAAAACTAAGCAACCTTCTTTCTCAAGGTTGTATCTTATACATTTGTCCATCTATTTTCTCTAAATGGCTGTGATCAGACAGAAGGAAACCGTTTTAGTTCAGGCTGGCTGCTCAAGCCATGGTGAGTGCAAAGTGCCTCAGGGGAAGGCAAATTGGGTCAGGATCTCCAGCAAGAGCTTGTCTGTTTTTTGAGATGAGGAGAGGGAACAGATAGAAGATTGGTGTGGATTAGCAGAGAAATAGCAGAAATACACAAGTCTTCATGGCAGACTCAGTTTTTCTGATCCCTCCAATACCTTGAGTGACATTCCCAGTGTGTTAATTGTGAAAGTGCTCTAAGTGGCTCTGGGTCTGGGTTACAACAAGCAAAGTGTGTAGCAGCCACATTGCAGTGAATTTTCTGATGCTGACCCACAGCCAGGCCCTGCTGTGGTTGGGCAGGCTCAGGGCGGGCTATGTCTGAACTACTTTAACCTCCTAGAGATATTCACTGAGTCCTTCCCAATATCTTATCTAAGAGGTCTATGGACAAATCTGTCCGGCCACAAGCCAGGAGGTGATGTTGCAACCAGATCCGTGCTCTTCTGCCTCTTTTATAATAGTATTGTCTATTTGCAGTGGGTTGGATCCATAATAGAGACTGAACTGCCAGCACTAAAACATGGCAGAAGGCAGACTTGCTTCACGGCCAACTGCAGAAAGTATCTCAGTGCAAGATAGCAGCAAACTCGTGTCACTGAGCAGAGAGGAAAGCTGTGACTGGCACCTGGTGTCCTGGGCTTGCCTGCAGCTGGAAGAACTGGAGTCCCCATAGTCTTTTGCCTGTTCCAGGCACCTGTGTGAAAAACCTCTTCCAGTAGGTCACATTTGGCTCGACATCCACTGCTGTGGGCAGAGACTCTGAGTGGGATATACCTGCTTAAGAGGAGAGAGCAATTAACTGATGGCTAATGTAAACAACATTACAACAAAACACCAGGACTTATAACCCACTAGGCTAAGCATTAATACGTCTCATCATCTTTAGTGAGAAACTCTGAAAGACTTAACTGGATTTTTACATACATCAGAGCTGAGGAAGGGTTGACCTCTGCTGATCCTTATGCCAGGGAGCTGCCATCTTCCTACACCCTGCTTTTCCTTTTTATACCTGATCATATCAGTACTTTTTCTCTTGGCTCACTAAGTTGCTACTGGTGTCTCAATAATCACACCTCTCTGCTCTTACCTTTCTTATGCTGCACAGGTTTATCCCACAGCCTTGCTCACACCTCAACAACAAATTTCTTGGTTAAACTGTGCTGAAGTCTCATAGCCATGTTGCACCAAGAGAGTCTGTGAGTCCCAGGCAGCCCATCCCAATCAGGGAGAGTTTAACTAGCAGAAGGAAAGAGTGGTGGAGAGAAGTGTGCCAGGTACTCAGTGTGTGGCTGAGGCAGGCTCTGTTGACACTGGACAGTGACAACTCTGGGTGAGGTGCTTTGGCGAGAAGCACCCTAGTGCTGCTGTGATGGTGTGAATGAAAGAGGACATGTACAGAGCTAGTTCAGAAGAGCTGTATTGTGCACCAGGCTTTGTTCTTGCAAAGGCTCACCAGTATAAAATGCAGTACCTGAAGATCAGTCATCCTGAGTACATGAGTGTCCTGCCTGTGCCTCAGGGCTGTCTTCAGTTACCTCCACTCTTTCTTGGTGCAGAGGCCCTGATCCACTCTTCTTCTCCCAGAGGGCCATCCAAAAGGAGATGAGGGATCAGGGCTCCTGAATGCTCTTAAAAGAGGAATCAGGGACTAATACAGCTTTGTAGATTCCTCTCTGCATTTTAGGATTAGAGAGTAAAAATTAGGATAACATAAACCATGGAAACTATTACAAAAATATTAATCCTCATCATTTCCATCAGAACCATAATCATGTAAAGTGCCATCCATCTAGATGAAAATCAGAAAATGTGCTTTTAATATGTTGTGAAATCCCCCCTGAGACCAGTTGATTCATTGAGGGAGAGCACAGCCCTGTGTGCTCGGTGACGCTGCTGAGAGCTGTGTCACTTGACAGCAAACACCTTGGAATTCGGTTTTCTTCTGTGATGGCTTCCCAGGATGACAGCTGACATCTTCGTTTTTGTTTTCTTTTCCACATAGGTTTGAATCCTGAGAAAAACTACAAAATATTCAAATTCCATTTATCAGGTAGTTTATAAGGTATGGGTTTTGCTAGTTTGTGGGACTGATTTTTTAATTTTTTTGTGAACTTGAGGAAAACATTGGAAAGGGGAAAAAAAGAAAAAAGAGAATTGTGGGGGTTTTGCAAGCTCTTCCCAAAGTATTTTTATACAAAAAACCAGAAGTTACAATGGCTATCATTATGTGGCATTTGGCAGGTGCCCTGTACAAAACTAGTTTAACAAAGTTAAATGACTGAGCAATTTATAGCTGCTGTACCAGAGATTTGAGAGGCTGAACTCCTCATACAAGGTGCTGCATGCACAGCTCGTGACTGCAGAGATGTCTTGGCAGCATCTCTCCAAAACAGATCCTCTTTCATCCATTCTCTCCTCTCCTGCTAAGTAAATGCTCTCTAATAGTAACGCACATTCTGCTATGGCTGTGGTAGAGCAGTATGTATGGGTCTCTGGCCAAATATGACTCAAAAGCTACATGGGTACTACTAGCAGTGAATGTAAAACAATTTTTCCAATGATTAGTTGGTAAGTAAAGTAAAACATGTTTCATACATGTAAAAGCATGTATGTAAGCTACACATGCATACACCGATAGATATGCAGCAAAAACTTATTTAAGAGTCATGGCTACAAGAAGATAGATAAAAATCTAATCCAGTTTGGAAATATTTTACCAATGGAATTCCATGTCTCTAAGGAAAGAGCAAGACTCCCATCAATCATCAGCCTTAGTGCTGTCTGTCATGCCTTCCGTAACTAACACAGTTTTTTGAAGACTGAAATAGAGGTGGTTATCAGTGTTTCAAGATCAGTTTAACACCAAAGATTTTTTTAACCTTTTCTTTTCTCTGATTTTAGATAATCTTCAGTGCAGGTCAGAGTGGATACCAGAGGGCAAGGTCAGTTCCCACAGCGTGTACTGGAAGGTGGCATGGTGAGTCAGGAGGGTGGCACTCACAAATCTCAAGTGGTGGCCAGAGGTGAAAACACTGTAACTGGGAAATAGGTTTGCTAATGGATGTTGCTGTGGCTGTGTTTTGACAGTATAAAAGTTCTCATTTAACAGAAACCAGACATAACCAGTATCAGTCCCCAGATGTAACAAAACTGTTTATCTGAGGATTCCCACAGCACTGAGAAGTAATCACTTCCTGTGCTAAACCAGAAAAGACTTTCTCACTTTTCATGGAGACAAAAACCTGGAATTGCAAGCCTGCTGTGCTGAGATGAACAATTAAATGTAATTACTCTGAATAATGAAGATCATACAACAATTGCTAAGCATGATACTGGGTGTGCAGTGAAAAAATTGTGGTTTAGTTATATTTACTATAAGTTCAAATACCTCATCTAAAATATAAGCTAATTTATACTGCTATCTATTAGAGACACATTCATCCTTTTAGAAAATGTGTGTTTATAAGCAGCTGTTTGGTTTAGTCTTGGAGAAATTTTTCATAGAATAGTATTGAGTTCCTATATAAAGGGCTTTCCAGGCCTGTGTATTTAGGCCATTTTGCTTTAAAAAGTATATATTTTTTCAAGCTTCCCCAAATGAAAGTTCAGTTTTTGTAAACTGAGGAAGCATTTCAGACTTCAATGGAATTATGAACATTTACCAGGGGCTGGTCCTTTATCTCAAGGCTGGAGTTACAAGCCTTGTAAATACCACTACAGAGATAGTTCTGTGATCAGGTTTTTAAACTTATGCTAGACATAACTCCCATGGTCATGGTCTTTTTCCTGGTCTTCTAAGAGGCATCCAGTTTGCATTTTTTCAGGATGAATCTCTGTGTTGTATTCAGAACAGCAGTTGAAATCCACCTCTCTTTTAATCTTTTTGAAAACAAGCCACAAGAAACAAGCATCACCTCTGTGCAAATGTGCACCAGGCTGGGTTTTCTCTTTTTAATTTGAATTCCTAAAGGAAGATTTATCCTTATTTCCACAGTTATTTCTGCATAGCCAACAAACAAAAGTAAAATGCAAGGAAACCACAATCTGTATGATGTCTGCTTTCTATCATCTTCTCTTCCATTTAGCTCCTTTTCTGAATGGGAACCAGCACAATGGAAATCAAATGTAAAAGAATATATATAAATGCAGCATGGGAAAATGAAATCTTTCACAAATATTTAGAATCATGTTTATTTTATGGCTTTTATACTTGGTAAAAATAGCCCCCCAAACTGAGTGCATGTGGAAAAAATGCAAACTGTGCTCTGCATCATCAAAATGTGATTGTGTTAATAACACATGCAAAGCCAGAGTCAGCAGCACAGTCAATATGGATTTCCATGTGTAATCACAGTGGAGAGCACAAAGCTCTTCCTTGAAACTTTGCTGTAGGTTAATGTTGCGATTTCAAGTTATTTTTTCACATTCTCTGGACATCACAACACATTGATCAATAGTCTGTTGTGTTTGCCCACCGATAGTATGTTCTCAATTACAGACTATTTATCTCCTCTGAAATTACCAGGTGAGTAATACATTTTGTGAAAAACTGCTTTAGATGCTGTTTGTCATATTTTCTTTGTAAACATAAGCATCCACTTAGTTTTTTTTCACTCAGCTATATCTCTAAAAACAAAGGCAAAATAATGGGGAACTAAAAACCTCCTTGGAAGAGCTCTCAGATTTGAAAGGCTTTGGACCTGTGAGAGGAGATATGCTGCAAACACAGGCTCTGGGTGTAACTAACGTAGTAATAATCTTTCACTCCTTTAAGTAGGCAATAACTGTCTTTTTTTCTTTGGTTAACATAATTCTGAACACACGGAGAAGGCCTTAGGAAATGAAGGAAAGGATTTTCAAAATAACTTGCAAAATAAATACATCTGTGTGTAATGAGGAGCAAGGAGCAGTGAGCTCTCTCCACTTTGCCTATGGCAAGACCTGTAACTATTGACACGAGAAACATTTTCAAAGGCAAGGGAACATGCCAGCATTGAAATATTGGCTATGTTCTGTTTAGTCCTTTCATCGTTCTTTTTTTGGCCTTTCTTTTTTCCTTTACTGCCTTTCCATGGAAACATAACACACTCTATTGTTTTGTATAATTTTTGTCATTTGCTTTTCTTCTATTGACCTCCTCTAATATTTGTCTGATTCTATTTTTTTTCAGACAAGTTAATGATTCAGGAAGAGGAAAGACATTTTCAGGGCAGCTTGAGTATAAATGATAAACTGTAAGTCACATTTGTTTGCACATGGACAGTATTTGTGGTTTCACACTGTTCCAAAGAAGGGGATCTATTTCTAAGAACTGGCTGGGTAGTTTGCCTGTTATTTATCACATTGTCCCAAGCAGATGATTTCTGGCTGAACTGATCTTGCTGCTTTGAAATATTTAGTAGCTGTTAGAAAGGAGGAAAAAAAGAAAAAAGAAAAGAAGCCCAGAAATAGTCATCCACTAATTTTGTTGTTACATGTCTTCTAAATCCTAGCAGTATTTTAGCTGTAATTAAAGCCCAGATGAACTTTCCCAGGCTTCTCATTTCCATGGCTTGCAAACTGTTGCAATCCCAACTTTTCACAGGATCACAGTGAGGAGATTACACCAATGATTATAGACTCCTCAAAATGAGGAAGATTCTCAGAGACAATACTGTCCTCCAAGGAATGTACTGCAGTTTACTTTTGGCATCCCAATGGCACTAATTTAGTCAGTAACTAACTTAAACTCCAGCCTGAACTCTAAAATATTCCTCGTGGTTTTTCCTCCTTCAGTTTAGAAACTAGATTATCAGAGACTCAAGGTAGAGATCATAGAACACAGAACAGTAGGAGTTGGAAGGGACCTCTAGAGATCAGCCAGTCCAATCCCTTTGCTAAAACAGATCCACCTAGGTCAGGTTACACAAAAACCCATCCAGGCAGGTTTTGAAAACTTCCAGAGAAGGAGACTCCACACCCTCCTTGGGCAACCTGTGCCAGGCTTTTTCTGGCCCAGCTTTAGTCCATTACCCCTTGTCTTGTCACTAGTGATGACAGAAAAAAGTGCCACTCCATCCTCTCGACATACACCTTTCAAATACTTGTGTTAATGAGATCAAATGGGATGGCATGACTAAGAAAGTACTTTCTACATGCCTGGACAGCGTCTGCCAGTCTTCTGCTTCAGTTTAGGGAAATGAAAGGCATAACCCAAGGCTGTCCTTGGAAATGCAAATTCATCCTAGAAAACATCAAGTTATGTGCCTTCATACTGCATTGGTTTAACAAATAGAAATTATAGCCATTAGTGTGTAGGATGTTGGGGGAGTTATCTGAAACGTTTTATGATTAAAATACAGGAAATTATTATTTTTACTTCAATCTGTTAGACTGCTTACATTGCACTGTGGTACCAAAGTCTGTGATCCAAGAAAGTTTGCCAAGTTCCATGACACAGTACAAGCAAGTCATATATAAACCCATCTTGGGTTACTTAATTTTCCTTTTCTGGTCTGTGGGAAGCTAAAAGAGAATCCGTGACTGTTATTATTATTATTATCACTGTATTCACTGAGCCTGAGCATCAGCACTGTGGAGATAGAAGAGTCAATTTATTTTTTTGTTTTAAGTCTTTTGCCATGGATTCTAAGCTGCATTAACCTCTGTATTTCTTCTTTACTTATGTAATTAATCTATACAGAAATTTTAGAGAGGGTTCAATCCCAGAGTATGTGGAGAAGTATGCTCAAACTTAGTTAAGTCCTAGAGATTAACTGGAAACGTGATGGGTTGTTCAAAAGCAGCTAAGCTGCTTTTCTATCAACTTCTTCACAGCTTTTTAATGTCTCTAAGTAATGTTGGTGCTAGCCCAAGGGAGAATGGTAAATAAGAAAAGCTTAATTTTAGTAAGAGGTGAACTGGCCAAGATCAACCCTACGTCCCTGCAGCAACAGGCTTTTGCCAAGATGAAAGTGCCATGTTCTAACTATGTTTTTTATCTTTGAATACCTCATATGCACTAATCAACAAAAAACAGAGAAGAGGCTTGTTTTGCTCAGTGGAGAAAATCCTTTTGACTTGATTAAATTCACAGTCTAGATTTCAGGAAAGTGTTTAATGTCTGATAGAGAGAAAAATAACCCTAGTAATTTCCCTCTTCTTTATCTAGATCTAGCAGTAGCTTTAAAAATGTAGGGAATGATACTTCATTGTTCTACTTCAGTGTTGGAGGGCTATTATGATTCAATTTTTTCATAAGAACAAGACTCCTAACCTAACCTGCTACATTTTTTCCCTTTTTTGCTCTGTTTTCCAGATGCTATCTTCTACCCTGTCAGTGTGGCCATTTCCTGTCATAGAAGCACAGCAAAAGGAGGAAAACAAATGCAGAATTTCCTGTTGGATGATTAAATTCACCTGGAATAACATTTGAAATAGCAAGAACAGTCTTCTGTTAGCAGTGTCCCGTGCTAAGTTATTTAAGCTAAGTTGTGTCCTGTGGAACTGCAATTCTGTCTACTTGGAAAGGTAAATGAAAACTTTACAGAAAAGGTTTCCATGCCTGGAGGACAGTAGATGCAAAAAGCCTCTCTGCTCGAAACAGTACATGGGTTTATAACAGTCATGTCTAAGAAAGCACTAATTTACAAGCCATTAATGAGAAAATTTTGCAATAATTTAATTGCCCACTGTTACTGTATTATGTAGTGTCCCATTTTTCAGATAACCCATCTCTAGATGGTAAAAAAATGTGAATCATTTTTGAAAGTTATACTGAATCCTGTGATTTCTAGTTGATTTCCAAAAGCATTTAAGCTTATAAAGACCAAAGTCCTGAACCTAGTCTTAGCAAATACTCACTTTCCTTCTGATAGTGTTTTGCAAAATTTCAGTGGCCATAAGCACAATATTTGGTCAAATGTTGTAAGGCCAGTTACATATGCTATGACTGCTGGTCCGAAGATAGCAATGATGATGAATGTACATTCATTCTCATTCCTATTCCATCAAAATGGTCTCAAACAGACATTCTTATAGGTTTAGTTCATCCAACAGACCCACTGGAAACAGTGGGTTAGCTGATTTTAAATGGTTATATGCATGACAAGAATGCAATCACCAAAAGATATTGAATCTTAATTCTGGGATTCACAATGTTTTCTGCTTTATTCTGTTAATGTAAAGTGATGCAAATGTCCCTTGCTAGGCCTTAAGAGAAGACTCAAGAGAACAAGAGGAACATCAAATAAAACCATATTTGTTTAAAAGTGTTCTAATGAAAACTGAGCAATGCTTTTCCAGCTCTGAAGGCTCATTGCAACAGAGGACACATGTTTCTCGAATCCCATGGATTTTAAAACCATTCTGAAGTTAGTCAGATCCTCTAGAGGATTATATATATTACCAGCTCTCTAGTGCTAGAGCCAGAATGTGTGACATAGAGCTTTGCAAACTGAGGAGAGGAAGCATCAGGATGTTGAGCACCAAGTCAGCATTTTTGCAGAGTTGCTGTAGCCCTTTTTCTGAGATGAGGAACAGACGGATGGGCTTTTGGTGGATGGCTCTAGCCCACCTTAGATGTTCTTTCTGTGCTGATACGTCCAAGATATATTCTTGTTAGTCTAATTCTGTGCTATTTTTTAGACAAGAAAAGATATTGCTATTATTACTTGTTAGTTTTTTCCTCTATGACATTGAGCATTGGAGTGTGCCTGACTTCCTCAAGACTTATTTGTGAGAGTGTGTGTATATCAGTGACAAAATACAAACTGCTGTATTATTCTTAGTGGTATGGAGAGAACATTAGTTCTCTTTCTAGTGTTCAATTTCATGTTGTGTATTTCAACATTATTATGCTAAAAAAAATATTTACTATGTATAATGAAAGAACCTTTTGCGTCTGTGGCATAGAATCATAGACTCCTAGAATGGTAGGGGTTGGAACGGACCTTTAGAGATGCTCTAGTCCAAGCCCCTTGCTAAGGCACATCCACCTAGATCAGGTCACACAGGAACTCATCCAGGAGGGTTTTGAAGACCTCCGGAGAAAGTGACTCCATATCCTCCCTGGGCAGCCTGTGCCAGGGCTCCATCCCTCTCACAGTAAAACAAGTTTCCCTTATATTTAAATGGAACTTTTTGTGTTCCACCTGCTTCCCATTACCCCTTGTCTTATCACTAGGCATGTATGTCAATGCAGAAATTCTTGGCATGTGCCAGGCTCATTTTACAATAGACAGGAGGAAGGAGTGTCAGTTCTATATAATCAGGATTAATCTTGATAAAACTCTACCACACACTAGGAGTAAGCTTGATCTCTATCTATCCTCACAATTCCAGTTGAGATCTTGGGGAATATGAAGCTTACCTGACATTTCTTTCCCTCAGAAAAGTACTACAGAGCTCTCTCTAGCAGTCCATCTATAGTTTTTACTAGATTTGGCAGCCCCTAGAGTGTTTGAAGATCAGGTCAGAAAGGGTCATTCAAGTGTAACTTTTTAGTCTTTAAAATTTGAAACACATATGTCTCCATGACAGTTCTGGGTTGTACTGGGTAATAAACCAGGGTATCAGTTCAGTTTCTATTTTGCTCTGTGAATCCTGGCTGCTGTGTACCAAGGTAGAAGACCATAGCTGAGAAAAGCCTATCAGCTGGTGAACCAGGAACTGCCTTGGAAAAGATTTTGTTACACTCCAATGTTTTCCTGTTCAGAACAGATTGAACTGAAATGAAATTCAGGATGGGACTCAGCCATGATGGAAGAGAGTCTTTTGTTTGCTGACTGTTCAGCTTGCAGCTAGCTATAGTTATCTCTATTGTTCCCCGGTTAGTAATTGCTGGCCTTCTGCCACTCTGGTTCATAATGGTACTATTAAAGAACTGAATTCACACGTCACCTGTTACAATCTCAGGGATACCAAATGTGGGCTCTGCTCAGAAGCTACTTGTCTATGTTTTTGTAAAAAAGAAATATATACATTAAGTAAGAAGAGTTGAAAGAACAAACTGAAACTTGCCACCTGCTACATCTACTGGTATATGTTTTGGAATACTTCTATAGTTTCAGACTCTGCTTTTGCATGCTGGGAAGGAAAGTTTCCACCGCTTAGATCTCTGTCTAGAGACTTGGCAACTGGCATTTCATCTAGACATCTTTTCATATTTTGTTTCCTTACTTCTGTGATAAAGTATCTCCAATTCGTGTGTCTATGTATTACCGAGTGGTCCACCAAGAAGCCTTACAACTTCTCAGTCTTTTTGGATCCCAAAGGCATCTTCAATTTTTACCCTCATATGTAAAGGTGTCTTTGCCACAGGAGACACAAAAGGGTGCCTGTCCAAAATCCTTAGGCACCTGGCATACAACATCTAGGCACAAGGGGTCTTTTGTAAATAGTCCACTCATGCCTAATTCTCTCAAATTAATGTGAACTTGATCCTGACCTACTGGAACAAAATCTTACTCTTTCAAAACAGAGTTAGGGCTTATGGTCACAATTTATATCCTATCTCCTAATCTCCAATTTTTCCAAAGGACTGGAGTGACAATAAAGAAGACAAGAAATAGCAAGAGCTGAGTGGCATTTGCACAGAAGGTCAGAAGACTGTAAGTTATATTTTCTCTTCAGGACTGAGATGTCCTCGAGTTACTGCTGCACTGAGTGGTTCTCACCATTACCTCTGTATAGCCACTACCTAACATCTTTCCAGCTGCTTAGCTGCTTTTGCAGCTCACCTCAGAGCTGGGCTGATGCTGTCAGATTCAAATCAGTTCTCAGCATTCAGGGAATTTAGTTATATTTCAGTACTTGTACATGAACAAGAAGAATAGCAAAAAGGACAGTATGAAAAAAGTGTGTGATAGTAATTACACTACTTAATGCAAACTAAACTAAATCTCGGCCTTTCTTTCAAAGCTAAGAAATTCAAAAGGTGGCCTTCCATTTCAAATAGTTGTAACAGATTCCACTCTGAAAAATATTGTCCTTCTCTTTTATATTAGAACCAAATTCAGCTTCCCATTCAGTTCTCTTTGAACTTGCACATTATGCACTTTTCACATCTCCTGTAGCTCTCTTAAAGCATTGACACCTACATTATTACTTGTGTCCAAACTACACTTTAAGTGATGATAAGTTTGAGATCATGGAATTTGTCTGTGTGACAATACCATTCATTGCTATTCAACTAGGCTTTAAAAGCTAAATTTGAACACTGCATCGAGTACATTTTAAATATTTTTAAAAAGAGTAGATATTTCCTTTTGTGATTTCACTCCCAGACATAGATATGATTATTTTAGTTCTACATCTTACTGCCTTACATTTTCTTCCTTTTTATGTTTTGGCTTCTAAGAGTAACTTTATTTAATTTCTTCTATATAGCAACCTTCATCTTATAATCACTTTATCATCTGTGGAGGATAACAAGTTGCCTCTTTCATTTGAATTCATCTTATTTTGAACAAGTCTTGTGATAAAAGTGGAAGTATTGAGGTTGAAAGCATCACTGTACCTGTATAGATATGTTGCAGGACTGAGGGAAAGAGAAATGATTAACAAATACTTGGTCATCAGGTCTTTCCAAGTAGCACAGGAGGAGGCACAATGCTTTTGAAGTAGACAGAGCAGGGAACGAAACACAGTATCTCCCCCTATATGACAGGTATGGGAAGTACTTCCCTTTTAGCCCCCTACTAATTTTTTTGTTGTTTGAACCACTGTTTTGAATAATTAGAACTAGCTAAGTAATGGATAGTTGATTTTTTTTACATCATTTGGTTCACCTTTAATTAGCACATTTTATTAGCCTTTTCAGCAATTATTGTTAACCACTATGTAACATCTTAATGATCTCTGTGAGGACTTTGTAATTTCACAACTAATTGTTGCTGTAAAACAAAAGAGGAAACTCTTTTGGGGACTCCAGCTCCCCAAAGTAAGATTGAATGACAACTTTTGCACAGCTTCTGATAAAAAACACTCTGTGTCTCTATTGTGTTACAAAAGCTATTTGTCCACTTAAGAAACATGTTAAGAGCATCTGTCACCGTCTTTGTTTTGCTTCAGTGCTCTATGCACTTAAAGCATTATTTCCACAAGGGAAATTAGAAAATCCACCTGTAAAATTATCTCTATACCTCCAAGCTAGCTTGAAAATATTCACAGTAGCTTTGTGTTGTTATTGGATTTAGTTAATCAGAAACGTAAAACAAATCCTAGCACAAATAATTAAATAAACATGTGATGTTTCTTTTCCTTCCTCTGTGTCTGACAGTTGCATTAAGACTTCAGCCTCCTTTCCCTTGATGCCTATTGCCTTAGGACAAACTATTTATACCTTTATATTTATGCTGTAAATTGCCAGTCTTTTATGTTCTGTATGTGCAAATTATTGTCTGCTGGGAAATGAAATAAATAGAAATAAATGAATTCTTATATAATATAGATACTTCAAAAACATGTTGGTTAAAATCCTCATGTCTGTTGGATCTTTCCAGTATGAATATTTTCTGAAATCTGACAGGTTTGCTGAGCTAAAAGAGATAAAGTGGTGTACTTCATCACATGTGTTGTGACTTTGGTGTTTCAGGAGCTGTACAGAAAACACAACAAAAACATGAACAAAGGCCTGAGAACAAAGTCCTGAATCTAATGTGCAAGAATAGGCAGAAGATCAATAGAAGTCATATAAATACTTGCCAACAGGAGAAATAACTGTTGTCCCAGGAAATTACTAGCTAAGGAGTGGCTGAAGCATTAAGGAAAATTAAATTTTAGGAAAGAGTTTAAATACAGACTCAAAAGTATTTTTTATACATATTTTTTTTACATATTTTTAAGAGGTTGCTCTTAAACATTAGCAGTAGCTGGAAAGAATGGATAAAACTGCTTTTTGAAAATCTAGCCAGGTACAAACTAACCACATGTTCTAAACAAAGCCTGAAGCTGGCCTTAGAGCCAAATCAAAAGGGAAAAAAAAGCTGTTATTAACTGGGAAGGTCATCAAAAGTCTTTCTTTGGTATTAAAGAGAGCAGGAACCTGAGAAATAGAGCAGACTAATGTCACGGATAAAGCAATAGACTTGGAAAAATATCATTGTAAAGGTCTTCTGGATATATGAGGAGACATAGGATTCACTCAGGACCAGGAAAGCAGGCTACATACATGAGATGAGAGACTAAGTGAATGAATTAGAAATGGTGTATTTCAGAGATGTCAGATAGAAAGATACTGTAAGGCTGAGTGTGAGGATTTCAAGAAAACGAAGGTCAGTTAATGGTCCTGTGTGATCAGATGCTTCTTAGTCCCGTCAACAAAAAATGAGTTGACAAATACTATGGAAAATACTGGGTTTATGTTACCTATGTTGAGCCTAAATGTCTACAAAGAAATGTTAAAGGTAGACTAGGATTTTACTTTAGACAAAAGAGTAGGATTTATCCCACCTGGCGTTATATAACTACCATGTAGATATTACCCTTTATACTGAAAGGAAAGCAGCACAGTTAGATCATCATTCAGATGCCATATTTTAGAGATACTCTTTAGCAGTTGGATTAATTTAATCCTACAGTTCTTTAAATATTATTGGCTCGATTTTCAGACTACACAGAGAGCCTACAATGCATGGTTCAGAACTAATTATCTACTTTCAGACAAATTAATCCCATCCACAGGGACAGAATATGGGGTAGAAGTGAGGCATAGAAATGGAGGGAGATTTGATGCTTGCAGATGAAATTTGCTTAGAAAAGATGTCCACAAAAAAGACAGAACCATAGGACATCTCCAAAGAGAGATGGAAAACCACAAGAACTCTCTGAAAAACATACAGAAAGAACCATTAGAGAGATAGGAGGGTTAGTTTAATGAGGTCAGTAACTAGAGACTGGGAAGAAGCACAGGAAAAAGGGCTAAAGATAATGAGTTGTGCATACATGAAAAAAGACACCAGAATTTGTCAGTTTTCTCTTGGAATAAATAAATGAGGTTTTTGGTCAAGTGGGAAGAAGAGGCAAGCATAAAGAAAATTTTGATGAGTGAGTCAAGTTTGTGAGCAAATTCTTCACTTATTTTCCAGAACTCAAACTCCATATCTATAAGATGAGACCAGAGGAAGTACAGCATCCTGAATCACCATGCAGAGCATGGATATACTCCTGGAGGCGAACAACAGCAGGAGTCAGAACTACTCTGAGTCATTAGCAGAACTTTCTAATACTTTTTGCTTCTCACTGCACTGACCCTGCTGCTTTGTTATGATGAATCAATGTACTGTTTCCTCCAAGACCAAACTTTGTAGAGCTTGGTGCTTCTTGATGAATTACCATATGACATGACAAAATTCAGTTAATTCACCTCATGGTGTAGTTCATATACAGTGCACATGACCAATTGTATTTCCCTGAAGACTCTCCTTAATATTTCTTTTCCATGCTCCCTGTCTCTTCTGTCTTCCATCTCCGTCTTTAAGGCAACAACTTGAAAAGGAAAAATTGCAAAATGTGCTATTGTTAACTATACATTGGATGCAGCTACAAAATCCTTTGCAGGGTGAGCTGGATGGTATTACAGATACATCGGGAATAAAACTGGTTAGGGCAAAATTGTGCCCGTACTGTTCGGGAACGTAGATGTCACAAGCAATGAGACAAGATTTTCCAGTAGGAAAAAGTAAGCTGCTCAGCTTGAAACTGGCAGCACAGATTACAAATCAGGAGTCTCTATTTTTGGCATAATAATTCATAAATTGAAATTAAGTTTTACAGCAATGACAGTTGCTGATTCAAAGGAATATCCCACCGTGAATGTCTGAGTCTCTTGGGGTAGGAGGGGTTGATTGGTTTGTTTGACTTGTAAGAAGCAACATTCATATTTTGTAACACTGTCGTCTTCATCACTACAAGATGACTCAATCATTTTGGTTTAGTTTGATATAGACACTTAAGCAAATGGGTCTTTTTATACTATAGGAAGAAAGAAAAATCCAGAGCAAAATTAGATATGCCTCAATTCGGGGGAAACTCAGACTTACATTGATTCTTATTTGCTAAAAATAATGTGTAGTTGGCTCTAAGCCCACTTGGCAAGGGATTTGTCTGGGTTTAGGTTCAAAACTCTGCTTCAGGTGTTGATTTTCACCTGCTACTCTTTTGTCTAAAAAGACTTGACAGAATTACAATAACAGTAGATGTACTTGTATGTGCAGCTCCATTGAGACTTCAGAAAGACATTAAAAATACTTCTGACACGTCAGAGGTTACATTTCCAGTGTATTTCAATTCCAATGAGGCTCATGTGTCTCCTAAAATAGAAATACTTGTTTTTCTTCTTTAGTTCAACAGTGAACTCTCTAGTTGAATTACTGCTAGTAACACAGACACTGATAAGAGACTTTTCAGGCACTGTTAAGACCCACAGTTATATATTTTCTCCTAAAATGGACTAATTGGGGTACAGAAACTTCCAAAGTTTTTAAAAATGTCAATGAAAACAATAATATTTTTTGAAATTAAACCTGCCATGCTGGATATACATACCTCAGAGTATCATGCAAGTTCGTGAGAACTACAAATTGAGTTACAAACTTTGTGTTCTAAGAAGAGGGCATAATTTGCTTAAAAAGCCAAAATGCATCTATTTTTAGGCTCATGGTTCCTCATGACATAAAATGATATAAAATGTTTTCCTGATTATAAAAGAATAGATTATTTTGCTATATTGCAATAGCACTTTCCTGAAAATTTTTATCCATGCTATTATATAACACTGATTGCTTGTATTTCTAAGAAAGATGTTTGAACAACTTTGAAGGGTTTATTTACACTAATATGCTTTTCTGGGATTATAAATACATTTCATTATTACATGTGCAATAGTGCGTGAGAATAAAACTCACAGAATCATAGAATGGTAGGGGTTGGAAGGGACCTTTAGAGATCATCTAGTCCAACCCCCCTGCAGAAGCAGGTTCACCTACATCAGGTCACATAGGAACATGTCCAGGCAGGTCTTTAAGACCTCCAAGGAAGGAGACTCCACAACCCCTCTGGGCAGCCTGTGCCACTGCTCCCTCACCCTCATAGTGAAAGAGTTTTCTCTTCTATTTAAGTGGAACTTTTTGTGTTCCAGCTTCATCCCATTACCCCTTGTCCTGTTGCTAGCTACTATAGAAAAAAGGAATGTCCCAACCTCCTGACACTTGCCTTTTAGATATTTTTAAATGTTAATAAGATCTCCCCTCAATCTCCTCTTCTCCAGACTAAACAGCCCCAGTTCCCACAGCCTCTCCTCATATGACAGATGTTCCAGTCCCCTGATCATCTTCGTGGCCCTGTGCTGAACTCTCTCCAGAAGTTCTCTGTCCCTCTTGAGCTGAGGAGCCCAGAACTGGACATAGGACTCCAGATGAGGCCTCACCAGGGCAGAGGAGAGGAGGAGAAGATCATCCCTTGACCTGCTGGCCACACTCTTCTTGATGCATCACAGGATGCCATTGGCCTTCTTGGCCACGAGGGCACATTGCTGGCTCATGGTTAGTTTATTATCAATCAGGATTCCCAGGTCTCTCTCTGCAGAGCTGCTCTCCAGCAGCTCGAACCCCAGCCTGTACTGGTGCATGGGGTTGTTCCTTCCCAGATACAGGACTCTGCACTTGTCCTTGTTGAACCTCATGAGGTTCCTCTCTGCCCAACTCTCAGTCCGGTCAAGACCCTGCTGAATGGCAGCACAGCCTTCTGGGGAATCAGCCAGTCCTCCCAGTTTGGTGTCATCAGGGAACTTGCTGAGGGTACACTCTGTCCCTTCATCCAGGTCGTTGATGAAGATGTTGAACAAGACTGGTCCTAGAACCCATCCCTGTGGAACTCCACTGGCCACAGGCTTCCAACTCGACTCTGTGCCATTGATCACCACCCTCTGGGCTCTGTCATTCAGCCAGCTCTCGATCCACCTCACTGTCCACTCATCCAAGCCACACTGCTTGAGCTTTCTGATGAGGATGTTATGGGACACAGTGTCAAAAGCCTTGCTAAAGTCAAGGTAGATGACATCCGCTGCTCTCCCCTCATCTAGCCAGCCAGTTATGCACTCATAACTCCATAGTAAATTGCATGCTGTGACTTTTGCTGTAAATAACATTCCTTGTTTTACTCTGTGCTCAGTTTCACCACCACTCTGCTTTGGAGTCCTGTGTCAGTTGTCTGTAGTCACTGCTATGGTCCCCAGGTTTTTTAACTTATTTTTAATAATGCTAAAGTAGCAATTTTGGCAGCAGAGCTAATGTAACAGGCATGTGCATTGTATATAGACAATATAGGTAGTACAAACTAGTCCACTGGTTGTTGTTGCTCATCTCTTCTTCACGCTGAAATAAAAAGAAATCTGGATACAGTAGTTGATCACAGAAAGACCTTGATCTGTTGTTATGTGTACCTATCAGAAATGAAAGGCTTGCTGTAGGCTAGGTATTTTCTGTAGAGAAAAAGTAGTTTTAACAAGCTTATGCAAAGCAAGGCTGGGACCCTGCTGGAATATCACATGCAAATTTAATCACCTGTGTTCTAGTCTCTACAAAACAATTGCAGGCAACTAACAGAGAGAAGAGTCTAAAAGAGTCATCTTATTTAACAAGGTGAAGGAAAATCAGAGAGGGAATATCATGGTTTTGGAAATATGTCAGTGCTGTTAGCACTACTTAATTTAGAATCATAGAATCACAGAATGGTAGGGGTTGGAAGGCACCTTTAGAAATCATCTAGTCCACCCCCCCTGCAGAAGCAGGGTCACCTAGATCAGGTTGCATAGGAACATGTCCAGGCGGGTCTTTAAGACCTCCAAGGAAGGAGACTCCACAACCTCCCTGGGCAGCCTGTGCCAGGGCTCCACCATCCTCACAATGAAATAGTTTTTCCTTATGTTTAAATTGAACTTTTTGTATTCTGGCTTCATCCCATTATCCCTTGTCCTCTTGCTAGATAAAAAAAAAAAAAAGGGATGCCTCAATCTCCTGACATGAGGTAAATAGTGGATTTAGCTGACAAGGTAAATAATGGATTCAGACTGTCTAGGAATAGCAGTAAGCTGAAAGTTGAGTTTTACCTATCAAAGCAGTGCAGTCTGGAGCAATTTCCAGCACAGTGAATATAGTGAGAGTGCTATAGAGTTTAAATTTTGATCATTTTTTAAAAAAAATCTTTTTATATTCTGAGGTCTTCAAAGATCTGAATCTTGAAAGTGTGAATTGAGGCTGCTATGCAATTGAAATTGTAATCACTGTTTATGAAACATTTTTAAGTTTCATAAACCTCCGTGTTTTGTGTCATGCTCAGAAGCCTGTTCTTTTCAATTATTAGGAAAAGTGAAATTTTACCACAAGCTAAGTCACTTAAGAACAGTAAATACATCTTAGAAAGTAGATGACTTGATTTATAGTATCTCAAGATTCATAAATATTTTATTAATTTGTCCAGCCCCTGAGGTAGTTACTCCACTTACAACATTTATGACTTTTATAGTTTGAAAATCTTTGCCAAACAAATACTTCTGTGTTACTAGAAGTTTCTAAGATTTCTTTTTTTTCTAAATCATTTCTTCTAACACTTCTTTTAACACTAACTGTCCACATGTTTACCATTGGTCATATTTTTAAAAAATTTTACTTTTATGCCAAACTATGTCTCACATGAAGGTTTATGGAATGTACAAAAGGAGTTGAAATCAGACTCTCTGAATAAACAGTGTTTGATGTCAAAGTCCACTGAAACCACGTGGACACATCAGCAAATCAACTTATTTGCACAAGCAGGAATTTCTGAGGATTGGAAAGATCTCTGAATAATATCCCATCAGTGATTTCAAGTGAAAGTCATGGAGATTCTCTATTAGTGAACATATCTATTCTATCTAATATATAGATAGAACATACCTAACATATTAAAAAACAGTATTGCAAATAGTGTACAAGAAATGCTTCTTACTTGAATGATACTATTCTGAACAATAAGAATCCATGTATTCTAGTTTCAGGTTCCAAAACATTCAGGCACAGATTCTCTGATGGTCTGAAAAGAACTCCAGTGTTTTAATCATACATATAATTTGACAGGAGTAATGGAGAGTAGGACAGTCAAAACTGCAGTTATCAGAAGATTTGTTAAAGAAAAGAAATCTGCCACAATAGTGACTGAGGATTACTGATGTGAGAAGGAGAAATTGCTCTGTTGTTTTATGATCATTGCAATGAACTCAGTCTTTCTTCTACTCTTTTTCCTGAGAACTAAAGATGTTGGCCCAGCTAAATTAGCAATGACACTGACCAAACAGCTTCTTATTTACTGGAAAGATATTAGAAAACAGGTTTCTAGAGTTTTCCCTGTTTGCTGGCTGGTGTAGAGCTTGGTAGCCGAGAAAATAACTCAGATACCTGTGGGAAGTAGGTGAGCCCAGACAGCAAAAAGGCTGCAACTGACAGAGCTACATCAGAGAAATGCAGTGCCCAAAGGAAGGGACTGCTTGGGTTTGTGATTGCCCCTGCACTCTCTTAGGCTAATATCAAGTCTGCGGTTCATTGAACATCAGAGTATGAATAGGGTGTAAGATCAGGAGGAGGCAAGATGAAAATGACATTTTTTCTTGGTTTATACCCTGCTGATATTGTGATAATTTCTAGCATAAATTACTTTACACTTAACCCTTAAAAGAGTTTTAATGTCTGGAGAAGCATATATCACTGTACAGTTTTCTCATGGTTTAGGCACTCCACGATTAGGGTGTTTTAGGACATATAGGTTATTTCTATTGATTCCTCTCCACATACTGTCAAACTTTCCAAGCAGATTAGAGTTCTGGTAGGGAAAGTCCTTGGATAAACTTCAGGACCTCTCGTTCAACTTGAAACCACAAATTAACATCATATCTCTTTGTTTGTTCATGATTTTAGAACTATAGATTTTGTTACATGAAAACTTCCCAAAGAAAACAAACAACTAGTGAGTATTTTCTTGAGTGATTTAATGTGTAGTTTTTCTTTACATACTTTTTTTTTTTAAAGTATAAAAAAGATCTCCTTACCTCAGTAAAGAGGAGAAACTACAGTGTGTGTCTTGAGTGATCAATTTGAAGACAGATAGAATTAGTTACTGTAGCCTAATCTATTTGTGTGCAGTGTAGGGTAACCTGAAATACAAATTGCCATATTAAGAATTTGCCACTTAATTCTGTGAATCACGGAATCATAAAATCATTTAGGTTGGAAAAGACCTTTAAGATTGAGTCCAACCATTACCCTAGCACAATCATATCCATCACTAAATCATGTCCCTAGGTGCCACTTCTATATGTCTTTTAAATACATCAAAGGAGAAATATGAAATTGATTCAGCACGTTTAAATCTTTGAAGCTCATTGGGAAAATGAATTGGCTTTGCAGCCAAATAAGCCTTTGACACAGTGCTGTCAATCCTTTCTGAAACAATGTTTTGAAACAGGTTACTTTGACTTCTTAGTAAGTTTTTCTAAGCTAATTTTCCATGCATTACAATCACATAGTTGCCTAAGAACAAACTCTCTTTAAACTTGCTGTTACTGCTTTAGTTTGAAATCAATAGATTTCATTTACATTTTTGAGTTCCTTAATTTGTTTGATCACAGACAAATCAGGCAATTGGCATTGGTTAATATTTATCTACAAGAAATGCATTATTGGGTATTAGGATAATAATACAATTATATTCAGTCTAAGGTAGTAGTTTTAAATCACAAATATAAATGTTAACTTTTACCTGAGGTTCCATAGGTTAATTTTTGTGAGAGTATGTACTTTGTTTAGCCAGATTGGCTCTTTAACAAGAAAAATTTCTTGACATATCTAATGTAAAGTGAAAGCTCCAAGTGTTTTATAAATAGTATTGATGGGGTTTTGCATCCAAGAAAGATCACATTAGATATATTAAGCCTTTGTAAGTCTTTACATTCACTAATGCATGTAATTAGACACAAATATCTGCTTATAAAAGTATCTTACTTGAGAGCTGGGAAAATGTGTTTGTCTGAATGCACAACAGTTTAAATAATTCAAGGAGAGAGGAAAATGTAGTTACTTGAATAATAGATAAATCAACAGACTGCGAGGAAGAGATCTAAAATAAAACTAGTTATCTGAAAAACCCTGTTCAGTGTCAGGGGAGACCGTTTTGATGACCCAGAAGTTGTCTGCCTTAAGAAATTAAGTGAAATAGCTTCTCAGAAAATAGCGACCATTTGAGGGTTTACGGTAAAGCAGATATTCTGGCTATTTCACCACATTCTCAAATGTAAATAGGTCTTGACTGTTCATGTATTTACCACTTTAATTGCTGGTGTTTATTTTCATTGATGTTTGCAAAGTTGGATGACTTAAATGACTAATAGTAGAGTCAGAGTTTGGGTAACCACAGCCATCCCAAATGTTTCTGTGTAGTCTGTTTAACTTATTAACACCGTGCTTCCCATAATTGACGTGCCAGTACAGGAGACTAGATAACAAAAAGATTTTTGTTATACAGAAGGTAAAAGAGAAAAATTATCTTTTTCTATCATACTAGCAACAATCTAATTTAATCATGCCTTTAAAAACAGCTGAATAAAGTTGATACTATATATTGAGCTACTTCTTAACAGAGAAGGATTTTATTTATTCTTAAACATATGGCTGTACATCAGCACAGGGACCTACAGTGCTGTGCTATCTGTTATGTTGTTACATGACGTGGTTGATATTAAAGGAAATACTAGGAAACGTTAAGTCTGAATGTGGGAAAATTGTGAGTGAGAATTTTGGGATATTCCATCTAACAAAACTAAGACCAAGTTCTTAGAGTTATTATCTTGCTTCTGCTGAAAGGAGACATATGAAAGCAGGCTTACCTGCAAAATGCTTCCACTCACAGGTAAAAGCCTAAAGTGTTTGAGTTGTGAAGGCTGGAAAATTTGGTAATGTATTTTCATAAGAACCCACGTATACCCCAGAGCAATTAGTGGTGGATACATATTAGTTATTTTCTAAATTGATGCAGCAATCCAAATTGTTCTCTCTCCTACACATAATCTTGAATAACTCATTATTTCTGATAGAATTTTGTAGACGTATTTACACAAACTTTAAACAAGTATCCCAATACTGATACTTGTGGGACATCACCAGCCAACTTTTAGCTTCTTAATGAATTATTTATAATTTCAATTGTCAGCAGCTCACAAGCCAGCTTTTGTCTGGACTAATTGCATTGTTGACTAAGCCAAACTGATTTAAGTTTTTCCCTAGACTATCACACGTCTCCTTATCAAATACCTGTCTAAAATCCAAGTATATCTGTGGCACTTCCTTACTTTGATTTTCTGCCTGAAAACCATCAAGCTTGTCTGACCAGCTTAATTTTTCGAATTTCCACATAGTTTGGTTTCTATGACAACAGTCCCATCTATGGGCTAGATAGTGACAGCTTGTCATCTGTCACACAGGACTATGAGGACTCTGGAATACCTCATAACATTTCTGATATTCCCCCAGGCCATGAGAATGAGTGCAAGGACTGCCTCTGCAAAGTCCTCTGAAAGAGAACAGCCAAAACTAACCAAAAAGCAATTCTGGCTATCGCCCACACTCCAGCTATCAAGTCTGAATGGAGAGTAAATGGTTCCACTGAAAGAGGCATTCAACAAATAGACATTCTTACCAAAAACATGGAAATCGATGAGATAATGAATGACCTCTACTATTCTGCCATGCTGTAATTAGTACTGGGAATATCAGAGGCACAATGTAATCACCTGGCACATACCACCCGGCACATTGCTGCTGTCAGGAGCAAAGAGATCCCTGGGGATAGGATACAATCCACAGCACGGAAGGCTTGTTGGTTCTGCTGCATTACAAGGCAAACTGGGAGGACTGGCTGATTCCCCAGAAGGCTGTGCTGCCATTCAGCGGGATCTCGACTGGCTTGAGAGTTGGGCAGAGAGGAACATCATGAGGTTCAACAAGGACAAGTGCAGAGTCCTGCCTCTGGGAAGGAACAACCCCATGCACCAGTACAGGCTGGGGGTCAAACTGCTGGAGAGCAGCTCTGCAGAGAGAGATCTGGGAGTCCTGATTGACAATAAACTAACCATGAGCCAGCAATGTGCCCTCGTGGCCAAGAAGGCCAATGGCATCCTGTGATGCATCAAGAAGAGTGTGGCCAGTAGGTCAAGGGAGGATCTTCTCCTCCTCTCCTCTGCCCTGGTGAGGTCTCATCTGGAGTCCTGTGTCCAGTTCTGGGCTCCTCAGCTCAAGAGGGACAGGGAAGTGCTGGAGAGAGTCCAGCACAGGGCCACCAAGATGAACGGGGGACTGGAACATCTGTCATACGAGGAAAGGCTGCAGCAACTGGGGCTGTTTAGTTTGGAGAAGAGGAGATTGAGGGGAGATCTTATTAACATTTATAAATATCTAAAGGGTGGGTGTCAGAAGGTTGGGACATCCCTTTTTTCTGTAGTAGCTAGCAACAGGACAAGGGGTGATGGGATGAAGCTGAAACACAAAAAGTTCCACTTAAATATAAGAAAAAACTATTTCACTGTTCAGGTGAGGGAGCACTGGAACAGGGTGCCCAGAGGGGTTGTGGAGTCTCCTTCCTTGGAGGTCTTCCAGACCCGCCTGGACATGTTCCTATGCGACCTGATGTAGGTGAACCTGCTTCTGCAGGGGGGTTGGACTAGATGATCTCTAAAGGTCCCTTCCAACCCCTACCATTCTATGATTCTATGATCTCATCATGTGAGGTTTGCTTCAAGGTGATCTGAAACTTCCTCTGAAAATCAGGATACACGATGAAGCCAAGTGACTTTAACTTGACCTTTTTAAAGAATCCAGATTTAGCTTGAGGTAAAGAAAAGGTTCCTTTAAGAGATATTATCATTTTTGGAAAACAATGTATACATTTGTGGTATGTGTTATCATGATTGCTAAAATACAATAAGTTATAGAAATTCTATAGAAAGGAAGGATTTGTTTGTCAGCTTAGTACAAAGTTATTTAAAATTGTGTTGTAGTATATTTTCTGAGTGTCAGTTACATCGAAAGAGTGTATAATGTGTATTGAAGCATGTTAAAACTTTCTGTGTTAATTGATTAGATATAATGAATTATCCGTCCAGTAACAATTGTTTGTTTACTTCATCAAAACAACTTCATTTTTTTTACAGATATAAATTGAGAAATATAAAGTGTTTTTCAAACAGCTTGATGAACTCCTGCTATATCACCCAAGGAAGAATGAAGGAAAATTTCTCACCATTATTAGAGAAATGTTTTTCTCTTAAAAACAGACACTTAATGCCCAACTCTAACCAAATGAGCTACATTTTAGTGGTTTCAAGTTGCTGAGGCCTTGAAGGACTTCTAGATGCAACATTGACTTAATCCAAATATTTCAGAGTCATATGCCACCTGGTATACAATAAAGCCAACTGTACCAGTACAGTAGACAAGGTAGCTTACCTGTTCAGTGAGAAGAGAAAGTACAAGGAAAAAAATCTTTGGGCACAGTACAGCCTCTCAAACATTTAGGAGCAACAACATTGTAAAGCAGAGGAGGAAAAAGTCCCAGGAGGACAAAAGTAGTGAGATTGCCATTTTTACGCTCAAAGTGAAGCAGAAATTAAGCCGTATGTCTTCTGTCCTGCTTATGTGTCTTCAGCCTCTGTGGCTTTCAAGTGCTCTCTGACCAGCACATTATCAGTTCATCTCTGAGCAGTGATCATTTGGGTGTTTTGCACAAGAATAGTTTCAGTGAGACAGAACTAAATATATCAGTGTTTATGGTACGTACCCACAAGGTGAGAATTTAAGTTTGTCTTCCATCCAAGTGAAATGAGACAGCTAACTCAGGTCTCCAGTTTCCAGACAGAGCATCCTTCCCACTGTGCCAGCCTCATCATCAGGTGAGCGTCTGTCTTATGAGAAAGGATTGAACAGATGCAGATGGTGGGCTGCAGGATACAGGTGCCAGCTGTGAACCCCAAAGTGGCTGTGATGCTTCATTCTGTTGGAGAACAACACAGGCCAGCAGCTCCACACCTTTGTCTGGGCATTGTATAGGAGAACCTGAATTTTTAATTCCTCTGTAATCAGAGTCCTTACAAGATTAATTCCCTGTCCTTTGTCAAAGCTGAATAACAATACACAGGTAAAATCAGTTTTGTTACCTCCATACAATATCTCATCATACACTTCTGTGTTTTAGAAGGCAATGTCTGTACTAGAAGAGATATTCTCTTGGGTATACCCAAGCAGTAATGCTAAGCAGTCTTACATGTAAGTTTCGACTAGTAGGTTTCTAGAGCTGGTTTCTATTGGCCTCCAGTCAACGGCAGGGTCTGCTCTCTTGACAGCTCATCCATCTCATTATTTTGAATAGTAGAGGCAAAGGTAAATCGCATTAAATTTCTAATTTCTAAATTTTCTAACTAAATATTCCTAAATCTTCCACAGAGACACCAAAAGATACATCAGACTTCTGTGCAAATTAAATATTTGATGAGCAGAATAATCTGGGAAGAGTAAACTTCTATGATGTGTTTACAAGACTTGTTTTCACTGAAGAGTAATCAGATGTGCTCTCATAATCCTCCTATAATATCAGCTTCAATTTAACAAATTTGTTGTGTCCAAATTGTGTGGTTTTATCTGTACTTACAGCTATGAGGTCTGCTATGACTTCTACCTTTTTATTATGTTTGAAAGCTCCTTCTTTTTTCAGACTACCAGTTGAAGCCATGGGTCAGACACATTTATATACAAAACCACCATGCATTGGATGGATAATGGCAACGAAATTACCATGAAAATCATTTTGTCTGAAAGAGTGAAATTACATCTATTGTGCTCCCAAGGAGACAATACATGAAGTGCTAAGGGAAGGGTTATAATCAGATACTTTGATTAAGCTTATCAAGATAAACATGAAAAGCCTCTGTTATGAGTACCAATTTCCACAGCCATTGGCAATTTTCATATTTAAGTTTTCAAACAAACAAACAAAACAAAAAAACAATCCCCTCCAATTCCTCCCCTAAATTATGAGAACAAGTGGTACCAGTTTAGGTCAAAACAATGTTTGTTTCCATCACTTGTAGTGAGTCAGGTATCAAATTTTGGCAGTACCTCTCAGCTTAGACTAAATATCTAAAATCTCAGTAGCTTTACTGAACTTCTTAAATCTTTAAAGCAGATCTGGAAAGACTGAATGAAAATGAAGATATTAATGTTTTTCCTTTTTTTCAATACTGCAATTCCGTCTCTTTCTAGACAAATCGGGCATGTAGCTAATGTTAACTAGATTTCTTCTAACTCTTTGGGTATCCATACCTAATTGTTTTTTGGTTTTATGTGAAAAACCTTGTTCCCAACCTGCCTCAAAGTACCATTGAGTCATTTCTATAACAACCTTCCTTTTTTTTTCCTGAAAACCATTTTATCCCAAAAAGTATGAAGCTGTGTTATCTCTTGGGTCCATTAAATCTCTTTCTGAATCAAAGCTGAGGAATTAAGTCAAGATAGACTTCTGTGTCTCATACATTTTTCTCAAAGTGTCCAGAGAACAAGTACAACTTGATGGTCCCAGTAAAAGTGGCAGCACCCATTCCTGAAGCACAGCAGGCTCAGTTCTGGACAGTGTGGAACATTGGAAACCTCTACTTTGCACTGAAAAATCAAATTTACCTTGAAATCGAGAAGTTGGAGCTGAGTTGTAGGACCAAAGGGGCAGTTGCATGCTGAACTGTGTATTTTTCAGAGCTATTCATTGTATTTCATTACAAATGAATTGAATTTCCCTTTTGAATTCTCCTTTGGTTTCTGGCTACTAAGTAATCATCAATGTAATTTATCTGATAGTGCAGATAGTTTCCCCTAGTTTTGAAAAGTCGAGCCCTTCAGGTAAGTTGTCTTGACAGTAAAATGAGAAAGTAAAAACTTGCTAATAACTTCTAATATGATATTTTTATGTTATTTCTATATAACTCAGAACAAGTAAACTTTGCTCCTTTTGTACTGTATAGAATAAAACAACTTGCCAGTTTATTGCAGGTCTGACTTTAACCTGTTCTGAAATTAGGATTTTTAAATGATTTTATTTTATTTTTTCTATATATAATATCCATCTGATCTAAATATATCTCTTTTCCAGGTAATCTGCCTTTTAGAAGAATAAACTTAACTGAGCAACAGCAAGGTATAATTACACTGAATAGGTTGATTGCAAAGAGACTGTCAGTCCACTGCTGTCTCTTTTGTAAGGCCTTTTACTGATGGGAGTCTACAATCAAAATTACATGTTTAAAATGTTGGGTAAGTACTAGTTGAAATTTCAGCAACCACGGGTGGACTTTTCCTCTCTACAGTCAGATTAGTAATATATAGATAACATTCTTACATGTTATGCTAAAATGTGTGTCAAAGACAAGATCTACTTGTCTCAAATGTTTGATGCCATACAGTAACTTGGCTTAATATAGAACTAATCAAGGCTCTGTCTTGATGTGACCCAAGGAAATAACTATCTTCTAACAAGCAGCTCCAGTGGCAGTAGACAATTATGCTTTCTCTCTTTCAAAAACATCTATTTATAGTGTAACAGATAACTTCACTAGATATACTCTGGGAAGATAAAAGCTTTACTTTTCTGCACAAATAATCTTGTTTTTAAAAGAATTTCAATGTAAAAATGATGTTATTAAGTATGCTGCAGTAACCTCCAGTAGCATTTTATTGAGCAGGAGTCTAATATGCCTACATCTACATTTTTGTGATTTTCAGAAGGTTCATTTTGACCTCAAAGCATTACTCTTGACTAAAATAACAACTTATCATGGAGTTCTTCTAAATCTTCAGAAACTGATGAAAATTTCATCTGAACGGAGACATCCTTCTTAATCCATGCACCTGGTTCGACTGTCTATTCCCTACAAGCAGATAATCTGCAAATGCAGTTCATCTAGGCTGGAAAACAAACTGTTCATAGGCTCTGCAGTTGTTGACTTCAGCTGGCAGGAGATTAAAAGAACTGAAAGGTTTGCTGCTTTGAGAGTTTTATTCCTTTCAAGGCTTCTTTAAAGAATAAAGTGTTGCAAAATCTCTTTGCTGTCAAAAAAAAAAGACTTAACCCAGGATTTTTTTTTTTTCCAAACTGTATTATAGTACTGCAATATTCAGGAATTAACTATGGTTATATTTGCTACTAAGCCTTCATTCATACAAACAATGTAGTATTAAGAATTATTACATATTTGAAAATAGCACAGTTAGGGCGATGGTTTTGTTCTTCTTCCTGACAGTGGAACTATTCATTGCTTAAAAGCTTTTATTTCTTATGCAGGAACAAATTTCTCCAGGGAAAAACCACACACATTAGTTAGAGGGAAGGAAAAAATTGTACTTATAAATTTTAATGTGTAATTTATTTGCTTGTTTCTGTGGATCAGTCTAAAGAAAAATGTGAAGGGCAAAAGACAACATGGTTTGATTAATGTTCCAAAAGGCCTTTCGGGGATTAGGAAATTGGCTGAAGTACTTAAAAGCATATAGAGTTTTTAAAAGACCTTTCTAAATCATTTTAACTTAAAACAATACCTTTGGGAATTGCGTAATAATAGTTCCTACCATATGGTGAATATAACTATATTCCAAAGACCTCATTCTAATTTCACTTGCTCGGGTTTAACTCTATCCAAGACAATGCAGAATATTTTTGTCATGTACAGCAGTAGATAAAATACAAATTAATCACTAGATAAGAAAAAACCCACATGTAGTATTAACACCCAACTCATTTCAACGATATAGTACTAAAAAAAGTTATAAAACATCTGAAATTCACATGGTTATGGTAATGTGTACCTCTGTTTATAACTAGTAAGGGTCCTAAGAGGTCACTAGCTAGAAAGAAAGTTCTACCTCTAAATTTAAATCAAAGATTACATTTTGTTTACAGAATTGGCAGCATCGATTACTCCTGCCAAGTAAAGATTAAAATTTGTTTTAGCAGTCTTAAGCATAACTCGATATGAGAATAGGAAGTGAGGCTCTATTGGAAACAAGCCCCAGGTGGCTGATCTAACTAGGCAAATCACGTCTTACACATAGTACTGTGGTATGAAAACCTCCAGATTCCAATTTTTTTTTCCAGTTACATTTAAAAATATGCTATAAAGAAATAAATGTGTTCCGTCAAAGATATTATGAGAAAATAATTAATGTAAAAAAATATTTACCGACTCTCTCATTCCATTCCTGTAATAATATCTATAACTAACCATAAGGAGCTTTTTTTAGGTTAGGAAAAAAAACAGAAACCAAACAAATAAAAAGAAAGAAATAACAAATTTGAACTAACAAAAAAATCTAGGCAAGAACTTTTCCTGTTTTCACATAGACTTCAACCCCATCTTGTTTAGATAAGCCTACAACAAATAGGTTAATGAGGAAATTCAAACTCAGTGGTTGGGAAAACAACTCAGAATAAATGTATAAATATAGCGCAAGTTTCCAAACTAGAATGATACATAGATGTCTGATTTGTTTCTGGCACAGGACATCATGAATTATGTTTCCTCATGAAGAAATCCATGAAATAATTTGGAATTCTCCCAATAGAACTGTCAGGTACCATATATGTATTGGAAAATACATGAATATCTGGATACGCTACGATCCCAATCCTCAGAACCAAAGATAACAAACTATATGTGATAAGAAAGCAAATGAAATATAAAACAAACATCTGAAAAATAAAAGAAAGTTGACCGCTGCAAACTGCTATTTACTGCAGCATTTTCAAGCTGAAGTCAAGAGTTCACATGCAGTAAGGCTTAACTCATCACAAGACTTCAACACTGACATCTTGAAGCCCTTTCCATATGACTGTGTTGTAAGTTCTAGAAAAGAAAGTTTCCAGAGAAGCAATCTTCAGAATGGGTAAATGAGAAAACACAGACCTCTATTTAAAAAAAAAAAAAAGAAGAAAATCGGCCAAAATAAACTATTTAAAAAAATGTCTAAACCTCCAACAAGCCCATAGCTCTTCCATGTGAAGCTAAATCAATAAAAATCACATTAATAAAATCAATATAGAGAAATCCAAGAGGATTTACATGAATAGTAAGGGAATCTATGTAAATGTTGAAAGAGGTGCTAGTAAGTCACAAGATTAGTACGTTAATAATATCCTTAAGTTATGAGGGCTAAACAAATTATGAAGTTTCATGAAATGTTCAACAACAGAGAAGTCAAACGTGCTACAAAAGCATCTTAAAGAGAATAAAGACAAAGTCTAGCAAGAGCAGAGTTGATTTTAACCAGTCTTCAATCACATTTTCAGCCATAGAAGATGACATCAAAGATATTGAACAAGTATTTCAAGTATGCAGTGCAAGTATTTGACAGCTTCTTTCTTGGAATACTATATAAGCTAAAAGAAAAAAAAAAAGAGAGAGTTTTCTATCAGAGTGTAGTTTGCACAGATGAAGTAGGCGAAGAAAATGAAAGACAACAGCAGCACTGATATCGGAGAGGTGCTCTCAACGTGATGTTTGGCACTGAAGTTTTTGAGATGCAGTTGAATGGATGAAGTTAGAACAGAGCTCAACAGTAGAACTTTTCTTGGGTTTTTCTAATGATACAGCTCACATCAGACAACTATCTAACAGGCAAGAGTTATAAAAACAATACAGAGCACCAAACATTTTCTAATTTTGGCATTGCATTAGAAGGCAATGAGTATTGACAATATAAATATCATCAATTTGCTTCCATTTAGATCTGAAAAATAATCACATGGAAAATATTATGAATTGGGAAGTCAGCTGCATCATCCATCAAATCAAACAAAATTTGGTCACTGCAAATTTAGGAAGTTTATGTGAAACTAATATTTTTTTCAAATATAATTTCCAAATTCACATCTGGATATTTCCATAATTTTAAAAAGTAAGTGCTGTGAGAAAAGAGTAAGTATTGAGCAGAGATGAACTTAATAACAAATTTGTAATTTTATCCTAAAATGCAGCAATTTCAGTATGTATTATTACATGTGGAACTGCAGGTTGTATCACTGCGGGACAGTAGAAGAAGGAAAAGGACCAATGAAAGTAACTTGCAGTGCAACAAGGTTTGGGGCAACTTAGGGAATATAAATGGGATGAAAAAATGGGAATAGAAAAGCTTTAATTGCTTTTTTTTCTCCTAGCTCTTTATGATTGTGAAAATCCAGATTCAGATAAAAACCAAACCATTGACTATTTTGACATTCAGATATCTGTGGTTACTGTTACCTTTCATGCCTTGGGGAAAACTCATTTTTCAAAGCTGTTACCTCTCTCAAGATCCTTCATTACATCTCTAAAGTTGCTACTGATTTTCAAGAATGCAGTTTCCTTTCACTTTTATAACAGGAACACTGACCTTGGGTATTTTGAACCTGCATTTATAAAGCTGATCATGCTGACAGAATGAATCACACATGCCTGCATTTCCATTTCATCCATACGTCTTTTGAATTAGGTCTCTTTTAGACATCATATCCTGAATTTAGACCTTGGAAAATTGAATTGCTAGTTGAATTATAGTGCTAAGTGGCACTTTGGAATGCCTATTGAAAGTTCTTCTTTTTTTCTATTTGCCATATGCAGCACTAATTTTTGAAAGTCATTAGGGTTAGCTTATCCTTCTGAAGAACTATTTTTGGAAATGAAGCACTCATCTTCCCTCCTCTCTCCCAGAGCAGCCCAAAAAGAGTTGCTTTTGCTGGTGAAGCAACAGATGCTGAGCACATGAGTGCATGAGCCCCAGAGTGACACTCAGCTGCTTGATAGTATCAGTCAGGGAACGCAGATCAGTTCATTGCAGAATTGGCCTTGCAGGTAACCTGCTGTGCAGGGTAGTTTCTAGTCATATGTGAAGTAGCCAGTTCTTTAAAGTCACTCTCAGTCCACAACTTATTTCTTTTGTCTTTGAGCCCTGAAAAGCTACAGTGACTGCTGCACTGACAGGAGACAACTGGGTACTTGTCAAGAGGAGGGCATGCTGGTAAACCCTTCTTTCACCAGAAGCCTCTTCTGAAGCTACTCAAGCATTATGCTTGTATAAGCTGTATGCATAGACCTGGGACTGAATTGCTTCAGCGTGCTGACTACAAAAGCTAAAGATCTTGTTTCCATTTTCTTCAGGGTTTTGAGTCTCTATTACTGCTGCTACCCTAAGTGCATCAGTACTTGGTTGTTTTTATAAAAAAAGTAGTCCAGTGTTTCACTTAGTACTGGAAGAGTCTATGAAATATCTATAAAGATATATATCTTGTGCCAGGGCTAAGTCACTTCTGAATGTGGAAACTTCCAGTGCTTTTAGACCATACATCTGTCATGTTGCATCTTTCTCTTCACTTTGTGCTATATGGCTTGAATATGAAAGGTTTATTTATTTACTCTGACTTTTTTCCAGTTGGCAAAGACATGATAAGGATTTATTTATTTATTTGACGAGTGGAAATTAATTTTCTCATTCTTGATATTACTGTTTATTTTATTATAGAGGTTATCATAAACCACATCTTTGAAATGTTTTTCTTTGTTCTTTCTTTTTTCCCTGAGAAAATATTACTTCTAATTGAGTGAATTCTGTTACTTCTATTCTTTTCCATTAAGTTCTTTAATGTGAAGTGAGGGAGAAGGAATTGGAAGAATAAAATCACAGTTCATCCAGCAAAAAAATTTTTAGAAGCATTGTTGAGCTCCTGTGACTGTATCTACCATATTTCTATTGTAATCTGTTTATAATTTCCTGATCAGTCTCTGTGGTTCTCTGGAGGCAGTGGCCTTAATTGGTAAGGCCTGGGTCAGGTATGAACCTTAGAGATAAAGAAGTCAATCTTTTTCCCTCAGCTGCAACCTGTTGATTATGTTTGTTCATGTATTAATTTAGTCACTACAGATTAGAAAAAGGAGAAAAAAGATAACTTGCTTCAGATGTCTAAGGGCAAATCTAAGATAAAATTCCAGGAAAAAAATACTTAAAAAAAATATTAGAGCAGATATTCTAAATTTCATTAACACTTATAAGTCTTTAAAAGGTGTATGCCAAAGGATGGGTGGCATTTTTTCTGTTGTGTTCAGTGACAGGACAAGAGGTAATGGACAAAAGCTGGAACACAGAAAGTTCCATTTAAATGATGTAAATTCTCTCCTCTTCAGGTGATGGAGCCCTGGCACGGGCTGCCCAGGGAGGATGTGAAGTCTCTTTCCCTGGAGGTTTTCTCAAATCCACCTGGATGCGTTCCTGTGTGACATGATTTAGGTGGACCTGTTTTAGCAGGAGATTGGACTGGATGATCTCTAGAGATTCCTTCTCCCTCTTACCATGCTATGATAGAAATAGAAATTACCTCTACAAGGGAATTAAAATAAGGTCTTATATTTCCCATTTCTTTTCATAAGATCAATCAATACTAGGATATCTTATTCAAAACTTTGCTAGCTGCTCAAAACTGAAGGTTCACGGATGATTGAAAACAAATTTGTGTTTGTGTTGCTTTAAAAGATCAGGCCACATAGGTTTGGGCTAATTCTAATGTTAGCATACAGAGCTTCCTTTTTTAGCAAAAAAATCTGCAAAGGGATTTTGTCATACAAATGAACATTCTAGACTGTCCAAAAGCAAACACTGTTTTTCTTTAAAAACAAAAAAAGCACAAAGAATCTAAGTCAAATCCAAGCAAAAGAAAGTGTGTGTGTGTGTGTGTAGTCAATTATTTGTACAATACTTTTATGTAGACACTATAGTGCATAGGACAAAGGAATTTTGGAGACATTCTGAACCACTTACTAAGCTTAGGAAATTGATGAGGTTCCAGTTAACAACACAAACCATGCTGGTGGGGTTTCATGACTTGGTATAGGATCTGCTTGTGCAGCTCTCTGAAGGAGTTTGACCTTAGTAATTATATGATGTGGTTTAGGGTAGTACTCAAATCCAAGAAACAACAAACATTCAGGACCAAAAAAAATCGGCATAACAATATCAAGATAAGTATCATAACAAGTATCTAGATCAGCTTTAAGCATATTCTCATATCAGTCCTATGTTTTGGTGAGGAGACTAGCCCATCCTCTCTGTAATATGACTTTTAAATAATAGAAATGACTAAATAGTAACAAAAGAAAAGGATAAGTAAATATTTTCAGATGTGCCATCTCTGGAGCTGATGTGGAGCATTTGTCATGATGAATTGGTTAAATGGGCACAAAAAAAGCCACTAAACAAGTTAAAGTTAGTAATAGGCAGGTGCAGATTGAAAGTTTGCCTGGTTTCTGAAGAGTCGAAAGATGAAAGACAGTAGAAACCTTTCTTGTTCTCTGTGTTTGTGTTTCCTTCAAAGAGAGCTATGAATAGTATTAAAAGGAAGAAATACACTTGTATATCTTATCTTTCCACAGTTCTGTTGAGAGTCTGGACAGTTGGCAGAGGTCAGAGCTTTAGAATATTTTTCTATTTGCTGTGTGTCCCAGAACTCTGACTATTTGCATTTGTATCAATGTGTCAAAATCTGTGATCTTCTTGTAAACCTTCTTCAAACAAAATTTTGGTTATGGGTCTCAAATCATAGCACCCAAATGATGTTTACCCACTGTAACTGCAAGAAAACTGTACGTGCTTGCTTTAAGTTAAGGTAACTCAGAGCAAAATTCAATCAATGTTTTGGTATTCACTTTGCTTATTTTTCCTGGTTTTTGGCAAGCTACATTATAATCTCTTTAGTTAATGCAGTCTTGGTGACAGAAGATCTTGCTTCATCCATTTACTGTTGAAAATTGTGTTGTTCGGGGATTTGAACATTGCTGAACATTACTATGAGGCATTAATGGATTTGTAAAACTGCAAAATGAGAACTGCCTACAACACTGCTTCTCAAGTAATGATTGCCAAGAGTTTAACAACCTCTTGAAAAGTAATGGAAATCTATTGTAGTGGTCCTTCTCTTAATAGCAAAGATCTCAGTTATATCATTGCTTGCCTGGTCAGAGATTTTGTGAGTCCCAGGGCACAGACTCATATATTGGAAAATGTAGCCCAGGGGGAATGTAGCAGCACAAGATGTTCACAATCTTGATGCTCATAAAATACAGGCCAAAATGTAAACTTTTGGGTTTTTTTTTTAAAGTGTTTGGAGTTTTGCTTTGGTCATTGAATTTCCCACGTAATTACAATGTCCAGAAACAATTCCCAGGCATATTCAGGCTACTTCTTCCTTCCTTGCACAAGGCACAAGTAGCAGTAAAACTATGGTTTGGTGCACGAGCAACCAATTTCAGTACTGCAATCTGTGTGTAGATAGAGTCCGGTGGTCTTGCCATTCTAGAACTGCTCAGATTTACATTAGTATTGTCACTGAGGAAGACTTTGGGGTGATTAGAAAACCTATTGCTTTTCTTTTAACCTGTTTTGGTCAAATAGCAGTCCAGAAACATGACACAGGATATTTTTTTCCATTTTTCCATTGTCTGGAATGGAATTCTGATGGAATTTGCACATCTATTCCTTGCCATGTTCCACATTTGGGATAATACTGCTATGTAAATAATGTTATCCAAAATACCTAGATTTCTGTATAGACATTTTCACATTTAAAAACAGAGGAATACTACTCTGATAGCACTGTGAATGGAGATTAAGCACAATTAATGTCAGAACCAAAATCTAGATAATGACTGGACTGTAGATACTCTTATATTTTTGTGCAACTAAATTAAAGTCAGTGTATGAACATATTCTTTTCATTTGCTCTGGAAGTGACTGGGTTTTTTTCCTTACATTAAAATATCTTTATGGCAAAACCAGAATTCTCAGATCCAAGATTTTTTTGTTAAAATGGTAAGTTCAATCTTTGTAATCAGAAGCTAAATGAGACTTTGAAATCGCAGAATAATATGTAGAATATGTGAAGTATTTTTGTGGAATAAGTCTAGAGCTCATCTGACTTACTAATCACTGTTTGAAATGTAGCCATGACATCTACGTACTCACCACCTCCGTGATGGAACAAGGGCCCCTTTTAAAGAGAAACAGACATTACAGACTGATGGGATGAATTACTTCTTGCTAAGGTGACCAGTAGTTTCACTCAAATACTTTCCTTTTAATTGAAATGAATCTCATCTAAGATTAATAAATTCAGAGAAGTATTGGAGGACAAAAAAATCCAAATCATCCATTCTGCAATGCAGGACATTTGTGCACAAATAAAATTATGCTCTGGATAATAAATGTGCCTATAAATATCAGGTATCTATGGAAGCATTTAAAGCCTGTATGTTGCCAAAAGGGTAAATGAAGACTGACTGTCAGCAGGATGCTAATCTTTCGTTTTAGAAAAAAAAACTTGCAAGTTGCTATTCACTTGTGAAACATGTAGAGGACAACATTTAAGAGTTCAATATAATATCAACTGTATTGAAGTGATGTGCTTAACACATTGGGTATATTTCAGTAGTGAACAGAAAAAGGGAAAAAAAGGTAATTATAAGATTAAATTAAGCACATTTATGTTTGACTTGTTTGTTACAGTTTAATCATCTTGGAATGTCTTGCCTGTTCTGCTAACATAAAATCTTTTCCCTAAACTTGTCTTTTTTTCCCACCTGTATTATCTTGTCTCATGGAACACACCTATTTCTGCTTCCAAACCGTGTCTTGACATCTTCAATATACTCATGAAAAAAGGAAGATGAGCTACAGACTGCACAGAAACTCTGTAACCACAGCAATGATGTTGTGTAGTCTGTCCCTGTCTGCCAAGAAAGTGTATTTATTCAAAGGTACAAGTTGATAATATATTGATATATATTTTACATCAAAAGATATAGTTTAAAGATATTTATATCAACACCTAAACTTGTATGTTATGTTACTCTTCTGGAGCCCTGGTGAACTTTGCATGCCATTAAATCAGTCTTTAATCAATACTTTATTGCTAGAAGACTGAGGAAGTATCATCAGATCTTAAGGTATTTCCTCAATAATTACTTGTTGATACTACTATTCCTGTCCTAATTTTGTTCAGTGTCACTTAAAAGTCTTTGTGCTAAGTAGTCTTCTCTCTTTCCTTACCAGAAAGCAATATTTTTACAGAGGAAAGCAAGTATAAATAGCATTTTTCCTCTCTTTCCTTTGTGAGCATGAAGCTCATCAAGGGATGAGAGGAAATATTAAAAGAAGAATATTGTCCCAGCATATGCTGTTTGTTATTGGCAGCTAAATGAAGGGAACAGGAATCACCTATAAACTCAGGAAAAAAAAAACCCCACTGCTTTGATACTCTGCTCTCTCAAGACGTATATTCAATAGGATTGCTTCTGCCCAAGAAGCATTACAATTTTTCCATTCATATTTCCTGATTCCTATGATTTGCTTATGCTAAGGCTGCAACTGAGACATCTCAGTCCCTCTATATTCAGCTCTGTCTTCAGTGAGATGATTTCTTTTTCCCCTCATTCTGATTTATGACGTGAAAGTGCAATAACAAGTATATTGCTCTAAATTTTCAGTCACACAAAATCACTCTGCATACCTGCAGACATGAATCATCCTATCAGAAGCATGAATGCACTGGCAATTTCTGGTTTCCAGTCTTTAACAGATTTGCAGAGTAAGAGTGTAGTCTTCAATGACAGTTTAATAAAAGAAAAAACCCGAAAATCTCGGGGTTTTGTTGAGTAATGTATATTTTATTTTTACAGAGCAAATTGTCCTATCAAATTCATAAGCAACTTCAAAGCCTAGCAAAGTAAGTCCTCTTCAGGCACAAAGGAAGAATGGACATCAGCAGCTGAAAGAAAAAAAAAAAAGAGAAAAAAAAGAGAAAACCTTCCCCTAAAAAAGCTTAGGAAAACAAAGACCCCTGATGTTACCTTAAATATAATGAATAGTAATAGGAATCAGCTAAAACAAACTTCCACTCTAATCTTGTCAATCATACCAGTGATTTGTGCAAATGACAAATGACATTAGATTAATGGGGTTTATACTCCACTTTCTTGAGTGAGTCCAGCAAGAGTTGATCCTCAGTTGACATTCTCTTGGTTTCTGCCAGCCACTTACCAGCATATTATTCCACAGAATCATGAATGACAGTGTGGTAATGGCTCTAAAGACTTTGAGTAAAGAAGACTAGCTATGTTTCTAGATAGTTACTGTCTATGCTTTGAACAGATGTTAATGATGATCTTTGTTTTAGCTTATAGATTGGGGCTTTGGAGAGGTCTAGTATCAAATATCTGCACAGATTGATTTGTGTACTAGCATTACAGTATGCAACAAACACTGCTAATTGGTGGATTATGACATTAGATATATGAAGGGAGAAATTTTGTTTCCCTTGAAGTAATTTCTTATCCTGAGAAATAAGTTTGAGTCCACTGTTTTCTCCATGGTGCCACAGATTGCTTGCAAGCCTGCACTCCTCTCTGTAGGAACTTTCCTAACACACAGCAGGGCCATGTTCATGTAGTGTCATTAAAAAAAAGAATATCCATGACACCTAGAAAGAAACAGCATAAATGCAGCTGAAGACTGAAAGCTGGAGTGTTCTTTTTTGGATCATGAATTATTAAAATGAGTTCTTGTGCAACAACAAGTAGGAAGATGTTGGACTTCAGTTGTTTTTTAAAATCCTGAACCTGGAGATTTGCCTTTTGCTGGTTGTATGCTCACAGTGACTATAGGTGTCACTATAGATGTGATTACTGTCCTGAGATCTTCCACATTGATTATCTCAGACTTCAGTGCAGCTTAAACGAATTTCTGATCAGAGTACAACCAATGTATTTAAATATGAATCACTTTATTTGGAAACAACAAACATGGAAATCAGTTAATTTACATTTTCCAGGCAATGCAAAAGTCAGTAGACAAGAACACTGTGCAAAGATTTTTGAATTAAATGAATGTGTTAGCATGCTCCTTAGCATGGCATTCAAAAAGTTATTTCTTAGACTGTCTTCCAAAAGTTGTATAATATTCTGATTTCATTTATAAAATGTTCAGTCACACAAATTCTGTTGACGTCAGTTGTAGTTCACTCCTTATAATTAGTGCATAATACTCTTCTCGTGTTTAACAGGGAAGTGGAGGGACTACTAATTTTTCTAAAATAATTAAGTTGTCATCAAAATATAATGGAGACAAGAAAATGAAGCAAAGTATCTTCTGAGTCTGAATGAAATTTAAACTGAAAAAAAAATAGATTACTATCTACATCTGGGTTTTTTTTCTAAAAGTAAATGACCTTATTTAAAAAACCAGACAGTTCAGCTGGTGTCTCCACAAGTGTGTACATCTGTCACATTAAGAGCAACTCCCAAACACTTAAATAAATGAGTAATTAAAGATATCATAAATCTTATGCCACCCACATAATTATGCCACTTTAGTAATGTATCACTGCATAAAACAATAGACTTGCAATTGGAATTGATTTTCTGGTACAGAAGTAAGAGAGTGCTGACATCCAACTTAAAGTTACCTTTGTCCCCCATCAGCCCTTCTGAGCCTGAAATCAATGAAATTTTCATTGAAATCAATGAAAAAACTCTCACCAACCTTAAAAAGCCCCAAAATAACACAGACCTCTTCAGGGATGAAAGACAGGATCTAGTTTATTCTGAGCCTCAAGCAGTAACTTTAATATTGCAATCAGAAACAAACGAAAACTCTAGTGGTCTAGATTGCTATTCCAATAAAAATTGAGAATAAGCCTGAAAAAAAAGCAGGTATAAAGTTAGAGAATTAATTCTTTTTCAAGAAGGGGATCAGAAACGGCATGGTCAATGCACTTCTCATTATGCAAAAACTTTTGCAAAATTGCTTTGATAAAATTACATTAAGAAGAAATTTAAGTGCCAATGCCAAGACTGAACCACAGACATTTCTTTTTATTCAAGCCTATTGGAGGATTGAAAAATATCTGTTTTAAAGAAGAGAATTGGAAAAAGTTTTCTTTCTTTCAAAATATGTTAATTCTTCCTCCAATTTAAAAAAAAAACAAAACTACTCTTAGTTGTTGCAGCAGACTGAGTTTGTATCTTTTGGAGTGACCACGGGAATGGTTACCTCTTGCAGATAACATCTCTGAGAGCTGTCAAAAGTTGTAAGGACAGAAAATCCACAACTAGAAACATTATTTGTTTGATCGACTTTGAAGAACTCAATGATCTGTGAGCAGACACAAAAAAGACTCATTTGCAAGCTAGTCTTGGGTATGTGGGGCTTTTCCAAGCCCTTAGTTTCAGACCTAGTTAGCCCAGCATATACAGCTGACAAATTGCAGCCTATTTTCCAGCTTCTAAATAGGGAAAGACTCAGGACCTGATCCAAATCTCAGTTAAGTCAATGGGCATCTTTCCACTGACTCCAGCGGACTTTGAACTGGGCTCTTTGTTCCAAACGCTGCTAAGTAAGCAAAGCTGTGAGAAAGTATTATGAGTGGTTGCCCTACTGAGCCTCTTCAGGAAAAAAACTCGTCTGTAAGATGTTGCTATGCACATGTGAGCTTGTGGGTGTGTAAACAAATCATATGCAAACAGGAAAATAACATTTTCATAAGCAAACTTCTTTCATTACATGGCTGCCCCCTGTCCCAGCTATTTTTGACTGAAAGTACTATAAACAGAACAGGACAGATATTTCTATCTTTCAGACAAGGGTTTCTCTTGGGTTACTGTAAGAGTAAACAGAATTAAGTCTCCCCTTGAGTGAAGCATGGGACATATTGGTCTCCTCATATACACCTTCAATGTAAGCTTTCCCTGAACCCCTTGGTTTTTTAACATCTTTTCACAGCTAATTGTCATCACCCATACTGGCTTTACATTCCCTGCCCACCTCCAAATGGCCAGTGGCTCCTTGTTTTTCCTGTCTTCCTCACTACTGCACCTAAATCCCACTCACCTTTGGAAATTCCTGCCTATTTCCCAAATAAACTGGTTCTCCAGGACAAATCTAATGACTCAGGAGGAGGAAAAGTAATAATTAAAAAACAATGTAACGCGAATCTGTCATTAATTCTCAATTAATTTCCTTTTAATCCACCGATCTCTCCCTTCCAGGCACAAATTCACTGTCTTTTAGCTGTATCTGCAATGGAGGATCTTTGCAAGTGCAGACTTAAACCTGTACAGTCTATTTACTCCTTCTTTCACTGCCACACTCCCTTAATCATCATAGAGTCTAATAAGTTTTTGCTCAAGATATTCATGCTATACAAAGGGATATTTTGAGGATATTGCATCAGTTTAGCTCTGAAAATCATTACTATCCCATAAACAAAAAAGAAACATTATCTGTATATGTGATGTGTGAGGAGAGCAGGTCCCCAAATCTCCTGCTGAGAAAAACAGTGATAACCTCCTTGTGTTTTTCTTGCTGAGCTAGTTGGTAACTACAGTATTATCTGCAAATACATGTTCTGTGTTGTAACCTCAAAGCTGATTTTGTTCCATTCTGAGTTTTGGCTACAGGAAATAACGCACTGCACTTCACCAAGTATCTTGTAATTCATTCTGAATACCTCAAAATTTAACAGCCTCAGTGCTGATTCCCATTCTATCCTTCTGTTGTAAAGCTACAGGCTACTCCCATACTGTTAATAGACCATTCAGTTCTTCCTAATCACCTGTGGATTTATGACTGAAAGTGATGGGTACAACTACAATGCAGGCCGCTTCTCAATACAATAAATCAGCCTTTGTTAAGGTCTTCCTTACCAGAGTTAATGTAGTCAAGGGTACCACAACAATATTGAGTAGGCAGCAAAGCCCCTGCTCAAAACTTAGTAGAAGATGCTCATTTTCGTATAAAATTCAGGGATTTGAAGTTGATTGTCTGGCTGTTGGGAGGGTTTGGACTCTTCTTTGAATTATGTCACTGCTCCAAATTTATGTAAGTTATGTTTGTTCTTTACAGACTCCTTAGGGAAAAAGATCTTTCTTGACAAAATTATCTGAGAGAAACTTGGATCCAGCTAAAGCCAATGGGAGTTCTGCCACTGAATTCATGTTGCATCTCCAGGACTGTAACTGTCTTGAAACCCTGTTAGATCTGTTCTTGTTGCATCTGATCAGAGATTTCTTGTTAGGGAAAACATCAAAGTTAAAGCATTTGTCCATATTGGATGCTCTCCGTACCGATTCCCTTTTAGTTTTCAAGCAAGGCATGACATATAAAAATGAGCACTGTTCTCACCTTCTGGACAGCCTCTCAGCCATCTGTCTGAACAGCCACCATGCAGAAGCCTAAAAATTGTCTCTTTTTTCACAAGTGGCTTTGCTTATGGCCTGAAAAACACGTTTCACTTGTTGAATGGAACCACAGTATTAAGACTTTCCATGGAGACTTCTCCTGTTTTGGGGCAAGGCTTTTGTTACATTGAGGGGAATATTCAACACTCAATACCTCAGGCATGAAGTCAAAATCAGGAGTCCAAGTTCAATGTGTCATTGACTGTTCAAAAAGAAGAGTAAAATTTGCTTCCATGCAGACAACCCAAGCAATATATTAAATGCAG
The DNA here is from genome assembly GCF_028858725.1 of Colius striatus. NCBI lineage: Eukaryota > Metazoa > Chordata > Aves > Coliiformes > Coliidae > Colius > Colius striatus. The sequence goes on along the minus strand of NC_084763.1, from coordinate 43,647,372 downwards.
ATTGTGATCAGTAAACCATAAACTATTGAAAAAGGTCAGGACTGAGAACTACCCAAAATCTGAATAGTTCTCAAAGCTATTTGAATCCCTTTTATCTGCTAAATTGGGTTGGACAGTCTTGTGAGAACTGTTTTTTACTAGTTTTTTTAGTTTTTCAGCTTCTGGATAATCTGTAAATAGCCTGAGAAAAGGCCTTCTCATAATATTTCAGCTATTCCTGTTCTATTCCCAAGAGACCTGGGGCAGTGTGAAAACAAAGATAGGAAATAATTTTTAAGATTTCCTAAATCCTTAAGGTTGGAAGCGAGGTGCATAGAATCATAGAATGGTAGGGGTTGGAAGGGATCTCTAGAGACTCCACAACCTCTCTGGGCAGCCTCTGCCAGGGCTCCCTCATCTGAAGAGTGAAATAGTTTTCACTTATGTTTCAATGGAACTTGTTGTGTTCCAGCTTCATCCCATTACCCCTTTTCCTGTTGCTAGATACAATAGAAAAAAGTGATGTCCCAACCTCCTGAAATTCACCATTTAGATATTTTTAAATGTTAATGAGACCCCTCCTCAGTCTCCTCTTCTGTAGACTAAACAGCTTCAGTTCCCACAACCTTTCCTCATAAGGAAGATGCTCCAGTCACCGGATCATCTTGGTGGCCTTCACTGGACTCTCTCCAGAGGTTCTCTGTCTTTCTTCAGCTGAGGAGCCCAGAACTGGACACAGGACTCCAGATGAGGCCTCACCAGGGCAGAGGAGAGAGGGAGAAGAACCTCCCTTGACCTGCTGGCCACACTCTTCTTGATGCATCCCAGGATGCCATTGGCCTTCTTGGCCACAAGGACACATTGCTGGCTTATGGTTAGTTTGCTCCCCACCAGTACTGCCAGGTCTCTTTCTGCAGAGCTGCTCTCCAGCAGGTCAATCCCCAGCCTGTACTGGTGCAGGGGGTTGTTCCTTCCCAGATGCAGGACTCTGCACTTGCCCTAGTTGAACCTCATGAGGTTCCTCTCTGCCCAACTCTCAAGCCGGTCGAGATCCCGCTGAATGGCAGCACAGCCTTCTGGGGAATCAGCCAGTCCTCCCAGTTTGGTGTCATCAGGGAACTTGCTGAGGGTACACTCTGTCCCTTCATCCAGGCTGTTGATGAAGATGTTGAACAAGGCTGGCCCCAGAATCGAATTTCTCCCTGTATTTACATCATGGCTTATACAAAGAAAAAGAGAAGGAGAGCTCTGCCTCCTAGAAGACAAACATCAACACAGAAAGAGGAAACTATGGCAATCGTAAAGCAAAATTACCTGTCAGGGTAGTACTCAGTCAGGCACGTGTGTGTTTCCTGAGAGAATGCTGGCCTCATAATATCCATCATCACTACTCACTGCAGTCCCACCCCTCTCTTCTCCCTGGGAGTGGAATCACACGTCTAAGGACAACTGAGCATCCCTGCCTGGGGCTGAGGGCTCATGAAAAGTGGAAAATTGCATGGAGCATTATGTTAATGGCAAATCATGATGCCACAAGATTCAACTACAATCTTTTAAACCAGAATTAGGCTTCATGAGGCAGAGAAGAAAAAAGGAAACTAGCTGATCTTAATCCAAAGTTTTTATAGCTGAAACTTTATTACCATGTAATATATTTGCATATTATAATATTTTACTACTAAAGCAGAAATCACAAAAAGTCCTGTCAGTAAAAAGAAGTCATTATTTAACTTATTTTATGTTTTGAGTTTACTTTCTATCCTAATGTCAAGTGTTTCCCTTGTAGGAAAGGACTCCCTTAGTTGCTGTGTTGAAGTAGATGAAAGAGAATATGTTGCCATAAGAGTTATGATTTCTCTCCTTGCATAGCTGACTCAAGAAGGTAAGGCCAGCAGAATTAAGAAACTGTATAAACCTCTTGGCATTTACAAAATGCTCAGCAACACAGCAGGGTGCAGGAATATTCTCCTTACAGACAAATTGTCCTTCCTTTAATGGCTAGGCAGTTGGCCAGAAGGGATTACTAACCTCATTAATATCTCATGTTTAGTTCTAGCTTATAAATAGAGCTGCAATTATGCATGCACATGGTCTATGCATCTAAGTGTTCTTATCGCAGTTTCTCTCTTGTCCTCTTTTACAATGTCTCCATTTATTTTATTTGTTTATTGTGTCTGAATTTAGATTGTTAGCTCTACAGAACAGAAACATTTGATTATACAGTTAGCATAAGATGATTTTTTTTTTCTGGTGGGAGTTGTTATAATGCAAATGCTGCCAATTTGTTAATGTTAATATATTTGACAAAATCCTTTTGCAATTATTTTATTAACAAAGGAATAAGGACTCTGGTGAGCAGTATCTTGATTAAATCTCCAGATACTCAGGCCAGAAGTTACAGCATACTCTTACCTTTTCCTCCTACTTTCCTTAGATGATTTACACTGCAATCTCAGCTGTCCTTGTGACTGTCTCTCAGTTCCTTGTGATCCTGGACTAAAAGCAATTGCTCATTCCTGAAACCAGCTCGCTTTATGATCACTTCCCCTGGTCCTGTATGTTGGTGAAGACAGCAATGATATAAATACTTACTGTGAATATTTTTATTTTTGGTAAGTCTGTTGAAATTGAACAATCCATAGAAAAGCAGATCAAAAAAGCTGTGGTTTTTTTTCTTTCTTTCATATAACAAATTTAAGCTTAACGTTTTCATCTATCTACCAACAAGATGTTGCCCTCAACCATGATGTAATGAAAAGATGAGTGTGAGATTGGCTTCTGTAAAACTACAGGTAGGTCATCATACTTGGCTAGAGCCCCAAGGTTGACTTCTTTGCTTTTCATAAAAGGTTCTCACATTCACCACCATGTTCCTGTCCTGCTCTGTATGAAGCATAAAACATCAATACTGTAACAATGATTGTGACAATGATTGATTTTATAGGATGGCTGTTTGCAGTCTTGCTTTAGTGACCTCATTTCTACAATCAGCGTTTTATAGTTAGTGGTAGACTATCAACAGGTGAGTAAGATGGTTGGAAAGTGGGAGCAGTGGATACAGTTCTCCTAAGGAGAAAGGGAAATGTTATGTATGTTCTGCATTCTTTGGGTAAAAGCCTAACTCTTGCATCAAAGAATAGAACCTCTTCCAGTATTTTATGAATCTGATTATTTATCTTTCACTGTTTTGATCGGATTAGCTCTAAAATAAATAGAAATCATTAATATCCTTTTATAGTAAGTAATAAGTGTGCAATGAGTAACAATTTTCATTAACAACTTTTCCCTTGATTCAATCTGCAATTAAAAGTGGTTTGGGGTTATTCAAAAGAATATTTTCTAGTTAATAGATGGCTCATGTGGAAAAAATAAAATCCAATCCAATGCTACAGATGAACATAATTCTCTCTTAGCTAAGATGTTTTCAGACTGTTGTTGGACTCTTCATGATTTGACGTTGCAGATGAAACATGATGATGACTGGAAAAGTAGTTAAACAAACACCCTGTAGCGGTGAATTTACACAGGACAGTAAAGCTTAGCTGCAGGGACTTCTTTTATAGCACCACAATGCAGCCCAGAGGTTTTGCCAAAGTTTCTTGATATATTCCACATCAATATTTTAGAGCATCTGAAAATGTTTTTTAGTCTATACAAAATGGCAGTCAAGAGATACTATGCAACTAATCAAACAGCAATCAGTAACCTCTAGCAGTCAGCAATCCAGCAAACCAGTTTTATCTTTTTCTATAGCTTGAAGTTGTGAAAATGAGTCTTGCAAGAAAACCTTTGCATATTACTTCAAGATATCTACTTAATTCCCTTTTTGACAACTTACCTTCTTCTTACACCCCTCTTTTTAATTTCAGACAGGTTGTACAAGAAAAAATTTAGGGCCAGCTAACAGATTTCTTCATATAAACCTTTACTTAGGGAAGAAACCAAAACAACGTTGGCTATGTCTGTACAAATATTTTGTCCCATTCTTGAACTTCTGAAAGTTTTAAAATGATTTGTAGTCTTTTATAAAAATCACCAGTTCACTCAAAACTTGAGTCCACCACTAGAACTCTATTTTTTTGGTACTACTGGGCCAATGATGAAGTCTGAAGCCTTGGTTTGCCATGTGGACATAAAGAGCAGCCAGGATGCTCATTTTCAGTGAAAGAGTCCACTTCTCACTGACATTGTGTACACATCGTCCTGCTCCTCCATCCCAGATTTCATGTCCACTTCAAGTCTCAGGACTGGGATAGGTAGTGAGAGAAAGTGTTTGAACTCCTGCTGGTTGGCATCTGGAGCTGGAGAAAGTCCTGCTCCACCGTGCTTTACAAATACTGCACCATTTCCTTTTTGCTGCATCTGTGTTCTGCCTCAATGCTGCACACATTTTTTTTTTCTATATATATTCACAAATATTCTGTCAGCTTAAAACAAATAATCAAAGCCAATCACCAAGTATACATATGTATTCAAGGTTAATATAGAGGTGGAAACGGTAAAGTGAATTACCAGAATAACATTAACCTGACTGAACATGGTAAGTTTGAAGCATATGACACCTCCATAAAGATGTGTTTGAAGTCAGACATAATTTTGTAGACTTCTGTATAGGTTAAAAAGGGTTTTTTACTTCCTCAAAGTAAAATTACTAAGTAAATCTCAGGAATTAGCACATCAACCCTTACAGAAATGTTCCATGGAATTTAACTACAATTTAAAAAAATGGGAGAGGAGATTATGTTAATTAATTAGGCTTATTAAAGAAAATACAGAATTTGAAAATAATTCAATAATTCTGCATATTTCCAAGCTTTTACAAGCTTAGAAAAGCATATATTTTATATCTATAGATAATCATATGTGATAAATCTATAGTACTGTTCTCTGTTTATCCTTGAAACAGGAAGCTGTCTGCTTTCTTGAAGGCTTTAGAGATGTTAGCTTTCCAGATTCAATACTGAAACTTTTTTTGCTCCTATTTAGAACTGCTATCCAATTTGTGTACAGCACTGCAGTCTTCAAAAGGCACGAAGCATGTTTAATCATTTATGGAATAAATTTACACTTAACTGTAAAGCTCTTAACATCTACACTACAATTTTATTTGTTTCATTTAATTCTTCCTTAAAAAGATACTTAGTTTCCAGTGCTTTGTAGCTAAACAATTTCAAATGAAACATGAAAACATAGAAGGTAGATAAAACTCACCCAATATTTTTTGTAACATTAAGGAATAATTCCAGCACTTTCTGTCTCATACACATCTCCAATTATTAACTGTTTAAGAAGAAGTGCAGATATACTGCAAATGAACTGGTTTGCTTGCTTAAAAGCACTCCCATGTTGGTCTGGGAGTCCTTGCCCACACACCCATAGTAATTGCAGAGTGCTACCAAGACCAATAAGAGGGTGAGGATTTTTTACTTTCATTTGGGTCTGCTCTCATCCCTCTTTTAACTCTTTACCCATAAATTTCTCTTGCTTGATCCTCTTAAAAGTATTATCACAGATAGCTCTGTCTTGGGACTTCTCAAGCTCACCATGAAAGACCTTACCAGAGAGAAACTTCTTCATACAAAGTTTATGCAGGTTTCTTCTCCATTTCACTACCTACATTCTGATGAGACAACAACATCTACAAATCGCTTAAGGACCTTTCATTCTGTTTATCACAGAAACATTTTGGCCAACAGTCCTTCACGGAACTTCCTTATGCCACTTCTGAAACTAGAGCCATGTAAGAGGACAACCAAGAGTTTGTGTGTTTGCAACTACCCATTGGCTAGGATGCAAACAGTAAAAAGAATGCTGCACAATGAAGGTGTGGGTGTGCTGTAGTTTATTTGGTATTTTCCTATTTGAGAGCAGGTTGTCTTGTCTTTTTCTACCCAGTTCTGTTTAATGAGAGGAAATAAGCCTTTGTTTTGAGCTGAAGGCTGAAAGGGAGACTTGAGCTAGGGCTTGGTGATTGTCTGTTTTCTTGCCTCAGGTAACAGAGGAAAGCGTCTTCTAGGTAGCAGTAAAACATCATTTCATATTTAAATATAGTTACGAGAGCTTCTTTTTCTACAGTCCTAGAATCATAGAATCATAGAATAGTAGGGGTTGGAAGGGACCTTTCAAGATTATCTAGTCCAATTACCCTGCAGAAGCAGGTCCACCTAGATCAAGTCACACAGGAACATGTCCAGGGGAGTTTTGAAAACCTCCACAGAAGGAGACTCCACACCGTCCCTGGGCACCCTGTGCCAAGGCTTCCTCACCTGAACAGTGAAATAGTTTTACTTATGTTTAAATGGAACTTGTTGTGTTCCTGCTCTTTAAGTTACTCCTTGTCCTGTCACTAGATACAACAGAAAAAAGGGATACCCCAACCTCCTGAAATTCACCATTTAGATATTTGTAAATATATATGAGATACCCTTTCATTCTCCTCTTATCCAAACTAAACAGCCCCAGTTCCCACAGTCTTTCCTCATAAGGAAGATGCTCCAGTCACCGGATCATCTTGGTGGTCTTTGCTGGACTCTCTCCAGAAGTTCTCTGTCCCTCTTGAGCTGAGGAGCCCAGAACTGGACACAGGACTCCAGATGAGGCCACACCAGGGCAGAGTAGAGGGGGAAGAAAACTTCCCTCGACCTACTGGCTACACATTTCTTGATGCATCCCAGGATGCCATTGGCCTTCTTGGCCACAAGGGCACATTGCTGGCTCATGTTTAGTTTGCTCCCCACCAGCACTCCCAGGTCTCTCTCTGCAGAGCAGCTCTCCAGCAGGTCAATCCCCAGCCTGTACTGGTGCAGGGGGTTGTTCCTTCCCAGATGCAGGGCCCTGCACTTGTTCTTGTTGAACCTCATGAGGTTCCTCTCTGCCCAACTCTCAAGCCAGTCGAGATCCCACTGAATGGCAGCACAGCCTTCTGGGGAATCAGCCAGTCCTCCCAGTTTGGTGTCATCAGGGAACTTGCTGAGGGTACACTCTGTCCCCTCATCCAGGTCAGTGATGAAAATGTTGAACAAGACTGGCCCCAGAACCACTGGCCAGAGGCCTCCAACTGGATTCTGTGCCATTGATCACCCTCTGGGCTCTGTCATTCAGACAGCTCTTGATCCACCTCACCGTCTGCTCATCCAAGCCACACTGCTTGAGCTTTCTGATGAGGATATTGTGGGAGACACTGTCAAATGCCTTGCTGAAGTCAAGGTAGATGACATCCACTGCTCTCCCCTCATCTAGGAGATGAGAAGTGTTCTGCTCTGTGAATGTAATAATGGTTTACCTCCCTGATATTCCTCCTATTAACATAAAAATCCACAGGTTTCCTGACTGCTATCACCAAGGGTTCATGTGAGGTGCTGATGTGTTTTGATGGCTTCAGTCAAGCACGGAGGCTTCCCGAAGAAGGTGATATCTAATTCCTAGAGGATGATGTACATGAGTCATGTTGGCTGGCCTGTCCTCATGGCCTTGGATGTCACAGAAGTTGTCCCCATTCTGTCCTTCAAAATTGCTGAGACCATGATGGAAAAGACTTTTCCCCCTCTTGCTACTACTAGACTGTTAGGAGCAGATAGGCTTTTGATAATATACTTAAAATAACTAGCATCACAGAAGCTGAGTATCAATATCTCTCCCCTCTCTTTCTACTACAAAAGCCTGATTGATCCTGTCAAAGGCAGGAGGCTGTACCAGCCACAACAGGCCACACAGCAGGCACAGGGTATGCAGTGTGGAGGTGGAGGCATAATGATGCAAAGCCCTTGCAGGATGACAGAAAGTCATCTTTCTGGGAGCATCCATCTGGCATCCTATGTTGATTTCTTTGGCACTATCTGAAGCACTCTTCCTAAAATGTCCTAAAATTGCAGTTTGTAGGTTGCTAGAAAGTACTGTAAGAAGTCCTAAGCAATTTGGCTCCAGGCATTTCAGCTTGGAACATAAAATTAGGTAGTTAGCTTTTGACCTTCATCTCTAGGTCCCTACAAAGGGCTAATAATAATGTAGCACCTCAGCTGGGTGCTGTGAAAATTAATCCATTACAGTTGTGAAGTATCCAAATACTCTGAAACTGAGCACATCAGAACAGCCGTAGAGAAAATTGATGAATCTCTGTTCTGAGGAGAGTTTGGATGGCATGAATTAAGTAAGATCTCTAAGGTCACATACTGAATAAACATAAAGAGAAATATTATATATCCATGCACTGAATGAGGCACAGATACTGGGGCAGAAATATTATCATGTAATACAAGACTAAATTGTAAAGCACACACCAGAAGACCAACAGAAAGTCAAAGGGAACCTTAAGCCTTCCAGTTGAAACTTTTGAATGCCTGACTTTGTGGCTTTGGTACATCATTTCATTTGATCTTCCTCTCCTCTCCTCTCCTCTCCTCTCCTCTCCTCTCCTCTCCTCTCCTCTCCTCTCCTCTCCTCTCCTCTCCTCTCCTCTCCTCTCCTCTTTCTGCTGTGGGTTAACCCCAACAGGCTGCTTACTCACCCTCCCTTCTAGTGGGATGACAGAGAGGATCAGAAGGGTAAAAGTGAGAAAACTCATGGTTTGAGAAACAGACAGTTTAATACGTAAAGTAAAAGCTGTACACTCAAGCAAGGCAAACCAAGGAATTAATTCACCACTTCCCATGGGCAGATAGGTGTGCAGCCATCTCCAGGAAAGAAGGGCTTCATCATGCCTAACAAGTACTTGGGAGGACAACTGCCATAACTCTAAACATCCTCCCTTCCCCTGGCTTTAATTGCTGACCTAGATGTCATATGGCATAGTATACCCCTTGATCCCTTGGGTTAGTTAGAGTCACCTATCCTGGCTGTACAGCTTCTTGTGCACTGGCAAGGCACCTGTGCTAGTGCTGAAACATCAGTGTGTTATCAACACTGCTTTAGTCACAAATCAATCTTTCTTTCTTTCTTTCTTTCTTTCTTTCTTTCTTTCTTTCTTTCTTTCTTTCTTTCTTTCTTTCTTTCTTTCTTTCTCTTTCTTTTTCTCCCTTCCTTCCTTCCTTCCTTCCTTCCTTCCTTCCTTCCTTCCTTCCTTCCTTCCTTCCTCTGACTGATTTTTACTGTGCACAGAGATCCAGCAGAACTTGGATCCAGGACTTACAGAACAGACCAAAGTAACAGTTTAAGTTTGTTGGTTTGTGTTTTAAAAGGAATAAAATTTGTAAAACAAGAAGAGGGATTTAGGCTGCTAATCCACATGGCTACATTAAGTGCCTTTAGAAAAATGTTTCAAAACTATAACTGAAACCAGTTGCACAGTGTTAATGGGCAAAGTGATGAAAGAATTAAATAACACTGCAATGCTGTGGTATAGAGTGGGATGAGAAATGACCTTGCAGCTTGTATCTGTGCTTATAATGATATGTATTGTTAGCTCTGCAGTGCCTGGGCAGGTAGGCACAGCAGGAGCACCTCCTGCCCACACGTGGGGTAGGTCAGCAGGCACAGCCCCAGCCTGGATCTGTGCTCTGTACTCCACAGGCACATAGGCAGGAGACAAAGCTTATGTCCAGCACAGCTGTTCTAGAGACTACAACTTCTGAGCTGCAAAAACACAGCCTCAGCCTCTACCCTCACTATTAACAGATGCACGTAGAGAGTGTTGTGTAATGCTGGAGAAGTCACTTCATTTTTTTTTTTGCCCACAGTTCTTGAAAGTACATGTTTGAACAGTGGCAAACAGCATGGAGCCCAGGGCTAGGGCTACCACGGGAGGTCTCTAGGTGATACTTGCTATCACCTTTAGAGCTCTTCCGAATCTTTCTGCAAGTATTTGGCAGCATTTGCAAACCACTAGTAATGCTTCCTAAACGTTTAAGACTTCCATGTCACATGCACCTTACATAGAAGGAGCTGGTGAGAGCTCAGCAGTTGTGAAAATCTGGTTGTTTTATTTAACTAATTACATGGAAGACTAGCTCCTCTTGTTCTGTCTTCTTCCCATGTATTTTTTGTGAGTACTTTAAGAATATTGATATCCACAATGATAACTAAAAATCAGATTCCTATGTTTAAAAAAAAAAGAGAATGGACTGTTACTGATAGAATCTGACTTCTTGTACAGATGAGTACAATTCTCTGTGCAATTCCTTCACCAAGTCTCACTTCGCTTACAACATTTATTTTTTAAGAAAATCTGATCCAATCAACATCTGTTTTTTCATTTAAAGATATCTATCCCCTTCTTAAAGAAACTATTTGGTAGATGCTTACTAGCACTGGTCAGCAAATACTTTTTTCACTGACAAAGGAATTTGAGGGTAAGGGTATGATTCCAATTGGAAAAACCAACACAGAATTACTGGGGAAGTGCATTTCAAGTACATTTTGCTTTTGTTCTTTTCCTTAAGCCAGATTACTTGTTTGAATTACATCTTTCAAGATGCACTTTTGTCTTCATTCTTCTCTAAAGAAACATAGTATATCATTAGAGAAAAAAATGGAAACATCAATTGCAATGTAATTCCAGTTTCTGGACGGTGATATAATCATAGAATCATAGAATGGTAGGGGTTGGAATGATTATAACAAAGTCAAAATATTTTCCGTGTGAATATTTATATTCAAAATTATGTGAAAAACAGAAACACAGTAAAAAATATAGCCCCCAGATATAATAGGTAGGTTTTTCTTTTCCTCAGTTAAAAACAATTAAAAATACTCTATTAAAGCAACAGAAGAAACACAGACTAAGGAGAAGGGTTCTAGTTCTGCTTGAACATTGTAGCAATGTCTGATGTTCCAGGGAGTTCTGCCTCTGAATAAGATACAAAGAAAAAGGAGGAAGGAAGAGAAAAAAATGAGAATTTGGGGGACAGATGTTCAATTTCCTCTGTCAGCACAGACTTATTTTATAACTCTGGACACACTGTTTGGGTCTTGGTTGCAGAAAAGGCTCAGATGACAAGCCTTGCAACACCTAGGTTCTTGTTCTCCAAAGTAGGAGTCAATAACACAAAGATAAGTTCTAGATCTCTCTAATGCACAAAGCAAGCACATACACCATCATAAGTGGCAACACACGAAGAAGGGTCTGTCTGGAATAGCCAACAGACTAGAGTGAGCATATTTTGGACACTGCCTCATGCTAGGTCTTTGTCCAGGACTGCAGAGAGGTGCCTCTATTAAGAGAAATAGTCTGTCTAGTTCCACCACTCAACATTCAAAACTCTTTAAAAATTGTTTGTGCAATGCAAATGATTTTTACAGCTGTCATCATGTTCACTGCTGTTGCTATCTCTGAGGTTCAGATTTAGTTCCTTCCTCTGCTACGTCTCTGGCATTTCTGGAAGTGCATTAATTAGCAACTATCAGCTATTGTATGGCCTGCAATTCTTTGTTCCCCTACTGAAGCCTCACTGCTTGGCATAAAAAGGGATTCGTGGGGTAAGAGACAAAGTCCCTAAACCTGGCCCTGCCATAACAGACTTATAGTCAGGGGAAGGAATCATTTCAGACCCTGTCCTGAGCACTGCTCATGCATGACAGTGGAGAGCTGTTAGATAAACACATCAGCAGTGTTCAGACAAAATGCATAAGCAGCATTTTGGAACTGGAGACCATCTTTTGAAAATGTAGAGCTGCTGAATAAAAGGGGAAATTTCTTCTGCCTGTGGATTGTTTTTTTTCTAAAAAGAGCAGACATAATGGATACATCTACAATTTCATTTTTGGGTTCCCAAATAAAGGGGCATCAGACGAATATATGCCTAATTTGTGAATATGGAACGGCCTTTGGGACAAGCTACTTGACTCTGTTAAGGCCAGAGCTACTACGAGACATTTGCAGAAGCAAAGCATCATGATGAAGCAGGGAAGCTCATAGTCAAGAAGGCAGCAGATGTGAGATTTTGACCCCTTCAATGCTGAATCAGACTTTGGGGGACCATAGTTTCGCACTTACCCTCTGTTTTCCACACAATGGCTTTTTTCCTTTTATTCTTATTTGAGTAGTTTGTTGTTGTTGTTGTTTTTGTCTCAGTCTCTCATCTACAGAACCAGGGGGATGGGCCTACCTGAGCTATCAGCTGAGCTCTGAAAGGAAAGTCTATACAGATCTATACAAATCTATACAGAGTCATTATCATTGTCATTAGGATCATATAACTAAGATAGATGCTTAAAATAAAGCTAAAGCTGAGGATATGTACTCTTAGAGAAGTATAAATCAATTATCTCACTTATAAAAGGAGATATTTAGAAAAACATTTTCAATTAACTCAATTTTTCCAGTATGCTGAGAACAGAGTTTTTTGTATTCAGATACAACACCCCCCCTGCCCATATCCATACCACCTTAGTTATTATGGAAAGATAGATACTAAGTTGTCAGAAATTTAATGAAAATAGTCGAAACAAAAAGGATTAATTCCATCAGCCTATCAATCCTCACATAGGAGAAGAATGCAATAGTACTTTATGCCTTGCTACAAAGAAGAGAATTTATGGAAGACAGAAATGTTAGAAAAGTTATAACCCTGGGAAAAATATCAGTGGGAACTTTACCTTATTAGGCACTGATGAATGCACTCCTCTCTCAAGATTACTCTTCCATGTGAGTTCCCCGTGAGTTCCCTCACTTAAAGCTCAACACAAATCCTTTAAAGATCTGTTTGCTTCCATTGATCCTGCAATTATTTTTCTTGTGGTTCAATCTATTTAGATTTTTAAATTCTAGGAGCCTATACTTTTCTCTAGAGTAAAATTTTGTTGCCGATTTCAGTAGCAAGTTTTTAAGCAATTGAATCAATTACATCAGAGGCTTATAGAAAACCTCAGCTGTAGGATTTGCTTTGCAAGATAACAGTAAAATACAGTTTCATCTCTCTATAGTATGCCTGGTTTAACGAGGTTGCAACTTAAAAAAAAGAGCTATATCCCTTTTATTCTCATATGAGCAGACTGTAAAGTCTGTCTGGAAAGATTAGTAGAATAGTGACATATCCTAGATCAGAAGTGACATCCCAAGGCAGTAAAACTACAGCTATTCAGAACAGAAAGGATTTTCTCTCATGCTAACAAAAATGTTCTGGATTTTCATACCTCTTTATTATTCATTACTTAACTTGAGCAGCTGAGCTAACCCTTTTAAAAAATATGATGCATTCATGACATTTGAAAAAAGATACTAACAGATTACAACAAAAACCTTTCTTTTCTCAAAATCATGATTCAACAAAACAAGATAAGAGTCGATATTTATGAGGTTTTTTAAGTTATAGAGGGTAAAAAAAATCCCTACAAGTAAAACCCTCAAACAATCTTCTACCCAAATCCCTACATTTTATAAATGGCAGACAGCAGATAAGTATCAGCAGTGTGATCACAAAGGACTCACAGACTTCGGAAATGAGATAAGATTTTTTTGCAGACCACATTTAAGACAGTCCTTCAAATTTGAAGCCAAGCATCTCCCATAAAACCCCTCATCTTAAATCTTAATATGTGAATTCATGAGAGACAAGAGGTTTTTTTACTTAAAGGCTGAGACCTCTGCTGACACATATTTTACAGGGTATAATTGAACAGATGTTTTTCTCCATGTTCAGCAAATGAAAAAGATTATAAGGAAATATGTACACAAATATGGGTCTAAAATGAAAAATTCAGGTTAGTACTTTAGAATTTGAAACGTGAAATCCATTTTTGTCACTATATTTAGTCAGATGATGTGAACCTGAAATAGCTGAAATCAAAATTATGTTGACACTATTTCAATAAGGTTTTTACTGTCGTTTTCATCTAGTCATTTATATACAGCTTGTTTTCATATATTCTTGCATTTTGTGGTGGGAAGTGGTGGATATCTTAAATACCAAGATCATTCACATACATGTGATGCATATATAATGAAGTAATGAAATAAAAGGCAGAACATGAGAGATATTACAACCTCATTTTAGAAACTGCTTAGGAAAGCTACATCATAGCTCCAAGAAACTTCAGCTTCATTGCTTGTTTGGTCTGTCTTATGAATGCCGTGCACAGAGACACAACTTCAGCATGAGAAATAACAAGTGCTCCATCATAGACCAAACCTCTTCCGAGAGATGGGTTTAAGCCTCATTTGGTAAAGAACCCGGTTCCCCATCATGCTGATTGGATACTCCTAATTGCAAGGCTCTGGGGCAAAATGATATTTTTTTCCTCTCAGTGGATTCTGGCCAAGGGAGGTCCAAATGATGAAATGCCTGCTTGAGACCCTGAGCTCCAGTCCATATACTGAAGCGACAGAGAAGCCTTAAGTTACAAATCTCTCTTCAATGTTGTCTAGAGGTTGGTTTTGGCTATCCCCATTCATAGTATTGGCTGTTGTAGTTCTTCTGAAATGGGATGATTCTCAACATTCACTTCATAGGCAGTAATGAGAGACTTTTATTACTTCATAAAACTACTGATTAATGGATAGGGATAGGAAAAAGCAATGCTCAAGTGTGTGAGAGACCACCAGAGAGATATTTGTAACTGGAGCCAAAGAGAATTGATGTGGCAAGGTTTGACTCAGGACAAGTGGAAGCAACTAGAAAAAGAAAGAGCTTTACAGAGTTCTCTAAGTGGTATGAAAGCTTTTACTTCATGTAATAGAACTTTCATTGGCAGTACCAAGAAATAAGGGTGACTTGATTAAAACTTTCGGTATGGCAGAAGTCTACATATAGGTATATAGACTGGGGAGAGATCAAGAAGTAATTCAAACAGCTAAAGGAACAGAGATAAAAGTAAAAACCAAATTCTCCTGGGACTGCTGTCTTCTACTTTGGCAGGCACCCCCTACAGAGTGCTCAGCGTATTCACTAGCAATGTGGAAGCACTTCTTAAACTTTCCTATGCGACATATTGCACGTAGAAGCACAAAAGAGAACCTGAACTGTGTCACTTTATAGTTAGACTTATTTTTAGACAAATAAAATGATTGAAAGGATTGCCTTTATCATAGAGCAAATTGCTGAAATGAAAATTTTGCAATACTCAGTCTGTCATAACTTTACTTGAAACAGATGACTGAAAATCAGGTAGAAAGGCATGAAAACCATCCATTGGCTAATATTTGGTTCTATAATCATGGATCAGTACCGAAGCCTTCAAATACAGAATCTGGGCTATTTCACTTTATCTGGAATGAAGAATTGGAAACAAAGATCTGTGCTAGCATTCAGGAATGTATTTAATTTTCTTTGACCTGACACCCAATTATAGGTTTTAAAATCTGGGAGATAAATTCTGTCTTCTGTTTGTGGATGGAACTGGTTTATAGCTGTTTGTTTGATTTGTTTATAATTCAGTAGGAAGGATTTGGAAATTAGATTTATCTTTCAGAGAAAGTTATTATAGAGGAATGAAGCAGTTTGGAACAGAAATAATAAACAAGGATATGTATTCATCTTAGCAATACTGACCTTGCAGGAAACTAATTTATATTTCTGTTTCTGGGTAATTCCAGAGAAAACTTCACTAAATAATATACAACTTGTTACTGAAATACATTTTATAACTATAAATATTTGGAGTTCACAGTTTGAGCATTTGTCCTGGGACCTGATCCAGCCTTGTAGTGTTAAGGCTCCTTAGTCTTCACCTAACAGCACGTTTTTAGGATGGGATCCTTAAATTATAGCCAAAGTCTAGACACACATTTTCACATGCTTTTAGAAATCAGTCTTCCAGGAAAATGAAAAGGAGCTGGCAACTCTTCTCATTAGGGCATTCTGCAAGTACTAGGATTGACTCCAGAATTTTCTGAAATACACTTTTCTTTTGTCCATTAGTAACAAGTGTTGGGTCTTATAGGACTGTTTCAATTTAAAATTTTCCTTCTAGCCATTCTTTAGCCAATATTTTTTAAACTTAGCTTCTCTCAGATTTTTCTTCATTTACCAAAGAAAAATAATTGTAAGAGAGATCTGGATAGTCTTTAGAAATCATACAATCAAAGTCAGTAACATTGTCCCCATGTCCATTTATGCCCAGTGAGATTCAAGGAAATAAATAGTCCTTTCTGTGTGCACAGCATTTCTTCTAAGACATCCCATATCTACTTTGCTGCAGTAGCTTTACCAGCTCAAATTTGTGAGCGACATTAAAGTCTGTCAAGAAGTACCCCATGTTCCCATACCAATATGGTTCTAACAAGTTACTTACCAATCACTGTAAAAAATTACATGTTCCCAAATAACTAATCAGTGTTGCTTAAATCCGTTACTTCCCACTTATTGGTAACAACAATAACAAGTAACTTCTGAAGGATGACGTTCACAGACCATCCCAAATCACTAATGGCATTTGTGTGAGGATAGCTACCCCTCAGGAGACAATCTTTATGGGTACATATATATATATATATATATATATATATATACACACTCATCTTCTCAAGTCAGAGGCTTTTAATTATAACAGCATCTGCAAAAGACATTACTCCTTTGTGTGCTCTACACTTGAGTTGGGAGGAAACCTATTTCTCCTGTGCATTTTCGTTGGCATCATTATACCTCAGGCTATCCTTCTTTTCTTCCTCATGCCTCTTTGCAAAACAGTAAATTGGTTTTCCCTTGGAGAAGTATATTGTCCTTTTTTTCCTTACATTCTGTCTACTTTTTATTCCATCATTTTGTAATGTTCAGCCTATGCAAAGGGTTGTGTAAAATGGGCATTCCTTGCATTTTTTGGCTTAGGAGAACACAATATGCCACAAGAATATCCCATTCATGCTGCCAAGAGCTAATAAAGAGCATCTTGGAAGATCTTTCAGTTCTACCTCTGACACAGGCAAGCCATGCTGCAGACAATAACAGATTGCTAATGCAAATTTTGTTTTGGGAGAAGTGAAATACTGTGTGTCATTATTGATAACATTGCAAGTCTTTGGAGCTCTTGTCATGAATATTATTTTAAACTCCAAGTATGAGGGGACTCCTAGACTCCATGAGGTATGTTGTACTTGATTAATTTATGGATTTATGAATAAATTTTGTAATAATCCATTTATTTGCCAACTAAAATATCAATCTAAATGGATCTTTCTGTGCTCACTAGTTTGGGAACACAGTATATCATAGACTTGGCTAATACATATTGCTATTTGTCATTTCTCTCCTTTAATAATACTTTTGAGGTTGGTATGACTTCAGTTTTCCATTTTCTTACAATTAAGTAGATATCAAAAAGTACTTAAGTAAATTTAAAATTACAGATGCGTTCTCATAAATAAATATTAATCATCTTGACTGTCAACAAGAAATAAATGTGCACTTTAAACTAGTAAACAAGGTATTTACTAATGTGTATACACTTCCATAAAGTATATTAAAATCCAAAGAGCAAATTAAAACTAATATGAAAAAAATAAACTAAAAGGCAGAGTTTTGATGTTATCTGCCCTTCTCCTGTTGTCTTTTTCTTTCTTCTTACTCATTTTGGGTAGAGCTGTAGAGGAATTAAATAAACAGGGATTATTTGTCTGATTTGTTCACCTCCCAGGGAATTGCTTCTAATCCCCGATCCTGTGCAGCTGAAGGTTACTGAAGATGATTCTGGTGAAGGAATTTGCTCTCTTCCTGTTAAGTATATGCAGAAGAACCGACAAAGATACATTTGCTTATTGAAGCTGCTGGAACATAAAATCTGATACCATGAGGACTTCCATACTAATCTAATACCCTGTCTCTGACAGCACCAAACAGCAAACATGTAGAGTGTAAAAATAGGATAAAGACAGTTGGACTTTTGTAAGTATTCTCCCAGAACCCAGTGATTTGCATTTAAAGTGTCTCCTAAGCCAGCGGTATATCTTTGTATTTAACCCTGTGTGAGATTTTCTTCCCTTAATCTGTTCAATATCTATCCTGCATAAATTTCCAGGAAGCCCACATCCTCTGGAAAGGCCTATGCCTTGTCTGTGCATTGTGTAAAAAAGGTAGCTTGGTAGTTTAATTTCAAGTCCTAATAAGTCTTTGTATTGAGAGAGAGACCAGCAATCTTTCATTATTCATTTTCATGCCAACCACGTCCCCTGGAATACCACCAAAAAATTTGTACCATGTTAACTCACTGCCAATCTTCCACACCAAAGATGTGAGAAATTGCTCACTGTTGCTAGCAGTTCAGGTTTTACACTTGGTCATTCCTCTAGGATCCTTTGGGAATATTGTCACGCCTGACACTTATGGTTTTTTCAGTCTGTTTGTTCTGTAACAGCTACCGAAATCTTGACTAAAGACAAATTTTCCTGAAACATGGCTTATAGGCAAAGTTCTGCTGAAGTGAGCTCTCTAGACTCCTTCACTGTGATCACTGGTGCAGAGAATCCATTTTGATTTCTTCTATGGCTTGTCTTTTTTAAAGTTGTTGTACTTTGAACCTCTTTTGGCTGTACTGACGTTCCAGCAGACTTGTAGCTTCTCATGCATTTGAGGAAGACCTTACTATTAGTACTGATGACATTTGGAAGCTCGTCACCTGTCGTATTCTACATTTTCATATGTAATATGTGGAGTTATATGACTTTTCTGCTTTGGGTTTTTTTCATCTGGGCACATTTTCAGCTTTTGAAAAGTTCTTTCTGTCCTCTAAGAGCCTCTCCTTCCCTCCTGCTCAGCCATGATGGATCTCCTTTTGTCTCTCTAAAACATGATGCACTTGTCCTGAATTTCTATACAGAATTTTTGAATAGCCCCATTGCTGCTTGTCAGAGCTTTATGCTTTGACTTTATTGAGCTTTCTTCTCTACAAATAATTCTTCTTTCTAAAAATCGAAGGAATGGCATTCTTGTCTATCTATCTACTATCACAGTGGAAAATTACACCACTATCTAGGCCTAGGTGGAGACAACACATTATTTAACAAAAAGGCTCTAGGGCACCATGCTGCATAGAAAGTGACAACTGAGTATCATCCTACAGATCTTCCCACATTTTATCATTCATGAACACTTATTTCATTTTATTATTTAATGAGAAACCGTCTATTTCTTCAGCTTTGTGCAACTTCCTTGAATTTGCTTCTTCCCCTACATATCCTTTCTGCAGCATCATGTCTGCATCTTTCCTCCTATTAACATTAACATAATCAATACACTCAGTCCTTGGCAGAATAGCAAGTCCTTTGTATATCAGAGTAGGTAAAAGAAAAGACAAAAACATACCACTCATTTTCAGAAACACATAATTCTTTTCAGAAATAACAGAAAGGTTCATAGTTTCAAATTCAGTTAAGTGACTTCTGTGAGCAATATATCCAAAATGAAGCAGTAATAAAGTTGCTGAGGCTACTGCAGTCAAAATCATAGCCAGTATCTATTTTGAAATCCAAATATTGACCAAACATTGCACTCTCGAGATAAGCTAGCATCATGGCTTGACAAGTGGGAGTTGGCAACTGACATTAAGAATCTGTTGAGGAAAAACAAAAAAGAGTGAAATTACCACCATACGCTATCTAGCGTTTACCCAGTACAAAGCCAAGAGACAGCAGCACAGAAAGGCCAAATGAAAAAACAATAAACAGTGGGAACATGAGCAGAAGACACTTTGAATGAGGGCTGTAATTCATTATCATGCAACAACCAAAACACAACTGAGCAGCAGGAGGCAATTACTAGCAGTTAAAGGACAGAAAAACAGCAAAGACTTAGAGGAAGTGTGAGCTAGGGGCTGTTCCAGTAACAGAGAAGTAGTAAATGAGCAGCATTATCAGGTAAGTCTAGTATTGCACAAAAGCTGATGTTAGCATTTGATCTTACAAGCTTTCATGTCTTCCTGTGCCTCTATGGACTGAGATACTCCTAGTGAGTAGATGCTGTTAATTCAAGCACAAAGTAATTTGGAGCACATTTACTATAGAGCAGTCCATGCAATCAAAGCTCTGTGATGAAAGTTGTTCTTCAAATAAACAACATCAACATTAAAGGTTTGTTACCAATTGGCATATATAAATGCATTAAGAAACAGGAGGGGGAAAGTGGAATGACTAGAAAGGGAAAACATGCACAGTGTGTGCTCTTGCTACGGTCTATTTGGACAGAACTTCAACATTTCAATCCAGTCTGGGGGGAAACAAAAAAAAGTAAACCTTAAAATCTTCACATACATTTGCTCACAATCATCTTCTAGGATGTTCTGAGCTTGTTCCTTTGTTTTGAGTTCCAGTCTTTAACTGCTTTGTGCCCTTTGTCATCACGAACTACTGTGGAAGGAATATGTAAAGTACCATCAAATGTGGAAAAACGGGACATTAAATCCACTTCAGTCATTTTGCTCCACTGTAAATCACTACATAAAGTGCAAGACAATAATGACTGAGCACCATTGTATTTCCATGGCTTGACCTTAATATTAATTTCTATCACTGATGAGTCAGTTTCTGTCTGGTATTTTGACATTTGCCTCTCACTAATCATTCTGCACAATTCCTTTGAAAATAGTATATATTAAAGCAGGGAAATTACATCTCTTGGAAAAAGTTGAACTGCCATTTGAGTTCAGACTTGGTTAGCTAATTGCTATAACAATTAGTGCATATCATTCCTTAGTATATGAGGTACCTCACACTATAGCTGCTATAAGATATTTAGAAAAGGAGAAGGCAGTGCCATCATTTCTCTGATGATCATTAGCCCAGTCAGCTATGTGCTCACTTCAAAAAGAGCAGTGTGATTTATAGAAATTTTAGGTTTCAGCAGAATTTACATGGTTTCACGGTTAAGTGCTTGATTGTGTTCCCAGCTGAAGCCAAGAAGATTGTTGTCATTGATCTCAAATTTAACAGAAATGGGTCACAAGCACAGGATTAAAACTAACATGGCTATATTCAGTTTCTCTTGAACATTCAATGATTCCAGTCTGATCTTCCTCAATATCTACTCTAGCTGCACAAACCCAAGGACACTCAACACCTCTCTAGAATCAGAGTAAAAGACTTCAGAGGTAGATTCTTAAGGCGTAGTTAGCACTGTTAAAGAATGACTCAGGAAATATGGGACAAGATCTGGCCAACAAAAATACGTTTTCCCATAAAAATCTAAGTACCTAGGACCTACAAGCATTTTATTACACCTGTTCAAAGCCATAGTTGTTAACACCCATCTTTTGTGTAATAGCAGAGCAATAAATACACTCTCTCATGAAGTAGGATGTGGGTTTTCAGGGTCACATAAGCCTGAGATGGTTCAATCATACAACTCAATCCGCCAGGCTCTCTGCTCAAAGATATCCTCCATCTGCCCTCTTGAAGCTGAGACATTATGCAGACATGAATCTGGCTGTCATTTTCTACTCATCAGTTTCCAGCAACTTTCAAACCAGGTAGCTCACCTCAGTCAAACAGGAAGTATCAACAACATCATCTCTAGAGAAGGACAGAGCATACATCTGCTCCTAATGTTTCATTTTGCAGACAGGTTCCTGCACACCTAAATGCCTATCTTCATCCACTAACACCAGCAGCCTGTGTCACAACTGCCTTGCCCTTTCCTTGTTTTCAGACCTTTTCGTTTTAACTTGGGCACCTGAAGTGTGTGGTACTTTTTTTTTGTCTACGGAACATTCCTGTGGATTACAGGGGCTTGTTTTGGCAACATGCATTTCCTTTATTCTCTTGTTATGTGGGAAAATTCTTCATACAAACTTCAACCATCCATTTGTCATTAGAGCATCATTCAGACTCACATTACACTTGACAATTAGGCTTCACTTACTACCTTATGTGGTTGAATTTTTCTCTTAATGGAGATAGCAATTTCAGAGAGTTCAGAAGCTTGACTACACTACAGATGAAGTTTCTCATTTCACATCTCCTGGATAGAGTTGAGCTAAGCAACAGAAATCAAGCCACATACTGATAACTACATAAAAAAATCTCATCTCCTTTCTAAAATTCTTGCTTTCTGTATATCCCATTAGGCTGATGGTTACTCAAAGTTTTGGACACAATGATGATCTGAATTTCTAAAGTATATGCCAAACTTCAGTCTTCTTCCTGAAGTGTCAAAAAAAATCTCAACCATGATGTAAACAATATTCCACCCTAAAGATACAAAAACTTAATAATCAAAACAAGCTGTAACTTTCACTAAAATTTCACTATATATTTACTTGATTGTACTCCAAGATTTAAAATTGTGCAAAAGTAGCACTTAATCTTTTGACTATATTAATGCAACTTGTCCCCCTCTCCCTTTAGACTAGGAGTGGCCTGGGCCTTTATCTCTTTTCTAGTCATCCTTTAGTAAAAGTCTTAATGTTTCATTTTCCCCTGTTTCTGGAGAAAAGCCCAAGGCCACATTCCTGATACACATACTTCCAGATTACCAAAAAATGAAGATCCAGCTCCAACTTTCGTAAATTGGCCTAAAATCTGCTTTGTACCAGGAAGATGTTTGACTGAACAAAAAGTCTTCAGAAAGTAGAGCCTGGTAGAGCCTCTTTTTTTCAACTCTAGCAAAATTAATGGTTGTTTTGAAAAGCCCCAAATGGAAAAATTTATCCAAAAGCTAAATATTTGTATTTCAGCCAAAAATAGTCCTATTTTCCATAAAAAATAGAAATTTTCCACAAAGGTGTGTGCTTTGTATAAAAATCCTACTTTTTCTGTGCAAAAAGATTTAAAAAAACCCATCAAACAATTTTCTGTAGAAAAGTGATTTCAATGGAAAAGTCTGGAGAGGGACTACTTACCACTAAGTAGGATAAAGGTTTGGGAAAGACCTCTAGAAAAGCCTGGTCTACTGTTTATGCACAGAGCCACAGTATAAAATCCTTTTCACTGGTTTATCAAGTTCTAACTCAAAAAGAATTCCCTTTTTAGCCCACACTGTTAAAATATTTGTCCAGAACAGCTACCTGTGTTTCAATCTATGTATCTATTCTCACCTAGATTCAGTCACCATTTTTTCTGCCAAATTTCCTTTAGCCTACATAGTTCCTTTCCTGGTAGACATATTTCACCTCAGTTTATATTTTAGCAGGCTGTTGAACCAAACGTGCTCTGAAATCCTCAGGTCTTCATTTATTTGTTCTACACCGGATGAATTCATCTTTTTTGACTGCGGATTGCTAAATTTATATGCAACACTTCAGATAAGATCTGGCCATTCCTTTATGCGTTACCAAGACACATTACTTTTCTAACTCTACAGCAAGTATCTCTCCAACATGCCCTAAAACCACATTCAATTTTCACAGCCATGTCACATTAATACTCATATTTGTCACATGCTGAATTGTACACGCAGGACTTCTGTTATTACCCTTTAGTTTACAGCAGAGAGATTTAACTGTTGTTCTTTAGCATATGACCTTTCCATTTTGCTTTATTAAATTTCCAGCTTTCTTCTACTGTAGTTGATCCACTCCTGTGCGATATCCAGGTACTGCTTACTATTGACAACACCTTGAATCACTAGAAAATTCAGCATGGTTCAAAACAAAAATAATTGCTAAAAATAAAATAGGACTCAAGACTGATCTCTGAGGAATGTCATTACTCTTTCCTTTTACCCTTCTATTCACAAATAAACATTATCTCTTGGGTTCATTTAACCACATTTTGGGCAAATACACTTTTCATTAAGCTCCATCATATCAATTTTAAGTAGCAATTTCTATCAAATGCTTTGTTGCCAACTGTGTAGACTAAATCTATCCTCACTGTGTAGAAGGACATTTTACTTTTTCTTAGTAAAGTATTGGTTTAAACTGGTACCGAGTCCTCTTGAGAAACACTAATTGTATTTTATTCTGTTTTCAGTTGTCTTCTCTTCTGCACTTACTCTCCTCTGCAATTCTAAAGCCTTGGCTGACACTCTTATCAGTTCATTTTTTCAGTAGTTTTTTATTTTTACTTCTAGATTTTGTGGCAGCCTATCCTTCCTTACATTTGTACAAAAAAACCCCCTAAATTATCATCATAATAACTAACCATTACAAAAATCCTAAAACTAATGGGGAAAATTTTCCTCTCATTGTATCAGAATAAAAAATACTTCAAATTTTCAGAATAAAAAGATTTTATTTCCTCAGGTTCAGTAAAAGATCACTGGTCAAACCTAGAGTTTTGTAGCAAATCAAAGATAAAATGATATTTGACAAGTATTTTCCATCATGCCAGATACTCAAATTATTTAGACTATATTCAATTTATAAATTTAGAAGATAAGGTTCTACTTCACCTATGCATGTGAATGTAACAGAATAATAATCTATTATTTTAATGTGTTCAATACATATTAATGAAAGGACCTGCCTATAATGGAAATTTGAAAAACTGAATATCCCAGCCTAGAAATTTGAAAGGTTCATTATTCTGAAGGGACTTCTCTCACTCTTTTGAAATTAGAAAAGACCTGTTGTTCTTAGAAATCTGAAGGAGAGAGGTCAAAATTACATACCTTACTGTAAGTACTACAGACTATGCCTGTGCCTTTGGTGAACAATGTCCCTGTGCCATTCCCTCACTGAGGACTTCAGTTACAGGCATCTCCTTAAACACATCACTGAAAAGTGTTGAGCTTACCATACCAAAAAGAAAAGAATAATTTCTTTGTATTTCTAATCTGCAGAAATGTATTTTTGAGTAGCTGAACTACTTGCACATTACAGAAAGACCACTCTGAAGAGTTCTTCATACCCCTATGCTGTTGGTTAGGAATATGTGCTGTTTGTATACATTTGGTATGCTGATGATGGTAAACTGCCGTTTCACAGGCCACAGCAAAAAAAAAGCAGTCTGTGGTGCAGTTTGAGCATCATCACTAGAAGATATGGTCTCACCTACAGCATGAAGCTACTCTTCACGCCCAGAGACAGCAGGGCACTGTTGGAAATGCTGAAATGGATAAGAATGAAAAAGCTGAGGTGACACTTAAGGGCAGCCTTTCTTCAGAAAATGCTCCCTTTGCATGACATTGTCTTTGTCTATGAAACAAGCATAAGGTTCAAGGGATAATGTAGACATAAGATGATCACTAATGACAATGAAACTTTGAAATAACTAGAAGAACTTTTTGAACACCTGCTGGAGCTGCAGATAAAATTACATTTATGAGGTTTTTTTGTTTATTCAGAGAATCTGCATTTCACCTTCGCTTATTGTGGCTACTACGTCTGGTGCAGGAGGGTTAACCGTTAGACAGAAGGAACCCTGTGCTGCATCTCAAAGGATGATGTTGTAGCTATACATTATCTGGAGCTTGTCCAAGGTCTGAATTCCCATTGTCATGAGCAGGACACATATAATTTGCCCTGCTAAGGCCTGGCACCTTCTTTGCTGTGCTTCCATCTGACCATTGAAAAAGGCTTACCAAGATCATCTATGTTAATAGTTACCAATATTACAATTTTTGGGAACTTTAATCTCCAACATAAAAGGTCCAAACAGTACATGCATTAAAGTCACAATTCCTTTTTCTGTGAAATCGTTTTTAATGTCTGTTTCAATGTCTGATGAAATCTTTCCATAAGCACCTGGACTGCAGGAAAAAAAAAGTGCCTAACAAAATGCAGGATGTGCTGTTGGGAGATTTAGGAATTTCTGTCCAATGAAGATCTAGCCTCTTCATTAAGAGTGAAGACATAGGATGAACATCCATTTTGCAACGAGACTTAGCACAGCATTCTGCATAAAGTGAAAGCAAAAAATCTCTGTGGTTTCAAAAGCAGAACTCAGAAGATGTGAAACAGCTTGAGCAGCTCAAGAGAGAGCCACCCTTCAAAGAGGCATGTTGTCCAAAATGGCTAGTACACAGGATTTCAGAAAAACACTTTCAAGTTTTTCACGCAGTTCAGGTATTTCTGGCAACTGTATGTTATGCATTATGTAAACACTGTTAGATGATTCATCAAAACAAAATCTCCTTAAACAATGAAAGCAATGGATTTTTTTTTAGTCTTTATACATGACATGATTTGTGGATAAAAGACAAATCATCAAAACATCCTGAACTCCACAAACAATTTAAATAAGGATTTAATTCAAAGGAGATTTATTTCATTGCTTCAATATGGAAAGCTGTTAGCTTTTTCTCCATGGGCTTGACCAAAACCGTTTCAGCTACTTACTGCCAACACTGCATTAGAGGACTCTGAAGAGATAGACAGACAAAGAGAAGGTACTTGTTACTTATCACTCTACTGGAATGCACCTTTCCTTGACTGTTCCAATGGCTGGAATTGGAGTAAACCACCTTTTGGCTCCTGCACATGCTATGCGAGCAGAGAGCTTGCAGTACCTTGACACTGCTTGCTGCTATGTCTATTACCTGCTGCTGAACTTTCTGTTTCCATTTTTACTGCACTTTCTGTACACACAGGTTCTGCTGATTCAACATAATATATACTTCAATCAAATTGCATTTGTTTTTCTGCCATCTCTATTCTGAAGAGGGGGTGAATTTCTCTTGGTATTTCACCTCTGTCTTTTTCCTTCATGTCTGTGCAGTTCTTCTGTGCCTCATGGACACCTCTGTGAAATCTCTTTGTTCTTTCCTTTGAATTTCCATTCTTGGAAATGACATCAAATCTACACTGATTATCTAAATTTATATGACTCCTTGGTTCCTTCATAACCCTATCTGTTCTCTGCTGCATAGAAATATCAGTGTCATTAAGAAATATCAACAGTTGGTTTAGCTTCATTCTTGTTCTTTTGTTCCCCTCTTCATCTGTTGTAACCATGTACTGAACTATGCTATGTTTAAGCAAAAAGAAATTGAATCATGTTTTCTGGGCTTCAACCATCAATAATTTGTATTCTTTTCAGGAAAACAAAAAAAAACCTTAGCTATATCTAAACAAAAATATTTTATTAATCCCTTTCATCTGGTGTCTCTTTCATATCAATGAAATGGTTGAAAAATAACATCATTTTTCTTTTTGCCTAAAAGTGATGATTCATGGAAAGCAAAACACTAAAATCTGACTCTGGACAATCTTGTGATGGAAGAGACATTAAGTTTCAAAACTTCTTTGCCAGTTCTGATATATGTGGACTGCCTACAACCTAAGATAGCTAGTTTCTGCCATTCCACAGAAGGAATAATGATGACATTTCCCAAGACTGTTTCTACACTGAATGTTAACACTAATTTGTTAATTGGTTCCCAGGCTGCTCAGCTTCAACAGCCAAATTAATCGTTTGCTCGAAGAATCAAACACTGGGTTTTGGGGTCTTGCAACTCTTGTGTCCTCAGCTGCTGGGGCAGACCAGCTGGTGGACACACTGCCTGACAGCTCCTCTATTCAGAGATTGCTGTTAGGTTTACTGCTGAAGTACCTGAAGAGCCTTGACAGGTACAAATTTCACTTGTGAGAGGGACTGCTTTCTTAGCAGACATCACAAAATATAAGAACTAACTTGTAAAGAGAGAGAGAGAGAAGTCAGGATTTTCCAAAGCTTTGCAATAATAAGACAATTGATTCTTGTGAAATACAAGATTAGAGACATAGTTTTTGAGGTTGTTACTTTGGAAAGAACTATATCTCTTAAGAAGTTGTGAGGAGCACTCCCAGATTGCATGTGTCAATAACCAGGAGAGGAACCTTGGGCACTAGTCTCAGGGATTATGGGGGTTGCACCATGCAATTCTCCACTTCCAAGAGGTTTAACTTGACAGTGTAGCTGGGAATCTCAGAGCTAGTAGCATAACCAGGTTTTCCTCCAACCTGTCTGTTTCAGAGTTGGTACAATTTGGCATTTCAGTCCAGCCATCACAAACAGAACAAAGTCAATCCAAATGGGTGCTGTTTCATGCTGCAATGAAAATATTTTCATTACTTGATAGTATACCACTCTACCAGAAGCTTTTCCTTCTACATTAATGTTTCCCTCTGCCCTCAGCATGCAGACTATAACACTGCTTGTTACAGTTTATAGTATTTCTTTTTAATGATACTACAGGGGTTATAATTAGGGCTTTCTTCTCAATACATTAACAAAATCTTATTAAATATATTAAAAATACAGAAATTATCTTCAGCTTTCTCCTACAATTGTCCTTGGTTTTGCTTATGGCACAGAGTTATTTAGGTGAGTCTTGTGTTGCTTGCTCAGTCCATTTTAACATTTCATACTTAAATAACAGCACAGTGTAAAGACAATTCTAATTTATTCTCATTCTCAGTTAAAAACAAGCATATAAACTTTTGCTACAACAAAAGGCATGTTCTAACATGAATGTTGCTTAATTGTATATTACACGCCTTGTGTGGCAAACTCAAGATCCATGCCAGGTGTAAAATGCCAAGCAATAATATAGTTGCCTTAAACTGCTGGTCGTCAGCTGAAACTTTAAAAAAAAAAACCAACATTCTGAGGTGAAGAAAGATTTTGTAATATAGTTGCTGACCTGCCCAGTGATAAGACTGACCCTGCCAGGGATCACTTAATTTGCCCCAGATCTTCATGTGGGTTTTCATGGGGCTTAGAGAAACGGTGCTCTATTATCTTAATGGTTTTAATGGGCAAAAGGCATCCGAGCGCTGGCACCGGTATGATGCATGGATGGGCAACCGAGACCCTCTAGATGCGTGTGCCTGAGAAAAGGGGGTTTCTCCGGCACGCCGAGGCGGACAGAGGGGAGAAAATGCGGTCCATAAGCCGGGATGTCCGGTCAGCACCTGCGGGTCTCCGGGATGGACGGGGGCCGTCCCGGCTGAAGGGGAACGACTCGCACCTCTTATGGCGCGGAGGAGGGGGGCGGGGAGGGGGAGGCAGCCGCGGCTGCGAGAGGGAGGAGGAGAAAAGGAAGCAGAGGAGAGGGGCTGAGGAGAAGCAGGAGGGAAGGGAGCTAGGGTCTAGAGGAGGAGCTGAGCGCAGAGAGGCAGCGGCAGGCAGGGACTGTGTCGGGGCAGGAGCTGCCGGCTGCCGCAGCGGCGGGCAGGAAGCAGCCGGGACAAGTGCCGAGCCGCCTAGAGCCGCGGGGCAGCGGCCGCCCGCGGGGCACGGGGCTCGTCTCGGCGACCCTCAGCGCGGCGGCGGCCCCTGGGCCCTATGGTGCCGCAGTGGGACCCAGCTCCTGTTCGCCGCCTTGGGAAGGGGCCCGCGGCGCGGCGCGGGGCAGCGCAGCCCGCCGGACCCGGCACTTGGCTGGCATGAGGAACCTGCCGATCCTCCTGCTCTCCCTCTGCTGGAGCCTGGGGCGGGTAAGTCACCACGCGCTCGCTGCCGGGACTCGGGTAGAACTCGCCTCTCCAGACAGCGGACGGGGTGACCCCTGTTCCTGGGGTGCCTGTGCAGAGCCCCCCGGGCTGGCGGTTCTCTGGCACCTTTCTCGGTTGTCTGGAGCGGAGGGCTCAGCGGTGACCGCAGCAGGTGCGGACACTTCGGCGCGCCGCACTCGCCTCGGGCGACAAGTGGCTTCCGCCGCTGGCGTTTACGCGGTGTCCCGGGCGGGGATCTCACAGACGAGAGGGCGCGCAGCCCCGCCGGGCCCCATAGCGGGTCTGCCCGCGGGCGCTCCGGGGACGGGCTCCCCGGCAGCACGAGGAGCGCCGGGCCGGGCCGCGGAGGCGCAGTCGGCGGGGGCTGCCGCCTCGCACCGGTGGGCGCTCCTCAGGGGCACCGACGGCTCCGCCCCGGTGGGGCAACGCCGCCAGGCCCATCACCGGCCGAGAGGCGCTGAGGGCGGCAGGAGCAGGGCCTTTCGCTGCCAGCCTGCTTACTCCCCGGTCTTTGCCCCGGCATCCCGTACCCACCACCAGTTTCCGAAGAGGTCTCACGGTATACTGCCCTGGTACGGTCTGGAAAACAGCTGGCAATCATAATGGGGGACAAAGCCCTGTATGAGCAATTTCTCTTTAATACCTACAACTGGATAAAAGCATACAAAGCACTTGGGATATTACAGTCTTCAAATTTGGGCGGCTGCTTTTGACATCTTTATACTGTTAAGCGTTTCTTCAGTTGTTTGTGAAAGCCTGTAACGTTGTTAGAAACATGATTTACGAAAAACAGGAAATCTGCCCTCTAAACCTGTCACGTTTTTATTACTGTAAATTTAATATAGATGATGATTTCCACCAAAAATCAGGAAACCATGCTGAAAGTGAACATAAGCTGCTTCTGAGAAGGAATGTTTTTCCAGTCAAAGTGATGTTCTGGATGCATTAAAGATTATTAAGCTGCTAAAAATACACTCCCCAGCTGGATTTCCAACCGTGCGCACTGTGTTACGTATTGTAAAGGTTCTCTATTCAGTGTTTACAAACAATAACCTACCCTCGGTAAAGCAGAGGGAAAGATGGATGAGCCCTGAAAGATGATGAGTGGCCTCAAAATCCATGTTGAGGTTCTTGATGTGAATGTGGTTAGTGCCATATAGTTTTGAACCTGAAATCTCTTCAGCTTGGTACATCTGACTGAAACAGGTGCATATGTTAGAACAAAGTATGTTGCAGTTTGGAATGCATCCCAGGTTTGCAAAGTAATGTGTTACCTTTGGGTACTAACAAATTCATGTTCTCAAAGTAACCTCTACTGTTAGATCACTGATAGTGGGAAACTTGCAGCTCTTTTGGAAACAGGAGAGGGAGAAGTCACTTATTCTCCAAGTTTCTTAATAGCAAGAGCTGCTTCAATTTATCCCTCATTTAGTGAACATTTCTATTTACTGGCACCTACCTTTCCAAGACCTAGTAATTATAATACTTTTTGATGAGTAGGAGATCCACTCTCAGTAATCAAATGTTTGCAATTGGGAAACAATGAAATCAAAATCCATTACATGAAAGGAAAACAGAGTTAAAAACATTGTGTATATATGGGACTTTATTTTGCATGGGACCTGTCTGTAAAGTAGATAATACATAACAATATACAGATTTTCAGTATAATGTTGAACTTTGAATTATAAGTGCTAGAAATACTTATTTATGATAATGAGCTTTACAAATTCACTTTAAAAAGAAAAAAAATCTATCCAGAAAACATGTAATTTCAATAGTATAGAGAAAAGATGGCAAAAGGAAGTAAAGTTCTGATGTTGCAAATAGGGAAATGACACATTCGAAGAAGACACAAATTTTCATGAGTTTTCATATAACAGCTCCTGCTGTTATGTTGATGGCTATTACACTGTATTCTTAAAAGCTGCACAAGTGGCTTCCCCACAAGGAGACTGCAGAATACCCAGGTTCTCAGTCCTAATTCTGGGTCTTAGGTTCTGGGTCCACAATCACAGCTTAATTGATTTTTTAAAAAATACCGTCTCATGAATCAGAGATTATTACCAGAATCTATTATTAAATGACTCCTAAAAAAAAAAAGGTAAAGAAGAGAGAGAAACTTGCAGAGAGATCACCCTTTTCTTGGTAACTACAAGTGTGAGGATGGATGAAGCACTGCCTATTCACAGTCTATTTTGTTACGATTTTATTTCATTTGAGCTAATCTTACTGTCCTTTCACTCCAGGGACATTTCTTGCTTTCCCATTTGTCATCTACTGCAGTCATTTCTCTCATGTAGTCTCCTGTGAATGCTACATGTTTCTCTATCAGACTCTGTCTGCAATCGTGAATCTAAGTAACTTATGTTCCACCTTCCCAGCATTTTGTTTCTTGCCCCAGTATTGCTATATCCTTGTCTCTTCCTGTGGATGTCAGTAATTCTTTGTGAAAACCAAAGAACTGAGGGCAGGGCAATAGTGCTTCAGTTTTTAAAAACACAGGTTTTCTTCATGTGTAGTGCTTGCCTGAATCAAATAATCATGCTCTGGGGCCTTCAGGAGATTAAATATAAATTGTAGAAGACAGAACAAAATTTATCTCATCAAAGAAAATGTAGTTTGATCATTTTTCATAATCTGTGATTCGTATTAAACTTTCAGCTTCCTAATGTGCTACAAAAGCAAACAAAGCAAATGTGTTTCCTTTCTTGCTTCAGTTTAATTCAGTTTTTCTGGAGGAAAAGTCTCATGAAACAATATTGGTGAATGCACTAGAAAGTGAAATGCTTTCTTGTAAATGACAATTAGCCTTGAAGTCCTACAGGAAGGAGACAGTGAACACTCTAGTAGACTATTTTAGCATTTTTGTTTTGAAAAGTCAGTGTATGAGAAACTAAAGTGGGCAATGACTGTGTCTATAAAATGCTTTAGCACATACTTGGGCAGAACCAGTGCCAATTGAAGTTGTGGCTTTTGTTATTGGCAGTTGCATCCTTCTAAAGCATTTTAATTTGTGTTTCAAGACCCAGGCCTATTTGTTAATTTGGCACAGGTGAATGGCGTCCATCCAGAATGCAGATTTCAGCTGGAGATTCACAAGGAGGAAACAAGGTGCATGGAACTTCTAAAGAATGCAAAGCCAGTGGACTACAAAGGTGAGAAAAGATAAGCTGTAATGTAGAGACAACTGGAGTATTCAAGAATTCCTCCTGATACCTTCTTTGTTGTTGTGGTTGCTGTTGCTGTATTTGTACCGTGCTTATAATTTAATGTGTTTTAGAGTTTACACAGATTTTGTGTTAAAAGTACAGCTGCAGCAAGGATATTGGCAGAGGTGTGCCAGGCTCTAGGCATGCAGTGGGTGGGACACTAGATGCAACAAATGCATTCTCACGTTTAAGCTCTTGCAACTCGTATTTTCTGACTGGCAAAGAAACTGTGGGCTGGTGATGACAGGACCATCAGAAAGAACAAGTCTGAGGAAAAGCTGGAAGCCATAAATCCAAGTATTGCTTGCTAGCTGTGGTTGAAAGTGAAGTTCTAGTGTCAGGAATGAGCTTGGTGTTTCCCAGACAGAGGATCAGATTCACACCCATAGTATCATAGAGTCATGCAGAGGAAAAACTGCACAGTAGTGTTTCACTCAAAAAATCAACTTCTGTCTTTTACTTTATTGGTTTTATTTTCTCTCTGACAAATATATAGATATGAATGTGGCCAATTATAATTTAACAGAAGAAGGAAGGAAGAGGAGATGTAGTGTGGCTTTTTTATTTAGATGTTATGGATTTCTTTAATATATTTTCACGTGAGTAGAACATAAGATTATGAAGAAATACCATTTTTCTTGTAAGTTGAAGCTGCTGATAAAGCCATTTGTTCACAGTGCAAAATGCAAAGGTGACTGATAAATCCAGACAGCAAACCTGTAACATTAAAGTAGCTATGGCAAAACTTGGTTAAGGGTTTTTGGCTTTTTGGGAAAGTTGGAAGTGTGGTTTCTTTCCGTTTTTGGGGTTTTTTTTAGGTGACAAAAGTATCAATATTTTGTGATTAGTTACCTTTTGTAAACCATATGCCAGAACTTGTGAGCAGAAAGCAGTTTCTGCACTCTTACTGGTGAAAAGGTAAAAGTACTTCTTGGAGTGTTTTATTTGCATATATTTTCTGCACAGCACTCCTCTGGGAACATGTGAAATACTGAAAGGAAGTCTGGGCTTTCAGGGAAGCTTAGATAAAAGGGATAAAATTTTCAGGTCTAAAGGCAACTGAACATTTTTCCATTCAAAATACAATTTTGATTTTTAAAGTAATGTCACATCTAAAACTGGTCATTAAATTTCTGTTGTAATGATCTTTAAGTGACTGGAAGTATTTAATTTCAAGTTAATTCTACAAAGCCCTGAGTTTCATCGGTGTCTTGCCTTTGATATAGTAGTCCAGGTATGTATCATCTCAGAATAACTGGGCTCTTTGCAATACTACAGCTCTTGCAGTGCAGTTGTTTTCTTTTGGCTGAACTAGGTGATACGTAGTGTGTTTGTTTTTTTCATAGTCACTCTGTTTTGAATGTGTTCTGAAGATGATTATGGTACCTCAGGGACCTGCAATCTGCAGTGCCTTTTGAATATAAACATGACTTCCCAACTTATGATGATTTCTCCACCCCTCTTCTTGATTAAAATGTGTGTTCCATAATTTAATATCAATTTGGATACAACAAAATAATTAAAAGGATGATCAGCAGTTTGTATCTTACTGTACTTTTTCTTTTTATTTATCTATATCAATAATTAGAAAAATTATAATAATAGTGAATAATTTATATGCAAAATCTCTCCAAGCAAAATCTTCCTGGAATAGTTCATCTATATTTAGATTTTTTTATTTATATGAGTGGTAAACAGAGACAGCTGTTACCTAAATAGTACTAGTGTGAAGCCAGATGGAGAAATAATTACTAGCCCAGCTTAATGAATTAAATCTTGAATTATAAATTCACTATTAGATATTATACAGCTTTGAAAGTCAAGCTTTCTTCAAGATTTACTTTTGTGATACAGATGCTGGGCTTTTCCAAGGGTATCCTTGTGATGCACATCAGTTTTATTTTGGGTTGCCTAGGGGAAGAAAGTTTTTTGTCAATATTTTCTTCACAGCCTTTTTTTCCTGAAGGAGGGATGTGTCCTGAAGGCAAACTGCTATGGACGAACTTCATATCTTGGAAGGAGACGGTGTGTCTGATGGCGTTGATTCAGTCCTGCAGGTAGTGATAGAACAGCAGTGGAAGGATTTATACATTTAATCGAATGTCTGGCTGAAACTAAGGGAGTATTCCATTTCGTAGGAGACTGGAACAAAGTGCCTGTGGTAATGAACCCTTAAAAACTGTACATTTAATGTTACAGGAGAATTTATCCTATGCTTCACATTATAGTTACCTTTACTAAGAACCTGTTCAGAAGACCTGATATTAAATATATGCATTTGCACTTCCAAAATACCCGTTCTCTATGTGTCCTTATAAATCATGTATAAAGATGCAAGGAGTATTTTAAACAGAGACTTGCAGATTGTCACAGTAATACTCTGACTGTTGATAAGAAGACTTACTAATGAAAATTGGCAAGCTGGAACTCGTCCAGGTCCTAGCTCTACACCTGAAACTTGCAGTACATTTGAAACATAATCAATTACAATAAATACACAAATCCTATTTCACTTTTTCCTGAATGGGAAAGATGGTTATATGGCCTGTGTCACACTTTTCTAACTCTAGTCCATGCTACCTGCCTTACAAAAGCTATAATGAAATCTAGTGAAGATGCTGTCTACAGTTTGGAAATGATGATTCACTGAGATTTTCCACCAGAAGCTTGGGCCTCCAAAATCAAAATCAGTGGGAATTTTTTCATTAACTTCTTGGGCACCTGAGAAGCCTTCACACCACTATGCAACATGATCCAGATTTTATCTGGCATGCTTACCTCCTTTGGAGGATCCAAATTTTATGAAGCAAGCAGTTTCTCTTTTGACTTAGGTAGCAGCTATTGAATACCTTACCTATTACTTCATAGTTGCCAGTGAGAGAGACATAAAGGAAAGATTTAATGGTAATGATGGTGCTTTTTTAATTCATGATAAAATGATGTTATGTTTGTCATGTAACACATGCTGAAGAATTTCTGAGTAATTTTTATAATGCCCCTAAAATCACTGACTGAAGTCTACAAAGGACTTACTTCATGGTTTGATATAGCAGTAGTGTGTTTTGCAAGGAAACATGTATAAATGCTGTGTAAGTATTCTTCGAGCAGTGCCAAGGATATATTAAAACATCACGACCCAATTTGTCTAAATTCTACTCATTTGCCAGTGTCAAACAATTAGATATCCAGACCTGCTTTGCACTCTTTGGGGGATTTTCAGGCATTAGCACATGTTCTTCCTTTAGTGGAGAGTATTACACTCCATTTAGGGAAGAAAGTCACTCACCAAAGATCTGTGTGAGTGCTTTCATTTCAGTAGCGCTCTCTAGCAAATCTAGTTGTTTATTTTATGTAGACTGCATTAGCTTCTGTCTGCATTTGTTTTCTCCTTTCCTCTTATAATTTGACACCTGTGGTTCCTTATCTGGAAGCCTAGGAGAGGATTAGTTTTGTGTACTCATTTTTGAAGTGCAGCTGAGTTGCATTCTAAATAGCTCATGGTAGCTATGGATTTTGAGGTCCATCACTAATTGATTTTTTTTTTACCTACTACCCATGGCTTGTCTTCTTACAAAAAATAGAAAGCTGCCAATAAAAGTGATTGAAAATACACAAAAATTGACCCAATGTAAATTTCTGTCTTTGATCAGTATTTAGAATTTTTATTTAAAAACTAATTGAGTAATTTCTGTTAATTTTTAAAGGAAAAGTGGAATTATATAGTCAAAAATACTAAAACTCAGTTATTAGGCTTTATAGCAGGGTTCTGCAACAAAAAGCTCTAACAAGATTTCATCATGAAATAGGAAGTCTAAGGGCTTTTTATTAACTTTGGGCTTAGTAGAGTTAAATGAGTCTTTTCTACTCTTGCTTTCCAAAATGTGTTTTTGTGAGATCTGTATGCTAGACAACATTTTTAATTATAAATATGACATCTTAACTTGGAGGAAGGTTTGTAGATGGAAAGAGAAATGGCTTTGGAAAGAATTTTAAGCCTCTCAAATAGAGGCTTCATAATGCAGCTAGTAATGGGAAATTAAAACAGGCAGGACTACCCAAATGATACTCTTACTTTTTCATAAATTTAAAGCAAGAGAGACCAATGTTGCTTTATAATCCAATCTCCTGGATTACACTGACAGCAGAATTTCACTGTGATTCCAGCACTGAGCTCCTGAGATAAATCAGAGCATGTTTTTCTGAAAGTTCTTCAGAACAGTGAGATGAATAGTCTCACTGTTGATATTCTCACTGATGAGTGTTCTCAAATGTTGAACCCATGGTAAGTCATTCTAAAGTTAATTTATCCAACTAATCTCTGCTGTTAAGGTTATTTCTCCTTTAAGAAAGGTGCCTATTTTGCATTCCAAACCCACACATGCATGCACACACATATATCTCTGTATCGTGCAAAAGAACTGACTGTGAATAAATCTAAGCCAACCTCATGATTGCTCTCTCCTTCACATCGGTAAAAAGGAGAGTTACACAAAGGCAGATGAAACTTTTCTTTTTCTGTGTGAAAAGGAATCTCCTCAAGACTCCTCCTTTCTTAATCCTCTCTATCTCATCATTGTTTTCCACCAGTTTTTGATTGGCTGCCCTGGTGAGGCCTCATCTGGAGTCTTGTGTCCAGTTCTGGGCTCCTCAGCTCAAGAGGGACAGAGAACTCCTGGAGAGAGTCCAGCGCAGGGCCACCAAGATGATCAGGGCACTGGAACATCTTTCATATGAGGAAAGGCTGCGGGAACTGGGACTGTTTAGTCTGGAAAAGAGGAGACTGAGGGGAGATCTTATTAACATTTACAAATATCTAAAGGGTGGGTGTCAAGAGGTTAGCACATCCCTTTTTTCTATAGTAGCTAGCAACAGGACAAGGGGTAAGGGATGAAGCTGGAACACAAAAAGTTCCACTTAAACATAAGAAAAAACTATTTCACTGTTCAAGTGAGGGAGCCCTGGCACAGGCTGCCCAGAGGGGTTGTGGAGGCTCCCTCCTTGGAAATCTTGAAGACCTACCTGGACATGTTCCTATGTGACCTGATCTAGGTGAACCTGCTTCTGCAGGGAGGTTGGACTAGATGATCTCTAAAGGTCCCTTCCAACTCCTACCATTCTATGATTCTATTTTCTCTATAAAATGAGTTAGTAGTTCAAACTGCAGTGTTCCTTAGAGTTATCTAAGGAAACATTATAGGCAGAAATAAATGGGATGGTGGGATCATGGAAATTCCCTTCATGCTGCATCAGTAGCTCTTGCTAGGACAACTTTAGCTTTCTTGAATCTCTGTTGTGCTGCTTTTCTAGCGGCAGCACAACCATGTTGCTACCTTTTCACACATATTTTTTTTAATGGGAAGAGCTGAAGGGGCTGCTTTGAATGTTTGTTTTGGCTTCCATTAATTATCATTGTTAATGGTACCACATAAAACTGATCATCCTTATGGTGTTGATAACGTCTAGGCTTTGTGGAAGCTATACTTAATCATTTGAGGGCAGAAGAGAGGCAGAGCTGGCTTGGATTGCTGGGTTTGATGACACTCGTCTTTTAAGGAGTCTTGGTGACAGGTAAGAAAGAACCTTGAATGCGAGGAACTGCCTACTGAAAAATAACCAACGGGAAATAAACACTAAAGACCAAGAAAATGTCCTGATCAGCCTTGTTAAAAAATCTCACATGATAAAGGTTACTAAGAGTGCCAATTACAAACTCTTTTGGAAAGAAGAGAAGCAATGTGTGGCCACAGATACGTTATACAATTTTGAAGGTGTGAAATTTCTACCCCTCCAAGATGTAAATAGAAATTAAGCAGTGGACATTAATAAATAGCATTTGGAGCCCTGAAAAAAGGAAAGTGCACAGCCATAAGACAATTAATTGTGTTTTTTCAGAAGATTCTGAACGAAATACTGCCCCACATAGTTTTGCATTCGAGTCCTGATAAAGATAGCTGTGGCCATGGCAGTCTACTCTCCGTGACATCCAAAGTTCAAATATCATAAGGATTCAATCTTGGATATCAAAACACTAAAAAAGCTCCAGCTAATACAATGTAGCACATGGGTTAGATATGATCCAAGCTAATAGAAATATGTAGTCCTAATACTTCACAGAGACTTGGTGTTTTGTAGTGGGCTTTATATGAATGGGTGATTGATATTTAATGGTTTTTTTTTTTTTTAAGAATGTACAGCATGTCTAAGTTGGGACAACATGAAGATGAAGGTATTTCTTACAGTTTTGACTGTAAACCCATCAATGTCTTTGCATTTTATGTTAAGATTAGAGTGCTATCCAGTCTTACAAAAATAAGTGCTCATGTCTCCAAAGAACATTTGAGTAACTGGAAAGTAGTATTTACTTGGTGGAAAATTTGGATGGAGATATGTTTTCTTCTTCAGATTATTTTTTTTTCACAGTTTTTAGCTGGCAGCTTCTTTATAGAACCCTAAAAATACATACATTACATTAAAATATAAAATTAGCTTATAGATTTTTTGGTTCTCTAGTGGGAATATGTTCTTCAAAAAGGAAATCAGGCATTTCTTCTGAAATGTTTCATTTAGTGAAAAACCCGTAGTCCCCTAGATGTCTCAGTATTTTTGCCATTCCTGGTAATAGGGCTGACTTTTGAAAACTATAAACTGCAAATATTTTAAGTGAATGTGAGAGAAACTATTAGTTTTAAATCTGATGTATACTGTAGACTTTGGAAATTCTGCTTACTGTGTATGAGTATTTTTTCATTTAACCAGTAATTGAAAAAGTTTACATTTTCATTTCCTCAGTATTTGTAAATAATCAGAGTTTGCATACACTCCACAATTTCACAAGGGTGCATTAGCTCAACATGGGTGCATTGGAGCAGCTTCCTGACCATCTGGCAGCCAGTGTGCTCATTTTCACACAACTGCAGGCTGGCAGCTCCTTGCTGAGGTGGTTTGAGAACCCCTGGGCAGGTAGGCCCTGTCAAGCAGTGCCTATCCCACCAAGGCAGGCATAGCACAGCCATGGGCAGCCCCAGACCTGGACACCCAGGCATCTTGCTGGGATAGGGACAGCTTAAGAAATTAGCCTACAGGTTGGAGGCCAGGAGTTGACCTGGTACAGGGAATGAGGGCCTGACAGAGCCCTGGGGTGGCCAAGTGGAGCTGGAATGCTGGATCAAGGCGCACACACAGGCACTGCAGTGATGAAGCTGAAGTCTGGTGCACACAGCATCACTGAAGGCCCAGACCTGACCTTAAATGGGACTCTGGGCAGAGGTGTGAGGCTTATCAGGGCCATTAAGGCCTATTAGTGCATTTGGGGACCTGACAAAAGTAGAGGTCAAGTAACTTCCATGAGGTAGCTTGAAGCAACAGTATTTTTACAAGTGTTATTCCTATTACCACTTTAAACAGTTCTGTTCTGTGTTTGCCTTGCTCCCAGTTTACTAGCTCTCTATTTCACTAGTGCCTCCTTTTATTTCTTTCTCCTTTTATTTGTGTGAAAATGCAGAAAGAATTTCATCCCGTATATGTTCATAACTTCTCATGTACCCTAAATTACATGCTGCAGTGTTCAGCTCTACAGTCTAGAAAACATTGCCCATAAGAGGTGAGCTTGCTTCTGCTTTGTCAAGTACAAAAATCAAAAACGTTCCTCTGTTCGAAAAATAAACCCTAGACTAGCTGTCAACTTTCTGGCTGGTTTTCCGAGCGCTCTCTTTGTTTCACGTATCATGCATGCCTAGAGAGTTTAAAAATTGCTAAACCTCTCCTTGAATGGGCCAGTTTTTAAAGTCCAAATGCGAAGTGCCACCTAGTGGTTACTGCGTGGATAAAATGTAGATACAAACAAAATTTCCCAGCACAAAACCGGTGTTACACGTGTTTTATAGATGAAGAAGCAAGCAAACTTGGGCTCAAAGATTGGATCTTAGATAGCAGCCTGATGGATGTGGTAACAATACTTATGTAAGATGAAGAGAAAAAAAAAAGAGAAAAAAAAAGTAGTTTATAATGTTACATTTCCTTTCATTATCAAGTAACCACAAATGCATCACAAGCATGAAAGACCAAATATTCAGGTAAGTGATCTCATTGAAACTAGGAGTAGCATGTGCAGTGTCATCTGGAGGAATAGGAGAGAAGAGCAGCAGAAGAGTGACTCTGTGGCCACACTTTTGAGAAAGTTATTGAGCAAAGATTTCCTGCGAAGGTTCATTGTTTCCTTGGATGTGCCGTAAATGGCAGACCAGAGAAATAAATGATGGAAATTAAGAGATTGGAAAGAGAGACTGTTCCTCTAGACATCAAAGAAATAGAAATTAAGAACCTTCCCCCCCCCCACCCCCACTTTAGTTCCTTGTGGTTTTTAGAACATGAGGAAGTTGTGTTCGAATATGAGGAAATGGGTTCAAGTTGTGCCATGTGAGGTTTAGTTTGGACATTAGGAAGAGGTTTTTCACTGAGAGGGTTATTAAGCATTGAAACGGGCTGCCCAGGGAGAGGATGGAGTCATCATCCCTAGAGATATTCAAAAGATGCGTAGGTGAAGTTTAGTGATGGGCTTGGGAGTGCGACGTTAGTGGTTGGACTTGATCTTAAAGGTCTTTTCCAATGATACTGATTCTGTGATTTTAATGAGCAATACGTACTTGAAGACCTATGAAACTCAGCAATGTCTCCAGTTGTGCCCCATCTTAAATTTCCAAGATCAGTGGGTAATTAATTGTTAGTTTCATTTGTGCACAGCTAAGCTCATGCTGTACAATACAGATTTGTTGTTGGGATGGAAGAGACAAATTGATGCAAGTGTGGTAAGAACAGACCTGTTAATTGCATTCCACCTCTGCATAAAGGCATGTTTTTTTAAGAGAATAAAAAGATACATGACTGTAAAATTGTAAAAAATATGTAGTAATAGGAGGAGGGGGAAATGAGGAGAGGTATGATTTGAAAGCCCAGAAAAGTACACACTGTTTAACAGTTGTACTTCTAGCAGCCTCTAGCAGCACACTGATAACACCATGATTTCAGCACTCAACCCTAGGCCAGTTTTCAGAAACATACTGCAGTTATTCAGTGGCCATAAATGCTTCCAGGACATTTCAGCAGTTTTCTCAGGTCTCCTGTACCATAATAGATAAGCCTGTAAATACACATAAATTAAGACTTAATGTTCTCTTTGGAATTCTGGTGACAGACACTCAAGTTTCACTGTCGTGGTTGTTGATGAATTTGAATGTAGTCTAGATGTAGGAAATAGATCTTTTTGTGTTATTCCATCTATTTGATTTAGAGAGTCTCAAAAAGTATCATTCTAAACTATTGCTGTAGAAGCCTGGAAAGCCCTAAAATACTGAGAAAAAACTGAAGCAAAAAATGCCTTCTCCAGAAAACATTAATGACTTGCAATGTTTTGAATGCATACTGATTTCTTTCCTACAAGCTGACTTCAAGATCTGATACAAATTGTGTTGATAAATATTGGTGGGAATAGAGTTTGGACCTTAGTTTTTCTGTATAGTATTTCACATAATTGAAGCTTGGATAGGAGTTTTGTTGGGGGTTTTTTTTTGGTTTTTTGAGGGAGGTTGTTTTCTTTTGTGTTATTTTTTTTTAACCTACTAATGGTCAAGTTCCTGTATGACGTACTCTAGGCAGGGGGATTGGACTAGATGATCTTTCGAGGTCCCTTCCAACACTTAAGATTCTGTGATTCTGTAATGGAGCTCAGAAGTTCACATTGTTCATGTGCCTTTTTAGCAAAGCTTAGCTCAGTCCATATAGCAGTGTAGCAAAACTTTATAAAGGCCTCTGAACTGTTTGCAGATTGCTGTAGCAAATCCACCATCTTATAGAAAGCATATTGAAAAAAAGGGAAAATTTTTGAGAGTCATCAGCTTTTATAGGTGTGCATGAACACTTTCATGGCTTATCTCAACTCTTACTTGTTAGTGCAAATGGGGATGAACTGAAAAGGTCTGAAGTCACACAAGATGCTAATTATTCTTATGTACTCAAGGGCTTGTTTATGCTGGCTCAGGCAGTGCATTCATCAAAGTCAAAAGAGTTTCATTTCATCACCATAGTTCTGAGTGCTGGCAGATGGAGAAAATAGTTTCTTTGTCTTTCTGATTACTTGTATGTCATGTTGTTGATGTTGTTTCTGGCTTAAAACCCATTGGGAAGGAAGCATGACCTGAACTGACTGAGATAAACATTCTTTTACTTTGCGGAAGCACTGGTGTTGCATCATAGAGAGTCGGACTTGATTTTAGTCAAGTGCTGCAACTCATGAAGCACTAAAGCGTATTTAATTTCCATTGACTTCAAAGAGTATGAAGAGTAATTGCTCAGACATAAATCTCTTAAATTGTATGCAAATGACCCAGTCGACATCATCTCAGAGATGCTGTTACTAATGCTAAAAGAAAAGCCACAAGTGCTAGAAAGGAGTACAGGGTAGACAGGTAAAATGGAATATAGATGAAACTCATAAGTTGATTCTTAAATAAATGTGTGAACTAGCTGTAGGGGCAGATACACTAGAAAAGACAAACTCTATATGATCATCATGAGTTCAAAGAGTATTACATTCCTGAGTCAGTCGCTAAAAACAGTCATTCAAGAGGTGAGGATCAGAAACCAGAGAAGAGTGAAAAAGTCAGTAGGAACAAGAACTCAGCCAACTGTGGAATACAGCTAAAAAGATTGTCTCTCTCAGTTCTTAGTCCTGAGTAAGTATCTCTTATCCTAAGGTAACACTAAAAGAAGGAGTCAGAGTTACTAGAGCAACTAAAAGAGTCTTCTTTGAGTAACGGGAGAACTTGATAAGCTGAGGTTAGTCATGAAATATTAAGCAGATAAGGATGGGATTTATTGGAGTTAATATACATACATAGAGTCTAGATTTTGCAGCTGGATTAACAATTTCAGGCATTCTTGGGAAGAAATAAGCTTTTTTTGGGAGATTAAATTCTTCTGACCCATTTTAGGCATTTACTTTGGAAATACATTCATTTCAACAGCAGTGCACCCTTATAGAGATGAGATTTACCCATATGCTGTGCTACATTAGCAAACTGGTAGATTAAGAAAAGCAATTGTCTGTCTCTACTTGGGACTCAGTGGAGTACTGCATCCAGGAAAGCCGTTAATCAGCTCAGCAGAGGGCATTGAGGTGGCACTGGAATATGGAGCATATGACAACTAACTGAAAGCTAGGTCTGTTTAGCTTGGAGAAGAGTGATCTGACTGCAGTCTTAATCTACCTAATGGGCTTATAGAAATGATGCAGCCAGACTCTTCTCGGATATGAACAGAAAAATAACCAAGCTCAAGAAACAACAGCAAGCAGTGGAAACAACCTGCAAGAGGGGAAATCCTAATTAGATGCATAGAAAAATTCATGGAGGAAGTTATGTGTGTGCAGGTTTTCCACAGAGGTTGTTTTGGAGGTTTTTGATACTTGACTGGAAAAGGCATTCAAGTGAGTGTGACTGAGTGTTTGAAGTAATGAACGGTCAATACGTTTGTTACATACCTCTTTGGAGGTTAATACAGCACGCAAAGCTGTGGAGGATAAGGCATTACATGTTATCTACCCACATAGATAAACTTTGTGAAGTGTTCCCATTAGTAATCCCTTATTTTTGGCATTTTCTGTCTGAATATAGAACAGATGCTACATTTAGATCTGTATAATCCTAAGAGGAGCAAAGAAAGACCCAATCCCCATGATTAAGGGACTCTTCTAGAGAATAGCATTTCGCTAGGAAACTGTATAAGGAATTGGTGACCAAATGCAGATTCACACTTAGATCTCCTCCGAAGGAAAGCAAGGCCCATGGGAATGCTAAGCCACTGGCTTTCCTTCATGCCTGGGCATATCCCCAGGGACAAGTCCAACTGTAACACACTCTTGGGCTTCCTAATTTACGTGTACTTTGAAAATAACTTAAACTTTGAAAGTAGGATGATAGACACTTTAGGTCAACACAAACTGTCCAAGTTTAATTGCACTAATACATTTTAATATTAATTTAGAACTTTAAAATATTCCTTTTGTAGCTATATCTGAGCCAGGTGATTTGCTTTTGGGTATGACCTCACTAGCACGGAGTAAATGAACAGTGAATTGCTAATAC
The DNA here is from genome assembly GCF_028858725.1 of Colius striatus. Taxonomy (NCBI): domain Eukaryota; kingdom Metazoa; phylum Chordata; class Aves; order Coliiformes; family Coliidae; genus Colius; species Colius striatus. The sequence goes on along the minus strand of NC_084763.1, from coordinate 43,602,872 downwards.
TGTAAATATTATGAAGATTAGTATTCTACATGGATGTGAGCAGTTCCTAATCCAAGTTTCTTATTCTGTACTGAAAGGAACAAACTGTCCCATATACTTTTTGATGATCTTATGGTGATAATACTGGTAGGATAAATGTTTTGCTTCTTTCTAGCATTAGTTACAAATTTAAATAGAAAATTGTTGATTGCCTTATTTGAAGACATAAATGCTCAGAATTTTGCACATTATTTTTTTGTTTTTTGAGATAACTCAAACTGAAATAATATGAGTTCTTCACAAGGTTTCTATTCAGAAACCTTCATAACTCTTCACTTAGCTTAGGAAGTATGCATTACAAGTAGACACATTTAAACAAATAGAGCATGGTTGATCCAAGTGCCCATAGCAAGCCATAAGACTTATGCTCATTCCCAAGGTATTTCTTTTGAGACACATTTAGACAACAGCATGGGCAAAGCCATAACAAGTGGTTACTATCTATTACTAACAAGTTGTTAGTAGTACTACTGTAAAACATATCTATAAAATCTTACAGACCCATTTTCTGAAATCAATATAAAGAAGCATTCTTTGTTCAAATCTCAGTTCATAGATATTAAGTTTAAAAGGGATGTTTTTTTAAGTCCATGCACATTGTTCTAAAAATTCTCCAGTCATGATGTGCTCCTATCATATTTATGATGCTGAGTCCAGTCTGAGCTTTCAAGACTATTACTGTTGTTTGGTTTCAGGATGTGTTGGAGTTTGGGATAACATCACCTGTTGGCGTCCTGCAAAGATTGGAGAGACTGTCACTGTCCCTTGTCCAAAAGTATTTAGCCTTTTTTCTGGCAAACCAGGTATTTCACTTTAAGGTGTATTTTTGCTGTCTTTAGTACATAATGGTTTATTTACAGTTTAAGGATTTTATTTTTTAAAAAAGTTAAAGTGATAGATTCTTAACAGAACCATTCATGAGTCCAAAAGTATTTAGCCTTTTTTCTGGCAAACCAGGTATTTCACTTGAAGGTGTATTTTTGCTGTCTTTAGTATTTTGTAACATAATGGTTTATTTACAGTTTAAGGATTTTATTTTTTAAAAAAGTTAAAGTGATAGATTCTTAACAGAACCATTCATGACACATTATGAAAAGACTAAATATAATTATCCATGTGGTCCATATAATGTTCTTTGAGCTAGCAACAGGACAAGGGGTAATGGGATAAAGCTAGAACACAGAAAGTTCCATTTAAATATGAGAAAAAAACTATTTTCCTGTAAGGATGATGGAGCAGTGGAACAGGCTGCCCAGGGAGGTTGTGGAATCTCCTTCCTTGGAGATATTCAAGACCCGCCTGACGTGTTCCTATGCGACCTGATCTAGGTTGACCTGCTTCTGCAGGGGGGTTGGACTAGATGATCTTTAAAGGTCCCTTCCAACCCCTACCATTCAATGATTCTGTGATATGTTCTGATATAGTGACATTCACCAAGACTGAAGACATTGCTTGCTTTTTTTGACCTATTTGTCTTAATTATTAAGGCACTTGAACCTAAATTAAATCTTTAACAGTTGTCAGCAGGTCATGTGCAGATTGTTCCTCCTGTGCTTAGGAGGGGACCTTTGCCTTGCCTTTATGAGAATAATGAACTAACATTTCAATGTAATACCTTAAAATTATCACTATTGCAATTTAACTATTTTTACTTAAAGATAGTTATTATGAAGCCTTTTCTTCTGCTTTTTAGTGAAACTTGCAAAGAAATCATCAGTGCATCAGACTGCTGAAACATGTAACTGTTCTACCATCTTTTGCACCATCTTCTCAATACATCGTACTGTGATTTAGTTTTGACTGTAGCTTGTTAGTGCAGTTTTAAAAATAGATGATGCACACATAGCATTACATGTATTTATCTCAAAATATAACAGGAAAAGTCTGATCCTCATTGTTCAGATAAGAAAACTTTTGTCATGAAGAGCCAGTGAAACACGCAAAACTGCTTTGAGGTCTTTGTGGAGAGCTTTTTAGCAATATTATTTTTAACCCAGAGGCCAACTTAGCATATGACTAAAATACCTTTTTTTCTCAGAACTGTTATTATGTCTCATTCCAATAAAAAAAAATAGTAACTAAAACAGTCTACAGATGAGCAAAGGTTTTAATTCCTGAAGCTGGTGAATCTTGATTGGTTTATCATGGGTAATCTAAACAGTTTGTAAAAGGAAAAGTATGTGTAGTCATCACTGTTATCTTGTGAAATCTATAAAAATATTCAAATGACTCAACAAAGATACTAAGGTGTTGTTATGAGAGAGAGAAAACTAGTAAAAATCAAAAATTCAATATCTGAATTAAATCACACTGCTTCTGTTTGCCAAAGGTTAGAGCATGCGTGCTCTCTCTGGAATTGGGACGTTTGGTATTTAACAACTGTTAGTGTCTGATATTACAATAACATTTTCATTTTCCTACAAAACAACTACAAAAAATATTTAAGTCTGAAAACTTCACAATGCATTACAACTCTATCTCACTTGGACATGATGTCATCAAGACTGAAAGATCACTTCATTTTTATAGTTTGCTATAATTTTCCTGTATAGAGCTTTTGTCATAACTACCTATGGGACTAACAGGGTAGTTTTTCAGACGTACCTATTCAATTAAGAGGATTTTTTAGGTCTTTTTATAATTCCAGAGAAGGAAAACACCAAATTACCTTGTATGGTTGATTCAATTAAGACCTAACTAAATATCTCAGCATATCTTTATAATTTCTTTATGCTCAGGAATGTATATTTCATTCATATGCAGAACATTTCAAATTCACTTGATTCTTGTGGCAGGAAATTGTAAAAATATCTTTAAACATGATATCTAACTTATCTTAGCCAGATTTGTGAGATATATGTGTTAGGGTTTAAGAGGAATTAAAATTGTGCTACAAGATGATCTAGACTACTTAACTGTTTATGAAAGTATTCCAAATGACAAGTAGGCTTTTAAATTCCATTAGTTCTTCAAAGGACTTACTAATTTAAATTGTGAAGTGAAAAAAAGTAGTCATCTTCACATCTCTACAGCACTAGGAGAACTGGGTTTTAGTTTCTTCTGTGATGGTCAAGGTTATAGTTTAAGTGTATAACATAATTAGTTCTCTATTGAGTATGAGTAACTTTACTGTAAAAGCAATCACATTGTATAATATTTTTTCTATATTGTACATGATGATATAAGTATATAAGTATCAGAAAGTTCTTCTATTAATTTTTTTTTTCAAATGTATGTGTCAAGTTATAGTTTTTAAATGAGATTGCCATCTGAAATGTTTAACTGTATGAAGTAATTGTACAGAAGTAAACAATGTCTTCCATAGAACATTGGCTTTAAGTTAGAAAGTCTTACATTATTTATAGTAGAAAATACTTAAGCATCTTGAGTGCATAGAGTCTTTTTCTTGCAAAACTGGCTTTGACATAATTTGTGGTTCTGTTAACACATTCCTCTGCTCTGCCTAGTGAGAGAATCTTGATATACTTTTAAAGTGAAAACTCTTCAGAGTGTAACCAGCAACCAGTGTATTCTAGCAACTGATCAGCAACATAAAAGTCACAAAAGCTTTAGTTTTGATTGTATATAAACATAGTTGGTTAATCTTGGCCAAAATTGATCTGTGACACCAACGTTTGTTCTTGTGTGGTGAAAGTTAGTTAAAGACTACTCAAAACCAAAGCAGCATTTTCTTATAGATTTCAAGTATCATGGATATAAAAATTACTGTAAGAAAAGTGAGAGGAAGTTGCTTATGATTTAACATTGTAAGAGTAAGTTATAATAATTTTAATGATTAATCTTTATTCTCACATCAGACTATTCAGTTTTCTCTTATGGAAGCTGTTCCATGTGGTATGAACATTAGATTAAGGAGTAGAATCAGGGGTTGCCCTCATATCGTCTACATCTAAGAAAAAAAACAACTTACAGAATCATAGAATCACAGAATCATTTCTGTTGGGAAAGACCTTTAAGATCAAGTCAGACCACTGACCTCACACTGCCAAACCCACCACTAAACCATGTCCCTTAGCACCTCATTTACATCTCTGTTAAATATTTCTGAGGATGGTGATTCCACCACCTCCCTGGGCAGTCTGTTCCAGTGTTTAACAACCCTTTCACTAAAGATGTTCTTCCTAATATCCAATCTAAACCTTCCCTGGCACAACTTGAGGCTATTTCTTCTTTTCCTAGAGGAAAAGTTCCAACTTAAAAATACTTTCTGAATTTAGTGGATGTTCAAAATGCCTTTCCAGCCATACTTGCACACTTCCTATATGTTCCCTAAATTAATTCAATGATTAGTTTGAAGAGTGAGATTCAGCATGCACCTTCAACCTATCAAATAACTTGGCTTTTAAAGTGCAATACTACCTCTACCAACATTTGCTGTAGCAAGAATTTGTCACTGTAATATCTAATAGCTTTCATAACCCCTCATTAGATCATTTGGTATTACTTTCTCAGAAAAGCTTAAACAGGAGACTAGAACAACTCTCAAATAAGTTTTCTTTGCTTACAAATTTTCCCCGTTAAAGAGGAAGCTGAGAAACTCCCTCCAAAATACTTTAGATAAAACAGAAAACTCACTCAGGCTTTTGCAGATGTAACAGATGTAGCTGTTATACCAAAGCAGAAGCCTGAAATTACAGCTTGGAATTACTTTTGGTTTTCTCTAGTGCAATGGCCACTCAGAACAGGAGCAAAAGCCAAAGTAATATGAATGAATAACACATGGAAGAAAATAGCTGGGTTAATAGGAGTGCTAGGAAACAGCATGTTAACAGAGAATGGCCAAGTTAGATTGTTTAAAGATTCATTGATGAGAAGACTTTAGAATCTTTCTGGTTTAAACACTTACATTTTGCTTTACAGGAAATATTAGCAAAAATTGTACGAGTAATGGATGGTCAGATATTTTTCCTGACATCTTGAGTACTTGTGGGTATAATGACTATGAAGATGATTATAAGGTAGGAAAAACACTTTTTATATTAATTTAGATGCTGGTGTTCAATACAACTACCAGTCATATACTACTTCTAAATAATTCCCATTTGATTCTGTTGAATTAAGCAAAATTGGTAGTGATTTTTTGGTAGCATTGATTGCTATATGCTCGAATTGCAAATGTTATATAAGATAAAATCAGAAATGTAGAATTCAGTAACTCTTTGAAACTCGAGACTATAGATAGTTGGTGATTGCAGTAGTAATTCATCTGTATTTCTAATATTGCATGTTTCTTGGCTTGTGCACAGTATATTTTGCATTGTGTCATTTCTAAAAGTTTCTATTATAACAAATCATAATACTGTAATAATCTGTTGATAGATGCACCACTTGATTGTTGGTATAAGTTATAAGTAAATTAGAATGAATTTCAGTCATTGGAATTATTGCAGATTTATACTGGATTTTAAATTTAGAAGTAGGTCAAAAACTTATCCAAGTGTCTTAAATATGCTATAAATGGAAAAATGAATTTTTTCACCTTGCAGATAATATTTCTCATTCTTTATGTTGAGGGAAGTGCTTTTTCTTTCACGTTTTGCCTATTTCTATCTGTTTTCCTGCTGAGGCTAACAGATAAAGATTTTATTTTTTGTAGACTCATAGTGTCAGTAAAACTCTCATTCTCATGAACAGATGAAGTCCTCTCATAAATGAAGATACTTGTCTGGTTGGGTTTTTCTGGATTTTAATGTGTATGGAATAGCTCTATCAGAGATGTGCTGGCATTCTAGCTAAGACATGCAGTTCCTGCCATCTTTTTCTGTATTTAAAAGCCCAGCTATTACTGTAGTTGAAAATAGAAAATAAAGAAAATAGAATATGTTGTTTTCCCAACTTTTCTGAAGACATATCCCAAACCATTGGTACCATCTGACACTTGGGAACACACTTGCATTACTGCTAAACCAGACATTTTAAAACACTGCCATTCAACCCAGACATTGCCATGTGGAGTGAAAAAGGATCAATACTTTAAAACTCAAATTAACAAAAGATAGCCTTTCAAGTAGTGAGAAATAGTTAGCAGATAAACTAGAGTAAAGAAAAACAGTTGTTGTTTGACATATTCATTAGTAATTTGAAGGAAGAGATTGAAATCTACATTGACTGTGCTTGCAGGAATGAACTTAGAGAAACTGGAGATAGGAAGTTGTAGCAACATTTGCAAAAGCCTGGAAAAGAGCAAATGATAAAACCAGTGATGATAAAAATCAGAAGAGAGATGTGGAAAGCAGGTATTGAAAAAAATTATTAGCAAAAGTACAATGGGTAGAGCATCATAGATACCCAACGTGTAGGATATGAAATAAGGGCATAGCAAGTTGCAGGGAGGGAAAGGGGAGATGCAAGAACTGATTTTCCTGTTTTTCTCAAGCATCGGTGTCATTGTGCAGGGAATATTCTTTGCCTGAAGATCATAAACTGGTTATTTCAGTGGGAGAAGACAGTAAGACTTTTCTAACCTTAAATCTGACAAGTCAAAAAGTGAATATGACAGGACTGTCTTGTCAGAAGAAAAGCTGTTATTATGCAATTTTTCTTTTTTTAGTTAAAGTACAAAAACTACCAAAATAAAATCTGAAAAGGGAAGCAGGAAAACATGTGTTTAAATCTATCTCTTCATGGGAGATAATATAAAAATATGCAAGTATCATGCAGTTCTGAGGCTTTAGGAGGCATTTGACGTTCTGCATCAGCTTTCTTGAAGTTGCTTTCTTGAATATGGATCATAGTGCTTAACGGTAGCACCTCAAATCCAAAAATCTTTACTTAACATAAATCAATACAGTTCCTTTTTAGTTGATGTAGAATTTCAATAAAAAGAGCTAAAACAAAATATTAAGTATTTGAATACAAAATATTTTGGACACAAGAATGTCATGCAGTGGTATACTCTGCAAATGATTTATGAAGTTGCCCTCAAAGTTACAGCAACCAAGAATATAATATTTTAGGGTAACGGCAAAATACTTATGGTGAGTTTTCTTCTATGTGCTTTCTCTGGAAACAGTATTAAAGGAGTAGGTAGAAACTGATTTTGTTGGCAATTTGGTGTCTACATCTTCATTGCTGAGTGAGTTTCCGTTATAGATCCAATTAAGTATTTATTCCTGGAGTTATTTTACTGTCCTTTAGGATGTGGACTTGTATAATTACTTCAAAGGGGACTTATTTCTGTGCATATTTTATGTTTATATATGCCTACACACAGATGTATATATCTCTCTAAATATACATCTATTTTGAATATTCTAGAGAAGATTTGAATGGGAGAGATTGGTGAGCAATTTACTAATAGGTACCAACTTTTTATGATGAAAATGCACTGAAATGAGAAAGCTTATTTAAAAACATCATAAACTTGTCATCTGTTATTTTCTCTACTGAGAAAATTTGTCTGCTTCCACAGTTGGCATTCATTTTGCTCAGAGTTAAAATGTTTAATTTTTATTTATGTCAAATGATATATTAGAAGGTCCTATAAAAAGAAATTATTTGCTTAGCATTTTGAAATTAACAAGTTCCTTATAAAGCACCCTTAAGTTGAATGTTTTGTTTTATATTAGATCTTCCCTTAGTATTTTTAGTGCTCCTGCCCATATTTACAGGGGACCAATTTGAGAAGTGTGATGGTATCTGAATAAACTATATCTTGTTATCACCTCAAATTGTAGAACTTAACCTGTATTGTATGCTTGCAGTCTCTTTCCTACAGGTACACTTGTTACTGCCAGCCTTCAAGATCAAGTTTTAGGTTCATCTAAACTTAGTAATTTAAAGAAGTGTCTGTTTGGGTTCTTTTTCCTTTTTATTTATATTGGCCTAATGGCAGCACAATGACAATATGAATAGCTTGATTTGTGCATGCTAGAAACACACATCAAGGTGCATTAAGCCTACCAAAGCCTCACTGCAACCTTTCCTTGATGTATTTGACGTCTTCTCTCTAGACTGAAGAAGCTAGAGATGTGTCCTAGCTGTTCAGAGAGTGTTAGACTCTGTGTTGACATTATTAATATACAGCAATACACTTGGGGAATATTTAAATTACTAGATTAGTTAATACAACTTTGTCAAATTTTAGTTGGAATTGTCTTGAGATTTATTAGATCACTCAAAACCCCCAATATATGCACTTTATACGCTATGTGATTTGAATGCATAGGGCCATACAAAGACAAATTCATGTACAGAAAGATCCTCAGTGCTGTTAAACATGATGATACTGTTGCAGCTTGTGCAGTAGTAGAAGCATCATCTGCAGAAGAAGTATTGCCCTTTTTGGCCAGTTTCCTGAAGCATTCACTCTTACACTGCTGTCAGAGATAACATCCTGGGCATGCAATGCAGATACAGTGCCCAAGCCAAGTGGAGTCAAGGCAGCAAGGCCAGGACTGACACAAACACTATCTTGAATGTCTGTAGCTATCTTTAGAAAAGAGAGGCATTACTACTGTCTGTGAAGTGGATCACTGCACTGGACTAATGGATTGTTTGTACTAAGTGTAGATTGAATCCTTCTCCCTCAACAAAATGTAATGCAGGGCAGCCACTTACCAGTGCTTTTTCTATGTGCCTATAAGTCATATTTATGTACATGGAATTCTGCATTTTTCATTACTTTTTCCACAAGTTGTGATCAAGAGACCAGTATTCCATAAAATAGATACAAAATCCTCTTCTGTTGGCTTAAGTGAGAAGGATTAGACCTGAATATAAACTGATAGAGCTTGTAGAGCAGAGTGGGAATAAAATTTCTTAGTTGCAGACTGTCCAAAACTACTGCAGAATACTGGTATGCAGTGAGAATGTTCACAGTCATGGATATACATATGCATTGATATACACATTGATATACACATTGCATGGATATACACATTTACACAGGAAAAATATGGAGGCTTAGGCATTTATAAAGTTGTCAACTCTCCCACTGTGGTTTGAGATTTTTTAATAAGATATTTTTAGAAACATAATTAAAATTAATGATGCTCCTACTATTGAGATTTACCTAAGGCAATGTTAGTCTCATTGAGTGATGTTTAGGCTTAAAGGTGAACTGAAGGAGAAACATGTCAGAAAAGGGATATCATTAATTACTTACATAAAGATTATTAAATAACATGAGGAATATTGGCTTTATTACATATATTTTTAGTAAATTATATTTTTCTTGAAACCCTTTAAAAATGTGTAGAAGTGCCTGATAAGAATTAAGTAAATTGTCCACAACATGTAATCCATCTCTTTACCTGTGTTTATATTTATTCTCTTAAAAGTAGCTACTATAACATTTTAGAAATGGCTACTGTGTTCTTGAAGTTAATTTTACAAAAGGAAAGAACAAGTAGGTTCTTCATTCCACTTCTATTTGCGTTTGTTCACTTCAGCGTTTCTAAAGCACTGAACTAATTTGTTCAGCCCAGTTCTGATTTTACATTATCATTGTTCATACAGTTTAAGGTTTTCTGTTCTTCTAGTATGAACATTTGTATATTATGGAATCTACTCTGACAACGTATTATGAAAATGTAAGACCACGTGACTACTAGACTGTTTTACATATAGTCTTACAGGAATATACTATCCCACAGAATAAACAAAAGGAAAATCCAGTTGAGGTGATAATGGTCATAAATATTTAGCAATGATCAGTTATATTTCTGGTTAAATTAATAAAGAGGTGTGGGATTTTCTTTTATGTTAAGGCTGACTTCTGCTAAATAGCAAAACTCCTTTGGACAAAGAACTAAGTCAGTTTTCTTCAGAGCATTTTGTCCTCCAGCACTGAATTACCCTCTCACCCCTAGAGGTCCTTCCAAACCAATGCTGAGGTTTAAATATCCACTGGGTAATTGTTAACTTTGCCAAGGAAGCTTCTGTGCTATGTCTATTCTGTAAATAAACAGAAGACTTCTGTCTCCAGGACTTAGTAAAGATAGCATGAAACTAGCTTTAGAGGAAACATTAGCAGAAAAAGGTGTCTGTTTCATGGAAACAAAACACAAGTGTGCATAAGAATAGATTTGACAAAAAAGTGTAATGAAAAAGAACACTAATTACACAAATTTGGACTAATCCAATTTAATTTTTATGTGTTTTTTCATATCCTTTTAAAACTTCTTAATGTTATGTAACCACACAAAAGAGGAAACATCTTTATAGTCTAGAAAGCAGTTCCCATTAAATTGTTGTGAAAAATGATAAGTCACTGATTGTTGCTGTACATGACCACCTATTGAATTTAGTTTAGTGGTTGTAATTTGAATATTTTCCTCCAAACTTTAAAAGTAAATTGTTGAATTACAGTTTAGGAATTGGTATTGTTCAGATAATCATATGAATATTTTGCAGAGGCCAGCTGTTCTTAATAATGTCACAAATACACTATTTTTGTTAGACTTGCAGAAAATTTAATGGCATTTCAATTTCATAATGGCATTTCAATTTCACATGCATGACTTGAATCAGTTTATGCTTTGAATATAGTTATGAAATACAAAAGAGTTTTGATATTTATTATGTATTAATATATTTTCAAAATATAATTTAGTTTTACATTCTGTCAATCCATACCTTCTTTGCACTCATTATATTTCTGCCAATCTTTCACATTTTTATTAAGCTTAGGGATTGAAGGTATCATTTAATTGAGAATTGATTAATTATGGTTCAGAGAGAAGAGTAGATAAGAAATAAGTTGTGCCTGTCTTACATAAGACATTGATTTTTATATGCTATCAGTTTTGGTATTACTTTGACTGTTTCTTTTGCAGAAATACAATATAAGGAGTTTATTTCTAAATTCTACTATGTTAAATACAGAGTAGTGACAAATATTTAATATTTAACTAAGTTAATGTTAATCTAAAGTAATTTCCTAGTTTCAACTACCTCAACAAGATGCAGAGTTTCATTCTTTGTCTTTATGGAGGTCATGTGGATATTTAATAAAAACATCATTTCAGAAAACCATTCAGCATTTTCTTTGTTGAGTCACTAGGAGTTACAGAGGACTTACAGGCAAATCACAGAATGGTAGGGGTTGGAAGGGAACTTTAGATATCATCTGGTCCAACCCCTTCTGCCAAAGCAGGTCTGCCTAGATCAGGTTACTCAGGAACATGTCCAGGCGAGTTTTTAGTACCTCCAGAGAAGGAGACCCAACACCTTCCCTGGGCAGTCTGTGCCCGGGCTCCATCACACTCACAATAAAGAAACTTTTCCTTAAGTGGAACTTTTTTGTGTACCAGCTTTTATCCATTACCCCTTGTCCTGTCACTGGATACAACAGAAAAAATGTTGCCCCATCCTCTTGACATTCACTTTTTAAATACATTTAAGTATTAATGAGGTCCCCCCTCAGTCTCCTCCAGGCTGAACAGCCCGAGATTCTGCAACTTTTCCTCATAAGGAAGATATTCCAGTCCCCTGATTATCTTGGTGGCCCTGCACTGGACTCTCTCCAGAAGTTCCCTGTCCTTCAGCTGAGGAGGCCAGAACTGGACACAGGACTCAGATGAGGCCTCACCAGGGCAGAGTAGAGGGGGAGAAGAACCTCCCTCAACTTGCTGGCCACACTCTTCTTGATGCATCTCAAGATGCCATTGGCTTTCTTGGCCAGGAGGGCACATTGCTGGCTCATGGTTAGTTTACTACCAGTCAGGACTCCCAGATCCCTCTCTGCAGAGATGGTCTCTTCTAGACAGTTTTATTTACATTCATACAGGAAATTTAAATATCAGTATGATTGCATCCTCTGATGCTGAGTCTGATAAAGTGATTCATGATAATCTAAAACTTTTGCTTGTTTTTTAAAATCGTAACACCTGAATTTAAACAATCGTAATTTTTGAGGTAATGGATTCAAAATATAGTAGTGTTTGCTTACCTTTGAGTAATTTGAGAAGCAAAGTTAATTTTGATCAGTAGAAAATTCTGAAACATTTAAGATTTCTGACCATTATACTACTAGACCAGTAAAATGGCCTGAAAAAAGGAAATATGTTCATTAGCCACAATTTCAAGTGTAGAGTAGAGAATAATTAAAAGTCTGTGTCATGACTGAAAAACTTCAATTGTGCAATTATTTATTTATTTGTTTATACTTAATTTGAACAAAATGACTGTGATCAGTGTTAAGGTAATATCAAAATACCCTTGGCCAATTAGCTTCAATCCTGAGTTATACCTCCATATTTCTTGTTCATCTGTTTGGCAAATGGATGGCCAGCGATAGATTCAGTCCTGCTGACACTGACAGCTGTTGTGCTGGACTAAAAGTAGACTGAAATCTTGTTTTGATTTTAGTTAGACTGTTTGTTGTAGGGGTCATGAGTGTGGACAGAATGCCAGAAACATTATTTTAAATAATGTATTTTTTTTTCTTCAGGAATGCAACATCTTCTGTTCTCCTTAGTGCGTAGAAGTGATGGGAGTTATTTTACATGCAGCCTGTTTGACAGTTAACATCAAGCTAGGACTTCATAGTCTTAAAAGACTAAATTAGAGATATCAGTGTGGCTCGACAACTGAATGTTAATGCAGAATTTCACCTGTTTTTTCCTTCATTTAAAAATTCTGAAAAAAAAATCTGAAATCAAATGACTGAATTATTTAAAGTAGTATTTTAAACTCTGTATTATCAACACCTGCCACACAAACTTGTTCATTGATGGCAACAGCCTTGCTAAGTTTATGAAGTTTAGTGCAATTTATGCAACTACATCCACAGTTGGAGCTATTAGACTGAAGTCCAGATACCAATTTGAATAATAGGGTTTTATGATTCCTTCAAAAACTATGAACATAGCTGCAGTATAGTTCCATCTGCTTCAAGAGGTGACACATGGCTTATGTATAGAGGGCATGACTCTTGGGAGAATGTAAATATGACCCCTGTATTTCCTGCCAACGCTGTAGAATTTGCCATTAGATGCTTTCTACAGGCTGAGATCATCTCAGTTGCAAGTTGATAATACCTGAAGCTTGAGAGAACTGTAGTAAAAGATGTCTCTAGTGGGAATCATTTATTTTCTTCAGGGGATTTGTGGACCATTCACCATTCACTTTAGCAGATGCTTTTACTACTAACTTTGGAAATTCACTCCTTACACATAAAATATTCTCAGAAATCATGTTATGTTGAATTCTGAGATTTCCTGCAATTTTATTTAAGTTGCTTTCCTTCTCTTTGAATGTTTACAAACTTTTTTTAAAAAATAAAATCTTTTTTTCTTCATGTTATTCCATTTTTTGATGCCTTTGCAAACTGACAACCTCTGAATTTGTTTAACTTGGCAGCATGATGGCAGATCACAGCCTAGCCAGGCCAATCAAGAGCAAACCCAAAAGGAACAATTTGTCCACTTAACTGTAAACACCAAGAGGTTATGAACTAGATATAAACTCTCCAGGAAATTGTGGAGATGTTATTACAGATAGGTCAGTCAAGAACTTTAAGCAATAAACACAGCAGATAGTGTTTTATTCATAATGATACTGTTGTCTTTCCCATTACCTATTTGAGTTTAGAATCACATAACAGGAAATAAAGAGCACAAGTCAAAAAAACCCTAACTTATATGGTGCATTATTAAGAGGAAGGATGCCTCTAAGACATTGCTTGTAAGGTAAAAAATATGTTAGAGAAGAGTTTTTAATTCTTAACACTTTTATCAAAACGTTTTCTCAAACAAATGCAACATAGTTGTACTATTAAGAAACAAAGAATTTTAAATAGACATCTTGGTTTTCTTTGACATACTATAAAATCATTCTGTTGCACTATCTTCTACAAGATATCCTTTAAGAGATAAGCAAAGGATATTTTGAACAAAAATAACATCTGCAGTTCACAGCAGCTAGAGCTAGAACTGTGCTCTCAACATGCTCTGTACTCATTTTAGTTACAGTGAGAACGACAGTTCTTTTTGACCAGAGCCTTATCTTACATGAATGTAAATTACAACAGTAGAAAGAAATTAAAAAGACTAAGGCTGAAATTCTGGCTACTCAATCAGTTTAACTATGTGTTTTTTTAAGTAAGCTGAATTGATGAACATTTTATTTAAATGATGTTTACTTGGATTATCTTAATTTCTAACTGAATTATAAAGTATGCATCATCAGAGTGTATACACAACTGTATATAGATATTAAAGACTATATCTGTTGTGAGAATGATGCAACACAAGATGAAAATCCAGAATTTTCTGTGGGAAAACAGTATTCCAAGCATAGCCTAATTAGTAGCATCTGACACTTGATCTTTTAGTAGATTTCCCTTCCAAAATGCCTCCTCTCTCATTTTCCTGCCATTTTTCTTGGGAGATACTGTTGCAGATCCTGATTTAGAATCTTGCCCAGTTTTTTGATCACTTAAACATGATGAAAATATTAGCAAAAGTGACTTAATGTAGTTCAATGACAAGATTTACTCTATTACTTACTACATGGAGGAAATATATAAAGGAAAATTGAGTTAGGATCAATTTAGAATGATTTACTCAGAAATGCAACAGGTTAAGGGAGACTCACTCACCGAGTTATGAGTTTCAGAATGTACTTCCTTGCTTCCTAAACTCCTTTGTAAGGGAGAAGTCTAGTTGTGGCTGGATCCAGACTTAGTCTCAGAATTAGTGAAGTGTTTATATCTGAAAGATTGTATCTGGAGTCTCAGTCCTTTATATCCATTTAGCTAAGATTTCAAAGTTTCAGCATGCTTATTCCCAATTCACTTAGCGAGTATGGGATGCAATAAGGGATCTCTCTGCCTGTCTGTCCAGTCTTAGTTCACTCGGAATTTTGAGCCCTGGGTTTCCCAAAGCAGAATCTCAGGCATCAAAGTACATAAAATTTATTACTTAATAGTGCTGCAGCAGAATCAGCTTGAGCTGGGTGCCTCTGGGAAGGGACTAGAGGGGGGAGGAAAAGGAATCTGAACAAAGAAATCCCTGCGCAATTCTACCCTTACAAACTATTCACATACTCCTCATGTGACAGTTTGGTCCAACAGTAGTATTTGGGTCCAGGATCCTCTTGTTCCTCACTGGATCCTTTTTCTGTCTCCAGGTAGGCTGTTATCTTGTCCAGTTGCAGCTGCTGTTGATGGTTGTAGCCTCCTTATCTCCTGGTTTGGGCTGGCTCTGAAGGCTGTGTTTTGCTGAAGTAGGTACACGTTCAGTAAGTCCAGGTGAAATTTTGCAGCTTGTGGCCTAAGGCTTCAGCAAATCCAGCTACTCATGCTAAGTAAGTGAAGCTAAGCAAACAGCATACTGAATTACACAACATTATAATTAATTCTTTCTGCTTAAAACTTACTTGAGATAAACAACTAATATCTCAACATCTAGAAGTATTCCTGCTCAAGGGGAGAGTTGCCTGTTGTATGACTGTACAACATTGTTGTCCATTGTTGTACGACTTCCATTGCCATCCAAGGAGAACTCAAGTTGGGGTCATCCCATGATCTGTCATCAGTAAAAGATCTTGTTGTTTCAAAGAGCAACTGCAAGGTTGCTTACGAGAAGATAACCACCATTCAGCCACACTATCTCACAGGGACAGCTCAGAGAAGACTCACTTAGGCTGTCACATTAATGAGATGGAGTGGTTTGTTAATACTCAAATTCCATCCAATAGGAGAGGTATGCACAAGACTGCTGTACCCACAACTTCCTCTATGTTGGTGCTCATTGTACTCTACTCCTTTGTGGGTTTCCAAGAGGAGTTCTTGGCTAGCTACAGCTCAGGACTTCACCTCCTTTGTAGCTTGTACCACACTACAGCGAGTTTAGTTAAGGGGTGTGAAGTGCATCCATGACAGATACATTCTCATTATGTTACACACTGGCATCATTAGGACTGTGTGCAGTTACCGGTAATAGTATGATTGCTGCTAATGTACAGACACATCACAAAACTGAGATTTTTGAACAATTAGCAAAAAATACATACTTTTGTGTGACTAGAATTACAGCTCAAATAAATTTCATCTAACTAAATTGTCAAATATTCTCATGTGCATTTAATCCAGACAATGTGTGCCTTCTCTACAGTGGAAGGAGATCAAGTCTTCGAAGTATGGATGGAAATTGTGTCATCCCAATTTCTTTGATTTGCTACAAGCGCAGTGAAGCACATGAATTGTAGTGTTGAAAATCTCTTATCTTCATTGACACACACACACCCCCCTCAGGGGCTAATGACTAATTGTGTTGAGTTGTCTACCTTTTAGAAAGATTATATCACACTGTTATATGTGTATTAAACTGAATGAGTCCTACTGTATTCATTTCACCTAGTCACCAGTAGTTACTTGAAAGGTCTTAAAAGAATATAGTGATAGAAAGCTGACTAAATCACTGGAGGAACTCCTGAGACAGTCACGTTGTCTAACTTTAGACATCTGTCATCTGCATCTGCACTAGTCTATCCAGGTTCTGTTTGTGTATAATGAAGAAAATGTATGTATTTTTACTTCACTGTCCTTCTAAATTATAAGTAGTCCTTTGCTACTTCTATTCATTCAAGAGAATCTTGATACTTATCTCAAATGGACTCATCCTTGCAATATTCAGTGGCTATTAGTGCATCTCTTTCTTTACTGTGCTGTTCTACACTTTGCTTTGACTTCCTTTGAGAAAATAAACAAGAACTCTGCATTCCTGGGCATGGAAAACATTTACAGGAAGGAAAAATTGCGTATCTTGAAAAAAACTTTATAGAGATCTCCAAAAAAATTATTCCACAAAAAATGAAAAGCATACTCAATAGAAATGCATAAACCAGATAAATGTCAATGCTTTTAACAAGTGTAATGGATTCAAAGAAAAAGGAAAGTAAAAGATACATTGAGTTTAAATTGTTCTTGACATGAAGCAATGCAGAATATATAAGCAGAATCAAGTCTTTCCCAGGAGACCATTGGTCTGACTGCAATTTGCCAGTAATGACTTCTGGTCCAGAATTGTTCCTATAAACATCTTGGTGCAAGCCCATAGTGACCACAGATCCAGAGTGTCTGTAAATCGCTTGATTCCGTGTTCTTAATTTATGAAAGGATAACAGATGCTGTGTCTAGGACAGGAATGAGGGGAGGAAGAGTGTAGGAGCAGTGTAATTCATTCTGAAATGAAACAGGCAAAAATATGGAAAAAGCAAGCAAAGGCAATTCAGACTAAACATAGAAATTTTATATACTTGGCACCAATTTATGTATTTCCTAAACAAAAACTTCCAAGGCAAGACAAAAATTAAGGAGAATATACAAACCCTCTCTAGATCTGGTGTGCTTGGGCTTTTTAAAGGATTATTAACATCATACAGATAAAATACATGGATGAGAGATCCTGTATGATACCACAAGTGTGACTGTTTTGTAAGTAGCAAACTTTTCTGGAATTGGAAATAAAGATTCCTAAAGTTAGATATTTACCTGAGATGTAGGTATCCAATCACTAATGTGTGGTGTCATGGTTTAGCAAGGAGCAGCTTCTGCTTGGTAACAGGGGGAGCGGGTTGCAGTGAAGACCCGGTAAAGAGTTTGTGGACTCTCCCCCCGGCTCCTGGGTCCACACCCACCCCCGGCCTGGCTGGGCCAATCTGGCGTCTCTGCCATCACTATTTAGGGACGGGAATTTGAAGTGCTGGCAGGAGGTGTATGAGTGATATAAGATGGAGGTGACCACGCGGACCCTTCAGCCAGAGAAGGAGGAAGGAAGGAGAAGCAATAGACCAGCAACCCCTCTGCAAGCCGTGTTGAGAATGCAGCTGTACCCCTGCAGCCCATGCAGGGCCATGGCAGGACTGAGAGCCACCAGCAGCTCCGTGTGAGTGCACCCGGACGGGCGAGGGACTGTGTGAGGAGGCGGCCATGGCGCAGGCCGTGCTGGAGCCTGCGCACCGCAGAGCAGCCCCACACGAGAGGCAGAGAGGAGCTGCAGCCTTTGGGATAAATGCACATTGGAGCAGCCGGTGCAGGGCTGTCGTGTGTGAGGTACCCCATGGACTTGCAGGGAGGACTGGTGCGGAGCCCACCTGCCCTGAGGAGGGACAAACTGCAGAAGCCATTGGGAATAGACTGACTGAAACCCTCACTCCCTGCCCCCCTGAGCCGTTCAGCGGGGAGGAGGTAAAAACACCGGGATCAGGACTCTGAGCCCAGGAAGAGGGGATGTGTGGCAAGAAGGTGTCCTTAAAGGGCTGGCCGGACTCTTCATCATTGTACTACTCTATGTTGTTTTATTTTGGTTATGTTTTGGGGTTTTAAGGTTATGTTTTTGTTGATGTTGCATGAAATTATTTTCTGGTTTTTTTCCCCAAGCCGAGTGGCCTGGTCTGTTTGGTCCTGGACCTTAAAGCGGCATTTAAGCTCTCCTTGCCCTTTGGCAATCCTCAAGTACCAACTTGAGGCTAATCATGATCTTTTGTTCCCTGATGGGCCTAAATCAGGACATGTGGAAACAGGCCTTGGTGGAATTGCCAACATAGGTATCTAGCGCCATTTGACTCACCACTGCCATTCCAGCAAAGAAGTCCTTTGTCATATCCCCCATGCTTTTGTCTTAGATACCTCAGGGCATCTCAGGTAGTACTAGAAGACTACATTTAGGCAAATAGATACAGTTCATTTTGTCAGTGGACTTATTTGTCCAAAGGTGATGTCTGCCATTCTATATTTAGTTTTTCTTTATGTATTTGAAAGGAGATAATTAATATTAATGAGTCGAGGTAAAACTGATGAGCAGAATGCACACTTCTGACTGTGATTTAAGATATTAAAAGTAAAGTTGATGATACAGCATAACTGAATTCTTGTAAATTATAGTAAAATGCTTAGTATGTTTGCATGTTCCTATGCTGTGCAGCCCAGATTAGTCACTTCAAATGATAAGGACATATACCCATAGTACAGTCTGTGAAATCCACTCCCTGCAGCAAATAGGGAAACTTTCAGTGAACCAATAGTAATGGATATTATGACTCATTTTTGAGAAACTATTATATTCAGTGTCAGGTAGAAGCCAAGGACTTAAGTAGTGAGTTCTCTTAGATGTCAAACATGTGCAAGAACAGCTATTGTTGAAAGGAAACATGCAAGTTGAAATTACTTTTTATAGTTGTCAGAGATGCAAAATATAATGTCTGGCCAGAGGGAATAATCTTAGGTCTGAAGTATAGAGATCATGTTACTTACAGAAAAGCGTCCATTTGGATCTATTTAGTCATCTGTTTAACAGCTAATGCGTGAGTTGGCATGTGTCAATCTCACACACTTCTTGTCTCAGAGTTATTTCTGCTCCTTAGGCAAACCTTAGACTGTCTTTGGAGCAGATCTTATAATGAACTCATAGTTACTCAGCATCAGAAAGGAGCCTTACAGCTGCTTTAAGACTTTTCAGCACAATGAGAAACCTGAAGAGGAGGGAAGAAGTAATTTCTGCTTGACACTGTGAAGGGCCACAGCACAGTTTACATCAGAAATCGTGGTTTAAGTGCTTTGCTTTTGAAGGCTGTTAACAAATATAAATTACAAGAGGCCAGTGATGCTTTACATGTCAAGATTTATTAAGCTACTCGGTAGTTCCCAGGATAAGAAGAGTGATGTAAAGTTCTCCCTCTGTCCTTTAGAATTTATGTGGAAAACCAGGATGTTTTTGAAGCATCCAACTGCAGGCATGTGTACACTCTGGGTAGCTACAGTTCAATTAGTCACTGAGTGGCCTTTTCATTGTCTGTAGAATTCTATCCAGTGAAGTCCATGTTGACTGCTTTTGTGGGTACAAGAAGTGCTTCCTAGAAGGCCTCATAAAGAGACCTACCTTGCCTTAGATGTTTGCATTTGCAGTGAATATACCTACACTGGTGAAATACAGCCTGTAATTTATGCCCACAGCAAGTCTCCAGGAATGCAGTGGGACTCTGCAAGTTTACAGCAGACTTTATAGAGAGCAGTAACTTAATACTTTAAATTGTTCCATTTTAGTTAGAGTTACCAATTAAAAAGAAAAAAGAAAAGCAATATTTGTTCAGGTTTTTAACACAAAAATTTTCTTACCGTCATAGAATCATAGAATCTATGCTAGGGGCTGGAGATCATCTAGTCCAACCCCCATGCAGAAGCAGGTCATCTAGATCAAGTCACACAGGAACACATCCAGGTGGGTTTGAGAACTTCCAGAGAAGGAGTCTTCACAGCCTCCCTGGGCAGCCTGTGCCAGGGCTCCCTCACTTGAACAGTGAAATAGTTTTTCCTTAAGTGGAACTTGTTGTGTTCCAGCTTCATCCTATACCCCTTGTCCTGTCACTAGATACAACAGAAAAAAGGGATGTCCCAACCTCCTGACATCCACCATTTATACACTTGTAAATATTTATGAGATCTCAGTCTCCTCCAGACTGAATAGTCCCAGATCCCACAGCCTTTCCTCATAAGAAAAATGCTCCAGTCCCCTGATCATCTTGGTGGCTCTGCACTGGACTCTTTCCAGAAGTTCTCTGTCCCTCTTGAGCTGAGGAGCCCAGAACTGGACACAGGACTCCAGATGAGG
The DNA here is from genome assembly GCF_028858725.1 of Colius striatus. NCBI lineage: Eukaryota > Metazoa > Chordata > Aves > Coliiformes > Coliidae > Colius > Colius striatus. Next base: position 43,582,257 of record NC_084763.1, on the reverse strand, counting down.
CCTCACCAGGGCAGAGTACAGGGGGAGAAGAACCTCCCTTGACCTGCTGGCCACACTCTTCTTGATGCATCCCAGGATGCCATTGGCCTTATTGGCCATGAGGGCACATTGCTGGCTCTTGGTTAGCTTATTATCAATCAGGACTCCCAGGTCTCTCTCTGCAGCAGCTCAGTCCCCAGCCTGTACTGGTGCATGGGGTTGGTCCTTCCCAGAGGCAGGATTCTGCACTTGTCCTTTTTGAACCTCACGAGGCTCTTCTTTGCCCAACTCTCAAGCTGTTCTAATGTCACTGGAAACTAAGTGCATATTTTCCTGCTTTATCTCTGCAGTAAATTAATATTATGTAAAGTAAACAAAACATGAAAATGTCAGGGCTGTTGTCAAAAAGGCCATCACAGTTTATTACTTTAATTTTAAAGAGATATTTCTGTTTCCTGTGACAACTCTTAAACCACTTTTAGCTCCTAACAAGCATGACAGTTGCTGTGAATACACTTACATCTGTGGCAGCTATGTTTCCCTTATTTTTCCTCTATAACCATATCTAGGATAGTGCAGTTGCAAGGTCCTTCATTTCATTTCACATTTCATTTAGTATTTTATATATCTGTATAATATTTTGTATGTCAATATCCAGTAGATTTTGTCATGAATCAGGATGGTTAAAATGACCTCTTGGCCTCTGAAATGCTATAAAAATAAATGTATAAAGTGATTCGCTTTTCTTTTTGCTATCTTGGTTTATTTTAAAGTATTGCTTCCTTGCTAGTTTTCACAAACACTGTATGAGAAGGTCAGTGATGTTACAATGTGCACTAAGTATTGAAATTTTGTCTGTTATACATAGAACATTCTAAATTTCTATAATAAACTTCATCTTCATAACATAGTAAAAGCTTTACAATTTTAATTTTTTTTTAGGTTGAGTAGAAAATAATATCAGTAATAAATTTATTAAGGGCAAAAAATGAAGAAGCAGCTTAATTCTGAGAATCTTTAGAATTATTTTTCTTGATGTAATTCAGAATAGGATTTATTGAATTCTGTAAGGATAACTGCAGTTAATCAGTGGACTCTGCACTTTAGTCTGCTTTTTGTCTGTTGAAAAGTTTGCTTTCCAAGTTTTAGCAAATAACTTCACTAAAAAGAGAAAGAGTTGTTTGGGTTACCATTTAATGAAGTATTTGAACATTTAGATTAGGAAATTAATGAGACTTAAACATCTTTAAAATGGAATTCCTGGATAAATGCATTACAAAGTACACTAGAGCAAAATGATTGCAAGAGATTCTCTCTTTCAGAGATAATCCATTCTTTCAAACTGTGGGTCTTTCTTCCCAATTTGATTGTGTTTATGGATGTTAGGGAATCTTATATTTTCTTGGACCTCACTGACGTGTAATAATCGTCTGAAATTGTACCAATTTGTGTGTCTTAAGTTTTAAGTTCCTAAAGCTGAATTTTCCACCAAGGTCAAGTGGCTTTGAGATGTTGCATTGGAAAATATGTTGGAATAAAGATATTGCATTCTCATCTTGTACTGTAGAGCACACACTTAAAATAGTGCTATTTTTTTGGCCTTCCGAGCCATTCAATCAGAAATAATATTATTTCACAATAAATTTTACATATCAGTAAGTGGTTCCTCAATATGTATTTTTCTGTGCAGGTCAACTTCTATGTAAGGGTGAAGGCAATTTATACTCTTGGACACAGCCTATCTCTCATTGCTCTTACAACAGGAAGTATAATTCTTTGCCTTTTCAGGTAAGTATTTTTCATGAGTAAATATGAATAATGATAAGATAGTTTTAACTATTATCTACTCAGATATTTAGACAATTCATCAAGTTTACACTTTTATCAGTTAAGCAGCTGACAATAATGTAATGCTCCCTTGATTTTTGCTGGCACTAGTCATATTAAAACATTTCAAAGCATTTTAGAAAATTTTCAAACGTTACAGCCCATTAGGAATGGATTGTATAAATCATTTTCTACTTGATTATTAAAATCAGCATCTTGAATTGCTCTTGAAGATTGGTAGGACGTTGTTCTTAACACTGGACAAGAGAGCAGCTGTATTTTACAGAATCTTCTGAGTGGTCTTCAGAGTTTCTATAATTGAAGGCAATCATTAATTTCACCAAGTTGGGGCTGTAAAGGTATGGATAATTGTGCTGACAGGTAGTGCTGAGTGTGCAGGGTTTGTTAGGCAGTGTTAGGAAGTTCTGTTGTTTCTGCCTAGTTTCTGGAAGTTACCTGAGACTGAAAGCAAAAGAAATTGCAAAATAGTATTATTAGTATCATAGCATTTCTCAGTCTCTCCACCACTGTAGGCGTCACACAACTTTTCCATTCTACTCTGCACCAGGAAAAACAAGAAAATGCATCTCTCAAATTTGGTAGAAAAGAAGTACATATAATATGTAGAGGATATCATGTTGTTTGTCAGAGCCTCATTCATCTGATGAACTATTCCTACTTTGTCCTCAAAGGTCCCAGGATTCTTTACAGGGAACGTCAATGTATTGTTTATAAAGATCAGTCACTCACCTCTGAAACACATTCACCTTTGAGTGTAACCAGCAAATTTTCACCTTGTTGTGTTTAAAAATGGAAGCAAAGAAGACTCTTCTAGGTGAAACTATGTAAATGTAAATGAAATTCTGTAATTAAGTAGTGAGTTAAAAATCAGAAGTAACTAATGCAGTAGAATTATCAAAAACCCTGACTTCATCCAGCAAGGTTAAAATTTGAACTGTGGATATTAGTAACACAAGAGATTATTAAAATTGAACCCTGCTGGATTTTTACATGGAATAATGCAGAGTTTAATTTAATTGCAGGTAATGTGTTCATGACAAGGTAGTGGACATCGTTATACATTGTTAGGTACTGTCTGGCAGAGCAGATGCAGCTTCAGGGCTTTGCAGTTGTTCACAGTATCAGCTCTAAGCACATGAAAGGCAGACCTGTGGATGGGAAAAGGAGAGATGTTTTTGAAAGTTACATGCAATTGCAATATTCTGTTTTGCATTTCTTACAAAGATATGAACTCGATTTTAATCTTTACAGAAATATTATATGGATTCACATTTTTACTGTCTGTAAGGGACACATTTAGAAGCATTGTAAAAGGAAAGGATTTTACATCTGGCTAATCTTTTAATCTCAAAACAAAGACATAAAACATGATTATCTGTAAATACCTTGCTAGACTAAGCTGATTGCATTTTTCAAGTCACTACATTGCCACTCCTCCCACAATACTCTGTGTATATATATATGGATATAATGTATATAATATTATATATATATTATAATTCAAGCTAATTGGTAATTCTCCCACACAGTATTTTCCTGTTGAAGGCTGCCAATTTGTCAGCCACATTCTTACTTCTGCAAACTTAATTTATAAATAGCAAAGCTAATAATTTTTATTTAGTCAAAAGAAGTTGCTTTACCCTTCTAAATTGAAAATGAACAGTATATTTCAGATTTTTTTTAAAAGGTTGATTTGTTCCAACTCAGAGTGAGAAGAAATTACAGAGCAGCATGTTTCTACGTAACACCAACATTGTAGAACTTACTATACCTCCTTTAGGGTTATTCCTATATAACAAAACCTTCCAAAAAAATGTCAGTTTCTCCAATATGCATTTCTTACCAAAGAGAAAATCTTCATCATCTCTAGAAAGTGTGCTTGTGTATGCATCAAGTGTCTCAAGTTCCTCAAATGGCAGTTTTGTATCATGAAGTAATCATATCAGAGGAATCAATACAATAGCTTTTGTTTCATTCTTAGAGAACAGCATTTCTTTGTTACTCTAAATCATCATATGTATCACAAATAAAAATACTTTCTTGCTCACTACGTCGAAATTGTTGGTTTGACAGCTTTGTATATCTCCAGCATTTATCGTTCAGCTACTGAATGAGATGAAGAACTAATCACCTAGATTAGTTACTCAAGAAAATTATTTTCATGCCATTTGCAGCTTACATGTATCTCTGAATTCCATAGAATCATACAATGCAGTCCAATGTAATTGCAGTATTTCAGTTTTTCTCAGAACCTGTTACAGCAAAGGACACGTGTAGCCCCAGAAATCATGGCATTTTTGACAGATGTGTATAGTTCAGCGTAGAATTATGTCCTTTTCCAAACTCATGCAAGATTGATCTGTTATTTAGTTCACTACACTCACTGTAACTATCCATGCTTTTGAAGTTTCAGAGTGGATTATTTAGTTTTCTTTAGTAAGAATCAAAATATGAAGACTACTTGGAAGCTGCTACTGCACACCACCATAAAAACCTATTACAACTTCATTCTTTCATTGCTCACGCTTGCGAAAATGCCCTGGCTTTTGGCGTATATCCAGGTGCAGTTCAAGGTGCTGGTTTTGACCAAAAAGACCTCTTAGGAATTGATTTCTGGGAATTTGCTATCAAAAAAAAAAAAATCTGTTAAATAGGGAGATCCTTAAGGGAATGTTTATTAAGCCAAAAGCCTTAACTTAGAACTTGCTTCTCCAGAGCACTCATCCACTTGCTTGCAATATTTGTCATGTCTTTATCAGGCTTTCACATGGCTACTAGACTAAAGAACAGATGTTTTGCATCTCACTGAATAGAAAGGATAGGTGATCTGATGTTTTGAATGTTTTTAGTCGTTCCTGCATCCAGTCATGTCACAGCATGAAAACCTATTACATATTAAAATGAAGGAGTGAGATACAAAATTAAACCAGAAAGAAAAACACTGGGATGAGTGCAAAGGCAGAAGGATATAATAATCTATGTTTATTTTCAGCTTATATTAAAGTGTCTGAGAAATACCACTGGATTTTTTTTTGTCTATGATACTGAAAAAGAGTAAGAGATACTATTTGTATATTTTAGAAAGCCTATAATGATGATGATGATAAAGGAAAACAGCAAGGCAGCACTAGCAATATGGCAGAGGAAGAAAGCATAGGCACTTCCTCAAGGTTCATATTTCTGAGAAATGACCAGACATTAATAGAAATCTATTCAAAAGCTTTCTGTCTCAAAATTTAAATGCCTGTTTTTAAATCTCTTCTTAGAAAACTTCACTGTACTCGGAACTACATCCATCTGAACCTGTTCCTCTCTTTCATTCTAAGAGCAATCTCTGTTTTAGTCAAGGATGATATTCTTTATTCCAGCACCAACACAGCTCACTGTCCAGAGGATCAAACCTCATGGGTAATAAAGCTCATTTGTTACCTAGTATAATACTGTTGTGTAGTTAAATTTTCTTCTCTGATCTTTTTTATAATTTAGAAATACCAAGCTGTCACTGTAGACAATCCTTCAGAGAATATAATGACTAGCTAAATATGGCCATTGCATTGATGAGCTGGGAGAATTTAAGACAAACAGATGTGCCATCAACTGGGAAATATTCCAGGAGCTTTATTGGGGTCCGGGAATTTGAGGGAGAGAAATGATGTGGGGAATTAAATATTTGCAGAAGTTGTATTTATTAACTCCTCTGTACTTTCTGGCTTGACAGAAGTGTTGTCATCTGCATTCTTGCCATGCTAATACATTTACTGCATTTTCATACACAGAGGTTAAAAAAATCTCAACCCTTGCTGTGAAAACACTGACCACTATATGATATTCCCCATTCTCTGCCTCCGTTGCTTCAGTCAAAAGTGCTGCAGAGGAACCCTACAAATATTGCTGAACACCTTCTGAATTTAAGTTACTACAGTTTAAACTTGTGAGAAAAAAAAAGAAAATAAGATATTTTTATTTTGATGAAGCTATATTGCCCCAAATAATAAAGTGTTTAGAAATAACTACCAGGCTGTATGTATGAATTTGTAATCTGGGATATTTCTAATGACGACAAATGATCTCTGAATTAGTGGACCTTAAGTAAGCAAAGTAGTTAATAGGCACACTGCCAGGGATAATCAAAAATTCTTAGGCCTTTGCAAAATTAGTCAATCAGCTCTCAAAATACTATGTGATTTCTGCAGTTTATTTTCCAGTTATTCTTGGCTGCAATGCCTCATGATTTCCTATTTCAATATATCTGGTTTTGTGGACTATGGAGTTATTTCTGTTGCATTGTACATGGAATGACCTGACACCAGCTTGGCAAGGCTATTTTGCTTTGGCTGGAGGTTACCTTTCTTATGTTACAGCATCTGGGGTTCACTATTTTGTCATGTGTGTGATGTTCCACAGTCCTGCTGCACGCACAGGTGTCTAAAAGCACATAGTTCAAAGAGCAATGTAACTAGGTCCTGGATCTGAATAACACAAAGTCATAATTTTGGCTCTTAGTGACAGATAGCTTCTCTATTCTACATCAAAAAAACACCTGATGCAGGATTAGCTTCAGGAGAAAGTGAACATATTTTGATGCAGGGTTCCAGTAAGTAAATTGAGAAGATAATACAGTAGAGTATTGGAATTTAAGAGAGATTAAAAAAATTTGGGACTTTGCTAACCTGGTTGCAAGTAGTCAAAAGCATAAATGAAATTTCAGCTTGGGTTTTCAAGTGTTACATTTTCTTCATGTTAATTTTTCTGGCCTGTTACTGGTCTGCAGTGCATATCCCTTCAGTGGATACAAAGTCCAGCGGTAAAATCAGTGTTACCAAATGAGATGACTGAACTAAGCTGTTTCTCTGGGCTTCTGTCTTTCTCATTGGGCAATTTATATCCTCTGCTTTAAGACTTTCTCTGAACACACCTGTCTCTCTCCATGAGCTGTAAAAGGAGATACTTGGCTAGTAGGTGGCTAGTTTTCACAACAAACCTTCCATGTAGGCAGCTAAAATTAGCCTTATGGGCTCTGTTTTAGTTGTCTATATAGGCAACTATACAGGCATAAGTATAGGCATTTATGTTACTTGGAATCCACTGAGGTGAATTATCTCTGAGAGAGATTTCTGACTTAGCAACTGTTTACTGGGGTCTTCATAATAAACACCTGGGTTTTTTTTTTTTGTTTAAACAGAGGAATCAATTGACTAGATGAGTCAATTACCTACTTAGGTATTTGGTGCACTTGGAATTATAACAGAAACAGTGGGAGTATAAAGGGTATTTAAAGTGGGAGAGTAAAGCAGGCAGAAACTAGAAGTTTCATTTAGTCCATTTTGTTTAGTCTTTCATATTCACCATATCATCCCATTTCTCATCTCAGTCTCAGCAGAAACATTTTTGTGTTCAGTTCTCACATCCCAGATTCCTGCTGGGAAGTACCAAAACAACAGCAGCCAGCACTGTGGAACATCAGCAGCACAGACATCAGCAAATTAATTCTGAAGAGCAGTACACAGACTATAAGTACATTGGCACTTCATTTTATGCCACATGCTTATGTGTTTTGTTAATTAAGGAATACTAAAGCATCTTTTCCTTCTAAGTGTACTTACAGTATTCATCATGTAAAGTTTTGTTTTTAATCAGTTTTGCTTTCAGGCTTGAAAAATTCATAAAGCAATTTGTTAATTTTCACTATGTTGGGAAGCCAGCTAGAGTTTTACTGTATTGATTAGCCACCTAGTAGGTGATCAGTTAATCTACTAGCCATTCATTAATTGTTGCAACTGTATGCATTTGTTGTTAACCACCACCTTTTACAATATTTACGCTATGAAGTTTTCAAGATTTCTGAGCAAATTTTCTATGAGAGTATCTAAATAATGTATTTATAATTAATTTCCTTTTTATCGATACAATTACCTTTACAAAAAAAATAAAAAGTCACCTGGACCTGGATTGCTAGTGTTACAGGGAGTGCTTAGACCTATACAATATATTAATAACAGAATAATACAGCATCTTTCCTGAAACAAGTTTCATCCCTATACTCATATTTCAGGTGGGCTGCAAGGCTATTTTGGTGTTTTTTCAGTATGGTGTTATGGCAAACTTTTACTGGCTCTTAGTTGAAGGACTTTACCTCCACATCCTCCTTGTGCTAATATTCTCCCCCAACAGACACTTCACAGTCTACCTACTGATTGGATGGGGTAAGAACTTATAATATTCTTTTTTCTGTATATATGTAGGTATCAGTCGGGTTCAGTGTTAGATACCAAGGTAGTCATGCTGTTTCTTGTTCAGGATATAGGATGGTTCAAGGACTGCCACCACAAAACATATGATTCAGACTAGCCTAATTTGTAAGAAAAATGGTTTAGCTGCATAGCCATAGGCAAGGCTAGGCTATTTCCCTTTTTGAACAACCCAGTAATATTGTCCATCAGGTTTTAAATATATGTATTCCTTTAATTTCCAGCAAGGACAATGATATTTATATGGAGCACTTTAAAACTTCCAGTAATAGGTGGTCATAAAACATTTTGGTAGTGCTGGGAAACAGGAATAAACCAGTGTGTGAGAATGGTTCCTTATGAAATTATTTACACTTCAGATTTATATTGTAGTCCTTGGAAGTGCATTGGGAATGCATAACTTCTGTCTGTCTCCCTGTAGGTCACTCTGACACTTTGAAGGAAACTAAGGCAGGGATGTTCTTTGTGCATCAGTCGTTAAGGCTGCATTTTTATAAGAAATAAACCCACTTCCCTGCAATCTTTCCTTGTAATACATTGCTTACGTCATGTAGCTTATCAGATGAATCTCTCCATTCACTAAACTTGTTTACTGTGTGCTGTATATTTGGGGAATAATTGGTTAGTAGCAAGGTGAACTTATTTTGTGTGTGTGTAAACTTAGATTTTTGTGATCATCCTCTAAACGTCTTTGGGATTTTTCAGGAATTCCTACTATATTCATTATTACATGGACAGTAACACGGATCATTTTAGAGGACACTGGGTAAGTGTGTGGGGTGGAGAGAAAGTTTAAAATCTCCAAATGAAATGTCAGATATGGCAATAGAGGGGCCAGGTGTTCAGGAGCTCTTGAGCATGCTGTTTATTTGATTGCTGTTTATTTGAAAAACTCTAAGGGCAGGAGAGGACAGACTTCGTTTATGACCAACATTACACCTTGAGACCCATCTATCTGCTCTCTGCTTTGGAAGTGAAAAAAACCCAAACTTAACAGTGAGGGTCCTTGGGTTCAGTGCTGCAATACAGTGCAGTAAGGTGCTCTGAATTCTCATTTGCTTGTTGTCAACTCAAAAGTTTGAAATCTTGATAACTTTGGGAATATCATAGAATGGTAGGGGTTGGAAGGGACCTTTAGAGATCATCTAGTATCTTAATTACATTCCCAGAAGTAAAGCAATGTGATGCATGTAGTCAGATGAAACTATGACTAATTAGAGCTGGGCCTGGGGAGAGGAACTGAGATCAGAATGTTGTAGGGAGATCAAACTTGCTGCTCCTGCTGGTTCCAAGGAATGGCAGAGCATTTAAAACTATTGAGTCAGTTTTCACACTGTTTCTTTTCATCCTGACTAATATTTTTTAATTGATACTGTAATTAAACTGAAAAATAATGTCCTACATAGTTTCTAAGTTTTCGTTGCATGACATCTAACATGTGAACTGAAGGCTCTCCTTTTTCCTTTGTTGCTATGATCACAGAAGAACTTGGAACAGTATTGCTCTTGCTTAAGATTAATCTTAGAGAGCATTTATTCTCAGAGTATTTGGAATAAAACTGCTGAACCCACAGTGAAAACACAATTTTCAGTTTTCCAGACAAAACTTCAATTTCAGTCTCTTATTTTCCTAAACCAGTTCCAGTCATCTGTGACGTCAACATCCCACAAGGAATTATGCCATTTCAGTTGTGTCTGGCAGTTGCTTTAGATCTTCCTGTTACGCAGAGGCTGGTGTTAAGTGCTTATTGGAAAAGTGTCCTTACACACAATAAAACAGAGCTTAGTTTCCCTAAAGGGCAATATCCTCTGTGATGTCTAATGGTACAGCCTAGTGTGTTTGATGTTTTGAATTATTTGAATATGCATATTAAAACCAGGGAAATAAAAGCAAAAAAGATTGAATGCCAAATTCTGGGCTAGAACAGACATTATTTTAGTGTGCTTTGACTTGTATGTAAGAAATACATCTCCTCATATGTCCTGCTTGCCAGATGATATTAATGTCACCATCATTCTCCCTCTTTTTTGTTGTAGTTGCTGGGATACAAATGAGCATGGTGGTCCCTGGTGGGTTATACGAATACCAATTTTAATTTCTATTATAGTAAGTAAACTTTGAAGCATGAATTATACATCGCTTCTGCATTGTGCACTGCATATAGCCATTATTCTTCACTGCTAGTTACAGATAGGCAAGAATTCTGTTTTAATGAGAAGAAATTGTGGTGTAGGAGAAATGTTAAACAGATTCCAAGGCCATTAAAATTTGCTGTATTCAATATTTATCAGCCTCCTATTAAATGAGCAGTTGCTTTTATTTGTATGTTGTTCTTTCTTTAACATCTCTCCCGTTTATGAGCCTGGGGGAAGCAAAAATCTAATTATACTTTTCAATGAATTGCAGATTTGATTTTCCATCAATAGATTGCCCTTCAAATTGAGAATCTGATACTATTGCAGCCAAAAAACTATGGCAATGTGTATGTTTCTTTAATTGGTAGCCTACCAAAAGATGTATTGAACATGAAGTATTTGCAAAAGAATAACGTTTGAAAATGTTTCAAGGGGATTTTCCTGTGTGGGACTCATTAGAATTACCGGAGTAGCACAATAAAATTCTTGTTGGCTGTGAAGATTCTGTAATTAACTTTGGGCATAATATACTATGGTCATATGTCCATTTCTGAAAATAGTTACAGTGCAAATTAATACCCTTGCTTTATTGTTAACATTTTGGTCAGAAAAATTAGAGCATTATTAAGTTACACAAGACTTCAGGAGTCCATGTTGCACTTGGGCTTGCTTTTCCATCTGTGCCTGCTGAAAATAATTTGCGGAGAACTTCATATCATCTTCATCAGGGTGAGTTCTACACTGTTTAAAGAGAAAGCAGAGTAGGCATATGTGTGAAATGACATAAGGACTCACAGAAAAGATTTTTTTATAATATGAGGAAATGAGCATGCAACAAAATACAGTAGGAGGAGAATGTATATACCTCAAAGAAGCTGGACAATGAGGGATGGACCAGAGTGAAGAAAATTTGTGCCGAAAGATCAAAGCAAAGCAAACCACCTGGTGTTTACAGAAAGATGAAAGACTGTTGTGTGGATGTTCAGTTTAAACATCTATCTGATAGATAGCTGAGCCTTCATGTGCCAGGAAAGCAGTGCTTCTTCAAAGAAGTCCTAGACCTGGAAATGGAATTTAACCAAGTGCTTGTTGGCTGACTTGAACTGCAGCTGGATCTTAGCAAAGACTGGGAAATTAATTGTGAGTTAAGAAAATGGAGTACTGGTCAGTCAACAAAAGTCTGGCATATCATAAAACGGGGATCAGAATCACTGAAGCAAAGGAATAGTTGTTTTTATTGATTTATTTATTTAATTTTAAATGGTTCTGTTATGAATTTGATACAAAGGAATTGCAAGGCATATGGAAACATTTTGCACAAGACCTTGGTTTTGGCTTGCTGGATGCATATGTTCAGAATCTGCTGTCTCCTAGTTTTAAGTGGACTTGACTATTCAAAACAGTTCATGTATCGTTATCCATGTTCTCCATTGAGCAAATACCTCCACAAATGCATTCTCTATACTTCCAGTTGCATAAACTGCTCTTGTTTGGGAAGGAGTGGTGTTTGGATGGAAACAGTGCGTGTGCCACATCGAAGTAGATAAGAAATCTTTATCTTGTGATCTCATGTTGCAAGAAAAAGAAGCAACGTGGAGATAGTTCAGATGAACCATGTTTAGGCAATGTATTTAGACTCAAAATCTTATTGTCAAAAGAAGTCAACCAGTACAAAAAGGTATCCACTAAAGAGGCATCATTTGTCTTTAAGCTCTTGCAGTTTCTCTGCATTGACATTTTCTTATTTTCCTGTTCTTACATGTTCATTGAATGATATATAGATTCTATTTTATTTAAAAGCATGACTTTCAAATGGTTTTATGGGACTGAAAAACTAAATACTAAAAGTAAAATTCAAAGGCACTACTTGCTTTGTGTTTTATTGAAATATACTATTCTAAATTAGATATAGACTTTAAAAGACTTTAACAAATGATCAGTTCAGTAATAATTTTAGATAAATTAATTTGCTCCACTGTAGGATGTCAGTGGCAGTTGTCACTTTTGGGATCTTAAGTTTAATAGAGCTAAGGACTGTTACAAACTCCAAACAAGAATGTTTGTTTTTCATTAGTCCATGATCATGCTTACAGATAGAAAGTTTTATGTGTGAAAACAAACTTGAAAGTAATACATAAATATCAGTAAAGAACGTGAGTCACCTGAGTGTAGTTTTACAGATGATTTGATGTTTCAGAAATCAAATGGTTGACATTCTGTTACAGTAGATACTAGGGATGCCTGTGAAGAACAAGAACCAATTCTACCTATTTGCCTTTGCAAACACGGAATACAGATTTCTCCCTCTTCTATTTTGTGGTTGACAAATATAAAATGAAATGGAAGCCCTCTCCTTGCCTACTAATACTGGCTCCAGTGCCTATGGCAAATGAAATCTATGTCCCTTGGTTTATACATTCTGCTGTGGTAGATAAAATCAGCAATAACAGGCTTTTGCCTGTTAGGAGACTTTTGTAGGAGACTTGCATCAAGGAAAACTTCTAAGTCATCATCTGCCTGAAAAAGGTATACTCAGTTCAGTAAAATCCTCAATTTTCTAACATTTTGGTTTTACTCTTTTGTTTTCAAAAATATTAGATACCATTTTCCTTTTTTTTTTTTATTTAATCCCTTTCACTTCCCGTCACTTCACCTGTCATTTCAAACAAAATACTAAATACAGAGGGGCATGCAGTTGCTATGATCCTGGTTTATTTGTTAACGTCACAAATAGGGCTGAGTATGTCAAGAAAGACACAGAAATTCGTTGAACTTGAAAAGCTTACAGCCAAATTGTTAACACTGGAAAAAGAAGAGTTTCAGCAATACATCAAGGCAGACACTGTCTGGTTGCATACTCGACCTTGTGGTTTTGCCATTTGAGATGGGGTTTGTTATTACAATAAGCAATACAACACTCATTTTCACAGGGACAGAAGTTTTTCTCTACAGAAGTTTTTTTCTAAAGTCTGGAGTTAATGCAGCTGTTTATGTAGCTGTAGCTGTAGTTTTCAGCTCGCATTGTTGCTGTGAAGGTGTCAATTGCAAGCATATCCCTCAATACAGGTATGGTATATTCAGTGTCTGATTTTCTAGACCACACCAAGCAATCCAGCCTCAGAAGGCTTGGCAAACGCAAGATGTCAAAGGGTGAAGAAATATCAGGAGTCAGACTTAGGATCTCCTGAGTTCTATACTTTAATTTTCTAGGTTGTTCAGGATCTGATCATAACTCATTTTATGCAAGTGCCTTTCTGAGAAGGAAAATAATACTGCTGTTCTATCTCGAGAATTAGACTGCAAAGATTCAGGTTTTTCGTGATACTGTCTGCGATACCCAAGACAAATAATTGTGAAAGGCCTTTTCTGTTCTAGAATGGACAGACCTGTGCAATAATCTTCTCTTCTCCTAATTCAGACAGAATATATTTAAAGTTAAGGCAAGAGAGTCAGAGTTGTGTATGGGACTCATATTTTCCTTGAGACTTCCCATGGTGAATCCACATGACACTTTAGGACAGCGTTTGATTGCATAGAATCACATCCAGTGTCTCATCCTGCTAGGAAACGATCTTCAGCTGAGGTTTTGGAAGGAAGGCATTTCTGACAACTAGGGCTTCAAAGGCTTTTGCCAGCCAGATTAAAACCAGTGGCCACGCCAAGGTATGCTGGTTATAACAAACCTAGTGAGGCAGAAAGCAGACCAGAGGTTTGGTGGTGTAGAGTTTGATGTGTTCTGGCAGGGTGTACCCAACACCCGCTGCTGAGCTGATTTATCTAACTTGATAAGCATTTCTTTGTGCTGCATATTGAGTAGAGAAGTCAGAAATCACAGAAGTCACCCTTATATTTGTTTACTTTGCAGGTGAATTTTATACTTTTCATTAGTATTATAAGAATTTTACTGCAGAAGTTAAGATCTCCAGATGTTGGAGGAAATGACCAGTCACAGTACAAGTGAGTTGTATTTTTAAATGTTATATACAGAGCAATGTAATCTCTGTAAGATTGCTTTTGCTGAAACTAACTACCAACAACTGCCATGATACTATAATTACATTTAATTCAGAAGTACATTTAGATGTGGTTTAAAAAAGATCTTATCATTATGATGGAACAGAGATAAACATTTTTTTTGTTAAACTCTGAATTAAATTTAAAATATGCAATTTCATAAAGATCAAGAAGCTATTCTTGAATTTGAGTTTAGTCTATGAATGAATATGCTGCTATAAGGAGAGTAACATCTTTCTTTTACTGTATAAATGTTTCATTTTGACATAACAAAAATTTCAAGATCAAAACACTTTGCTTCAGCCTCCTTAAAAACATTTTAAAAACCATCTTTGTTTCTAAAATATATTAGTTGTAATACTGACATATATTTTAAGGGCTGGAAAGGAGTTATGTTGTTCCCCAAAAGTAAGAATGAAACATAAGGTTTTATGTTGATTTAAAAGAACATCTTTATTTTTCAAGGGGAAACAAATGTTTCTGACAGATCAACTTCATTTCTGTTGAGGGTTTCTTTTTGTGTGCTTTGGTTTGAACATCAAATCCTAACATCTGTTGTTCCACAGCTTCAGAATCAAGAAATATTAGGAATTTCAGTACATCACTAAAATTATTCTTTGTTATACGGCCATATCAGTTATTGTTGTTTACTGTAATAGGTGCTGGATACTGTAACCAAGAATCAAGAGTCTGTTGTAGTAGGTGTTATTTTATAAACACTGAGTTGGACACTTGAGGATGTTCATATGATATTTCAATGACAAAATCTAACATGAACACTGAAAACTCCATACAAGTGGCCTTTGAAATTAAGCTCCTGGATAACACCTTTTCTTCCTTTAAAATATACTGAATTCCTGTCCTAACATCAGATGAAACATGGTGTGTTAAAGCAAAGTATATCTTTAAAGCCAGGAGCCCTAGGACCTTGTTTGTCTTGTAAGCAACGTGACACATTGCATACAAAACAAGAATTCTGATGCACCATGAAAAAGGCGGCACAACAGGATTGATACAAGGCTTTGCTTCATAGAGCTCCAAGGGTCCTGTTTTGTGTTTGCTGTTTGAATTATCTAAATGTGGGAGAAGCAAATCAGCCTACATGAAATTATGCAGTTATGCATTATTATTTAGCACAATGACTGACCTATGGGCAGGAAATCCCCTCAAGTTTGCCTCTTGTGATGGGAACTTTTCTTTGTTTCTATGTCATATGTGTGAATTTTATTAAAATTAGGCATTCCCTTCCTGTCATCTTCTACAGGTTATTGTGGCACTTCATAGTATAAAATGGTCATTAATAGCAACCTTGCCTTTTGTTATTCAGCCCTGTGAATTCTTTGCTTTTAGCATTTAATTGCATGATTAATTTAGGATTTAGCTGATAACCATGGGAACAGTAGATTAACCTCCTCAAGAAATGCTGCATCTACAGAGCAAATTAAAGGCCTGGAAGGTTCAATTTACAAAATGCAGATGCATTTTCTAAAATACAGAGAAGAATACAGCTATTTTATCTGTCCCTTTCCTCCACTAAAATGTGAGTGCAGTATAGAGAAAGTGACATCAACTAAACAAAAATTATTAAAACAAAAATGTAGCAAAAGGGAAATATGAGTCTAAAAGGAATACTACTCATGCAAGTCACCATTTTTCTTCCACTATCCCACTTGCTTATACCAGGTTCCATTTTTTTGATGGTCATTTTACTCTAGCAGTGAGTAAAGTTCAAATAAAGTAATTTTTCCATTTCATTTGGGAGACCAGGAAATTTGCTGTTATCTTTGTCTCCTCCAGTTGAAAATGAATTTATTCTGCTAAACAAATTCTGTTTGTGCTCCTTACTGGTATCACCTTTAAATGTGAGGGTTTTACTATTCTTGAGAAACTTTGCTGTCAGAACTGATTATTTCCACATAAGCAGTTGCATTATGAACATTTTGAACAAAGGAAGGCCATGAAGACTGACACAGAAAAAGTAAAGCTGCTTGAAGTACCTTGACTTTTCTGTTAAAATAGGTGAATTCTCAACAGCATCCTTTCATTGTTGAAACCAGACAGTGATGAATTATGGAGCTCAACATTACAACTTCTTGAGGTTTATCTGATACCAGACATCCATAATCATGCATTACTGGCCCTGTATAGTATATAAAACTAATGTTACTAGAGTGAAATATGTGACAGATAAGGGATAATTAACAATTTGTCATTTCAGTGGTTTCACAGGCAGTTTGTCAGAGATGCTCTGCGTAACAATTTAAAGTTCTTCCTTCAGTGGTGTCCTGTGGTAAAATGTGCTATGACATTGACATTAAAAAATAGATGATTGTGTGTTTTTGTTTAATACTGTCACTATAGTTATGAGATTTTAGTATTTGAGTGTGAATCTGAAACTGCTCATGAAAATCTCACAGCTGGGATTATTCTGGATTACATTTCTTGGGTATTGTTTGCATGTTGTGCATGTGCAGTGTACAAACTGGCCATAGAGTTGCACATTTAAAATAAATTAGCATCAATCAATTTCCAAAAGTGTCAGGGTCTCTGATGCAAAAGAGAGATTTTATCTTCCCTACAACAGGATCTGTCAGTGTGACTTTGCAGGAAGGCATTATTCCTTTCCACTCTGAACCCTAATGCCAGATAAAAAAACTATCTTGAAAGAACTGATGGCAGCTTGCGACTCTGTCCAGTGTGATCCTGTGGAATAATGCAGTAAAACCTCACCCCCAAAAACCCTGCTGTGAAACCAGGCTGGGAACGGCATGAATGTCAAAGTGACACAGCTGAGGGCAAGTCCTACACCCTGCTGTTGTCTAGAGGGCAACTGAAAAAGGGTCTTTCACTTTAGAGAGGCAGTGCAGCCTTTTTAACAGCTTTTGGAAGAGTGTAAGGTCAGCAAGATCAACTCTTAACAGGGAACTGCAGATGTTAATTTAGGAGGTTACTGTGTGGCTAATCTCTTAGCAAGCGTGAAAGGCAAACAGTTTGCAATAAATGACCCTTACTAAGACTGTTTATAAATCTGAAGTCAATCAAAGTTTGCGTAAAATGACATTGCGTCAGGTTCTTATCTTAGTAAAACAAGAGCTTATCATTAAACTCCAGCTTTTTCTCTTTTATTTACCCAGGAGACTTGCAAAATCCACATTGTTGCTTATTCCATTGTTTGGAGTTCACTACACAGTGTTTGCTCTATTTCCTGACCGCAGTTCCAATAATTATAAAATAATCTTCGAGTTGTGTTTGGGATCTTTTCAGGTAAATTGTAAAGTTTTTACTTAACAGAAGTTTTATTGACCTTAGTTGGTACAGCCTACTAACTAAGGACCGTTATCTCTTTCCAGGGGCTGATTGTTGCAGTCCTGTATTGTTTTTTGAACAGTGAAGTAAGTCTCATCTTTCCTGCCGAGGATGTTAAATATTGTTTTCAGTAAATGTATGAGTGCCCGTATAATGCCACTCTGATACATGAAGTTGGTTTAGAAGATGTTTGCATTCCTGTGTATAGAATATATATGTGGCAGTTTCTGTGCAACAGGAGAAGTTAGTGTATTTGGGTGCAGAGTTAAGAGGTGTTTGAAATCCAATTCCTTGCAAACCAAGGTGTTAGTAATTGTGTCTTCTGTGATTTAATGTGATCTAATTCTAGTTCTGTTACAGGCAATGTGGACTGTGCAAGTGAGGTGCAACAATCTTGGAAATTTATCCAAAATTTGTATTTAATGTTAATCTTCTGACAGAATCTAACCCCTAGAACTGCAGCAGATTTTCAGAAGTGCTCAGCAAAGAGCAGCTTTCCTAATCTCAACTGAGAAAGATGCAAGGAATTCCTTTTGATGTCAGCCACTTTTTAAGGTAGAATATGCATTAAACAGGATGCAGTGTCTGACAGGAGGAATCTGTCTGAAGAAGACATCCACTTGCACAGGGAATTGACATTCAGGGCTCCTGAGTGATATTCTGGTCTTTGATGTTCATGAGATACCTGATTTGGGGCTAATCATTTGAGTCTGTGCTTGAAGGACATGTGATTAATAGCTAGATACCAAAACCTGAAGTTGCAGCACAAGTGATAAAAAACTGATTTTGAAAGTGACCTTGGGGCATCTCCTCACTGACAGTGTAGACAGTCTTCACCTTAGTTTTGTCATCTTTGATTTGATACTATAGAGGGAAGAGATACCATCCAGAGGGACCTTGGCAGACCTGGGAATGGGCCCATGCCAACCTCAGGAAGTTCAACAAAACCAAGTGTGAGGTCCTGCACCTGGATCAGAGCAGTCCCAAATATCAGTACAGACTGAGAAATAAATGGATCATGAGCAGCCCTTCAGAGAAGAGGTTGGGGATGAAAAATTGGAGCTGGCAATGTGTACTTGCTGCTGACGAGGCAAACCATACCTAGCATCAAAAGAAGTGTGGGTGGCAGGTCAAGAGACATCATTGTCCTTAGTACAAGTATGACATGGACCTGGTAAAGTGAGTCCAAAGGAGGGTCACAAAAATTATCAGAAGGCTGGAACATCTCTCCTATGAAGAGAGGATATGGAATTTAGGATCGTTCTGCCTGGAGAAAGCTTTGGGTAGACCTTGTTGCGGCCTTTCACTATGAAAAGGGGAATTATAAGGAAGGACCCTTTTTAGTAGGGTCTGTAGTGAGAGGAAAAGGTGTAAGAGTTTTAAAATCAAAGAAGGTAGATTTAGACTAGATAGTAGGAAGAACCTCTTTACTGTGAGGGTGGTGAGGCCCTGGATTAGGTTGCCCAGAGAGGCTGTGGATGCCTCATCCCTAGAAGTGTTCAGCGCCAGAGTGGATGGGGCTTTGAGCAGCCTGGGCTAGTGGAAGGTGTCCCTGCCCATGGCAGGGGGCTCAGAACTAAATGATCTTTAAAATTCCCTACCAGTCCAAACCATTGTATGATAGTATTCCTAGTGTTTTCCATTTGACAGCCAATAAACGCTGAAAAGTTCCTCACATAAATAACATTTCCAGCTCATCCTGTGCATTTTCTTTGAACACAGGTGCAAGGGGAGCTGAAAAGGAAATGGCGGAGTTTGTGCTGGAAGCAGACAGCGGGCAGAGATTACAGACTCCACAGCTCCTCAATTTCTCGAAATGGATCAGAAAGTGTTTCTCAGCTCCACCGGAATTCAAGGGCTCAGTCATTTATGCAGACAGAGACCACCATGATATAAATCAGCTAGATCCCCCAAAACATGAAAAACTGTGGGTTATATCATTCATTATGCAGCTTGATGTTATATTTTATAAAATGTACAGTTTGGTGCGTCGCTTTTCTACATGTTGGTATTTGAGAAATTGGTTTGTGCAGCCAACCAGTTAATAATAGACACACCTGCCTGATGGATGCTTTCTGGTTTTTTAAATGATGTTCATACTAATTATGATGTTCTCTTGCCATTTACCAGCCACAACTATTCAAAAACTCATTTACTATAATGGTCCCTTTACCCTCCAACATATCTACAAGATAGATATATGATATC
The DNA here is from genome assembly GCF_028858725.1 of Colius striatus. Taxonomy (NCBI): domain Eukaryota; kingdom Metazoa; phylum Chordata; class Aves; order Coliiformes; family Coliidae; genus Colius; species Colius striatus. The sequence goes on along the minus strand of NC_084763.1, from coordinate 43,562,519 downwards.
CTGCTCAATGCAGACCACTTTAGTACACATTGAAAAGGTTAAGATGGGAAGCAAGAAAATTTCTTACATTTTATTTATACTTAAGGAGAGCTTTATTTCCTTAAGGATTAGGAAATTCTTTCCTAATTATGGAAAGCAAAGTAAAAATAAAGAAATATAAGACTATAATTAACTGCACTGGGGATTTAGTGTGCTAGTCCAGGAAATCATTAACGTTATTGATGCAGGGGGGAAAAATGGTAGTAGTTCTCAGTTAATTGCATAAATTTCACAGACTGCTTTCTACAGAGTTTGATTCCAATCCTGTTATTCCTTTCAAAAGTGCCTGGTTTTGGATTTAGGTGCAGAAGGCAGGGCTACCTTTGCAGTCCATACAGCAAAGGCTATTGTAATAGTTTTGATTAAAACATGGGCATTGTCCAATAGTGCTATTACAGTCATCAGTTGTTCTGTTTAAAATCAAAGACAGCTGTGTCGATCTTTTATTAAACAATTTTCTAAAGTGGCCTTTCATTGCTAGAGCAGTCTGGCATAGGATAAACAGGATGAACAGCCTTGGATAGCATGTTACCCATTGAAAATATAATTTTAAAATAATATTTTAATTGATATCTGTTTCTAGAACTACATCCTTGGCAGCTAAATATTGCAAGGAATTTTGCAATTAAGTTTCGACTCTCATTTAAGGAACAATGTAAATTCTTTTAGCTTAATTCTGTATCCATCAAGATGATTTAAAATTTAGTCTTGACCACAACTCCAGCAAAAAAAATTACAGAATCTCTAAAAATTACCATAAAAGGCATAAATGGAAGTTCTCAACAACACCAAACCCCTTATGTTTTTTTCCCCCTCTGGAAAAAAAAAGACATAGAACACATAGATAGATTCTTATAAATACACACAGAACATTTACACTCTTTAAAAGAAATAAACCTGATGATCTTGACTTTCCATGTCACGTTTAACTATGCCCTCTCTAAATAGCACGTGGGAATAGTATGTATTTGCATGAGTACCTCAGATCCATGAAAGTAATTACCCTTACATTTCAGATAACAGATTGTGTGGAGCTAGAAGAATCCAAAGTCCATAATCCTGCCAGGTAAAGAGAAGAACAGCAGCAAGGGCATGTCTTGTCAGGCACATATGTACATTCACGAAATATTACCAGTTCTGGGAATATTCTTGGCAGCTGTTAAAGTGTCCACACACCTTTTGGTCTGATTTAATTTAGATATTTATCAGTCCTACACAATTTCTTTAATGAGGTTACCCTGGAGTGATATGAAGTTATATCAGACCAAAGATAGAAAAGACCCCATGGTTCACATGAGTACAGCAGAGCCGGTAACTCTGTGAATGTTACATGACACCAACTTTTATGTATTAGGTATCATTTGAGTTTAATGATAATCACTTGGTGAATTGTTACTTTGCCAAATTTGGCTTGTAAGTTTCTGCTGTCACTTAGTAAAACAATTAGGAGTTTCTGAAATGAAGCAAGCAATGACAGTCCTACAGGGTCTCCTACACATGTATTTAAACTAAATGTATTCCTAAAGGCTTTAGAGTCGGAAATCACTGCTAAACTTCAGGACTTTTTATGCATCTCTGAACAACCTTATCTACAAACTCTTTACTGCAAATATATGAAGACACATTGGGACTTTGGGGGCTTCTCTTGTATCTGAATTAAACACATCTGTGCACTTCAGGCTTCTTTGAAGTGGCATTGGGACTGCTCAGCTCTCTGAGATGTGACGTTCAAGATATACTTTTTCCCACAAATTTCTTCAGTAGAAAGACACACTTGACAGGCATTCAAGCGTACTCATCCTTATGTTTAAAAGAGTTTCTTTGAGTGAGTAGACACACACACACAGTGATGCTAGAGAAACAGATTTGAGTGATCAGTTCCACCACTTACATGAGTTTATAATTGATTCTATCCTAGAGAAAACCATCTTTGTTCTAATTAGGTGAGCATGGAGAAAGTCTGCATGTTAATGATTTCTGAATTATGAAACAGAAAAGCTTAAATACCAAAACACATTTTTATTTGCAACAAGACAGCAGTTTCCTTTAACAGGGAGCAGATGCTTTTTGACTTGGTTCTGCCTTTTGTAGTAATGCCATGTGAAACAAGGAAGTCACACCAGTGGGGCAACATAGATGATATCATTAAGATTGTAAAGCACTATATGGGCATGTGAATAATGGCATACAAAGGTGAGAGGTGCTGCACATAGTTTTCTTTCAAACCAGTGAAAAGTGCAGAACTTTGTAGAACCTGATCGCTCATTAAAAATCTTAGAATCTAAATAAAGAAAATACATTTTCTGTGATATGATTTCACTTCCTAATGCTTTGTGCAAGCATTTTCATGTCAGAGAAGGCCCACAGGGCCCAGTGCTCATTTTTTTTTACTCCCAGAAAATTCTGATTTCCAGTTAAGTTTGTGCAAAGTTACACCATCAACCCATCATCACCCGTTTGACTTTCAGTTGCTTTTCCATGCAGACGTACACATCATATTAAAATGTATGTAAAAGCTGCAAAACAGTTTGAGAAATCTAGTACATGGTTCATCTTTTGCATCTTTACAAGTCCCAGAAACTATAGCTTCTCATCACTTTGTTTTTCATTGCATTTTGCACAGGACTGTGAAGATAAATGTTCCTGCTCTGTGCTGTGTTGACTCTCAGAGTCAAAAGGATAGTGCAAGAAAACATCCTTTGGCCTTCTGTCATCCATAAACTTAGTTCTCACTCGGCCATAGAGCATCAGAGGAGGAGGTAGAGGTAGGAAGACAAGCGTACACTTTCCCAGCACTGCCCTGTCACATGGTGCTCCTCGCTTTATTCCTTTACTGCCTTCTTCCCTTGGGTTGCATCAGGATTCAAACTGAGTCATAAGGTCTTTAAAGCAGGAAACCTGGGGGATTTTTTTATCCCCACTGAAAAGCCAGTAGCACACCATGTAAAGTTACTTAATGAGAATGGTAATAACAATTCTTTCTGGCACTGCAGATAGTTATACTTCGCTTTCCTTGGAGTTGCCCAGGCAGCACCATTCAGTCTGTGGGACTTTTACCAGCATTGCCTGCTGCTGATGGCCGAGGGACACAGTGACAGATTACTCACCAGTTGCTAACCACGATCAGAAAGTAAATATATAGTGAATGTTGACTTTTTCTCTGCAGAGTGATTTTCAACTAGGTGCCCCATAAACTCAGGTGAAATTCATCTGCCTTGGTTTCATAATCTAAAAGCTGGAGGTTTGTCTCTCAGACGAAGATTCTTTCTAAGTGCCTTCCATAGTCATCATAGAGAAATATGCACTAGTTGAAGGAGATTCTTCCCACGTTTCACTGGGCATCTAAGGTAGGTAAGCTGAAACAACTTTTTCTTTGTACTTACTATAAAATGAGCCCACAGTAGTGGGCTAGTACTTAGGTTTCTCACTCTACATCTAAAATAAGGTAAGACAAATATCCCCAGAAGAGACCATTCAGTTATCTGGCTAATATTACCCAAATACTCCTTTTTAAGTCAAGTAACAGGTTAGACAAAATTACCCTCCAAGAATGTGCAGGATGATGCCAAAGTTCAGGCAATGAAGGATCCCTGGGACCATTTCATAGGGTGTCTCTGTATTTGACTGCCTTCCAGGATAAAGCAAATAGCCTTGTGTCCATCAATTTCCTGGTGTCAGCTTTTAACAATTGTTCCTTGTTTTGGGTTAAGTGTCTGGCTTTTTGTCCTTTGTAGAGGAGTCATGTGCTAAAACAAATGCTTTACCAGAAATTTTCTTCACGTGAAATCTCTGGGAAATATCTCTTTAAATCATGTCTTGATTTCTTCTCTAAGAAACTAAATATGTCAACTATTTCAAATTCTGAGAGTGAGGCATTTTCTCAAATATTCTTGCTGGTTGTCCTGTGCCCCATTCCATTCATAATAGATTCGGCCAAGAGAAGCAAAGAAAGTTTTTCACTGTCCCTTCAGGAGTGCACACACCATTGTCTATATTTCTCACTCCCCATTGCAGCTCACCTAGTCATACCTTTGAAATCTTTGACTTTCCAAAGTCCTTTGAACTGACCAGGAGCTGGCTAGTGACAGGCAACAAGATTGTTACTGGCATGCTTTTTGCCATATGAACCAGTGCCTTTTTAAAAGGTGTCTTGGTGTCTGGTCAGGTGCATTAATGTGCTTTGCAAAATAAACCTAGGAATATGGAGGTCACTCTTTTAGTTGTTGAAAGCTATGTTGGCTTTCATGAAACTGTAAGAATTTTACATGTATTTCAGTAAGAACTCAATGCACTCTGTGCTGGGGTGCATGGGAGCCCAACAGATTGCACCTGCACAGTATGGCCATGGGTGCTGCAGGTAGGCAGCTGAGCAGCTACCCAGTTTAAGCATATGTTGGACCTGTCCTGTAGCAGCAATAACTTAACTGGTGTAAAAAAAGCTTTACAATAAGCTGTCTGCAGTCAAGTTGGAAGCAGCCCGCGCCACTCTGTAGCATCTGCTTCATGTCCTGATGCACCCCAGACAGGCTTCCTTCTGCCTTTAACATGATGAAGGGGAAAGAGCGTCAACAAACAAGAGAATCTGTCTGGGATGGCTTTATGAAATAGGGCATTGCCAAGTGCACATCTCACACTCAATGCATAAGGACCAAAATCAGTCATTTGAGTTATTTGTCTTCTGTTTTTGTGAGTTCTAAAAGACATCTGTTGACTGTGAATTTGTCCCTTTCAGCAAAGCAATTTTGAATAAAGTCCAAATTCACTTTATACAGATGTTTTTCAGATATCCCTAGTGAAAAATCAAGCATTAAATATGTCTGATAAAAAGGAAGAAATGGCTGCAGAGAAAGCTGCCATATATATAAAGGTTTTTGTCTGAACAATGGTTGTCCGTGTGTAGGCATGGAGGAAAAAACTTCCTGACAAAAGTACCTTCACATTACCATGAGTGCCTATATAACCTGAGTGCTGTCAGCACTACCCTGACATAATCAAATAGCAGAAGTTAGTATGCGGTGCTATTCTGTTCACCAAAAAAAACCCCAATATTAAAATGATAATAATATGTTCCAACGTGTATGTTACGAGAGTACACCAGGATAACATTTCAAAGGAGCCTTCTGAGGTGCAGTTTAACCACTCCACATAACCACTGCCCAATGATAACAGTGTGTAGTTAAATCTAAGTACAGTTTCCACTGTTAGCCAAACCAGTGGCTGCAATGTCCCAACCACCTTTATTTCCCAAAGCACTGTAAGAAGTTGATGATAACCTGCAGCTTTTTTTTCCTGGTGCATTAGTGTGAGTATGATTTAGAAATTCCTTTTTGTTGCCTTTATCGATTTTTCTCTGTCAAGTATGGTAACAATTAAAGATGATGTAAATGAATGTGATTATTTTTTACACAATGTACAGACTAAGGTGTTGTATAGATTTATGTGTGTAAATAGATTTCATACTGTAATTCACTATATGCTGTTTCTGGTTTTGCTCTTTTATTCTTTGCGGTTTTTAGTGTCACGTACCTAACGGCCTTCCCTGAGATATGTTATATATAAAGCTGTGAACAAATAAATGTTTACATCTTTATGCTATTAGAGATAATAGTAGTTAATAACACCATAAGGGACTGAAGAAGAACCAGAGAATAAAACTTTTAAAGGTTTTGCACAGAACTTCTTTTATTTATGTGATTTGTGTATTTATGAGATGCACTGAAAAATACTGTATTTTCAAAACAGAAAATGGCCCTCCTGCCTTGGCAGCTCAGAGTTCCTCAGCCATGTAATTCAAATGGCATTGTAGCACATGGAAAACAAAGGCTGAGGTTGATCCTGCCATGAGAATGGGCACAGGGATGAGACACAGTGGGGCAGACTGGCAGTGGAGCATTGCTGGTGAGGCCAGCAGAGGAGATGAGCCCATGGAGGAGGAGGTAGGAGCAACAAGGACAGTGTGCTTCCCCTGGCAGCAGCACCCAGCAGGGACGAAGCACAGAGTGCCATTTTACTATCGCTTACAGGACAAGTAGTCTGTCCCTTCTCTCTGTATTTATAGTTATCAGAGAGCTGTGTCACCAGGAGGAGTCTTCTGATCCTCTGAGTGACATGAGCTCTCATTCTCTCCCACCGTGTGTGCCTGTATGTTCTGCACTTTGGTCTGAACCTATTTGCACTCGTTTGCATGACTGGAAGGCACTTCAGAGTCCTTTCCCACAAGCAGGTGAGATGTTTTAGAGCTGAAGAGCCTGACATGCAGGAGAGCCAGGGTGCAGGTGAGCTGGGGCACTGGCAACTGACTGATTCTCATCATTGCTGGCAACAGCACCTCCAGGTTTTAATAGCAAGTCTGAGTCCTGTCAAAGGCAAAAAGTGGATCCCTTAAAGAAAAATCTGGACAATTTTAACACTATCAATGCTGACAGACACCTGTAGCCAGATAAATTGATATCTCCAGAATAAAAGTACAACTCAATGTATTGGGGAGGGGAAGAAGCAAGGAAGCCTGCACTCAAGAAGCTCTGTTTCTTGTATCCATGTGGAGGTTGGTTCTTAGGTGACAATGACAGTCTAAAAGAAGATTTACACAGATGACAGGGGAAAACAAGCGCTTGGCGAAATGCTTCTGTTCAGGAAAGGCAGCAATCTCCACCACAAGCTGCTGTGCAAAGGCAGAGTCTGTGTGTAACCTCCTTGCAACACAATGTTGGCAGTGGGGTTCAGGGGATGGCTCTTACTGCAGTGACTGTGGCAGTATAGTCATTCCAGTTTGCAATGGGAGTTCCTTGGACAGCATGATGCTATGGAGTTAATACAAAGTTCCAAACAACCAGACACTATACATCCAACTGAATAAAATAAAATGCTTTCATTAAGTTTCATTATTTATAATTGACTTGAGGGTTTTAATACCCTCATCTTTCCATATATCCCTTTATAGGCTGGGATATATTGTGGCATATAACCCTATATCCCAACATAGGCTGGGATATATTGTGAGCTACTTGACGTGCAATTTAGGCTGAACTCTTGTATCAAACCATTTCATAAACATAATGCTGTGTCAAACTAGTTACAGATTTTTCACATAGGAAAAAATAAATATTTTTCTAGTAATATCCTACAGAATATAGTCAGAATAGTCAATGAAACAGGAACATTTGATTTGGAAGACAAAAGAATCCAAAATGAAGAGCTGTGCTTTATGTGGAAGCCCTTCGGTGTTTTAGAGCTGGTGCTTTTGTAATTGAGGGCACCTCTCAAGATAATCCTGTTAAGCTGTGAAATTCTCTGTTCAGAAAGGCTTTATTTAGCAGCGGCTCTCAGCCACTGCTTATCCATGGTTTCCTTCTTACAGTCTTCACCTGCTCCTAATTAGTGCCTTGGGCTTTGGCTGCCTGTCTCTGTAGGATATGAAAAAATACTCTGCAAATAATGAGGGAATCAGTAAGCAAGTTTATAACAATATAATTAGTAATGGATCCTGACTGCTAAGGGACGTTTTGTCATACAGAGCTGTATTCATCACAAGCAATTTGAAAATTAAATAATCTGAGTAATACAAAAAATGGTGCTGTAGAGGATAACTATGTCTTAGCCAGGTGATGCATTGGACCATATGATCATTCCTGCAGATTCTAGCTTCTGTTATTCAGATAAGATCCCAAACCATATGGCCTGCTTTAAAAAGCACTTAAGTTGACCTTATTGCTCAACAACAAAAACATGAAGAAAACTACCATTTCTTTCAAACACACAGCATCTTTAAAGAATCATTTCATTTTGCCTATGAAGACCATAACATCCTGTTTCTTGGATTAAGACAATAATTTATCAATTTAGACATTTGAAAGTATCATTTTGTCTCTGTGGTTTCTTTCTAACCCAAAGCATTCATGATCTATACCCAGACACATGCAACACTCAGCTGCCTGTGTTTTGTTTTAGCTATTCCATAAACCTCCCCCAGGAGTTGTTTGGGTTTTTTTTCCACTGTCACTTCACCATAGACTTTCCTCCCTAAGGGGTAACTTTCTTTTCAACTGTGGTTGATGAGCTGATCAGTGCATTTTCAAAGTAAATGCAATGTTTCCATGCTGTGTAGTACAATACCTCCAGTAGTCTAAAGTTTCCAAACATTTCCTCCCTGGCTTCTAATCTCTGGGCTCAAGCATTACTCTGTGTTTCTCCATTCTGCACTCCTACAAACCAGTGCTGATGACAGTTCCTTCTTCCCCAGCCCTTATAATCACAATTTTCAAGCTGCTCACAGCTATGAAAACACTGTGGTGTACCAAAGCCTTTTTTTTCCTGATTGCCACTCCCAGAGGAATGGAAAACATCATCACACATCAAATTTCTCAGACTCTGCTGTTTCAAAAACCCAAGAACAGATAAAATTAATAACAAAAACTTTCCTTGGTTGTTTTCACAGTAATTTCAACAAAAGTGGAATTAACTCTGTGATGTTAAGATGAAGGTTTAAGATGATGCAAAGTGGTAATTTCTTCCTGCCTTCCCTTGCTTGTCTCTCTGTGTAAGGACAGGACTCAACAGCCAGAATTTTCATGTTCTCACACAAGCTACAAAGCCTTGTTGTGCCTATTTGTCTGTTATGAAACTTTGCTTCTTTGTTTCCTGCTGTTGCAAGTGGACACCATATGATGCTTCTTTTTCTAACAAGGAGAGTTTTCTCCTTAACATTCCCATTTTGTACTTTTATTCACATATTTTCATCTGTCATGTCCTTTTGAAAAGGCTCTAGTAAAGCCTTTTGCAGCATCACATGAATAAGTTTCAAAGCACATTTTTTTGCCAGTTTCAAAGCTGTTTTCTCCCTATGAGGCTGTAAAAAGATCTAAAGATGATATCACAGGTGGTGAGATCGGAGCAAAGCTACTTAATTTGACTACTATCCTTTTCCCTAATACATAGTATTTAGGACGTCATTCCATTCATACCCTATTCCATTCATAAATAAATGATGAGTATATTGGCAGTATTTGTGGGTTTCAGCTCATGGTATTTGTTTCTGAGGGTGGTATCCAGAATTTAAATAATGCATCATACCCTGTGTATTGCCAGCTCTGCGTGATCTTGTGTAAGGAAGCACAGCTTACTTCTATATGGAGCTGTAAAAAGCAATTGAAGTGGTTTTGTTAGAAAGGAGCAAGAATGTGATCAGGCAGCTAATTAAGCAATCAAAGTGTTTTGTTTATGATACTGCAGGGGTTGTCAATTCATATTATTTGTTAGATTAGTTTCATTGAAATGGAGCTGAGAGCTAAGGGTTTGGTGTCTGTCTCTCCCCTGGAAATGAGCAACAACAGCTGGTGCAGAGCAATCTTAAGTCACTGATCTAGCAGGCAAGGAAATATTTTAGCACAGGCATGAGATATGCTGCTAGTCAATCTGACCTTCACCTCGTGTCCTGTGTTCAGTTTTGGGCCCCTCACTACCAGAAGGACACTGAGGTGCTGGAACATGTCCAGAGATGGGCAATGATGCTGGTGAAGGGTCTGGAAAACAAGTCTTATGACACGTGGCTGAAGGAACTGAGGTTGTTTAGTCTGGTGGAGGCTGAGGGGAGACATGATCACTCTCTGCAACTACCTGAAAGAAGGTTGTAGTGTGGTGGGGGTCAGTCTCTTCTCCCTAGTAATAAGTAATAGGACAAGAGGAAATGAGCCCAAGTTGCACCAGGGGATGTTTAGATTGGAGATTAGGAAGAACTTCTTCACTGAGAGGGTTGTTAAACACTGGAATGGGCTGACTAGTGGAGTCACCATCCCTGGAGATATTTAAAAGATGTGTAGCTGAGGTGTTGATGGACATGGTTTAGTGGTGGACTTGGCACTGTAAGGTTGGTGGTTGGACTTGGTGATTTTAAAGGTCTCTTCCAACTGAAACAATTATCTCTCTCTGATGCTTTGGCAAAGGCATGATTCTGCCTCTGTGCATATCTATCCCAAAAAAGAAAATCACCCTACAAAATATGGTTATTTTAAGCTTAGAGCAGTTCCCAGCACTTTTTCGCCACGCTGACAAGCAAATGGTTAATTTATCATGCTGAAGGTTGGTGTCGGCAAAGGAGTGAGGATGGGGAAAGGGGATCAGAGGCTACTTAAACCAGAAGGAAAGACTTGTCGCACTTTGCCCATGTGTAATAATAGTATAAGACCCTACCTGTGGCCTTTCAGAGGAGCTACAATTTTAATTTTCTTAGAGCAAAACTAATTGGTGAAGTGTGAATGTAGGGAAATTCTAATTGCTTGAAAAGAAGGGACTGAGGAATGAAAGATGAAGAGAGAAATAGAAGAAAATTAATTTTATCAAGTGAAAGATAACATTATGCCAATATTTTATGTTTAAAGACTGCAGTGCATGAATAATTAGCAAGAAACAGAAGTTCTAGGTGTAGACACCCTGTAATGAACAGTGACAAAATATAATTAATCTTAATCCTTTGCATCTCTATACTTTGACTGTGTCAAAGTGCTTGGAAAATCTCAGCTAATAAATTCTGTCATTTTATTAGCTTGATAGAATGAATCACATTTTTTTCTAGGAGGAAAACTGAGTATTTCAGATATGCTTAATTCATGCAGGAAGTGTGTGGCAGTCCAGGATACAGTCCAGACCTTCTGAATCCCAACCCTGCTATTTAGCTGTGAATTCAGCTCTCCTTAGACTTGACCTGAGTCACAGCTTGTACTTTGAAGTAGTCTCCTCCTTGCCAAAGTTTTCGTTCAAAAAGGATTAACAGTACTGTTTTGGGATGGATTTAGGAAATATTGATAAAAATATGCATGGAGACAAGCCTCAAATTTACAAGTAGACAGACAATCTTGACACCAATAAGGAAGAGAGAACACAGAAACAAAGAATAGACATTTTAGAAAGTTTTTAATTGACATGTTGCAGAGTTTCATGTAAAGTGTGCTAAGATGAAGCATAGAAGCTGTCATTGATTCCATCTACTCCTTTTCTGGATGACAATAAGTTCAAATCAACTATTTGTCTGCCAATTTTCTCCTTTTTGAGAATTATGTGCAAGTTTGTAGATCTTTGTAGACTGCCCTGGGCTATTCTTGTGAAATCATTCTGGAGGAGACAGATAGTCTGTATAATATGATTTTCTTGAGAGATGAAAATTCTTACTATTGTTCCCTCCTTACCTGCTATCAGAGTATCAGCATGATAGAATTTCTCAAATCCCACATTAATCAGAGTTTTGGAAAACAAGGTCATACCATTGCAATGTTTCCTACAATCCAGATTGCAGTCACTCCAGAATCCTCTCTGTATTAGGTTTGTTTTGCTTCCCATTCTATCTTACTTGTTTTTTCAAATGTTAATTGATCTAGATTATTTTCCACTAAAGCTTGATTTTGTGTTTAAAATCCCCACAGACGTTTTCTGTTTTATGACTCAGAATGAAAATGTCTAGGCAGATGCATAGCAAATCCTGTCTGACACATAGTCCAATCCTTCTCTTTTAGCACCTTTTAAAGTTCAAATTAATCTTTCCCAAGCACAGGTTACTACAACAGTATAAAGCATCCCACTTCGAAACCTGCAATTTCTCAAATTACATCTTATTTCTACAGCAAATATTTACCAAACACCTTCTGGGACAGGAAGGTCTTCCTCAGACTAGCAATGGCAGTTGATAGTCAATGGTGTGACTAGCACACCAGTCTTTCATTCCCTCATTTGTTCTCATAGAAAGGTAGGAACGTAGTTAGAAAAGATTTGTGGATCTACGGTCCAGTCCTCCTCTCAGAAAGAAGCTGTCGCTGCTCTGGTTGATGGTAGCTTTCCCTTTGCCTAGCCAAGCCAAAGAACCTCCAGCAGTGGCACCTTGGTTCATAGCCAAAGTTTATAGTAACAGCCCTTTGCTCAGTGGGCTTCTATCTCACCTTGTTTAATCCTGTTTCTAACATTTTGATCCTCAAATGCCACGTAACTATATATTCTTTACACAACAAATCCCTCCATAAGGATGATTTTTCTTGTGTCATCATCAAGTTTTATTAATAAATTCCTGCATTTCTGGACAAATATCTTATTAATTTAATTCATGATTACTGTTAAATAAGATTAGTCTCAAGACAGAGGAATTCCTCTGATATCTCCCTCCACCCTAAATAGGATTGTCTGCCATTTCAGCTTTTTTTCTATGTTACTTATACTAATCCTCATCTTCTCTGCATAACTGACATTTTTAGACAGTCATGTGCCAAATATTTTGCACTAATTCAAGTACATATAGCACTCCCTTTGCCTAAGAGATCAGCTGTTAGCAAACAATGATACTGAATTTTCCAGCACAATTAGCTGTGGCAAAGTCATATTTGGTTTCCTCCCATTCTGTAGTTATTCCATTCTTTAAGTTACTTTTTCCTTAAAAGAAAAAAAAAAAGTGTTTTAAAGCTTTGCATCCCGTTCAAGTCACACTACTCTTGTAACTGGCTGCCTGATGTCTGTTACTTCCATATATGGTTACTACACCTGCTGTTCTCCAGACGTGGTGCTTTGGATTACAGACTTTTTGCTAGAGGACTTATGCTTTTGTGTGCCAGTTAGTGATATGAATTTATAGTTGACACCTTTAATGGCGAGTGACACTCTGATTATGGGCTGACTCCTGTGATGATGAATTAATTGAATCAATTTATATGCAGTTACTGAAATCTGTTTCTCATAAATATGCATGTCTACTTGCTAGTAGCTTTAAATGACTAGAAATACATTACTATTCCTTTTCTGTCCAGAAAGGGGCCATTTTTTAAGTATTTATCTCCAAATTCTTATTTATAGAAACCAGTGAAGATGTCCCTGAAACATTTACTGTTGTAAATGAGGACAGAGTTGGTTTACCAGTTCCCATGCAGCTATGGCAATGGGAGTATTTTGCTGGAAGACTTGAAATGGTGTTGCCTCCGACTCCATGAGCTGCACACCAGATATTTCATGTTGTCAAGAGTCACAAATAACATTCCACATGTTATATAACTTAAAAGAGAGAGATCTCAAAAACGCTGTGAATGAATGAGATGGCAACAGCTTCCATGTATTCCCCTATTTCTGTCTAGTTTGAAGCTTTTCAGGATCCTATGAAAACATCATGACTATTCCCACTGGCTATGGCTGGCTCATTTCTAACCAAAATCCTCTCAGTTTATCCACCAGCCCTTCTGATAGTTTCATGAGGTTGTCATGACACGCAGCCACACTCAAATAATTTGCTGTCTGAGTGCAGCTTGGGAACAGGCATCATCATTTTTTAAAAGTTCAGGTTACTAAGTTAATTGAAAAATATTTGAATGTCATCTTGTCCTACTTTTCTACTTCCTTCAACTGGGAAATATACAGAGCTCTACCTGCCTCCAATAGAAGCAAAGTCAAACTGCAAATATAGCTAAAAGTATGCCCCTAGCACAGTTCTCTGTGACAGTGAAGCCTTGTGAAGCAAAGTAGGAGAAATGGTAGGACAGAAAAACATCAACTAGTGTCTGAACTCATCAAACTACCCTTCCAGCATCTCTGAGAACCTCCTTTGCTTTGTGGTCTCATGCCTCTTTTTGGTTGGTGGTAGTTGACCTTCCTAGTTGTGCTGGACTGGAAGCACAGTCCAGAGAACTTGGCAAGCTGTCTGTGAAAGAGATGCATTCCAGGCTGAGGAAAGCAGGAGTTCATCGTTAAAGACTTGGTAAATAACGACCTGCTTATAAAGAACAGAAATTGAATTAGAATAGCTTGGAAACTCATAAGCATTTTGAAATGGCAGGAGCCATGGTACCCGGAATCTGAAATACATTTAAATGACAATAACTGTTGTAGATCAATGATCACTAAACTGCATACTGGAAGGAAACTAGTGATATAAAAAGTAATGAGAAAAGCCAGAACTGAACATTAGTAATTTTCTTCATAAAAAGCAAGTTTCCGTGACGCATTCGTATCCTATCAATTACGTGTGTTTAGAGGCTGAATTTTAAGATTAAAATAGTCAACTAAATTTAACTGTGCCATTATCTTTATATTCTTGCAGAAATGTTTTGTCCCAGCAACTGCAGAAAACAGCACAGTGCTTGTGAGCATAAGTTATGATAACATCCACCCATAAACTGCATTTACTGCTTATAAAAATGTGTGAATAATGTTGAGGTTTTTTTCCACTCTTCTAAATATTTGCTTGCCAAGGTGACACTGTTTAATTCACATCTCCAAAGAGCTTCATCTTTACAGATGCATTTTTAGTCTTTCATGAAGATGTTATTTATGTGCAATCTAAACTGGACTTCCTAATGTCCTGGACTGTGATGTTTAGAGGTGCCTGCAGCCATACCAGCTCATGCTAGGCATGATGATTTTCACCTCCTCAGTCTTGTTTTGTGTTTACCTGTAAATAACTTCTTGGAGAATAAGAACATAAATACTATAATAAATCAATTGAGATAAGCCCAGATGGTTTCTATCTCTCTGGTGGGAATTTATGGTGGATGCAGGAGAAAAAGCGATGAGGAGAAAAACATGATTCTTTGTGTGTTCAGTCAGTTTGCAGCTTATAGTAGTCTGGATTCTCTGCTTACTGCTTGTCATGATTTAGCAAGGAGCTGTTTTTGCTTGGTAACAGGGGAGCGGGTTGCAGTGAAGACCCAGTAAGGAGTTTTTGGACTCTCCCCCAAATCCTGGGTTCAGACCCACCTCCGGCCCATCTGGGCCACTCTGGTGCCTCTGCCATCACTATTTAGGGACAGGAATTTGAAGTGCTGGTAGGAGGTGTAAAACTAATACAAGTTGGATGTGACCACGCGGACCCCACAGTCAGAGAAGGAAGGAGGAGCAACAGACCAGAGACCCCTCTGCAAGCTGTGTTGAGAATGCAGCTGTACCCCTGCAGCCCATGCAGGGCCATGACAGGACTGAAAGCCACCAGTAGTTCCTTGTGAGTGCACCCAGATGGGTGAGAGACTGTGCAGGGAGGCAGCCATGATGCAGGCCGTACTGGAGCCTGCAGGCCACAGAGCAGCCCCACACGAGAGGCAGAGAGGAGCTGCAGCCTTTGGGATAAATGCACGTCAGAGCAGCCAGTGCAGGGCTGTCGTGTGTGAGGTACCCCATGGACTTGCAGGGAGGACTGATGCAGAGCTCACCTGCCCTGAGGAGGGACAAACAGCAGAAGCTATCAGGAATAGACTGACTGAAACCCTCACTCCCTGCCCCCCTGGGCCGTTCAGGGGGGGAAGGAGGTAAAAACACCTCTGAGCCTGGGAAGAGGGAAGGAGTGGGGAGAAGGTGATCTTAAAGGACTTCTTGGATTCTTCATCATTGTACCACTCTGTGTTGTGTTATGTTTTGGGGTTTTATGGTTGTGCTTTAGTGAGTGTTGCCTTAAATTCTTTTCTTATTTCTTCCCCAAGCCAAGTAGCCTGGTCTGTTTTGTCCTGAACCTTAAGAGGCAATTAAGCTCTCCCTGCCCTTTGGCAATCCTCAGGTCTTTGGTACTTGAGGCTAATCGTGGTCTTTTGTTCCCTGATGGGCCTAAACCAGGACACTGCTCTAAAACTTGCTGTTACATTTGTCTTCCATGAACTGAACACAATTATATCTTACGACTACCACAGCATCCTCAAAGTCTTATTACTACAGTGTCACCATGCACTGTCTGAAAACATAAAATTTAACACTGTAACCTAATAATTTAATTAGATGTCTCAAGTCTTATCTTGTTGCCCTATTCATGAGTCGACTCTAGAGTACTTCTCTGCAGTTATCACTCTTCTAAACCAGGAATACCAGCATATTGGCTGAAATTTTTTCCTCATTTTTCCTGATTTTTCCTCATAGCAGCCCATAGGATGCTGTTCTGGATTTGTGATCAAAGCAGTGTAGATAACACAGGGATGTTTTACCTATTGCTGAGCAGTGCTTACAGAGTCAAGACCTTTTCTGTTCCTAATCCCAATCCACCAGCACAAGAAGCTGTGAGAGGACCCAGACGAGACAGCTGACCCCAACTGACCCAAGGAATATTCCAGACCATCACACTCAGCATATAAAGCTGGAGGAAGAAGAAGGAAGTGGAGGGTGTTTAGAGTGATGGTATTTGTTTTCCCCTGTAACCATGATAAAGCCCAGCTTTCCTGGAGATCCTTGAACACCTGCCTGCCAGTGGGAAATGGTGAATGAATTCCTTGTTTGGCTTTGCTTGTGTGCGTGGCTTTGGCTTTATCTATTAAAATGTCTTATCTCAGCCCATGAGTTTATTCACTTTTATTTCTCTCCTGTTGCCCACTAGGGAAAACTGAGTGAACAATTGTGTGGGCCTGAACTACCTGTTGGGGTTAAGCCACAGCAGTTATTTAATCTGTCTGAAACGATATATGCTCTGTCCCTCTGATCATATTCTTCTTTTTGTATTGTCTTTAGCTTTGCTGTATCCCTTTTCCGACAGGTATCAGTTTTGCACAGTGATAAAGAAGTGGGTGCACCATTGATTTCTGCAATGACTTAGTGATTAGTTTAATTGTGAAGAAATATATATTAAAGGATCTTAATTCAAGATTCTTATTTAATATTCTTTTTTACTATCACTGAGCAGCAAGCCAGCATTTTCAAAAACATTTCTAAAGGCATCTCTCTGAGTGACTATAGTTCATGTGTGTGTGGCTGTAGCCATGTATACATACAGATAGGAGTTTTATCTTCATTAGTTTCCAGAATAAAACTAACTTAAAGTAAAATGAAACTTGGAAGAGAATACATTAGAAATTTGTGACTCCAATCCATAGCATATTCAATTTTTTCCTTTCAGTCTGCCCTTCCTTGAAAGATTTACAGCACAGAACTAGTATGGATTTACATGAAATATTGAACCAAAATCCTTCTATCTGAATCCTTCTATGAGCAGAATATGCATTTGTGCAATATTTAGTCTCTCTTTATATGGCATAGCAGGAGCCTTTTGAGTTAATTGAAAAGTAGTTTATAATCAATGGAAAACAGAACATAAAAAGCTGCATTTAATATCCATTTCTTTTCACATCCATTTCCTAAGGAGCCTCTCACCTCTTTTTTCATACATATTTGCCCCATCTTAGGAAATGCTGCAGTTATGGTAAAGCAAAATGCAGCCCTTAATCGGAATAATTTGATTCCTCGGGAAAAAAAATTAGAAGAAAAGAGCAAACTAATAACTTAAAACAGCTACAGCTACGGATTTTTGGTATGGCAGTATTTGGAGAGCTTGTAACAGAATGCATTTTCCTTCATCAGAAACAGTGTTATCTAAATGAATTTTTTAAAAGAAACTTTAATTCTCCAATATTGATCTTGTGTGCTTTTCACTAATGGTCATGGTGAAAAATTGTTGAGAGATGATGATGAGAGGAATTTCCATTAAAAGCAAGTCATTCTTGTTAGTTTCTCATGGATTATCAGAACAGTTTAAAAAAATGGGAAAATATGAACAGGCAAATAATCTCGAGAGATTTGTGTTAATAAAATTAGGTGAATAAAAACAATCTAATGAAGGATTTTTTATAGAGAGATACAAATTTAATGGTTGTTAGGCAATAGAAACGTAACAGAAATGCTGTTATTTTTCTCTTTACAAATATGTAATTATTAATAACAGGTGATAAGGCTATGTCTTATCTCCAGGAATATCCTAGAGCCTAAAACAAGGCTTCTAAAAGTCAGCTTAACTGAATGAGATGATATGATATACCTGAAAAATGTGGTATATGTGTGTCTGTGACTGCTTCCCCTTTCTGCCAACTCCTGATGTGTCTTGAGCAACAGCTACCTTTGGAAACACTCAGTGGCAAGAGCCAGCACCAATGTGAGTGAGGAGATACCTCTTTAATCACTGTTTTTATGACTAGCCAGGATCTACCTTGCCAAATCCTCCCAAAGCCTGGTTTAATAATGCAAACAGTATTTTTTCCATTATTTTTCTGTCTTTGTCCTTTCTTCCATTTAATAGGTTATTACTTGCTCTTTGTATTTTCCACTGTTTAATACTGCTTGGATGGTCATTCCAACACATACTTCCTATAGCTAATCTGACTTTGGCTTTCTCATAATTGCTATGTATGTACAATTACAATCATTTCAGACCTTGTGAAAACAAACTTGCAATGATGGAAAGGTGATTTTTCTGCAGGGGCATTAAAGTGGAGGAATTCAGACTTTAATTTCACTTTTTTATATAGGTGGCATAACAGTTTATAGAATTTTATTTGGAGACACTTCAGTCATTTGTTGCTGTTTGTTGCATCATGCCATTGCACCTACAAGTTTTAACAAGTGAATATTTCAGTACTGTACACTGAACGTGATTTTCAATTCTCTGACACAAAACATTCTAGTTCTTCTTCTGCCCTTTTGTAATAAATATTTCTTTCAAAGCTCACATTTTAAGGAGACAGCTGCTTATTTTTCTCTCGAGTATTTCCTGGGATAAGAAGCGTGGCTCTCAGATCAGGATTTCTCAGAGGAAGTGTAGCTTCATTGCAGTCCCTGAAGGACCTAACTCCATACCACACTATTACCATGGATGTGTTTTGTCATCCAGGTTCATCTTGAACATAAATGATTTGCTGCTACCGATGAGCACAGTTGGTATTTTCCCCACGCTAAATGACTTTATACTGCCTTTGCCATTGTGTTGAAAACCCTCTGTGCAACTTTTAACTGGTAGTCGTTATTTTTTAGTCACATGACTCTCTGAGGTACCTCTTTCATTTCTGTGGGGTTTAGCTGTAGATCATAGAATCATAGAATGGTAGGGTTGGAAGGGACCTTTAGAGATCATGTAGGCCAACCCCCCTGCAGAAGCAGGTTCACCTAGATCAGGTGAGTCATTTATGAAACAAATCTGAATTCTATAGTGATGTCTTAAATAAAGTGTGACTATCTGGAATTCCTCTGCTGCTAGTTCTTCAATAAAATCTTTACATTCAAAAAATAGCACTGGAAAACTTTGTTTCTTCCCAACTGCCATTGCAGGCCTGGTCTCTAGGCAGAGTGTTGGGGTCCAGCAGCCTGGCAGCTCCCTATGGAGGGGGGTTGAGGGCCATGGGGGCACCTGTGCAGAAAGGGCCTGGCCGGCAGGGTTCATCCCACCCACAGCCAGAAAAGATGTGGGAACACAGGGGCAGCTGCAGCCCTGGGCATCAGACACCTCCCTAGGACAGGGAAAGCCTGGAGCCTTCCCCACAGTCCAGGGACATGGCAGCAGCAAAACCCCTGGCATGGGGCCGCTCCCTGCCACAGCCCTCTTTGTCTGGATTTAGTAAGGATTATTCTTTAACAATGCCAGATAATAAATTTCCCTCTTAATATAAATGATTTATAGTTTTCTTCATTAAGAACCACTTGCAGTGCCCAAGGCCCGTTCTCTGTTGCCCATTAATCATGTATTATGCACATAGCAAGAGTTCCTGTGCATGGGTTTGTCTGATGAAGATTTCCATCAAAATGCAATGTGTTGTGAATGTATTCTCAGATGTTTATCTATGAATAATAGCATGTGGTTACTCCAAAAGAAACCTATGAAATGTCTCATGTGCTGAGGACTTCAGTGAACTAAGTCAAGGCATAAATTGTCAAAGTGAATAAATCCATTCAGATAAATCCAAGCCTGCCTGTTCTGACAGTTTTTAAACAAAGCCTGTATTTGTGCAGTGCCTTGCTATCTGCAGTTGTGTTTGTTGTGTGCCTTTTGTAGAGCAGGTAATTAAATTGCTTCATGTACAGTCCCAACATTTGCTCAATGAGTTTAAAACAGAGCTTGGATTTTTGTGATAATTTCATATCTCAGCATTAATAAGATTACTGTGAGATCAAACATCAAAGGAAGAAAAAATGTAATTATTTTTTTGGAATTATTTCATTAGCTGCCCAGAGAAAACAAGCAAAATATATAGTTTCTTAATCTCAAATTCAGTAACTCATATGTAAAATAATGCACCTCAGAAATAAAAGTCCCAGTAAAACATATCAGTAAGGACACCAGGGATAACTGATGATAAAGATCTATGTAATGCCATCTGAGTTGCTGCCAGGTTGCTACAAAGCTATTTAAGCTAATTTAAAGGCATAATATCCCTGGTTTAGTGTATTCAGTGAATCAGTATTAAATTAATGCAAGTTATGAGAAAGTGTCTAAGAAACTAAGCAGCATAAGATAATTACCATCATGTGCTGACAGGATAATGTCATTTTTTTCATAGACCTTGACTAATCAAACAACTCATGTCCCTGCTTCCCTGGCAATACATTTATATTTGATTAAGAATCCCATACACATGAAGCATGTGCCTGAGATACAGTATGGCCAGTCATCACCTGTTTTTCAAGAGATTTAAATAGATTTTGGATCAGATCCCAGATTGCAGAGGTCTAGTTTCTTACAACAGTCTTTAACTAATAAGAACCTGAAATTTTGTTTTGTAAGAACTGCATAGCTCAACAGAGTGAAGAGAGAGCACTCAACACTCCATGAGGTTAAATATTAGTGTGCTGCTTCCTGGTCCTGATAAATATATATCACTTAAAATATTATTGATTCCATTGATTCTATTTTCCAATTCTTTGTGCTCAGGGTTTGGTACTAAAAGTAACACTGAATAACAGGCTGAAGTGTTCTTTGGGCACAAATATTTAGCATACGTGTCACTCAAGCTGGGATTTTTTCAAGCAGACAGAGAAATCAGCTCATAGTTGTAATATACCTTTTTACATGTGCTAGTGCACAGTTTAAACATACAACTAGCCACTTGCATAGTTTACACACCTCAAGGTTTTAGGCCTTTGAAAATGTCACCTTTATCAAACTAAAATGAAAGAAGAATTGGAGAGAATTGCAGAATGACATCAAGAGCTTTTCATTAATAACTGTGACAGTGTCTTACTATCATGGTCAAACAACAAATGCAAGAGCTACTTTGCTATCGAAGGATAAGTGATATATTGCTAACACAATGCTGAATGTACATGTAAAAAAACAAGTCATTTCAGCAGACATTTAAGTGGCTGTTTATTTAATCTTGGTAAGAAATACAATCCATATCATTACACTGCTGAATTAAATTGATTTCATTTGTCTGTTCATCTAGAAGCTTTTATGTTTGAGATTTTGGACATCCACAGAGATAGATGTCTTTAGGCAAGATGAGCCTTTTAGTATCCTATATTGAAATAGCACTGACCTACATATACATCAGTAATAACATAAGGAACACTATACAAAGACTATCTGAAGTTAATTTCCTCCAAATTTTGTTTAATGAGTTATTTAACATTGTTGGATATATTGTTGGTAAAGGTTTATATGTATGTGAAATGCTTCTTTAGTCAGTTCTGGTCTTTTTTATGCCCTCTATGAGGCTGTCAGCTCTTACCAACACTAAAGGTTTTGTATGTCTTTGACTTTGTTTCTACAGAATGGACTATAACCAGTATAGTTTAATGTAATATAGTTATACTCAGTATTAAATGCCTTGTGGTTCGTATGCTAACAAGCAGTTCATGCATTCTTAGAGCAGTGAAAGAGATAAGAAACTTATACCCATAGGAGCAATTCACAGAAACCAGTCTCTATTTCTACTTATTGTCTATTGTAACGAAACTGCATAAATCATTCTGCTCATCAGGAAGGAAACAAACTAGTAACCAACTTGCTGCTTTTGTTAATAAATTGAATGACTCATCATTAAAGAACAAAATGTAACATTTTTTGGGAACAATGAGATTATCAATAAGAGCAACACAAAGGGCACCTATTCAAGTAACAGATCCATGTTAAACAATGTTGGGGATTGTGGCATTTGAGATAAAAATAAGTGGTTTTCATTTTTCTAACTTCTGTGCAAGTGTCTTGAGGTGCAAAATGCATCTTCTACCAAGGCAAACTCTCAAACATTTACTGATATTTATTCTCTCTTTACAAAGTGGGTTTACCCTGCAAAGTCACAAGATTCAAATGACCTTATTCAGCTTGCCACATTACTCAGCTATTCAGTTCTAGAAACATGTTTCAACACCATTCTATTGATGTGTATTTTGGTTTTGTCTTTTCATTACTTCTTTTGATTAGAGTATTCTACAATTATTTCTACAATGGCAGATTAAACACACGAAAACCACAGGCACTTAGAGAAGTAAAAGATATTGCCAAGATATGCCACAGTAACTTTCAATCCAAGAACTCAGATTGTTAATTTAGTTCTTTAGGTTGCAATAATGAAGATAGGTCAATGTTCCCTTAGTCATTAACCTAAACTGGACACTGGGATGTGAGTCACCTTCTGAAAAGCTGCTTTCAAATAGCCATCTAGAGAGAGAAACTTCTTTTTTCCTCCTCTGGAGAGGAATTTTCTCATTTGCTTTGGTAAGGCATAAAGTTTAATAGAGAAAGGAAAATGGAGATTGATATCTTACTGAGCTCCAGTCCTGGCTCCCATTGCTGCTCATGTTTTTTGTACTAAAGCCCATACATAGGTGACTAGTGGTTGCCAGACCCCAAGCCCCTTCTCCTGGAAAGACTGCTCATCAATAAGCAGCACTTTGGCTCCTATTTTGTGAATCTCCCTTTCCATTTCAGTCTAGCCACCTATCTTCACTAGGAGCGGTAAAGGGCTGCCATATTTTATGATCTGGTGTTAGTATTTAGGTCAGAGAGTGATAGCACTTATGTATGTGACTGAATTGTCTAAATAATTGTTCAATTAAAGTCAAATCAGTGCTGTACAAAATAGGTTCCCAGTGTTGCATGGTCACAGCTCCTTCTGTAGTTGGTCAGGGACATGACAGGAAGACTGCAACTATAGGACTGTCTTCTTTCTGTTTTCCTACATGGGGCATTATAGATCTTCAGAGAAATTCTGTGTTCAATATGTGTTAGACATCTTTCCATTCTCCAATTTTACCAGGTACTTTTACACCCAGGATCATCATGTCCTTGAGCAACGAGAACTTCAGTTGGATAGAACAAGTCGTAGGGGTTTAGAGTGGGTAGTAGCTTGATACATTTCCTTCCCTACCTAGAAAATTTTTACTTTGGAGTCTCCAAAGCATAAGAAAACATCAAGGATATCTAGTCACTGTACTGACCTAGCACATGCTTAAGAGACTAGTTTACATTCTAGCAGTCTGGCTCATGTTATCTGAAAAGACAGAGTAGTGTCAGTAAGTTTGCAATGGAACTGACATATTTTATTTGTAATATGCTCTGGGAAGTCACTTCAAAGAGCTAATTCCTGGAAGAGGGGCATGAAGTCACAGGCCACAAATCCAGCTAATGTTTATAAAGTATGTCAAGTTTTGAAACTATTGAATAAAATATGCTCACAGAAAATCAGACAGAAATAAGACCTTTTGTTCTTGGCTGTATAGTTTGTTTGGCAATTCCAATGAAATGTAGGGTGAATGACACTTGCACCAAGGGCAGAAGCTAAACATTTCACTAGTGAGGAGTGGGTTGCCCAGAGTCATGTCTAGGGTATAGAGCAAGAAGAAGATGAGGGAATCAATAATTACTTTTTTATTTTTCTGGAACATGTAGAACTTCTCACTGGCCCTGAATAGTTGCACCAGGTCCTTTCTGAAGTTTTACATATTCCTAAAGGTTTTCCATTAATGAATGTTCTGAGAAAAATTTTTCTCATGGTATCTTGTTAAGGACTGAGAGGTCAATCTCTGCCTATGTGCAATTGGAGATTGAGACATGGCAGGTCCAAGAGGAGAGAGATATCTCCCAAAGCTGCTATCCAACGGGCCACAACTGACTGTAGACCAGAGGACTGACAAAACATTTTTTCTCCACTTTGTCGATTTTGCCCAAAATAGTCCTGTACTAGATGTATGGAGCAAGACACAGTGTCTGTAACTGCAAGATACTGGCCATGGGAATACTTTTCATTACAACCTCTAATAGGGATCTTCTTTCAGAAGATCTTTTACCTATGGCTGACTCTGAGGCCCTCTAGACAGTGGTCAGCTTTCAATATGACTGTTTCACTGTGTTGTTTGGGAGTTTGGTTCATTGGTCATTTTTTAACTATAAAAATATCTGATTTTCATAATAACTTGAACAGAAAAACTGAATTTGGTCACTACCAGGTACATCATGTCTCTGGGTAAGAGTTTTTGGTTTCTCAGTAACTTTGTTGATCAAGCTATTTTGCAAGGAGCCTTATACAATGACTTTGGAGAGACGTGAGTATGTTACCAGACACTAGTGGGTAAGTATGTTTTCAGACACCAGTGGATGAGTGGGATCCTGCACAAAAAAACCTCTCATCCAGATAAATAGGTACCACTAATGACAAGATCCTGTAGAGAAGACAGCAACTGTGTACTAAATCACGAAAAAGTTCTGATGACATGTTAAACTTGCAATACATCCTCTGTGTCTACACTGCTGTGGATTCCAACCTGCACCACTCCAAACCCTGCCACCTCTTTTCCCCAGAACATCCAACTCATGTCTCAAATTAGGACACTTTTAGCGAGGATATTGTAGCACATACCCTGTCACAATGGGATAAAGTTATCCATTAAGGCCTTGAAAATTTCTGTGCATGGAAGCAAAGTATCAATATCTCAAATATAATTTCTATAAATAGCTACAGAAATACCAGACTTTAAATCTTCTGATGCAGAACACTGTTCTACTTGTATTTATGTGTAAATATATGTTACTGTATAGTCACGACTTATACACACACGCTCCCTTTAACAAAAGAAAAACACACCCTAAGTGCAACAGGTGGTTCCTTAACTCCTTTTTGTTTAGTAAAATATCCATTTAAACAAGTAGTAAAACCTCTTGAGTTATAGTTTCTTCAAGATAAAACTAAAATGTTGCAGCATGGTGTCAACAGAAATATTAATAAAATAATGCAGCATCTTTAATAGTCGAAAAATAATGGAACCCAACAGCTTTTAATTAAATGAAGGGCCACATAGGAGTTTTTTGTCTTGGAAATGGCTTTTACATAGAAAACAGATCAGGTCAAGACATCAAAAGAAAGGGAAACAGTACACAGCTCACAATTCAAGGATGTTTTCTGCAGTAATCAGTGATAAATGCGTCTTCAGAGATATCTGTCTCAGCAGGAGGAAAAAACATCAAGTGAAATATATGCTGCTGTACAGAAAATTAATGAGGGAATGAATTCATTTAGAGAATATGCCATACATAAAAATGAACCAGCATACAGATACATCAACACCATGACTTTGGCATTAACATAAATATACAAAAAAAGAAAGAATTTCTCAGTGATACCCACAATGAACTTTAAAAAAAAATATCCTGGAAAGATGGTTAGGAATTTTGTTCTAGTTCCAGAGAGTTCTGCCTTGTCATTGTTTTGGTCTGAATTTATCCTAATTAATTCGACTGCTTTTTAAAAATAAGTTATAGAATCACGGAACCCTGAACTTTCTGTAAGAAAACTCAAGAGACTGGCTGACTTGCAACTTCTGTCCTCCAGGATAATCTGAATCTAAACCAGTACTTCAGTACTTCATTACTATTTGTTGTGGCATGAAGACTGAAGGACCTCTTCTGATAAACCTTACTAAATGATTGCTGAACCGCATTGCCTCATGTGTGCTGAAAATCTTCCATTAAAAGAAATTAATAGAGTCACTGAACAACATGCTTAGCAGCCTTTTTATTCTGAAGCATTCAATATTTTCCAGGCTATTAGTGTCTGGATAAACTATTTTCTGCTATAATGGAGATAGGAGTTTATACTTTGAAGTGACTGTTTGCCATTACACTGCATGTAGGCAGTCCAGTGTACAGTCCATTTATACTTCATTCTGAATTTTTATAGAAACACTATATGGTGATTGCAATAGAAGAGATGGAAACTCTGTCTTAATTCAGGTCATGTTTTCATCCCATAATATTTCCCAGGACATTTTAATTCTGTTCACTTTTAAAAATCTCAATAGAAGGT
Source organism: Colius striatus (assembly GCF_028858725.1). Classification (NCBI taxonomy): domain Eukaryota; kingdom Metazoa; phylum Chordata; class Aves; order Coliiformes; family Coliidae; genus Colius; species Colius striatus. The sequence continues at coordinate 43,536,492 of NC_084763.1, read as the reverse complement.
GGGAAAAGGGAACAAATTCTGTCATCTTAAATTTCTCACTGCTCAATTACTTTCATTGACATTTACATGGCAATGCTTTTCATATATTTCAGTTTCCTAAATACAGGACTCTTTGAGAAAATCACTTAAATAATCATTAGATCATTATTGCCATTCAAACAGAAAGCATTTAAAATGTCATCACACTGCTTATCCCATAAATAAAGCACTCAAAAACTGAGTAGAGTTTTATGAGGGCCTTACAGCAGTTAGTATACTTTTCTGACAATGACATATAAAAGGAACAGCTCTTTCATAGTCAGAGATAGCTTCATGTTTTATAGGAATATATTCTGTCTCACTGCCATTGCTTGACTATTCTGTAATTTAAACTAAACTAGTCAGTGCCTTCTTAATGACTGTTCTCTATTTGTTATACTTGACAGCTTGCTCTTGGATGTAGCAAACACATCATATATCTCCCAGAGCACTTGAAGAAATGCTACACTTCCCATGCAGTCTTCCAGAGTACACAGCTCTGTAGCCATGAGCTGAGGCAATGTTTTGTCTTTTTGCTTCCTTCATTTAGTTTTGAGTATTTCTCTTCAGAGCTAGAGCTCAGCTGGTTAGCACCATCAACTCACCCACTGGCTTCTCTGCTCCAAAAATCTTCCATGTGTTTGCTGTCTCGTGCTCATGTAGAGATTATGTTTGCATTTCACATTGATCATCATCAGATTACGCTGTGAAGAAATGCTCCATTGAGTGGTCTTTACTATTGTTTCAAGCAATATTAAATAGTAATATCTGTATTGTGCTCTTCTTTCTGTCATGTTCTTATTGAAAGAGTTGACACAAAAAAATCACACTCATCTGAGTACATGACAGCTTCCAATATGGCTGATGATAGAAAGCAAAGAGAAAGAAATATTTGTGTATTTTGCCTACCAGAGAAAGCACAGGTCGCATCTGCATTACTGTTGAGAGTAGAGTTGATTTCAGCTGGCTCTGTCTCCAGTCACTGACAGCCTGTGCTTCTGCTCCCACTGACACAGTTCCTGGGCTGGGGTTGCTGTGCTCCATGCTCAGGGTCACTCTCTGTGCTTGGGGTAAACTCAGCAGTGGGCATTTCCTCCCAGCTCTGAGTGCAAAAGCCCAAGTCCAACCTGACAAACAACACATGCAGAAATACCTTTGTGAATGCCCTGGCTCTCAGACCAAATCTGAAGTTGAGTACATTTGCACGCTAATGGTGTAAATGGTAAAGGAGACTGGGCTTCAGACCAGGACTGGACATACATTTAACTAATGGTGTAAATGGTGTAAATATGAGAGAGGAAGAGGAGCAGAGAGTCTGATCTGAGTAAGTCTGAATGTGATCTCAACAAGATTAGTTGTGTTTTGGAATGAGAAAGCATTAAACAAATCTTTTCCGGGGGTAGAGTTATCCTCATTTCCCTCAGAAGCTTAAAATGTTGTTTCCCTTTCATTTATTGAGGTGATAATTACTTGGGATGGCTATCACAAGTTAAGCACTGACTTTTTTTTTTAGACAGTGCTCCTTTTTCAGGAATGTAGCTGCATCCATCCTAACAGCACACTCCAGTGTCATTAAGGACAACCAGCTGAGTGAGAAACGACTGTTCCTCTAGTAGCAAATATTCCATTTCCTCTTTTACACAGATAGCTTCTTTCCACTGTGGCCAGGGACTGTGTGTTCAGCCATGGACACACACTGCAGGCCTGTGGGAAGGGGATGATGCATAATTCCTGTTGCAAGCCAGCACAGTGTCTCGCACCCTTTAAACCAAGCACTTCCTATTTCGTAACTTTGGCCAGTTCCACGGCTGGAGAGGGCTTCTGTCCCACTGCACGTAAGCCTTTTGCATATTTCACAGTCTTAGTCCTACAGCAGTTTCTTTACTTAGAGGAAGATGAAAATTTCCTTCATGCTATAAGCAATCTCAAGCTGTATGTCTTTTATTTTTCAGGCAGCTGCAGAGAGTAAGTGCTACCCCAGAAAGGGAAGGATATACCTCTTGTTTCAGTACAAATTCTAATAACTGGAGAAATTCTGCCTTTACCTTCAACAGCAATTAAAGTTTGGGAGAATATGGGCATTTCATTTTCTTCAAAGCTCTGTTATACCAGTACCAGGCTGGTACGTGCAACCCTTCTTTGCTGTCCAATATAGCTAGTACAGAAGACATTCAGGTATTAAAATGCAGACACAATGCCTTTCAATCTGTCTTTGCAGGGCTGTGATATTTGAGAAATCCTCTCAGTATTCAGGGCAGAAAATAAATCAGGATCAAATAGCATAAAAAAAAAAAAAGCCAGCACAACTGAAAGACTGATTCTTTTTCCTCAAAAGGAGCCAAATAACACCAGACAAACTGATGCCATGGAAGTTTCTTGCTGGTTGGGAGAAGTAAGAAGACAGAGAAAAAATAGGATAATTAGTTTATGAATTGTCTTTTAAATAATAATAATGTGTTAAGTGGTGCTGTGTTAATGGCATTGGGACAGTCCATGACAGATTTGCTTTGCTCTTAGTGAGAATTGTGATAGGGATAATTAATGGCATTTTGAAACACGATTCTTTTAGTCATTCTTGCAAGTACATTTTCATTCCCTTTATGCAGCTTTATTTAATGGACAGTTTTTTGCTGCAGTATAGTGTCTTGCTCTGGACATTTCACATAATGTTTTAGATGAGTGAGAGAAATAACAAAAACTTTAAAAACCATCAGCCTCTTAGAAAAAGTTGGAAGAATTATCTTTATTCACTCTGGAATAGAAGTATCAAAGAAATATGATAACAAACTTCACATACATGCAGGAGTTGTTACAGACTAAGATAATCCATGTTTTTCCATTCCCACCAATGTAGTAAAACAAGATGGAGTCAACTTCATTTGCATTCAGAAGAGTCTGGGTCAGGAAAGCAGATGTGCTGCAAGGTTTGATAAATCGTAGAGCAGATCACCAAGAGATGAAAGACTCTCCAACATGGAAATGTACATTGAGATTTATGTCTGAGATTACACACTACGTGTGCATTCTTAGACACAGACCTGCTAAAGATGTGCTGGTCTTACACATGCAAAATGAGTCAATGAAACAGCAGGCCTTTCCCACTCCTCCTTTCCATAATTAATTGTAATTTATGTCAGGGACTCTCAAAACAGAATTCAGCCCACTCAGTAGTTTGAAAAGCACATAAGTCACTGTAAATCTTCTAGAGAAGGTTTCTAGCTTTCACTCTTTAACAGTATCAATGTCTAAACAGATGATGAGTGATGAAGAAATCAGCTTGCTGTTTCTTTAAGCAACATACAGGGATGAAAAGGCTGCCTATGCTGCACCTCCTATAACATTTATTCTAATCTAATTACTCCAATTGGAGCTGATAAAAACATCAGGAAGGGCAGGTTGCTTTTCCTAACCTGAAAGGACTGGCTCATCTCTTGGTTTCTCAGCTATCAACTGGGACAGCAATGGGCGTGTCGTAAAGCAGAAAATGACCCCTTGAGTAACACTTTCTAAATTGTGACAGGTTATCTCTGAAACCTCAAAGTGAAATCTTACCTCCATTGAACTGGATGGGAATTTTTCACTAGCTTTAGCAGAACCAAGGATTTCCACTCATCTCTGGGTTGAACACCTTCCAGAATGGAGGATGTTTAGTTGCAAACTGTCTGCAATAACTCAATCGCTTTCAGCTGTGAGAACACAACCTTGCTTTAACTGAATAATCTGACTCTCTGAAGTCTGTAAAAGCTCATCTTACCAGACATGACAGCTGTGAAATATATTCAGTGCTTGAGATAGGGAGGACTGGGCCTGTAAGCTGTTCTTGCTTTGAATGTTGCCAACTTTTGTAAACAGTGTCTGCCTTTGCAATAACATCAGAAAGTCAGGAGATGCTAAAGAGCCCTGGAGATCTTCCTTAACTCCCTTACTGACCCCTAACATGCTCATTAAAATTACTCAGCAGCTCCATGCAGGTTGATATACTTCTCTCTTCTGCCCTCTCTTCCAAGTACCCATAGCTCTCCACTGTGGGATCACCCTTGCCAAAAGACCAAACCTGGGTCTCATCCACCCCTTCGTACAGCAGAGATACATCCACTAAAACAGTACTACAATGCAGCACAGCTACCACCATCACACATCTACCCTCCTTATCCATCTGAATTGATTATTCATGTGTGAGACAAAGGTAGTTTTCTTTATCAGATATAAATTTGTTTGATTCATCCTCAATGCAAAACCTGCAGCCTGACATGAGGTATACTGCTGGCCTTGAATTCTTTACCTGGCAGTCTTTTTCAGGATTTCAACTAGCATTTTCCTTTCCTATCAAGTCCAGATCTCCCAGAGCTTGGAATCAAGTATGATTTCCCAAGTGTTCAGCTTAATCAAATAGCTTTTGAGACTAGAGAAATACCATGACATTCACCTCACTGACTTTCTGACTTTCTTAAACATTTGTAAGGATCTGGCATCAGAAAACATATATTCCCTTCAGCTGCATTTAGCCAGTCAGTAATTGCTGACAGATCCAGTAAGTACCTACAGCTTTTCTTCTACAGTCCTCCCCAGCATGGTATATAAAAGGGAATATTTGTAAAGATTAGTCCTTACTTTGAGACTCCTGAAGATGCTGTGAGGTGCTCAGAAGGCAGAAAAACATTGTATCTTGCTTCCAACATTCTCAGGAATATTTTGCTGACTCATTTTCACATTTAAGACCTCTATGGTTTATACCCATTGTAACCATAATGTTGTTTGAGCTCTTGACTTCTGGCCTAAATTGATATGCCTGCATGCAGTGATGTAAACCTTAATCATTCTAACTTTAAGGTACAGACATGGTTTATGAGGCATGAGCTGCTATTTTTATAATTAAATACAATAATTCTTCAAAGGTCAGCTTGGCAAAATAGTGTCTCAATGATGGAAATCACTAAAAAGAAATATATGAAATCAAGAAAAAATGTTAAGAGAAAAATGTAAACAGAAGTTTAATGGATAAAAATAACCATCCAGGACTCCAGTAGATATGTCAATGGCAGGACAAAGTAGGAGGTGTAGAAACAGAGCCAAGTTAATAGGGAAGTATTGCTGCTGATGCTGGTTAACAGCAATAGATGCAAGAAACCTTGATAAAGGTATTATGAAAACAGCCAGACACAACAGAAGAGTATATAAAGGACTTTTTATTTTAAAAGTGGTTACTGTCCTTTGGAATTATGTAAGAATGCTAAAGAAGTTATAAAGAAATAACTTGCAGGACACATATGAGTTATGAGGTCACCTTGTTCTTAACCAAAAACTGAAGAGCCCAAAAAAGACAGAATATGACACAACAAAATTTAAGCTAGCCTTCACATGCCTTTGCTGTACCAATGAGAAAAGGAATTTAATCAGTAAGAGGAAAGGCTACTGAATTTGCATATCCAACTGTTTCATATTTCTCTGCTTGCCCTGACTGCATTTTCCTCTGGGGAGTCCTGTAATCATGAGAAACTGAGCTACTACTGTTTGATACTGCGCCAGCTCCACAGAGCTGCTGAGCACTTGCTTTTTGCTTAACTTAACTGCAAAGTGAAATGAAATAGCTTAAACCGCCTGACTCATCTCTACACCTTTGGGACAGTCCAGAAATCAGTAAAAAACCAATTACAGAAGCTGAAATTTGCTTTTCTGCTTGCAACTGGGGACGTAATGTGAATACTGTGAGGGGGACAGAGCACTGACCTAGGCTGCCCAGGGAGGGTGTGGAGTCTCCTTCTGTGGAGGTCTTCAAAACCCATCTGGATGTTTTCCTGTGTGACCTGATCTAAGTGGACCTGCTTTAGCAAGGGGATTGGACTGGGTGGTCTCTAAAGCTCCCTTCCAACCCCTACCATTCTATGATTCTATGATACAAGCACTGTCCATATGTTCAGCATTTATGACTTCTCATACTTATTTGAAAAGATGTATATGCTTAGGCTATATTTTTGTATGGTTTTAACCCTGAGTGTGACCCACCTCTGAGAGATGAGCAGGATTCTTTCTCCTTGGAACAGTCCATACAAACCGCCCTCATGGCTACCAACAATAACACAATGAGAGGAAGCTTATCAGATGACTAGCATGGTCAAAGTTACATGTAGTTAACTGATCTGATTCTGCCATGCTGCAACACAACCAGTTTTGCATCCAGATTTTGGTCTCCTTACTGTCCCTGTAAAGTATATGCTGGTTCACACTCAGGCTCCTCTCTGACACAGGTCAGATACCTCGAGGAAGGAAAAGGCAGCTGGAACTGGAGGCTGGACCTTGTAGAGATTTCTACTTTACATGCAAGATGGATGTGACTGGTCACTAATGTAGAAAAGCAGCTATACTCTCTTCAGCAAAGAAAGGGACCAAAGCCACTTGAAAAAGGTTTGGTTCTTAAACTGGGGAGAAAAAGCAATGACTCAGCCATGCACTGCGTGTATGTGCTTCCAAGTGAATGCTTAAATCCACTCTTAGCAGACAAAGTTTAAGTTTACCAAAGGTTTGTTAAATCTTTACCTGAATTAGTGTCAAAGAGAGCCAACTTGCCTCTGAGATCTCTGAGGAAGACCAATTTTTGTGCACCCTAATGCATTTCACTTCTTAAAAGTGATTGAAGGGCTGCACAGACCAATCCTAGTCAGGCATTGCTTGTAACAATCTAATGGTGCTGTGCAGTCATTCAGGAGTTAACTGTTTTTCCAATCCGAACAATCAGTAATTGTTGCCAACCACATAAACAAAAAAGCTCACACCTGAAATGGCATTTGTGCTTGGCATGTGGACAGTGAACGTCGTTGTGTATATGCATCTATGTGTTGTGTGCAAACTGTACACAGAATTGACAGCCAAAGCAAATGGAGCTTAACTTCCCTGTCTCTATGATGATTTCATCCTTAATAGCTCATGTTGAGCTTCCTTGGTTTTTATTTCTCCTGTGGTATCACCATCCTCCAAAAGTGGATATTAAAAGTGAACAGTAATTTTTTACTTATGAAAATATCAGTAACGTATGTTTTAGAATATTACCATTTATTTATTACCACCTGTGGATGCTTTTTTTCCCCTTATAGTACTATCTTCAGACACAGACCATATAACAGGCATTAATCTCTTGGTTTGGGTTCACCTTGGCATACAATCTCTCCCCTCTGGTTATGATGGTCAGAGGAAAGTCCTGTACACACACCTTGATATACAAGTACAAAGGGCTGGTACAGTGATGATGTGGGTAAGGGAGAGATCTCCAAAGTCAGTCCTTCTAAGTGATACCATGAGTCAATACTGATTTTAAATATTTTAGCACTGCTTGGGTTTGCAGGAGGGGGAGAGTTATGTGGTATCCCCTCACCAAGCTTTAGGCCAAGTGACTGCAGTCACTGGTGTTGAGCTGATAACAGCGGACACCACGATCACTGTAATTCCTTCTTTTAGCAAGCCTACAGTTGTAAACTCCTTGTTTCAAATGCCAGACACCTATAACCATGAGATAGGTGCAGCCAAGACATGAAACAGCAGCATGTTAGGTCCAAAAGTAAGTTTCATTAAAGCTTTGAGAGTGACACAAGAAGAGAAACCAGAGGGAGTGAGTTTTACAAGTCCAGTAGAAAATAGATGACTATTGGTACTTTGACAGGTCTACACACCTCTCATGGTATCTAAGCATTGGAGACACTTTTAAAATGGCACAAAACTCACTGCAAAGCTTTTGAAATTCCTGCCTGCTTTCACTTGCCCACATTTTGTGCTTACCCATACTGAAAGAAAGTGCTTTCCCTGCCCCTCTACAATTTGTCACAATTTTTTTTCAGTCCCAAGGTCATTAGATGAAACCTAGTTGTCCTAAATATTGAATTATAAACTTGTTATGCAGGCTCTGTTGTCAGCCACTGCTTCAGAGTGGCACTCAACACTTGCTGAAACAGAGATGGCAATAATCCAACCAAAGTTACTGCAAGAAGCACAGCAGGAGCTGGCACCCATCTGCTCCCAGAGCAGGGCTCCTCTGCCAGCAGGAATCACAATGGCCCTTAATTACTTCAGTCATTTTGGTGTGTTGGTTTCATTGAACCACAGAATCATAGAATAGTAGGGGTTGGAAAGAACCTCTAGTCATCATCCAGTGCAAGCCCCCTGCTAAAGCACGTTCCCCTTGATCAGGTCACACAGGAATATGTGCAGGCAGATTTGAAAGCCTCCGGAGAAGGAGACTCCACACCCTCCCTGGGCAACCTGTGCCAGGGCTCCCTCACCTGAGCAGTAAAGAGGTTTTTCCTTGTGTTTAAGTGGAACTTTTTATGTTCCAGCTTATGTCCATTACCCCTTGTCTTGTTACTGATCAGTACAGAAAAAAGTGTCACCTCATCGTCTTGACATCCACCCTTTAGGCACTTATAAGTGTTGATAAGGTCCTCCCTCAGTCTTCTCTTTTCTAGGCTAACAGCCCTGGGTCCCACAGCCTTTCCTCACAGGAGAAATACTCCAGTCCCCTGATCATCTTGGTGGCCCTGGACTCTCTCTAGAAGTTCCCTGTTTCTCTGTAGTTGAGGAGCCCAGAACTGGACACAGGACTCCAGATGAGGTCTCACCAGGGAAAAGTAGAGGGGGAGCAGAACCTCCCTCGACCTGCTGGCCACACTCTTCTTGATGCATCCCAGGATGCCATTGGCCGCCTTGGCCACATGGGCACACTGATGGCTCGTGGTTAGTTTGCTATCAACTAGTACTGTCAGTTCCCTCTCTACAAAGCTGCTCTCCAGCAGGTCAATCCTCAGCCTGCACAACTAATTGCTCTCCATTATTACGGTTATTCATGCCACTGGCACAATTTTTGGAGATGAAAAGTTCTCAATCACAGTTTATTAGGTAGGAAAGTGCAATCAAAGAGCAGCTGTCATCAGAAAAAATGAAGTACAAAGATCTGCCTGTCTGAGAATAAAAATGAAACAAGCCACATATATGAAATACAGGCACTGTTGTAGCAGACCTTGAAATAGCCTCTCTCCACCTGCAACTGCTCAAGCCACAGAGGCTGGGAGGAAGCAGACATCCATCCAAGGGGAGTTTTCCTGCACGTGGCTCTTTCCCTGTGTGTTCTTTGAGGATTGAACTGTTGCTGGCCCAAGAAGCTTAGGATAGGTTTGCTGACAGAGCAAATGAGGGATAAATCATTATTTAGCAGTTTTGAAGATAAAAGCAGGTCATAGGAGTACCAAGATAAGCCAAGCCTAATGCATTGAATAAATGATATCCCTTTCTTTGCCGAACTCTCCCTCCTGACACTGCCACGTGTGTGCAGGGAAGCACTGCTCTTCAGCTCCCTCTGAGCTGTCTCTCTTTGTCCCTTCTTCCTTTTCCAGGCACTTACTGGGTATAGACTCCATCTCTCACACGTTTGCAATAGCTGAGCCTGAGTAACTGCCCTCCACCCACAAGGATACACACACCACTGCATGGGCTTTTCCCAAAACCCCGGCTTTCTCTGCACTTCATACCTACAGTTCATTGTTCCAGGAACCTTAAGAGCTGGGACATGCAAGTACAAACTCTTTGTTATGAAGAATGGTTGAGTAGATTTTCTTTACACTTTATATCAAAAGACATGAATCGTATCCAAGCACATACTCATGGGGCACTTTTTATTTTAAGTTCTTTAGGACTCAGGTTTTCCTCTGAAGTTTCACGTTCCTCCTCATTGAACTTCCTCCTTTTGTTTTTACTGGAATATTTAAGTCCATCAGCACATATCAGCTTTATTTGACCTCTCTTAGCATCATGTAAAGACTATGCATTTTCTCTTCAATTACAGCTTTTCCCCTCTCTCACAGACAGAAAGCTGAAGTGATTGCCCAAGTAAACCCACTCAAGGAAAATTAAATGAAAATGCCTGTGTCATGGTTTTGCCCAACCAGCAACAAAGCACCAAAACAGTCTCTCACTCGATGCCCCTCATCCACTCCCACCCTCTTTAGGATGGCTTAGGCCCCAGTGAAATGGGAGTGAAAAGCAAGGTTGTTGTGGATTAAGACAAGGGCAGGGAGGGCTCGCTGCCAATTATGGTTCTGGGCAAAACAGACTCCAGTACTCGACTTAGAGAGGAAAGTAGGAAAGTTTATTCTGCTACCTACAAGAAATAGAACAGAACAAAAAGGAAAAAGAGAGTAGGATGATGAGAAAATTGCAACCAGCACTTTAAGATCTCCCTCCCCCATCCCTCCTTTCTTCCCGGGCCCAGCTCACTGCTCCCGATATCTCTACCTCCTTCCCTCTCAACGGCTCAGGGGGGCAGGGAGTGGGGGATGTGTCAGTCTCTCACAGATGGGCTTTGCCGCTTCTGTCTCTTCAGATGAGGATGACTCCTGGCATTCTTCCCCTGCTCCCATATGAGGTCTCTCTCATGGGACATGGCCTTCTCTGGGCATAGTCACTGTCCCTGGCACAGGGTCTTTTACAAAGTGCAAACAAATCTCAGCTTCACCAGTCCTCTCTGTAGAATGCAGGGGAGTCTCTGCTCCAGCACACCTCCTCCTCTCTTCCCTCACTGATTTTGAGGTCCACATAGTTGCTTCTCTCCCTACTCCTTGCACCACCACCAGCTGGAAAAGAAGGAAGAAAGCAAGAAGGAAGAGGAAGAATTCTCTTCATCTGTCTTCTTCTTCTTAAAAAGCAATCACGGAGATGCCTAATCGGCTCAGCCCCAGAAATAGGTCTCGCTCAGAGCTGGGGAGAGTTTTGATCAACTTCTTACAGGAGCCACCTTTACAGCCCCTTCCCCTTTACCAGAAATGGCTCCACACAAAACCATTACAGCCTGTGACTGTCTCTCATTCCTCAAAATCCTCCAGGGATACAGAAGAAAGGATAGCAAGGGAATTGAATTCTATTTAATATGGAACATATCATCCCCTCCTCAGAAAGAGCACTGCCCTGAAAAGCCTCCCATCCTTTCCAGCAGCACAGATGTGCAGACAGAATTAATGGGTATCCAAGGATGCTCAACCAGGTAATGTAACTCCAGTGGGTATTTCTATACATATTGAGTGGAAAAAGGTCAGTAAGATCTGCAAGTAAGATCTGACAAACCATTGGATTGTGGCACTTTATTACCTTTTTAAAGTTATCCCAATGCTTTTGATCTTTTATTAGCATTTTTAAAAGTGGAAATTATGTAAACACAGGCAAATTCACAGCTGTTAGGACTGTTTTACCTGCACTCTTTTCTAGAACTAGCCTTTAATCCTGATGATATCTCTGTGATATCCATAATGTATGTAGCTTCTGCGGCTGTAAAACAGAGCTGGCAACTGACAGTCTTTTGCATACTTACTAGTGCTATTTGGACTTGAAGTATCACAGCAGGAGCTTTCCTGCAGTAAAGCAGCAGTTCACTCAGTGCTATTAGGCATTATTTAGGAGAAAATGAACAGAAGTATTCTGTGAACTTCAAATAAAAGTAATTTTCAAGCTTTATTCAGTGTTCCAAAGCCTCATCATTGCAAGCATGAAGTGCAGCTAAATCATCACAGATCTGAGGTGGGACATAGCTCTTGCTCCAGTGCTGGGTGTTTCTGAGTTTGTGACTAAAAGTTAGATACCTGTAATTTCAGGACAAAGCAAAAAGGTACTTAAGAGTCTTAAAAGGTCAGCAGAGACTATATCCCAGGCAGGATTAATGTGGGACTCTTTTTTCACCTAACATTTTGTAGGACTGGCTTTGACTCTGGTTCCTAATTCATTGCAAAGCACATCTGTTAAAATTCAGAGAAATGAAACATCTTGTGTGCTTTGCACAGCTAAAAAGCTTCCAGTTTCTGCTTCAATCTGCCTGCTTCCTTCTTGTGCCAGCACATTTGTTGGGGTTTAACCCCAGCTGGCAACTTAGCCCCACACAGCCATTCAATCACTCCCCCTAAGCTGGGACAGGGAGACCATTGGAAAAGTGAGAAAACTCATGAGTTGAGATGACAACAGGTAAAGCAAAAGCCACGCATGCAAGCAAAGCAAAACCTGCCTCAGACATCTCCAGCATAGCAGGGCTCCATTATGTACAATGCATACTTGGGAAAACAAACTCCAAACATCACCTCCTTCTTCCCCTAGCTTTACATTCTGAGTGTGATCTATATAGTGTGGGATATCCCTTGGGTCAGTTGGGGTCAGTTGTCCCAGTTGTGTCTCTTCTCAGTTTGCTGTGCTCCCCAGCCCACTGACTGGTGAGAGGAGGAGCAGAAAAGGCTGTAACTCAGTATAAGCACTGCTCAGCAATAACTGAAACATCCCTGTGGTATCAACATTGTTTATGTCTAAAATCCAAACCATAGTCCCATACCAGCTACTATGAAGAAAATGAACTCTATCCCAGCCCAAATCAGCACATTCTGCACCGCTTTACCCATCCCATTTACATCCTGCTCAGATACCACACTATCTAATGCAACATTATAACCCAGCCCCTGCCCCCTTCTCGTCCTTTGATATAATGCACTGACTCTGCCAGAGGTTGCACTTTTTAAGGAACAGACTCTCTTTCAAAGTAAAAATGGGGTTTTTTCTTCACCAGATGTGAGCATCCACCACCCTCTTACTGGATTAAAGGGTGTTGTATTACAGAGTGTTTTGCAGCTCTTACTAGTGTCTCCCTTTTCATATTATCAAAAAGTATTTACATCACAAATGTGGCAACATCCAGATTCTCAGGAAGGTTTCTGTCTCTTTTCAGACAATTTATTCATCCATTTATTTCTATCGAGGTCAAAGTAATGGGCACTGAAATAATCAAGAGCCAAAACAACAATAGTATAGATTATTGTCACTGTTGCTGTATGGAAGCAGAGGACAGACCATGTCTTAGAGGGTTGTTGGCACCATTTAGAGAGAATAGTTATGAAGATTTTTAGAGGACGCGTGGAAAGACAACTGCCAGGTTTGGGGCCAGCCTGATAGACAGGATAGTGAGACACATGCTGGTGTGAGGAAGTGGCTGAGGGAGTGAAAGGTGGGAGGAAGCCAAAAAATGAGGCAAAACTATGAATTTCAACAGACAACTGTTGTCCAGAGAATAATAGATACCAGCCCATGACGATATGTTGAGGAATTAGAAAAGCAGAATCCTGCCAGAATCCAGCTCCTCTCAGAGCTTGTGTCCTTTGAAGGTCACTAACAATAATAGGTCACAAAATCACAGAATCACAGAATGGTAGGGTTGGAAGGGACCTTCAGAGATCACCTAGTCCAATCCCCCTGCAGAAGCAGGTTCACCTAGATCAGGTCGCATAGGAACATGTCCAGGCGGGTCTTGAAGACCTCCAAGGAAGGAGATTCCACAACCCCTCTGGGCAGCCTGTGCCAGGGCTCCCTCACCTGAACAGTGAAATAGGTTTTTTATGTTTAAGTGGAACTTTTTGTGTTCCAGCTTCATCCCATTACCCCTTGTCCTGTTGCTAGCTAGGTCCTGATCAATCAGTGCCTTGCTCCTTGTTTTGTCCCCGGCATTCAGATAGAACTAGAGGATGAGAGACTGGTAGAACTTTATACTTTTTTAAACTTATTTGTAAGTATCTTGTACATATTTTCCATAGGTGCAGAACTTAGGCCTCTGGTGTATGTCATTGCAGCAGCACAGCAGTGTTGCTCTAACACAGTAACTTTCACAGGCTCACAACCGGATGGCGATCATGGAAAATGGATTCAATCATCAGGATGACTGCATTGTTCTATAGAAAGTTTATTTAAGGCAGCTGTTTCCATGGAGTTTAGGCATTAAATACAGTAAGAGACATTCCAGCAGCTCCTTGTAAGATTGCTGGGCAGTCACTGCAGTTAGGGGTTGAAAACATATAAGGACTTTAATTCAGATGATGATTAAAACTTTACAGGCAAATGGAAAACAAATGCTAGTAAGTCCATGATGATTTTATGCATGATCCACCACTACAGTCTGTGAGGTCTGTGCGTATGTAAAGACACATTTCACTAAATTCCAAAACTCTCTAGGCAACTTTTTTCATTTGGATCTATCTCCCTTACCCTTAAGCAACCTGCATAAAACATTTCTCCTTTCTTTCCTTCCTTCTGTTGATGATTTCATTCTATGTTTCAAGCATTTTTAAACAAAATGTGATGTTATTGCTATTGCAAATAAATGTAATACAAACAGCCTGTGGGACAATCGCTGTGCTTTTGACTTCATTTTAGAGGCGTCACAGTGATTGTTAAGTAGGCAATTACAGATGTTCAAGTTTTTAAAATGTATTGATTTAAATTATGTATGTTAATGCACCTATCAACTACAAATGTAGTTTGCAGCAAACTGCTCATAATACATGAATGATAACCCACAAATAATAACTATGGTTGTAAATTAAATTGCTTGATCTTGCTGCAAAGATACACTCTAATTTGGAACAGAAAATTACTTTGAAGTTATTTCAGCAACTGATAAAGCTTTTAGAGTAGCAGAGCTTTATGAGCCATAGTATTCTCTAAGTCCAGTGTCAAACTTCCTGATGGAATTTACCCACTTACTTGGTTTCTTGGTATTACCGTGTCCTGAATGCAATGAATGTGACAGTGACAAAATAATCAGTGAAAACATCTGTTAACCAAAATATGGAAATACTTCAAAAGAAAGACATGAATGCTTTTCTGCTAGAAAGCCAACACCCTTGGGTTCGATATGAGGGAGAGGTTAGCTCTTAGAAGGGCCTTAATTTTGAGACATGACAGGGATCCATTGTCTCAAAAGAAGTTACAGATACCATGGAATTTTGAATAATCACAAAGAAATAATGGTATTATAATATACCCTACAGCAGAATTTAATACAAGGCTCTGAGATAAAAGCTGAGGAGGAAATCTATGCTTAATCACTACTCTCATCACGTCTTACATTGCTGGTGTAGTAGATTAGATTCTGGGTTAATTTCAATAGATACGTGAATGAAAAATAACTTACCAAACATGGACTTTTGTACTCAAAAGTTGCTTTGATAGTTTGCACGTACCTTAACAGAAAGGGAGGAGGTTGTAGGAAAGTACTGGAGAGCTTGTGTTCAAGGAGCAGTGAGCCTTTTCTGTGGATCCCAATTGAAGTACTGCACCTGCCTTAAAATCAAAGGATAAAAACCTGGGGTTCTTAAGGCACATGGTAACTGCTCAAGGCTTATGCAGAGTTCAGGAGAGTGGTACCCCTGCTGTATATCCATAAGGAGACTCCCTCTCACACTTTCTTAGCCCTTAAGGCTTCTAGATTCTTGCTGGGGCTTGTAGATCCCTTGGGGAGTGTTACACAGTGGGATAGTGGCTTTTGTGATTTGTGAGCTTCTCCTTTAGAGTCATGATTCAGACACACCAGGCAAGGGCAAAACAGTGATGATTTATCATTGAGCAATCAGATTTCTAGATACAAAGAGCCACTAATAAACAAAATATGAAAACAATCTCACTTTAAGTCTGAGAACTGTGGGTACTTCTAGTTTGATGCAGTTGTTTTTTCTAATGCAGTAACTGTAAATGTCCCAGCTATTAGAACAGACAGGATACAACCTGAAAGTAAATCCCCGTCATACCATTGAGGTCTTGATCTGCTTTCCCAGCAGCCACTGCAATTATGTCACAGATATCTGTGGCCCCAGCAGCCAACTGGGCATCCTGAGAGTCCTGTCACAAAAGCAGCTATATTTCAGGTAGCACGTTCGGAGAGCTTTGCCAAATGTCAGGATGGAGTCTCGGCATTCCTAAGATGCAGTCCACAAGTCACTGATTGCTTTCCACGGTGATTCTGATGCAAACACACCCAAAACTGTGCCCATTTTTTATTCTGCTTCTGGGACACAGCAGCACCACTTCACTGTCATGCCCTTCAGAATCCATGTGTTTTAATGCAGTCTGTCAGACTAATGATGGGAGTGAGGAAAATAAAGATTCCAAATCCACATTCACACCAATGAAAACATTTATGAAACATATGTACCTTCTAATCTTGCCTCACCATTCACTCAAATCATGCCACTTTGACTAGAAACTTTTCATGATGATTCTTGGAGATCAGACATTCAGATTCCCGCAGGAGATCTGAGTCTCACTCAGCTGCTGAATTATGCAAGTTATAGAAATATTGCAAATGACACTTGTATCAACAGCCAGAGCTGCATAAACCTGACATTGCAGATCTTCCTTATGACAGTTGTCAGCCCTTTAGATGTCCCATGGCCCATTTGCTATGTATACCTATAGTGCCTGTCCATGAGGATGGTATCAGCTTCAGCACAAGCTGGCTGAAAGGCAGAGCAGTGAACAGTTGCATAGCCCTTTCTGAGGAAATGCCAACTGCTCTGCACTGCAACATTACATATTTTATCTCTAAGAAATGTGTTGCAGAGAAATTACTAACACAATGTTTCAGAAACCTCAGTTTCAGCAGCCTTCTGTGACAAAATTTTTATTGTGGAACCGGTGCCTTGCCTCTGTCATTTGAGACCTGAAGGTAAATTACTCTGTTACAATGAAACCTCTAGTCTGTCAGACTGATGATGAGTTGAGGACAGTAGATTTCAGATCTACATTGACATAGATGAAATTATTTATGAGATTTACAGTGACTAATATTGCCTCAATCTCTCTTCATTTCATTTGAATGGTGTCAATCATACTGGGCCACAAAAAGCTTCAAGAAATGTCATGGATGCAAATTTTTCTCCCTCTTTGAAATGCATCACCCTAAAGTGCATTATCTTGGGACATTGCAGGAACCTAAGAGATGGCTGCATCCTAAATCTGGCTTGTTTTGTTGTGTGCATAAGTGACATCTCTTGGCTGGCAGAGACATCAGTAGTCTGTCCCCAATCAGGATTGAAGTCCCTTGGGTAAGGTCAAGCTTGACTGCAAGAGGAGGTAATGGCCACACAGTAGGCAGTACCTATGGTTACAAAGCAGCTCTTTCATCTAAATCTAAGCAGCTTTGTAATCTAAATTAGATGTCTAAAATACCTAAATCCAGATAGCAGATATCTAAGATTTAGATACAGAAAAATATGTATACATATATGCATATGATTTAATTAGCATTGATTATTTATGGGAATATTTCCCATATTCCTCATGTTAATATACTAGTGTATTTGAAACAATGTGTTTTACAAACAAGAAAACTATGCTTTGCTTTCTTAGGAATTCACCGATGTCACTGTTCTCCATGACCTTTAACTTCAATGATCAATGTTGATCAGTACTGTTCAACAACTTGTGGGTTTTTCCTACAATTTCCTACATTTAAAAGATGCCTAGTGAGGCATGGTTAAGAGGAAATTCTTGTCTTCTATAAAGTCAATCTGCTTATTTCTAAATAATCAGATTTCCACTGCATCACTCTGCTTGAGAGAGTTCAGTGCAGGGCCACAGAGGTGATTAAAGTAGTGGAGCATCTCCCTTATGATGAAAGGTTGAGGGAGCTGGGGCTCCTTAACTAGGAGGAGACTGAGGGGTGATCTCATTAATGCTTACAAATACATAAAGGGTAGGTGTAAGGAGGATAAAGTCAGGCTGTTCTCAATAATGTCCAATGATAGGATGAGGAACAGTGGGTATAAGCTGGGATATAAGAGGTTCCAAAGAAATACAAATATTTTTTTCACTGTGAGGTTTAGGGAGCACTGGAACAGGCTGCCCAGATGGGTTGTGGAGTCTCCTTCTCTGGAGACATTCAAAACCCACCTGGATGAGTTCCTGTGTGACCAACTCTAGGTGGCCCTGCTCTGGCAGGGGGGTTGGACTGGATGATCTTTCAAGGTCCCTTAAGATTCTGTGATTCATTCCCCTCAAGTACTAATTTTTGCACTTTGAAATGGAACTTCTCTCTAGAGACACTGAAAACCAAAACATTGAAAGGATGCACACAGTTATTGTTATCAACATCTGTCCAACAGTCAGTCAAGTAGTCAGCACCTAAGATAAAGACAGTCCGTCTTTTAATAGATGAGGCTTATTGGAAACATGTTCAGCTATGCCAGAGGAATGTTAGGAGCCACAAGAACCTGGAGCTTTCCTGCCACTGAAGTGTCTGCAGATTTTGATCCTTTAACTTATGAGTTCTCAAACCCCAAGTTTCCACTGGATCCCAGGGCATTTGTTCTTTGCCAGGTTCTTTGTCTCAGTATGGTAACCTCTCCACTCACACCAGTGGTCACTTGCCTTAGCTGTAACACTCTTTCCATTCTGCTCTGCTTTGGAAATCTTCAACCTCTAAATGAAAGTTATCTTCCTCATTTCTCTGGGGGGATCAGACTCGTTGACCAATCACACTGCAAGCCTTATTCTATACCAAAGTATGGATTCTGTATTTTAAAAAGCTGTCACTTTAAGACTAATGACATTTTCTATTGCTTATCTTTACTGGAGACAAACAGGCTACATCTACAAGGGCTGAATCTCTCAGGCTCTACTAGAGGCTAATTTCAACACACATCTACTTTCCTTATCTAAGTCAGTGTCCTTGTAGCAGGATCTGATGCAATTTACCAGTGTTCACAGCTGTGATTATTACAAAAAACACCTTTGTAGATGACAACATTTGAGCCTAAATTGTGCTCTAAATGCAACTCACCTCAACACAGAGATGAATGATGAACATTTAGAGTTTCGTTATGAGGAGTCATTACAGAGATAGTATGGGAAGTAATAATTTCCCTACTTATTTCCCAGCTAAAATTTCCCTTTTCAGATAATACAAGATCTAGGACATAGTTAATGAACTCATCAGTCAGCAGGCTTAAAACAGAAGTATTTATTTGCACAGTGTAAATATTTGCACAAAATTTTTGGAAGCCAAAATAAAAATAGTTTTTAAAAGCTATTGGATGAATTAATGGGAAAAAATGCCTCTTTCTTTGAAACACTCTGATCTGCTACTGTCTGAGTCAGAAAATTCCTGTGCCACAGATTGCCAGCAGCTTGGAAGACATACCATACTTGGAAGAAAAGTATCATTGCATGCTTCCTGTATTATTCTCTATTTCTTTCTTCAGTGTTTGCTGTTGGTCCATGTGGATGGGATAAGATCGGCCTGTTGTCTGAATATGGCTATTTTCATGTAGGGTAGATATTGTAGAAAGGTCTTAAACTTCAGGGATTGGCAAAGACACTAAAAAAGTGATGAGTTTTTTGCTTTTAAAGAGATGGATGCAAGGATATGAAATGTGGTGTGTTGTGAAATCCCTGTCTATGTAAAATATGAAGAGAATGCAAATTGGAGCTTAAACAAATGCAAGCTATTCTTAATCTCTTTGAAGACTGTGGATAGGTAGTTTTCAGTTATACTTGTACAGCAAGGATCCCATGCAGCAATACAGCAATTAACAATGTATTTGCTTATTGAGTTGACCTTGCTGAACTGCCAAAACGCAAAGTATTGAACAAGTAAATTAAAAGCCTAAAGAAACTTTGGGAATATACAATAATGCACTGTCTTCCTGTAACCTAGGTCCTGCATTCCAACCTCAACATCACCAGTGAAGGAATTTCATTCTACTCAATGCGAATTTCATCATTTTGGATGAACTAAATCTTTAAATGAAGCCCTTTGACACTCTTTTATAACATGAAAAATAGCTGGGTATCTAAAGTAACCTGAGTAATGATTAATTTTCTAAATTAAGGTTAGAAGGGCAGTTTCAGGTTCATTTTTTTTCTTTATCCTATTCTGGTATTAATCAGTCTGCCCTTTGGCTCAACTGCATGGGCATTAAAAGTATCATGTTACCATTACAAATAAATGTAACAATCAAAAAACTAAATCTTTTCCTCCTATAAGCTCTGTGAGACAAAGACTGTTTTCTTGGTTATTTATTTCAACAGTGCAATAGAACTTGACTCTCAACTGGTTGTCAAAGAGTTTTCTAGATGAGAAAAGTTGATTAATTTTTTTCTCTTAATTATTTGCCCTTAAAATATGGCATTTGAAATCTGCAGTATCAATTGCAGTCACGGGAACTCAAATCTTTAGGTAACTCACTATAAGGCTTCACTGACTCTGCTATTTAAATACGATAGCAAATATCTGATTATGGACCATTTATTCTCTTAAGTCTCTGGAAGAGTTTCTCTGTGTCTCCAAACACCACAGGTATTTTACAAAGCTCTCTGTTCGTTCATCTCCAAGAAGAATGAAATGGATTAAAAAATGTTGCTTTTAAAATAAGTGTCTAACCAGCTGCTGTGTTATGTCTTTTCTTTCTATAATAGAGATACAAAACATTACAGCTTGAGTTAGAGGCAAGTTATGAAATCCCTTGATGTGCAACAACTGTGGTCTAGACAAGCTGGATGGTTTTGCCTGGTCACAAGACAGATAACATAAAAGAGAAATAGCAGTGAAATTATCAGCTGGTGAAGCAGAACTTATGTCTCAGAGGACAGACCTCTTAAAAAACACTATAATCACCTCAAGCTTGACTAAAAATACTAATAATGTATTCTAGCTACTTTTTATTTATTGTATTAAACCTATTCTGCAGCAACAGATTGTCTGACCTGTGCATGGGATTAGTTTCCAGTGAAGCTGTTATATTTCAGACTCCTAAAAGCAAAAACCACTTGACATCTGGGAGAAAAGGGCAACAAATATATTACAAAATTTAATGAATCCAATAGAAGCACGGGTTCACCTAAAGGTGAAAAATAATCACCTTATAAATGTCAATGGGTAGTATAGGCTATTACAATATTAGTTTAGTTCTGCTTTTACTAGGGTATCATTGCTGTTTTCAATTGGGTGTAGAACTGCAAACAGAGCACCTAAGCAGCTTTAATTTATAAATGGGTATAAATTATTTGGAGCTGACATTTCATCAGTCTGATGGCACAGTGTCAAAAAGCTTAAGCTACATCCATGAAAAATACAGATTTTCCTAACTATGCGTAAGTGTTAGTGCTTTTATTTAAGTCTGCATCTGACACTATGTCAATAACCAATAAGAAAAAAGCACAGACTTCTTTGTGCTCAAAATCAAGCCCACCAGTGCTACAAAATCACTCTATCTCTGTAAATCTGATCTGAAGTTCTCGTGCCAGTCTATGGTCAGTTTCACCCAGGACCCCATTGCACGAAACCACTGTGACCGACAAACCGTATTTTGTGAAGAAAATGTGTTTCTGGCTGCAAATAAAAAATATGTACACAACATCTTAGCATCGTCACAGAGGACAAGAAGGCACAATCAAACCTGAATTTCATATGCTCCCTTCTTGTCCCAAAAGCAGATTTGATGGAAAGCAGGACACTGTGAGGTGGCATCATCTTGCTACAAATGCTGAGGTGCACCAAGGTCACAGCAATCAGTCAGGCACAAGCAGCAGTGGAGATCATCTCCTATCCCTACCTAGGGACAACCAGTGCTCCCATAACATAGGAAATTATGAGGGATGGAAACTGAATCCAGATCTCGTAGGCAACTAGACTTTTTCATGCCTAACAGCACAGATATGTGAGAATTTTCAGGATTTAGCATAAACCACTGTGGCATCCAGAAGAGAGGTCTCCTGAGTGCAGAGCTGGCACCTCAGTAAGGAGGCAGGATGGTCTCCTAGAACACAGGAGGTTCCACTTGAACATGAGAAACTCATGAGAAAACATGAGAGCGCCCTGGCACAGGCTGCCTAGAGAAAGTGTGGAGTCTCCTTCTCTAGAGGTTTCCAAACCCATCTGGATGTGTTCCTGTGCACTCTTATCAAGGGGAACTTAGCACTTTAGCAAGGTGATGAGCTGGATGATCTCTAGAGGTCCCTTCCAACACCCACCATTCCATGATTCTGTGAACAGCAAGACATAGGTTTTCCTATAGCAGTATGAATAATACAAGAGGCAGATTACATCAGGAATTAGCAGAAAATATTTTCTATTGCTATTCTTTCTGAAACCTTCAGGAACTGCTAGCAGAAGAGAAGTTAGCAGATTTTTAAAGTGGAGCTGTAAATGCTGTGTTCCTTCTCACAGTCGCAGTAGCTGAGAAACACGTGGATAAACAAGCATTTGTCTATAAACAGAATCCTGCTAAGCTTGACTGGAAATTAATCTAGCAATGAAAGTATGGCTCATTAGCCATTTTCATGTTCCAGTACTTTCCCAACTTTTCTTGGTTTGAATGCCACCAGGCATGCCACTCATAGCCAAATTCTAGTTAATTCCTAACTGAATTTTACATAGGCTTGTTCCAACAGTCTGTGTAATTCAGTGACACTGTACTTCCTTTAGTCTAACCAGTTTCTACACCTAGAACAGATCTAGATAGACCCAGAAAAAAAAATCTGCCTTTAAAAAGAATAACCATTTTTATGATTTAAGTGTGTTTTTCTAAAAGTAATCCAGACAGTAGATTATTCCTTCATTGCTACTGTAGCTACAATGCTCCTGTATCCTTCAACATATCTTTGTTAAATGACAGCTATGATTAATTAAGGCTGCATTTGGTGGGATGGTCACCTTCAGTGCAATTAAAAAGAAATGTTCTTGTATAAAAGAAGAGTCATGTTATTCCTGTTCTCCTAAGCTCTACTGCAAATACAGGATGACAGGTTAATAAAAGAATTTCTAAACAGTTGTAATATAATTGTCCTTCCAACATAAGAATTCTGTTCCTCAGTGAACTTATTATTTACCTACTGAAAATTTCATTTTCCCATTTGCGAGATGACAAAATCCAATTAAAACAATATTATTTTGTTCTAAATAGAAAAGGCTTCCAAAGTAAACTTAAGAGTTTATACTCTTAAGAATACATATTCCAAAACTGCCCACAGGTGAGGGAAAAAAATATTTGTTGGGGTTTTTTTAAATGTTTTGGAATGACAGTTTCCATCTTACATAAAGATCATTCAATAGAATGTGTGTGCATCTGCAGGTACATCACAGCTGGTAAAAGTGATATGGATATGAAAATACTTTGGAATTAACAGTGAACTTTTTTTTCTTTCACATACAGGGTCTCACTTTTAATTAATAATGTTGTGGTTTTCTTATGAAACATGGGTAAAATCCAGTACCTTTTGTTACCAGTATAGACCTCAGCAGTCAATAGAAGTAGCTGATGGAAAATTACCTATTTTGTTTGGAACAATTTTGTAAGTCCTTATGCACAGACTGCTTTCCTTCTATTGCAGTCTACCAGTACTTCTCACTTTTCTGGTCAGATGTATACTCAAAAACGTCCAACTGCTACGATCACGTGAAGCGTCGTGGCCTGCACTTACCCGGTGATGGGACATGCAAGACAGCAGCAACTTTCACACTTTTTTTCCTCACATTCTCGTAACAGCAACTGTCAGCACAAGATAAGATTTATTTTATTAGGTGTTTTTGCAGTTCAAGAGCGAAAACTCATCTTTTAGGCAAGAAAGCCAGGCCCAGTGCAGGCACTGATTCACATTCAGCTCTCCAGGGAATAAAAGTATAACTGGTCAAAAATATTTGGATCTTGACTTCAAGGGTACCTGTCAACAGCATCTCACAAGTGGCAACGGGTACATCTGTGTGAAGGCTGACACTAATTCCTTTTTGTATAATGGAAAAAACCCCCTCACCACCACTGTGTAGAGCAGTGGTAGAAAAAATCCAACCCCTTCTTTACATTTTCCACATACAGAAGTAGGTGCAATAACAAAATGCAGGATGGATAAGTCCTGAAAGTGATGAAATGATAATAAGGAAGAGATTTATTTCAGAAGACTACTACACTGTCAAAGCTTAGTTTGAAGGGAGGGAGTGGCAGGAAGTACACTTTGAGAGGGACTGAGTGAGAGAGGGTTTTTTGGGAGTTTTTTTAATAGGAGTCTCAGCAGTGACGCTCTGCTACTTTACTGCCATTTCTTCTTCATCTGGTTTCCTAAAGCTATTCTAATTCAACTTTAGTGTATATTATTATCATACAAACCCAACAATCAACACAAGGAGAATCACTTGTGTTTATGCATATTATAAAAACAATCTATGGCTGGCCAGGAAACTAAGATAGCAAAAATAGTCACTGAAATATGCATCTCTCCAACAGTTCTTTGGGCTTTCTGAACTGCAGCTGCTACTTTTGAAGAAGGGGTAACAGGTAATGGACTGGACAGATTAATTCCTGCACCCATTTCTGTTGTTTATACATGGTACCAATTTTTTACAGCTGTGACTTGGCACCATCATGTGGCCACTTTGAGTTTGCTCAATTTAAGTAACAATTTACATAGAAACCCATTTGCAATGAATTATTGAGAATTTACAAATTATTTCAGTCTGTTTTAGAGACAGTACATATAAACATATATGTTTACCAAATTCTGAACAGATTGTCTTCCAACATTCCTTTTGTCCTTGAATCCATGCTCATTTAAGCATCATTTTCCTCATGATTTTTAAATCAGAAGTTAGGCTACAGAAGTTAGATGTTTCAGTGCTTAGTCTTGGTCTAAATTTTACCAATAGCATCCAAAAGTTAGCATCATATTATAGACAACTACCCTCTTCCTCACTAAAAGAGCTTTGAAATTATTTGCAGGATAAACCAGGTCAGTATTTTCTGGTTAATATCAAAAATCCCAAAGTATGTAGAATTTCACTTAATCTCACATGTATGTTGTTTATGCAGGTTGATCCAAAGGTAACATACATAACAAGACAACTTGAGTTAGTTGGGTATTCCTTTCGCAAAGTTCCAGGTCAAAATCTGAAGTGAGATATCATGTCATGTTAATCTGCTTTCTGTCCTGTTTGTATAATGCTTTTAAGGTAGATAAACAAGAGTTTTACCACGTGTTAGTATGTAAAAGGCCTACAGGTAGGAATTTTAATACACTCACCTTGCTTATATGGAGGAAGAACTTTATGCTCACCAAAGGATTGCTATCATTTACTTCAGAGTGGAAAAATGAGAAACAGCAGTGCAATTTATTTTAATATATTTTCAGCATTTTTTTAAAAAATCTATACATTTAGAGTTCTTTCAATAATGAAACACAGCTCATCATTGAGTATAATCCTGCTACATTTGGTTCTGTTGTTTTTATGATAAAAAACACAATTTCAGCTCAAATACTGTACTGATATTCTTTAAAATATATGCAATTTATATACAAATAAAAAATTACATTACAAATCTTTTAATTGCAGTCAAAAATTATCTAAATATTTTGCAAAAATGTGTGCACCCACATCAGTGGAGTGTTCCTAAAAAGACTGCAATAAAACCAAATGCAGTTTTTCACATTCCTCAGGCTGAGGTAATGCCCACTTCTTCTTTACATACTGAATGTCTATCTGTCCAGATTCTTTGGCCAGCACGATGCCTAACAATCCATTTGTTTTCTCTGGTTCTCCCAGTAGAGTCATAGTTACCACACTGAAATCACAAGAACAAGGAAGAAGATTTTTAAACAAGGCAAAAATAACAGTAATCAGAGTTATCAAACATGTTTCTACCAGATTACTTGTAGTTAACTGATTCCACCTTTCTGCTTATCACAGTGTAATGCTCCTCGTCATTTCAAGTCCCAGCACGTTCTTTAGCTTTTCACCAGTTGCAATTATTTAATGTAAATAGAATAATCATAGAATCGTTACGGTTGGAAAAGACCTTTAAGATCTTTTCCACTAACCTAACACTGCCTTGTCCACTACGAAACCAAGTCCCTCAGCACTTCATCTATGCATCTTTGAAATATTTCTAGGGTATGGTGACTCCATCCCCTCCCTGGGCACTCCGTTCCAAAGCTTAGTAACTCTCTCAGTAAAAAAGTTACCACAGAATTATAGCACAGTAGGGGTTGGAAGGGACCTTTAGAGATCATTTAGACCAACCCCCATGCTAAGAGCAGGTTTACCTAGATCAAGTCACACAGGAATGTGTCCAGCTGGTTTTTGAAAACCTCCAGAGAAGGAGACTCCACACTCTCCCCTGGGCAACCTGTGCCAGGGCTCAGGCTCCATCACCTGAACAGTGAAATAGTTTTTCCTTACGTTTAAATGGAACTTTTTGTGTTCCAGCTTTTTTTCCATTAAGTTCTTCCTAGCATCCAATCTAAACCTTCCCTGGAGCAACTTCAGCCCATTTCCTTGTGTCCTATAATTCATTACTGGAGAAAACAGACTGATCCCCACCTCACACTATAACTCCCTTTCAGGTAGTTGTAGAGAGTGACCATGTCTCCTCTCATCCTCCTCTTCTCCAGCCTAAACACCTCTAGCTCCCTCAGTCACTCCTCATAAGACTTGTGTTCCAGACCCTTCACCAGCTCTGGTGCCCACACTCCAGCACCTCAGTGTCCTTATTGCAGTGAAGGGCCCAGATCTGGACACAGATCACAAGGTGTGACCTCACCAGAGCTGAGTATGAGGGACAATCACTGTTCACAGATCCCATCATCAATTTCTCATCATGACTTTAAAAATTATTTCAAGCTGTTAAAAATGAAGTGTGATACAGTATTTTCCAGCACAGTGTAACAACTTCAGCAAATCTGATTACTTTCTCCCAAAACTAGCAGCACTTTGCTATGGCTTACAAGGCTACAAGGAAAACTTTAACAGAGGGAACTTTAAGATCAAGCCTAACTTAAGCATAGGGAAGACAAAGACTTCCAGTAGAGTTCCCATCAGGGAACCTCAAGAAAATCCTCAAGACTACCATTGAGAAAGGCTAAATTAAACTGGTTTTCTGCATAAATCTAGAAGACACTCAGGCCTTTACATTGACTTTAGGAAAATTATTGTGAGACTACACTGCTGCTAGTCATAGTGAATATGTGCTAGCCAAAACCACTCTTGTTTACTTTGTGACAATAAACACAATATATTTCTTTATATTGGTAACCATGCTACATATAAGCATTTTAAAATGTTGTCCAATACGGTGCCTCTTTTAGGGGTTGATCCTGATCCAGCCAAGCTAGCTCTGAACTTAAACAACCTGGTGACTTCAGTGGGATCACAATTTTTCTCTTCATATAAACAGTAACCGCTCTATATGCAGATATCTGTCCCACCTGGTAACACCAAACTTAGTTTTGATTTCTACTAACAATATTTCTCCTTTATCAGACCATATGAAATAACTAAATAAGGATAAATTAAAATTTATCTTGCTTAATTAGTTTTAAAAACATAGAAAAGTAAAATCTAATAAACATACAATGTCAAGCAACAAAATTCATCCAAACTCTAATAAAAATATAAATTATAACAACACTAACATTTTATTTAAAAGAGAGTAATGTAATGTACTTACTTTTCTGATGGAACAGTCTGCTTTGCCACAGGCAACAAATCATTTTCCAAAAGATCCCAAATGTAAATATTAGATGATGCATCCAGGACAAAAAACACAGCAGGTCTTGTTAATGCCCATTGCAGGGCAATAATTGGTTGGCCATTTGTACTGTCATTCCACTGCATGAGGGGGTATTCTGATGTCATCTGGTATAACCTAATGCTTCCATCTGAACAGCCAACCTATATCATAGTCAAAAAGAAAATAGTTGCTGGGAATTAAACAAACTAAGGGAGATAAAAACTGCAATTCAGTTCTTAAGAATATCAAGCATGTAAATAAAATGAGTTTATACATTACATAAATAAAATTGGTTATCTGACTCCAGTGGCACATCTCATCTCACTCTGTGGACCATCTGGATTTTAACTTTTATCGTAATTTTGACTTCAAAAGCAGTAACTGTACTGAACGTACTAATCTAATCCACTAAGCCTGGGTTCAAGTCCTAATTTGTTATTTAAAACAAAATTCTCAAACTATCAGTTTCACTAATACAATGATCCAGCACAACTTGGCAGTAGTCTGCACTGGGGCAAGGTCAGAGCCTCGAGAGCAATTCCAACCCTACTTAGTGACACTTGTAATCTGTAAAAACAAGAATAGCTTTCAGTGGGACACACCATGCTTAACAGCATAATGATATTAAACTGATTCATAATGAACAATTGAAATCCAAAGACGGGCAGATATCACCAATATCAGATATTTTTTTAAAACCTTTGTCTTGCCTAGTATAACACAAGTTTTCTCTAATCCAGATTTTATGAGATTAATACAATATCTAGAATTTTCAAATGATGCCAACTTTTTACAGTGACTCTGCAAATTGTGCTTGCATTTAAAAGGACTCTGCGGATACAAACTTGTAAAAACTTGTAAAAGTTAGCATCACTCTAAATAAATGCATTTGGGAAAAAATAAGAACATCCAGGCTGGTAAAAGAAAGTTCTGACTGTGCAGAGGTGACAAAAAATACATACACTCTAGTCAAACACATTAATTTTCTATCTAGGAGTCTGATGTGGAAAGGACAGAAAGGAATACCCTAGAGCTGCCCCACAGACCTTTATTTGACAGCAATACAGCTATTTTATTCAAAATGATTATGTCACTAAGATATGTATGGTAAGAGTAAGAAACATCTGAGGCTGCATTAACAGCAGAAGACCTGCTTGGAAGGCTGAATTTCAGCAAAGACAAAGGACAAGTTACAAGACTGAAGTGAGATGGCCATTTGTTTCTGTGAGTCAGCTAGTCCACCTTTTACAGATGCAAAGTTCAAACACTAGGACAGAAGATTTATTGTCACTGTTGATGGCAGATTGGAATTAGGGAGGTAAATCTACTATCACATATAGTTAAATACGTCCAATTAGAAATCCCCTCTCAGCAAGTAATTAAAAAAATTAAACTTATATTAAAATGGTTTCATACCAAAAATAGTGGCTTTCCAAAAGGAAAAAAATCAATGGCACTGATGCTTATTGATCTCAGTCTGCTCTCCTGGGGTCTGAATAGCTTTGGAAGAACTTTCAAACCATTTCTTGTACCATGACCTACCAGCCCCTGTGAACCAGATAAAGAAAAAGAATGAAACAAAACAAACCAAAATTTGCTTTATCACTATTACAAGAAGAAGTATAATAATTCACAGAGCTGCTATCTTAAAAGAGCCTTAATAGCTAACAAATTTTAATAACAGTCTCTAATTACAAATTTTATATCCAGTCTACTGGCAAAATTTAAGTAAATGGGGCAGCTTCCAAAACAAAAAAATCCCACCCCAATGAGGTTAATTTCAGCACATTACTCACAATGTTTGTTCCAACAATGAAATGATTAGGATCAGAAGACAGAAATTTAATAGTCAGTGTCTGGGGCATTCTCTGGTGCACATCCTTTGGGAAAAGGCTAAGAAAAACATAAAGGTAAACGATAACATTAATACAGAAAGCCGTCTCTTAAAGAAATGCAAGTAAATACAGGAAACTCTTGATCTAAAAATGTCTGTCACTAGCTCTAGGAAGAAGTGTATATTAAAAAACCACATGCATCTAATGAAAATATTGTTAAATATACCTTATATAACAGTAAATTAATAAAGCACAGGAAACATAGCTTTGTGAGATACAGATGCAAAATCTAGATGCCTCTTTTCTTACCTGTTACTTAATTCCATAGTAGAGCTATGTACTAACTTCACTTTCCCACCAGGAACTAAACCTAAAATTACAAAAAATAATTATGTAAACTGATTTAAGCACTTTGCATTTAAAAAGTGCTCCAACCAAATTAAAATCTAAGATAATAAATAAAAATATATTTCATAATGAAATTGTTTGTTGTAGATACAGCTTCTGACATGTAAGAATCTTACATCATTTAGAACTGATACTTCAGATTGCAAACCTGAAGAGTTATAATCTTTAACAGAAATCAAAGAAACAGGACAGAGAAAGAGAAACATGGTTATATGTTTGGTTTAGTTTTACAGTATGCATAGGACTTCCTGGAATGTCTCTCTATAAAACCCAATTTTATCAATGATGCAAATGCACATTCATGTCACTTGGATTTTTTTCAATTATAGTTATGAGAGACTGTAATAACACTTCAATTAAGTTGGTGTATGTTATCTGTTAGTAGGAAATAAGTACTTCAAACACTTCAAATACAGAATTTTTGAAGAGGAAAGACTGAATGCCAGTGGTAGTAAAACTGTGCCAATACATAACCATAGCTTGAAAATGTACCTCTCCACAGACAAACCACCCAGATTTAGCAGCTTAAAACAGTCAGACATTGCCCACAAGTTTGTAATTTAGAACACTGATTTAAAAAAATGTATTTTATATAAACAATGAAGTAATGTTGAAAAGTATTCTAAAATGTATCATGACTTTAATTGCAGCCTTTTCCAGTTAGGTAAGTTTGTAAGTCTAAATTTGTTCAAAGAACAAAAAAAAAAACTTGTTTTTATTCACATAGCTCAGAAAGGGATGAATGGACTTTGTTCTTAATTTTTTTCAAGGAAACTTTTTCCTCACACTAAATCAAGTACCCAAAAGGGAATTTTCAGGACAATTAGCAAATGGAGATACAGGCAACCAGAAAGACAGATTTAACAGATTTGGTTAAAACTAAATAATGAACAAGAGGACATAAAGTCTCCCATTCTTTGAAAAAAATCTGTTGAAGACGTAAAAATCTGCTTTAACATTATAAGAAATGTGGTTGCCTGGTGACAATTACCAATAGAAAATTAGCAGATGAGATTCAGATAGCCGTGACAATAACTCTCATGATTACCTAACCAATAACCCCAGATATCAGATCTTTTCAGAACAAATCTTCTCCTCGTAAATTTTGCCTTCTTCTAAACTATTTTTTGTCATCACTGGCTCTTTCTCTCTCTTCTAACTTCATAATTTCAAGCACTTTATTCTACCTCTAATGTACAGTACTCACCTAAATCAGTTTGTGAACCAGCCAAATCCACTTTCCGTAATTCAATAACTACCTGAAAAGTCAATACTTAATATTAATAAGCAACAAATATTTACTAGATTTTAAAGGTGTTTTTACTAGTTGTAATAATGTATAAACTAAGCAACATTTAGACAGGTAGGTATAACATTACTAAGATTCCAGGTAGATTCTCTCTCCCACCAATGTCTGTGATGCTAAAAACAGCTTCACCTATCTGTTGAATTTTCCCTGCTGGAAAGCAAAATGTGGCATCTTCTTGGTTTGGTAAATCACAAAAAAAACCCACCCTAACCCCTCAAATGAGGAATTATAACACATTTCCTGTACTTTTCACTACTCAACTAATAGAAAGGGTAGATTATTTGGCCTGGATCTGTTGCTACTGAAGTTGCTACTGAGCTTTAAGGGATTTAAGTAGCAATATAGAAGTGAAATACTTTTATCCCCTTATCATTCACTGAGCCATTCAGTTCCTCAAGACAGATCAACTCAGATGTAAACAACAGGTTCAGCAGCTGGGCCAAAGCCGTTTAAGAAAACGACTGAAAATATCCGAGAGAAAGAATTGTCAGAACAATAATTAAGAGCAACAGACCTGGTGCTTACCTGCCCATCAATATTTTAGTCAGGATAATCTTATATAGATTTACACATTATGACTCTTGAACATTTATTTTATATAAATTCTGAATGTCATTTCTCACATACACTCAGTACTGTCTGTGGCACCACTGGGATTCAAATAACACAGGTGGGTGAAAGAGAACTGAGGTCTACCATTCAATTCATAGAAATATATTAACATATTCTTAGGAAGCAGAACTACAGACGGCCTGTTTTCATGAATTCAAGTACCTGATTAATAGTTTTGCCTACAGACAACATCATGGCATTAGGAAGCCAGGTAAAAAATTTTGAGGAAAATTCCAATAGAATGGCTAGTGTTGCTGTGCTTTTCAGGCAGGAAATTCTCATTAGAAATCCTGAACTTGGGTTGCTATATTTCAAGAAGTATTTTACTATTCCAACATGGGATATTCTCTCTTACCATACATATATTAACTCACCCACATATTGAGGGTTCCATTTTCATCCATTGAAGCTATCTGAAATGGAGGGCCTGACATTTCTATGGAAGGAATAGTAATAATTTATATTCATACACTGACCTTCACCCTGAACAATATCAAAGGATTTGAAACATTTCCTAGGTTAATACATTTATGATCTCAGCTGCCTAGAAATGGAAAGCCCCCTAAATTCCAGCAAAGAAGAAAAAAGTATTAAACTAGTCCATTCAGTTTGTTCTACCAGAGAGGTGGATGTTCCCTGTCTACATCATTTAAAACATCTGGCTTCTGCATAGACTTTGGAACAGATCATAAAGTGCAATAGATGAAATCTTGTAGAACCTGCAATATGCAGCATTTATTTGGACTACTATGGATTTCCAAGTGAAAATCTGCAATGAAAGTAAGCCTCACTGCTTGAGGTCTTGAGGATTAAACTTTCTTTGTAAAGGTTAGTCATTAAAAATTATGCAAAAGACACAGGAAGAACAACCAAGTACAGTCACATACAGTCAGATAAAAGTAAGTTGCTCCACTTTGTTAGATAGGGTGGGTTTTTTAGACATTACAGGAGCACTAATACTTCTCTAAAGAAATTCTGATTTCTTTAAAGACATTAAAGAAACACTAATTAAAGAAACCATTTCTCTAAAAGTAGTTTTTGAGTGATAACTTGTTTTACCATGGAAGAACAAAACATTGTCTTGAAAACAGACATTATAACAAGCATGCACCCACATCTGATGTGAAACTGCCCTGAATGAACATTACATACAAATGAGAGCAGAATGCAAACATGGATGTTGTGTGCAACTGATATTACAGACAAAATGAAAAGGCAGAATAGAATTATAAACTGGATTTTGGCTATGATATATTTGTTTCACTAGATATCTAAAAGACTCAGATATATTGATGCTTTGAAGAGCAGCTTACATACATACCCTCTTGATAAGAGAGGCTTAAGAGACCATAATTCTTATCAGTGTAGAGAGAGGTTGAGACAGGTTCCACTGCTAGTATGGGAGAGGTGTGGTTTACTGAGAGCAGAATGCCATCTGTAATTAAAGATAATAAAAGGTAAACACTCTATTATTTTCAACAAAAAACAATCAAAACCCTAATCACTTTTCAGCATATGGGAGAACGATGATTACAATGAATGGTAAATAATAAGTTTAATAATAATATACGTAATATATAATATAGATAAAATGAAAAATATACATAAAATAATAGAGAATAATGATAAGAAAACCATCAATCCTTGGTACAAGTCTCAAACAATACCACAAACTGTTTCCTAAATTAACAAAATACTACTAGATAATAATGTTTCACCATTTGTATTTATTTCTCATTTTCCAAATGCCTTCTGCACCATTTATGCCACTGTACAAGACATTTTATTAAAATCCATCATTTCAGGGTTATCATGAAAAAAATTACTTAATTTCAAGCTCCATAAATAATGGAGGTAGAAATAAATTACTGCTGACTATAGAAAAGACAAAATGCCAGAAAAATTACTCTTACAGAGGATTATTTATTAGAAAGCAACTAGGCTGAAACAAACAATTTATCACAAGAAAATATGCATTTACCCTTTAATAACATTTTGAAATAAATGTTTATTTAAAGCAATTTCAATTTATATTCCTTGGATATTCTTGATTTCTGGACTTGTTCTGTGAACTGAAACTAATTTCATTTCAGACTAAAGGCATAAAACTTTCTAAGTACACAGCATTAAAAAAACATGCTTGCTTATCTAGGTAACTAAATGAAACTGTATACACTGACCACTAGCCCATTGTGCAACACAAGCTCAAACATCTTTGGTCTTCTAAAAAAAAACTTAATGTTTACTTCATTATGGCTACTGCAATCAGATCAAACAAAAGATTTTGCCCATGTCTGTGACAGGTTTTCTGAGAGTACATTGAGTAATACCTCAATGTAAATTAAATGGTAGCACCTGCACACACTCCCCAAAGAGGAGGAAAAATGCATGAAAAAGGACTTCTTATAAGAAATTTATTTTTAAAATCTTAATATCCTTATCACTGATCTGGATGAGAGGGTTAAGTCCACCCACATTAAGTTTGCACATGACACAAAGCTGGGTGAGAGTGTTCTTGAGGGCAGGAAGGATCTTCAGAGGGACCTGGACCTCTGATTTCATGAGGTTTAACAAGGCCAAGGGCCAGGTCCTGCACTTGGGTCACAACGACTTCATGCACTGCTACAGATCTGGGGATGTGTGGCTGGAAAGCTGTCCAGAGGAAAAGGACCTGCAAGAGTTGGTTGACAGAAAACTGAACATCAGCCAGCAGTGTGTCCAGGGGGCCAAGAAGGTCAATGGCATCCTAGCTTGTGTCAGAAATAGTGCTGTCAGCAGGACCAGGGAAGTAATTGACTCCCTGTAGGTTTTATTAAGGGAGATAATATGATGAAAACTGCCCAAACTAATAATTGCATATGAGGTAATAGCTGAATAGTCCACTTTAATATTATAGCATTCCTTAGGTTCTACATCAGGTCTATCACCCCTCTACTCTCACTGCATGATTCATATTGAGCTGTCTTATATTTCTTTTCAGCTACTACTGATTGGCAATCTTTACTAGACTAAATATTACCTCTGAATTGGTTAAACCAGGCTACTGAGAAAGTGTTCTTAGAAGAATTAGTAGTGGCATTGTTTCACATCACACAGAATGACTAAACAGAAAGCAAGGACACTAACCAGTGGAAAATGTTGGAACTCTAAATGTCCAGTCAATTCCATTGATCATCATCTGAAGGCGCATTCTGGAGTCTTCTCGAAGATCCCACACCAACAATGAACCATCTGTTGTTCCAGCAAAAACTAATGTTGTTTTATTAGGACTAAAGCAGCAACATATCACCTGTTAAATAGTAAAAATATGCATGGTTGATACTATAATACAGGCCAATGTTTTGAAAAGCCTGAAATATATTTATTCTTCTGCAAATTGAGAAAAGACAGATTACAGGTGTTTATGGCAGAAGACTAATTTACCTAAAGGGGAAGTAGGATACAAGACTTTTGATAGCCCTTCCCATTTAAAGAGAATTGTGTAATCTGCATCTACTGCCACAAAGCTGAAGGAGGTCATTCAGCTAACTGTGTGATAGTGATGGGTAGAGAGAAGTCCTGACAACATCTGAACCAGCTGTTCTACTTCCATTCACTCTACAACCATGAAATGGAGTAAAAATTTAAAAAGCCCATCAAAACAACATGACCATCACTACATTCTAGTATTAGAGCACAAAATGGAATGAGACTAGTGTTTTGCTCACGAGGCTCAAATGTGTTTCTCAAAATACGATATATCTTGCAGCAAGACAAAAAACTAAAATATACATAACTGTTTTGTTCAATGAGCAAACATACAATGTCATTAAAACATACCTCTGAGTCACATATTAAAACTTTCTGAGGACTGGAGGGTTGCCAAATGTTCCAAACACATATGATGCTCTTTCTGTTCAGTAAACCAACACTTGCCTTTTCAGGTAATCCATGAACAGAAAGTAGTGTTTGCCTCTGAACTTGAGAGAAATGGAGGCAAGAGACTTTTCGGTCTAAACCATTAAAAAAATAAACAACAAGAAAGGAAAGCAATAAATAAAAAAGTAAATAAC
Organism: Colius striatus; assembly: GCF_028858725.1. Taxonomy (NCBI): domain Eukaryota; kingdom Metazoa; phylum Chordata; class Aves; order Coliiformes; family Coliidae; genus Colius; species Colius striatus. The sequence goes on along the minus strand of NC_084763.1, from coordinate 43,500,929 downwards.
TTCAGATGAAAAAGCATATTTAGCTGCTATAGCAACAACCAAAGTAGCTAACGCTTAATTATGAAGAATATTTCTATTAATAGTGGGTTGCTTTTGATACTATGCAAGACAAAAGGAGGGACTAGAGAAAGAATTTTAAAAACCAGAAGTAAGCAGAAAGCAAACAGGAAGAGAGCAAGGATGTTTAATTAGAATAAGTATTCTTGGCATAAAAAAGCCAATTTGATCTTATATCCATATACATATTGAAAATTAAGCTAAGTCTGAAACAGGAAACAGCACTTTTTTTTTCCTGGTTCATCCTGTGTGTTCTTCTTAGTAATACCTATTTTAACACAAAACCATACGTTTCCTAACATAATTATAGATGTTTTATTTTTCTTTTCATCTGATCATCTACTATCTATATGCAGAAGATTTAACTGCAGTTCAAATATATCAGGCTATACTCTTCCTGTCCAATAACCTTGCTTTATTTGCAACTTTAGCCTGACTGTCAGCAGAAAGAGCCTAAATGAAATTCCATCTAGGACATCCCTGTATTATGCTAATCACTGGCTTTATTTCTGGTTTCACAGCAGCTAGGATGTTCTGATGTTCCCTGTGTGAATCCGATCTGCGTAGAGTCACAGTAAGATTAGAGCAACTAAAAGAAAAATGGACTTTACACCATCTATATGTCCTGATATGTGCTGTTTGCACTTCAGTCATGACCAAAAGCATTATGTTTTGCATAAGGGAGAAGAGTTCACACAGTATACTACAAGGTGTAGAATAAATTTCTCTTACCATGGAGGAAAGGCTGGTTAGTATTTAACTGGAAACAGCTGTCACTTATAGACAGACTGGTTTGTCGAGATCTCTGTTGCCATCTGGGTTCTGTTGCAACTTGATCTTCCTCCAGCAAAACAGCAATCACCTTTCAAATACAATTACATTTACAGAAATAAAAGGGTTGTCTTATCTTTCAGCTTTGCTACTTGTAGCTTTCTAAGTGTGCAGATTAATTTAATAAAATTTTATCAACTCTTTTGGGTTTTTTTTGCAAATACAGCTCTACAGATGTAAGTTGCATAACTCTGGTTCCATTACTTTGCAAAGAGATGAATCGCACTGATGATGAGTAGTATTTAAATAATTTATTTAAGTTAGTCAGAATAAGTACTGTAGGCAATTTATCACACTGTATATTTATGCACACAACTCATAAGGGATATTAAGTACATCAGTTTACCCTGCAAGCAGACCGGAGGAAATTTGTTAATCTTTGTGAATCAATTTTAGGTGTTGGAGTTCCATTCACTGATATATCCTGGTTGGTTGTGGGACCTAAGAAAAAAACCAAAAAGGGATTCAATTAAGAAAACCATAAGAAAGATGTAATTTTTAAGTTAGAAGAGAGTAGCAGGAATCAATTTATCAGCAGAAATAACAGTACTGAAGAACAAGAACTGTTGGGGAATTACATCTGCTGCCAACAGAAACAGCAATCTAGAAGTAACAACTTATTTCTGCCAGTTATTCTCCATCCCCTCCACAAGGGGATTCAGAGTGAAGCAGTTTGCTATCAACGCAGCCTGTCACATTACAAATTCTGACAATCAGTGGGTTCAAACGAGAAAGTTTACTTAAATATATCCATAAATAAAATGTAAATGTTCTTCACCTCCAGATACAATGGCACTTTTGCCTGGATGCTGTGTCCATTTCTCCAATGTCTCAACTTCTTCAGTCTGAGTATCTCTCTCAAGATTGTCCTCATTACATTGAACATACGCCTAAAATAGAACGATAGTGATGAATACGTGGGTGATATGGCAAATAACTGAATAAAACTTAGTTGCTTTAAAATTGATGAGTTCAACCTCTTCTGTTTGTTAATTCAGACCTAAGTATGCTAACAGTGTATCACCGTTTCCTGCATGCACATTTTACCATGTTTCTCACAAGAGTGACAGACCTACTGCAAAAATACAGAATGTCTTACATGATGCTTAAACAGTAAACCCAGTGTACTTGGGATAGTGAGCCACAGACATAAAGACAGTCCTTTGCAAACACAAGAGAGTCCTCTTCTAACACAGAAAATGGAAATGGCCTGCTTGGTTGAAATGTTTTGATACTATTGCTTTATGGTAATTACAGGTTAGTGATGAAAATTATTAATTTATTACTTTACTGCCCTATCAGCTTTAGTAACTCTCTTTTGTATGGAAAATTCTTTTCTAGAACAAGAATCAGCACTTTGAGGATTTAAATATTACTAAGTATGTTACCCACCTGCTTAGTGTTCATTTTACCAAAATTCCTGATATACATGTCATATTCATTTACAGGAGGCAAATCCAACAATGAAAAACTAACTGAGAAGTCCAGATCAATTAGTGGGAGAAGTTCTGAACTCCGCTTTCTTTAGAATGAATTACAAGAGAGAAATACAAAAATGGTTAAGACCAGATATTAGGTATTCCAAAAGAAAAACAACCTGAATTTGTACAGTAACAAAGATTTAACAATCCTTTGATCCATGTGTATTGAAGCTGAACCAAAACTAAAAGATAAAAATATATCAATAAAAATACATATAGCAGTGTTATGAGTTCTCATTTAATGTTAAGCTGCGATAATGATCATATTTGAAACAAAACACTGATTGCAAATGGCAAATATATGTGGTTTGTTATTAAGCCTAAACTATCAAAGCCTAGTATGATCATCTTGCCTATGTATAGAAAGGCTGTTCTGTGAGGAAGCCGATTAATGCCTTTGTCCTATGAAATGCTAAATCTTTCCATCTTCCCAAATCTGCCTGATGGAATGATAAAAGTTATCTCAACTGCCTTATCCCGTTTCCCTTAACTTTCTGCCTACCTCAATTCTTAAGTTTTTCATCTTTGCTCACAAATAAAACTTTGATTCTTAAATATACAAGTCTACCTTTGTATACTGTATCTGACAAGCAAAAATTATATATGATATATTAAAATATTGTCATCAACTACAAAAAAATTCTTTACACTCCACTTGTATGGATAAGTGGATGATGAAAATGCATACACCTATCTAATGTCCTCAAATTTTTACAATATTTTTAAGAGTTAACTTGCTTCCATTACATACAGATGGCTGTTAACAAGCTAATTCCACACTCTTGCTAAATTATCGATTCCTCAACAAAGAGAAAATTCTTGTAGTCGCCCATTCTCTCTTGTGTTCTCAGGGCTTTTAAAAAAACACTTAATATAAATACAAACCAGACACAATTATGGGTCTCTAGCAATTCCAGATCTGAACAGTCTCACAGATGCATATTCCACATGAGCTGAAATTTCTCCTCCAATATTTTAAGCTGGATCTTTACGTGTAAGGAAAATTTTCACATCTTTTTGTAACTTGATGACATCTATTGCACTTTCTTACCTAAATTTTATTTTTACTTCTACTTCCTAAAATACCACCTGTTCATAAGTAATGTGGGCACAGATTGCTGAGATCTAATCCAAACATGTGAAAGGTGCTTCCTAGTTACAAATCTTAATGATACATGCAGAAAAATCCTTAAAATAAACTAATACACCTCATATTAATACTTACAACTCCCAAAGAGACACAGCTCATTTATGACGTGCTTTCAGCATATTTACTGGTAGTAATGTATTATCATGGCATTACATTCCACAAACCCTTTCTCATTCCATGAAGGTGATAGTTATCTTCACAGGCTACACATGTTGTTAGCGTGTATACAAAGTTGTATACATAGCCATAATCAGTCATAGTACATAATCGGGAGAGACTGATAAACATTTCAGAAGGCAATTCTTCAGAGAGATGCCTTCCTGAATTTCCTCATCTGTCTCCAGTGTCTAGACAGGAAGCCTAGACAATGAACTCATGTAAAATTTGGACATAAAAATTTAGGCAAAGTGAATTAGCCTAGAAAATAAAATCTCCCTTATGTGAAGATTAGCCAATGATGTGCAGCCACAAAGCAGTGGAATCTAGTATTATCAACAAAACTTAATATTCTTGCTTTAAGCGTCCAACTGATACACCACAAAACTAGAGGTATATACAGTACTTCAGATAAATATGGAGTTCCTGCTAAGTTACACAAGAAATAAGCATCAATTTCTTTAATACTGAGCTGTCTTAGCTGACTCAAATCTAGATCAATTTTAGATCAGTAATAATATATTTTTACGTCAACTGGCATTATTCCTGAAAGGGAACATGCTATATTGGCAACAGCATATACCACAAAGGGCCTTCACTGTTTCAAGAAAGTACAGCTCTGGAGAGCCCTAAGTGCAGTTGAAAGGCTTGCTCTTTAGTACTGTGAGTCAACATCTAATGAAGTGACTGAAGAATCATATAGAGAAATGATAATCCTAGCAACTCGTTCTCTAATGATTTAAACTGATAGACAAATTTCTGTTATAAAATGACACGTAGCACAGCCTATAAATTATACTTACTGAAGAACTAATTACTTTTAGCTTACAAAATAATATTTTACTCTAAAAGCCACAAGTTTATAAACTTCACATATTTCCAATATGAAAAAAAAAAATCACATCTCGGAGTGAGTTGCCATTTTGTGTGGATTATTTGAAATACACTTACTTCTGCTTACTAGCCATACTTCGGCCACTTTGTCGTTGGTTTGCCAATTGAAAATCCATGAATATTCCACCATAAGAGTTTCTGACAGAAGGGTATTGCCTTTCTGTGATATGATAAAGCATTGTTAGTGCTATAATTCACACTTCACAGTTCATGAAAATGTAAAGCATTAAGTCTAAAAAGCAATAGATTTATTATGACACAGCTACTAAAAGTTACTAGTTTGCACATTACACAATGTGTTTGAGTGCGTTCATCAAGACAGCAAGCTTTTGAACTTCAACACTGGGCCAGCATTTTTCTCTTATTATGGTCCTTTACCAATCAATTCAAAATGACTAAACATTATCATTTTTCTTTTAGAAGATTATGATGCAGAAAATGCCTTTTTCTTTCTCCCGCCATTAGCAGGTCCCTCATTCCCCATGTACAGAAAAATGCTCTATGACCAATTCTAGAAACCATATCAAACTCACACTGACTTCATCACTTGCATGCGACACCTCTAAATAAGGACCCATCACTACAGCTAGTGGAGAACATCATCACCAGAAGCTGAACTGATGTCCTTGGATGAATAAACAAAACATTGAAAACTGTTGCTTTAAAAACCATACTTAATTGAATAACTACAGTATTTAATGTCATGTCAATTTTATTCCCTTTCCTGGCTAGATGGTAGCTAATTGACCTTAATATCCAACTTCTAAGTAAGGACCAATGATGTTTTACTGTTTCAGAGGAAGACTGCCTTTTTAAGTGTAAAATGCTTGTAAACTTTTAAAAGTCATTGCTATGACTCAGCAACGTGGCCTCGTGGCCATCCTGGGGTGTATTAGAAGGGGTGTGGGCAGTAAGTTGAGAGAGGTTCTTATGCCCTTCTACTCTGCCCTCATGAGACCACATCTGGAATATTGTGACCCGTTCTGGGCCTCTCAGTTCAAGCACAGGGAGCTGCTGAAGAGAGTTCAGCACAGAGCCACAAAGACGATTAAAGGAGTGGAACATCTCCCTTGTGATGAAAGGCTGAGGGAGCTGGGGCTGTTCAGCTTGGAGGAGACAGGGGTGACCTCACTAACGCTTACAAATATGTAAAGGGCAGGTATCAGGAGGATGGAGCCAGGCTCTTCTCAATGATGTCCAATGATAGGACAAGGGGCAACAGGTACAACCTGGAACTTAAGAGGTTCCAAAGAAACACAAGGAAGAATTTCTTCACTGTGAGGGTGAGGGAGCACTGGAATGGGCTGCCCAGATGGGTTGTGGAGTTTCCTTCTCTGGAGACATTCAAAACCCACCTGGATGAGTTCCTGTATGACCTACTGGTCATGAGCAGGTGGTCCTGCTCTGGCAGGGGCTTGGATTAAATGGCCTTTTGAGATCTCTTTCAACCCTTAAGATTTTGTGAATCTGTTTAATTTACAATAAAGCTCTAAGTACTAAAATTCAACATTTAAAAATCTGACTCTATACCAAAATTCCATCCTGTTCATTAGATCTATAGTATTAATAGAATTGTTTTCCTGATTCCATGTTGTTTGTTAGAAACATAATAGCAATTTCATAAATCTTCTGCAAGAAGAAATTCATATTACATTATACTGGTTCTGACTTGGAATGACTACTTAACCAAAAATCTACTGATACTTAAACTCCATGTTATTCTTCTGTGACTGTACTAACTTTATATGAACTAGAGTAAAAAGCTGTTTAAGATTCTTTTGCATGGCAATTCTATGCTGCCATTCACATGAGTGAAGAGTGCAAAGGGGAACCACAGTTGTAGTTGGTTAAATAAGTAGATCTGGCACTCATAGGTATCAGATCAACTGAATAAAAGACAACAATTCCACAGTCACATTTAAAAAAAAAATCACTACAACCAAAAACCGGCATTTAAAGTCATATAGAGCTACATATTTAAGCAGTATCTGTAATTCTGTGGCCTTATCACACAGAGCAGTGGCTTCAACTTTTCTTAAAAGGCAAATGAATGTCACTGGCAGCCCCAAACTGTTCTAGCACTCTTCCAGTTTTTGAAAACCAGACTCTCATATTTTCCTCTTGTGCAAAATAAGACACATTAAATATCAGTCTGTAAATTTTTATACTTCACATTTTAAATGATTAGTAATGCCTATGAATCATTCTTTTGGAATGTGAAAGTTACAGTACTTACCCACAAACAAAAGTGACTCATCCAGAGGACCAGATTTCTGCCTTTAAGCAGACTTCTAGAAAAAGTAGCCTGTTTACTCTTAAGCCGCATGTGTTACTCATAAATTTAATAAAAAAAGACTGGTATCTAATCACATACCCATGACTGGTTCCTTTGTTTCATTTTCAATTTTCTTTGGCAGTGAAGTACAAATTCTATCATTTTCTGCACTAATTGCTCTTCTAATTTCTTCAATTTCTGATGTTCTGGAAAATGGAATCTCACTTAGGTTTTCTTCTGCATCTCTTTCTTTGCCACTTTTGTCATCATCCTCAAAATCATCTTCATAATCCTTTAAAAGTAACAAGACTTTCAATAACTGATAAATGTGGATTATAGGCATATTTTTCAAGATCTTTTTAAGAAATGGTAAAATGCTGCAATATAAAAATAAAATTCTCATACAGATGGCTATAAATCTTCTAACTGAAAGGCATTTTTAAATAACTTTGATAGAAAAAAAAATGGTGCGTGTCTTGTATGGTAATTTTAACGAAGAACAGACAATCTCACAGTGTTGGTCTTCAGTGTCCAAAACAGATACCTTTTAAAAAAACAAAACCAAACCCTAGAGTAAGACCTATATGTTTAAGGGAATTACGTGTTCTTTAAAGGAATAAAATTACAGTTTTCAGTGGCATAAATGCTTTACAGTATAAAGTCGTTTCATAGCTTTAATTTAAGCTGCCCTTCAACTGTGGGCTCAAATTCACTAAACTACCATATTACCTGTTTGCAAGTCCATGCATAAGGCTCATTCTCAAATAATTTTTTTCCTAAGACAAGTCATCTCATGCTAAAACAATTACCTAACACAAATGGTATGAACAAGTCTTAAATGTGCCCATTTCTCGTGACTGAACAGTAAAGGGCTACTATAGCAAACAGTTCAACAGTGCATAGCACTCCTAAAGCACGTGGAGATACATTTTTGCTCCGATAAAGGTGTATCTGGTTCAACTAGCAACGAAAACACCTTCAACACACTCTTCTGTCTTAATAACTTTAAAGGAAATAAAGGAGAGATAAAAGTAAGAGAGTTCAACTAAACAAATTAGTGAAGGCACTACTGTGTGGCAATGCATTTTTCTACAATGCTTTTGATGTGATAAACAATAAGCCTTCTGTTTTCCTCCTGAAATTCATTATTTGCTCCCATTATTCAAGTTGAGCATTTTTCACAGAAAAATCACTTAAGTAACTGAAATTCAGGAAGATGGAAAGAGCATCATGTGAAGACTTCAACTCAAAAGCAAAAGCTGGTTCCCAAAAAACTAAGGACATATAGAGCAGAGTTTCTATATAACATTTTAGTTACTTACTATCTACTGTTAGCCAAGTTAAGGTCACTGTCAACAAAAAAAAAAAAAGTAAAACCTATATCATCCTCTAATTTTAATTTCTGTCAAGAAAGTTAATCCCTATTTTGATATATGGGAATTACTTCAAAAGGACAATCATCTGCTTTTACTTACTTCAAAATCGTCTTCATAATTTGCTGAAAAGTCATCAAATCCTGTGTCTGAATTATAGATGCGTGTATTTTTCATTTCCTAAACAAGAGAAATAAACGCAACTGTTAAATAATCTTAAAAAAAGCTTTACCTGCCAAATTTTTACATAGATGAACTGTTGTTATTCAGAGATTTCTACATTTTTAAGCAAATGTACAACAAATACAGTTTAGAAAAAAAAAAAGGTATTAACAAGTGAGTAACTACTGACTTAAAATAACAACACGAGAAGATGGAACTCAACCATCTCAAGAAGGCCAACAGTTTTCCTACCAGTATTTGTAAAGGGAGAAAAGCCATATTAAGAAGTCATGATGGAATACCTGGATAACTGTGGCATTTGGACTAACAAATGTATGAAGAAATTCAATTGCAAAGTCCAGACTCATGGAATTTTATTTAATTACCCCTGTTGAGTCAGGTCTTAAGTGGGGTCCCCATCCTCCTAGGTTGCCTCCTAGTGCCAATGAAGACAGAGCAGATAATGGAAAAGGAGACCAAATATTAAACAACAAAATCACCTATTTCTCTCCACAAACTACAAAGGAAATTCGGGACCTCCCTGCAGACAATTCACACCTAACAGTGAGCTGAATCCAGGCCTTAAAGGTTAGCATCAATGCCAGCTGCTACCTGGAATCTCAGCTGTTAGAAACAACAGAGGAAGAGAACAGTTTGGATATATTAGTTGATCCAGGATGACTGTTGGTCATAGTGTTAATTGCTGTGCAGACTAAATCCAACAATATGTCAAGAAAATTACTTCTTTCACAAACAGATAAGTATTTATGTCGTGTACTCAAGGTACTGATGGAAATTCACATTCAGTACTGTGTGCAACTCTGGTCAAGAAAATATAATGCAAATTGAAACAAAGAGATAGCTGCAAGAGTGATGGGAAGAATTAAGAATTTCTCCTGTATAGGTCAGCAAAATTAAGAGAAGAGACAAACAAGCTCATTAGGGGAAGAAAACTCGAAAGAAGTATTTGACCTAAACGCTAGCACTAAAACAACACTAATGGAAACATCTTGGAAATTAGAAGAAAAAAAGAGATCTTCGAACCGCCTTGAAAGATAAGTTTTTCTCAGAATGAAAACAAACAGGTTTTAATACTAATTAGTATGGTTTTAAACAATACGTGGCTGAAAAATACATGGCTTCCCATAACATGACAATATGGAATAAGATGTCTTCATTAGGTACAACTAATTTGTCATAGATCAGGACCATAATCCTGTAACATTCCAAAACACAATTTGGATTTTAGTAGATGGCTACAAACAGTTGAAAATAATGCAAAATACTTTCAAAATTTTTCTGGTAAAATTAGGCTGTATCTGCACAGACTGGTCCATATAAACCTAAGCCTACAGAGCATGCACTTCAGGTTTGCTGAAAACTTGATTCAGTCTGCACCTGTTCATTTAAACATGTAAAAACACTTTCCTCTTACTTATGGCAACTGTTTTAAGACACATGCTAGTTGCATTTTACTTGGCTTACATTACATGTTATTTGCCTATGCCAGATGTTTCTAGAAAGAAATAATATACCTCAATTATGTGTAATTATTTGTATTAAACATCCAATTATTGAGAATTTTTTTTCAAGCATAGAAGACACTGAAATAAAGTTGAACACATGGCTACCTTCAATGCTCAGCAAGTTTATACAGTATAAATCAATATTCTAATGCTGTACCCAGGTAAGGAAATATCTGAAGCCCACATACATAAATCTTATCTTAGAATAGATTGTACTTGTTATTAAACCCAAGAAAAATGTAACATTCTAAGTTACAAAATCAATACCTCTTGTCTTGTGTCCCTTTCCTCTTTTTCAATGAGCTGTCCTTTATCTCTTACAGTCCTACTGAAAACAAAAACATCAATTTTATTGATTAACTCAGAAGAAAGCACTCATTTTATTTCTGCTTTGTTTTCTGGAGGTTTTAGTTTTTTAGAAAAAATATGGGTTTTTTTCCTGAAAATGAAAAATAATGGTTGACAATTTCCAATCAAATAACAAATTTCTAAAAATATTTTTATGGATCTCTATTTATAATACAAAAAGATAACAAAACAGCTAAGCAATTTATCAGCTAAGAACTGCAAAACTCTTGTCCAAATTTAATGCCTAAGGTTGCATCAAAACAGAAGAAAAATTAAAGAGGAAAAAACCTATTAAACTCAAATATCTACTAGTTGCATTATTATCTGCAGCAAACAGATCAGGATGGTGTAACATGCTCCAAAGCTATAAATTACAAACTGGCATTGAAATTCAGTCTTTAATTCGGAGGTTTTATTTATGAGGACAGTACAATCAGGAGGAGTCAGAGAGCAGGAGGAAGTCAACAACCATTGGTCATATAAAGAAGAGAATGTTCCGACTTTTTGAGTAAAAGGGTATTCATACATACTGCTTTTGGGACTGATGAATATATGAAAAAGCATCGATAAAAACAAAAATATGGCTGGATCCTCTCATAAAAAATAGAACAATTCAATGTTGTCAGAGCTTGCAGCTGGACCAGGGATCCAAGACACCTCAAAAAGCCATACTGCTTTCCTTGCCATTCAGAGATGGATAGCTTCTTTTTCCCAGCTACACACAAGCAATTACCCTTCCACAACACCCCATCAGCAACAGCTTTAAAATATAACCAGTATATTTGGCCCTGCTTGACACAGCTGAGTGCTATTACTAGGAAGCATCCCAACACAGGTATCCTGAAATATTTCTCTTTTTTTGTACGCTTCCACAATGACAAATTCATTATGACTGAAGTGATCTGTCCCATGCTTAAGTAGTAGTAATACTTAGCCAATAGTGGCAGTGACCTCTCTGTCAGTGTCCCCAGAAGCAAGCATGCCAATCTTCTATTTAGCTAAGAAGCTAAACCAGGGTTTAAGAATGAGAATTGTGGCTGATAACATATCCACAGAGTTATACTTCAGAAAGTTGTATAGCAATTTCATATGGCTGAAGCATTAAAGAATGCAAAGAGAATCAGAATATATAAAGAACTTCTGTAAGATTTTATATATTTGCTACTAACAAAGCTTAGAAATATCATCCTGAAATTTTGCTGATCCTACTGAAGATGACCTGGATCTTTCCTTTTCACATACAACACTGAACTTGCTGTATATATCTAATGTTTCAGATACCATGCAGAGTAGGAACTAAGCAGAGATATTCATATTAAAATAAACAACATGAGAGTCCTATGTAGTTCATCATGAACTTACACGTGTCCACATGACTGCACACTGTGGATTTCCATGTGCTACAATACAGCATTTCTGTCTCTCGAACTAAGTGCCCAGATTAATATATATATATAATTTGCAAGGACTGCAAAATATCTCCTGCTATGCTGCGGAAGGAAAAAATAAAAAAATACAAATACATTTTACGATAAATCCTCTCAGAGGTAAATGACAGATTTTTTAAAATTCTATAGGATTGTAAAAAGTGCTTGTGAAAAAAATTACATTCAGCATAGACACTTGAGATTCATGCTGTTATTGTGGTGACTGAATCTATACATTGTATAGTCATTTTAAATCTCTGAATTTACCTTACATGCTGAGGGCTCATTTGTTCTTGAATCTTGTCCTCTTCTTTGTGTTCACTGTTCTGTAAAAGAAGTCATGATATTCATGTGCCAGAAATGCTGCGAGAAAAGATGTGTATTAATCTGTACTAGCAGTAGTGATATTAAGAAAGGCTTCTAATTAATTGTGTCAGTGACACTAATTTTTTTCCTCAATCATTGCTCTTATGAAGCACTGTATATGAACTGACATCAGAATAATCTCCTTACAGATATGGTAAGCAAAGAACGTGAACACGCACAAAAGATATTCACATTATCAATGGCAATATATCAACAATTAAAATTATAAGGTAATGTTTTAAAGTCTTAAACAAAACTGACCCGTAAATCACGCCTTGTTCTTTCATTTTCTCTACTTTTTACCCTCTCATAAACGTCTGCTAGTTGTCCTTCTCTGTCTCTATGAGAAGATCCTTCTCTAGATCTCTTTGATTTATGTTTTTCTTCCTCATCCTTTTCATAATGTTTATGACTTCTTTCTTTTGAAAGCCTCTCTTTTCCTGGCCTAATAGAATGTTCTTTATTTTCTCTGTGTCTTCTTTCTCTCTCTTTATCCAACTCTTGATCTTTCTGGAACTTGTGTACACGTTCAACTTCTTCAATTTTGTAGGCTAAAAATTTGTCAATGCTCTTTTTGGTGTCATTATCCTGGAAAGAGACAAAAAACATTAAAGGGTTAAAAAGTTCTCCAAGACTGTTTTATCTTCACAAATCTATTTTTGACCATTAGAAGCAACTAATCTCTTTCTGTATGTGGATCTTCCAGGCATTAGTATTGTTTTTAATCCTACGATGGTAAATTTCAAATTATTGTATCACTTGAGATTCTGACATTCTGATTTCTGATATTTCTTCTGGCACAAAATACACTTCGCTCCAGAAAATTCTTTGGATTATGTATTCTCCACAGAAAAAAAATCAATTATTTGTTTACTAGATGGTCTAACAAAATAGGATATGTTCTTTGCAAACCCCTTGTAATAAACGCATAAACAGCAGATAGAAAATTTTAGTGTACAAAAACAAAGCTCTGTTTTCTATGCAAATTTTATTTTACTTAGAAAAATAATGTGGTATGTCCTTAAAACAGAATGGCTTAGAAATGTTTTGTTGTTTTTTGGTTTGTACACTTGTGAGGACTTTATTACCTATGCATTTCTTTGATTTCTAAGGAACTGGAGTCTGATCCAGTTTCTTTGTTATTCTACAATCTTATTACACTATGAAACACTTAATTCCTTTCCCTTCTTTTACCTTCTTTTCTGTATGTCTTCTTTCTCGCTCTTTACTTCTTTTTTTCTCTTCCTCTAGAAAATATATGTATAAATTAATGCACAAATTTTATTACACTCAAACTCTGTATCTAACTAACTCTACTGTGAAGAAATAGTATTTCAGAGACATGGGTTTTCTAAAATATAAGAGCTTTCTAAAAAAATACTCTGTTGAAACTCTCTCCAAAGCCAGTTACTCTTTTTTCTTTCCTAACGAGTCTCTCTGCTCTCAGACTTCTGTAACAATAAGAGTAGTGGCACATGCTATTCAATCATACATCATCAATCACCTTGCAACCTGAGGATTCAAATACACCACTCAGTAAAGAATGTCCAGGCAGGAAGGTACTTATTCTCTTCACATCAATTGACCAACAAAACCAGTGACACTCACTCTCTTCAGAGGAAGGGAATCGAGCATCAATATCTTTAAAAGCACCAAAATAAAACTAGGTTATTAGAAGATTCCATAAGGGTATACATTTCAGTGGGTACTCACACCTGCCTGTATTCATCCTCTCTGTATAGAGAGGGTATAGTTTCTGAGTATTTTTATCTAAATTCCAAATATTCAAAGTATGACAGCAACTTACCTAAATGATGCCTACTTTCTCTTCTTCTGTGATGTTCTTTATCTCTTCCTTCAAATGATTTCAGATTATCTTGTGTGTCTATTTGCTTTATCTCATGTCTTTTATGCTTTTTGTCTTGTTCTCTATTGCTCTCTCTGCCTTTTGATATACTGTATCTTTCCTTCTCCAAACTTGACTCATGAAGTTTATCTTTGTATCTCACTCGGTCTTCTTCTCTCTGGTGCTCTTTTCTTCTTTCTCGCTCTCTCATTTTATCTCTGTCTCTTTCACTAGATTTAAACCTCTCTCGCTCTTTTGTTCTTTCCTTGCTCTTCCCTCTGTCTTTGCGTTCGTGTTTATGAGTGTCTGTGTCATAAACAGATTTCTCTTTCTGCAGTTTCTTTTCTCTGTGCTTTTGGTCTTCATTTTTACTATCTGCTTCTGATGTCTGAAAAAAAAAAAAAAAATCTATTATTATAATCACAGAATCTCAAGGGCTGGAAGGGACCTCGAGAGATCATCTAGTCCAACCCCCCTGCCAGAGCAGGACCATCTAGAGTAGGCCACACAGGAGCTCGTCCAGGTGGGTTTTGAATGTCCCCAGAGAAGGAGCCTTTATAACCCATCTGGGCAGCCTGTTCCAGTGCTCCAGCACTCTCACAGTGAAGAAGTTTTTCCTTGTGTTTCTTTGGAACCTCTTATGTTCTAGCTTGTATCTCAGCATTCTATTTTGATATAGTATATTCAAGTTAAAAAAAAAGTGGATTGTTAACTATGAATTTAATTTCTCAAATGATATTAAAATTTTGATATATTTCTAGGCTTTCTTTGCAAAATTGTTAACATACTACATTAAATAAATAATTTGCTTTATCAATGTATTTGAAAAGAATTTGGTAAAAAATGAAAATTTACTGTGGAACTGTTTAGAGATAGGTTGAAAAGACTGAACTAAGCATCTTAAAGCTGTTAGTTCATGTAGATAGAAACTGTGTCATCTTGTAAAATATATTACAGATATCAGCAATAATGATAGATAAGTGGGTGCCTTTAAAATAGAAGATTAGCTTCTCCTTGAACAGAAAGCAGCATATAAAAAATGTGAAATAAAAGTTTTTGGCCTAGATTTCTCGAGGATGCAACTATTCTTATATTTGTAAAAGTCATACAAAATGATATTTTAACCTTCCTGAAGCAAGCAGCAATGATTTCATTTGATCCATGATCTCAGCTATTTACTCAATACAGAACAAACAGAACTTGCGTTGATTAGTCAATGAGTAAAGTGAATTAAACTTTATCCATCTGTTTCTCAGAAATGAAAGTCCAATCACACCACTTCTGTTGCAATTAAAGCATTTCAATACAAATTTGTTTGCTTTAGCCCACATGGAAGTAGTAGAAATGTTACTGAATGTCTGAAAAATACAAAGTACTTATACTGTGCCATTGACACTGAAATAATGTGGAGCTTTGAAATATAATTGATAGAAAGCTAAGTAATGAATTAACATGCAAGATGTTTTAGTTTATCAAAGGAACACAGAAGATCTGCAAAAGATGCAGATTTCAAGTGTCTGGTGTACCAAAAAAACAGCCTTACAGACCTATTTGAGATCCCACAAGCCAAAGCAACTAGCAGAACAAGCAGTCAACCTTCTATGTTTAGACCATCAATAAATCCCACTGCTGTAAGGTAACTTAAAATCAAACACGTAGAAATAAAATAAAATCACCCTAAGATGTTTCCTAAGTTCTTCTGATTTCCAAGTATCTTCTTTGGTTCTTCTCTACAACAGAAAACAGAGCAAAAGACTAATGAATTTGCAAAGAGAAGTAAATAATTTAATAGTTTTTTCCAAACAAAAGGATCGGGGTATATATGGCAAGTACCACTGAATTTTGTCATGTAAACATTAACTTTATTTAGCCATAATGTGTACACTTACAGAATAGCTGATCTGACTGGACCTGGAAGAGGCCTTAAGCTCAGACTTCTACTGGGCTACCTAGGTCTGTACACACATGGTACCCAATTTTTAGGTCAGTGCCTATTTTGGATAATAGTGTTGCCCTTCTAGGAGTACTTAAAATTGGTCTTCCAACGATAACAAAAGAACACAGAGTCAGGCCACTTCTGGAAAGTAATCAATGTATCAATGTCATTAGGTTCAACGTCCTTCTCTATTAAACCTAATTTCAAAGCCTTGTTTTGGGACTTAGGTGAGGTTTTAATATCTTAAGTTGGAGTTTTTCTGGACAACCTGGTTCTTGGGCTTGACTACTCAATGAAAAACGTTTTTCTTACACCAAGTCATAATATCCCTTGCTAACAGTTTGGGCCACTACCTTCTGTCCTCTCACTGTACAGCTACAGAAGAATTTGGCTCCATATTTTACATGGATCTTTTTTAGACACTTGAAGACCCTAGTTAGATCTTCTCCTAGCTTTCTTTTCTCTAGACTGAACAGCTCCTCAGCCTCCTTCCCATATACAGCTAGGCTCCAGCCCTACAGCCATCTCAGTGCCTCACTCTAGAATCACTTTAATACCAGAGGCCTTAAAACCAGACATAGTACTACAGAATGGGCTTCACAGGTGCTGAGTAGAGAATAGCCTTCCTTAAATCTGTTATCTATGGCCCTCATGACATACATAACCAGTGTGTGGTTAACTACAACCATATGAAGAGAATCCTGATGACTTGCATTCAAGTTTCTGCCTACCAGGATCCTCAGAACCTTTTTCTGCAGAACCAGTCACAGAATCCATGAACGCAGCAAACAGTAAATACAGTATTTTCCTCTTAGACATATCATTTGAGCCATCGAAAACTCAGCTGTAAGAACATTTCAGGGGACAAATAACATCAGCAAGCAGTGAAACCAAAAATACCATGACAAATGTGGGGTTTTTTTCCATCAGTAGTGATCTGACATAGCCACAACACATTTTTGTTAGACTTTTAAATGCTAACAGTTAAAAATGGTTACATTACTGTGCATATCAAGCAAACCAAAGAAGCCTCTGGTTTAGTAATTACACGTATCTCAGAAAATGCTGGCACTATTTTTCCTGTCAGTATTTTAAAACGGTGAAGACTACATATGTAAGTAGACTGCCATAGGAAATATTTGTTTGTAGCACTGAAGTAAAATAAAAAAAGATAATTAAGATAATCAGAGAACACATGGAGAATGTATCACTAGAATTCTCCCTAACTAAATAGGTTACATTATTTCTATCCTCATTTGCAGTTATACCCCTTAACTGCTTGCTGCTGCTAAATAGTTTAATAAATAAATAAAATCACATTGTTTGAGGCTACTAAAGCAAATGAGGAAATTCTATCCATTAAATATTTTTTAACTGGTTCATTGAAGGACGATGGCTATACTCAAAGTGACATGACCAGGACATGCTTATTCTCACATTCAGTAGAAGTTACTGAAGATTAATAAAATATTAGTTGATAAATATTTGAACAATGAGCTGCACTGGTGGAAGACAATAAACACATAGTATCCATTCTTTTTGTAATTCATTAGATGGGAGCTGTATTTTAATAGTATTCTTGTTTTTTTTAAACTTCAAGTCAATCAGAAGTACCAAGAAAGCAACCTTTGTAACAAAAAGGAAGTGTCCTTTATTTTCTTCTGATACTTAAAAAAGGCAAAAATAAAAGCACAAATATTTACTACTGCAGAAAGTCAGGTAAGAAAGTGAAAACAAAGATTTTCTTGAGTGAAGCTTTAACTAAGTGT